>NW_025110812.1:0-1200000 GCF_015476425.1 Leptopilina heterotoma
CCCTTAATTTTGATTGTCTGATAGCATTCGAGGTGGAGGTGCTACTACTTAAAAGATAAATAAAAAGTTTCTATTCTTCAGGATGTTGTTCAGGCAACATCCCAGCTACAACCAGGTCATTACCGAATGATAGAAAATTAATTGAAAGAGAGAAAATAATTTATTAACTCCATTTTTAATTTTGATTGTCTGATAGCTTTCGGGGTGGACCTGCTACTACTTAAAAGTTAAAATAAAAGTTTCTATTCTTCAGGATGTGTCAGCAACATCCCAGCTACACCCTTGTCATTACCGAATGATGGAAAATTAATTGAAGAGAGAAAATCATTTATTACGTCCATTTTTCCTTATTTTGATTGTCTGATAGCATTCGGGTGGAGGTGCTAACTACTTAAAAATAAAATAAAGGCTTCTATTCTTCAGGATGTTGTTCAGCAACATCCCAGCTACAACTAGGTCATTACCGAATGATAAAATTAATTAAAGATAGAAAATCTTTTTTCACGTCCATTTTTCCTTAATTTGATTGTCTGATAGCGTTCGGGTGGAGGTGCTACTACTTAAAAGTTAAATAAAAGTTTCTATTCTTCAGGATGTTGTTCAGCAACATCCCAGCTACAACCTAGGTCATTACCGAATGATAGAAAATTAATTGAAAGAGAGAAAATCATTTATTACGTCCATTTTCCTTAATTTTGATTGTCTGATAGCATTCGGGTGGAGGTGCTACTACTTAAAAATTAAAATAAAAGCTTCTATTCTTCAGGATGTTGTTCAGCAACATCCCAGCTACAACCTAGGTCATTACCGAATGATAGAAAATTAATTGAAAGAGAGAAAATCATTTTTCACGTCCATTTTCCCTAATTTTGATTGTCTGATAGCGTTCGGGTGGACCTGCTACTACTTAAAAGTTAAATTAAAAGTTTCTATTCTTCAGGATGTTGTTCAGCAACATCCCAGCTACAACCTAGGTCATTACCGAATGATAGAAAATTAATTGAAAGAGAGAAAATCATTTATTACGTCCATTTTCCTTAATTTTGATTGTCTGATAGCATTCGGGTGGAGGTGCTACTACTTAAAAATTAAAATAAAAGCTTCTATTCTTCAGGATGTTGTTCAGCAACATCCCAGCTACAACCTAGGTCATTACCGAATGATAGAAAATTAATTGAAAGAGAGAAAATCATTTATTACGTCCATTTTCCTTAATTTTGATTGTCTGATAGCATTCGGGTGGAGGTGCTACTACTTAAAAGTTAAATTAAAAGTTTCTATTCTTCAGGATGTTGTTCAGCAACATCCCAGCTACAACCTAGGTCATTACCGAATGATAGAAAATTAATTGAAAGAGAGAAAATCATTTATTACGTCCATTTTCCTTAATTTTGATTGTCTGATAGCATTCGGGTGGAGGTGCTACTACTTAAAAGTTAAATTAAAAGTTTCTATTCTTCAGGATGTTGTTCAGCAACATCCCAGCTACAACCTAGGTCATTACCGAATGATAGAAAATTAATTGAAAGAGAGAAAATCATTTATTACGTCCATTTTCCTTAATTTTGATTGTCTGATAGCATTCGGGTGGAGGTGCTACTACTTAAAAGTTAAATTAAAAGTTTCTATTCTTCAGGATGTTGTTCAGCAACATCCCAGCTACAACCTAGGTCATTACCGAATGATAGAAAATTAATTGAAAGAGAGAAAATCATTTATTACGTCCATTTTCCTTAATTTTGATTGTCTGATAGCATTCGGGTGGAGGTGCTACTACTTAAAAGTTAAATTAAAAGTTTCTATTCTTCAGGATGTTGTTCAGCAACATCCCAGCTACAACCTAGGTCATTACCGAATGATAGAAAATTAATTGAAAGAGAGAAAATCATTTATTACGTCCATTTTCCTTAATTTTGATTGTCTGATAGCATTCGGGTGGAGGTGCTACTACTTAAAATTAAATAAAAGGCTTCTATTCTTCAGGATGTTGTTCAGCAACATCCCAGCTACAACCTAGGTCATTACCGAATGATAGAAAATTAATTGAAAGAGAGAAAATCATTTATTACGTCCATTTTCCTTAATTTTGATTGTCTGATAGCATTCGGGTGGAGGTGCTACTACTTAAAAGTTAAATTAAAAGTTTCTATTCTTCAGGATGTTGTTCAGCAACATCCCAGCTACAACCTAGGTCATTACCGAATGATAGAAAATTAATTGAAAGAGAGAAAATCATTTATTACGTCCATTTTCCTTAATTTTGATTGTCTGATAGCATTCGGGTGGAGGTGCTACTACTTAAAAGTTAAATTAAAAGTTTCTATTCTTCAGGATGTTGTTCAGCAACATCCCAGCTACAACCTAGGTCATTACCGAATGATAGAAAATTAATTGAAAGAGAGAAAATCATTTATTACGTCCATTTTCCTTAATTTTGATTGTCTGATAGCATTCGGGTGGAGGTGCTACTACTTAAAAGTTAAATTAAAAGTTCTATTCTTCAGGATGTTGTTCAGCAACATCCCAGCTACACCCTTGGTCATTACCGAATGATAGAAAATTAATTGAAAGAGAGAAAATCATTTATTACGTCCATTTTCCTTAATTTTGATTGTCTGATAGCATTCGGGTGGAGGTGCTACTACTTAAAAGTTAAATTAAAAGTTTCTATTCTTCAGGATGTTGTTCAGCAACATCCCAGCTACAACCTAGGTCATTACCGAATGATAGAAAATTAATTGAAAGAGAGAAAATCATTTATTACGTCCATTTTCCTTAATTTTGATTGTCTGATAGCATTCGGGTGGAGGTGCTACTACTTAAAAATTAAAATAAAAGCTTCTATTCTTCAGGATGTTGTTCAGCAACATCCCAGCTACAACCTAGGTCATTACCGAATGATAGAAAATTAATTGAAAGAGAGAAAATCATTTATTACGTCCATTTTCCTTAATTTTGATTGTCTGATAGCATTCGGGTGGAGGTGCTACTACTTAAAAGTTAAATTAAAAGTTTCTATTCTTCAGGATGTTGTTCAGCAACATCCCAGCTACAACCTAGGTCATTACCGAATGATAGAAAATTAATTGAAAGAGAGAAAATCATTTATTACGTCCATTTTCCTTAATTTTGATTGTCTGATAGCATTCGGGTGGAGGTGCTACTACTTAAAAGTTAAATTAAAAGTTCTATTCTTCAGGATGTTGTTCAGCAACATCCCAGCTACAACCTAGGTCATTACCGAATGATAGAAAATTAATTGAAAGAGAGAAAATCATTTATTACGTCCATTTTCCTTAATTTTGATTGTCTGATAGCATTCGGGTGGAGGTGCTACTACTTAAAAGTTAAATTAAAAGTTTCTATTCTTCAGGATGTTGTTCAGCAACATCCCAGCTACAACCTAGGTCATTACCGAATGATAGAAAATTAATTGAAAGAGAGAAAATCATTTATTACGTCCATTTTCCTTAATTTTGATTGTCTGATAGCATTCGGGTGGAGGTGCTACTACTTAAAAGTTAAATTAAAAGTTTCTATAGTTAATGTTGTTCAGAAAGACAACCTAGATAATGATAGAAAATTAATTGAAAGAGAGAAAATCATTTATTACGTCCCATTTTCCCTTAATTTGATTGTCTGATAGCGTTCGGTGGACCTGGCTACTACTTAAAAGTTCAAAGTTTCTTTTCTTCAGGATGTTGTTCAGCACCATCCCAGCTACAACCTAGGTCATAACCGAATGATAGAAATTAATGAAAGAGAGAAAATCATTATATACGTTCCCATTTTCTTAATTTTGATGTCTCGATAGCGTTCGGGTGGAGGTGCTACACTAAAAGTTAAAATTAAAATTTTCTATTCTTCAGGAATGTTGTTCAGCAACATCCCAGCCCAGCTACAACCTAGAGAAACATTTATGCACGTCCTTTTCCTTAATTTTAAAAGTTCTATTCTTCAGGATGTTGTTCAGAGAAAATGATAGAAAATTAATTGAAAGAGAGAAAATCTGATAGCATTCGGGTGGAGTTTCCTTAAGTTTTCATTCTTCAGGATGTTGTTCAGCAACATCCCAGCTACAACCTAGGTCATACCGAAGGATAGAAAATTAATTGAAAGATGAGAAAATCATTATTACGTCCATTTTCCCTTAATTTTGGATTGTCTGATAGCATTCGGGTGGAGGTGCTACTACTTAAAAGTTAAATTAAAAGTTTCTATTCTTCAGGATGTTTGTTCAGCAACATCCCAGCTACACCTTAGGTCATTACCGAATGATAGAAATTAATTGAAAAGAGAAAATCATTTATTACGGTACATTTTCCTTAATTTTGATTGTCTGACTAGCATTCGGGTGGAGGTGCTACTACTTAAAAGTTAATTAAAAGTTTTCTATTTTCAGGATGTTGTTCAGCAACTCCCAGCTACAACCCTGGTCAGTACCGAATGATAGAAAATTAATTGAAAGAGAGAAATCATTTATTACGTCCAATTTTCTTAATTTTGATTGTCTGATAGCATTCGGGTGGAGTGCTACTACTTAAAAGTTAAATAAAAGTTTCTATTCTTCAGGATGTTGTTCAGCAACATCCCAGCTACAACCTAGGTCATTACCGAATGATAGAAAATTAATTGAAGAGGAGAAATCATTTTCACGTCCATGTTCCTCATTTGAGTGTCGATTGTCTGATAGTCATTACCGAATGATAGAAAATTAATTGAAAGAGAGAAAATCATTTATTACGTCCATTTTCCTTAATTTTGATTGTCTGATAGCATTCGGGTGGAGGTGCTACTACTTAAAAGTTAAATAAAAGTTTCTATTCTTCAGGATGTTGTTCAGCAACATCCCAGCTACAACCTAGGTCATTACCGAATGATAGAAAATTAATTGAAAGAGAGAAAATCATTATTACGTCCATTTTCCCTTAATTTTGATTGTCTGATAGCATTCGGGTGGAGGTGCTACTACTTAAAAGTTAAATTAAAGTTTCTATTCTTCAGGATGTTGTTCAGCAACATCCCAGCTACAACCTAGGTCATTACCGAATGATAGAAAATTAATTGAAAGAGAGAAAATCATTTATTACGTCCATTTTCCTTAATTTTGATTGTCTGATAGCATTCGGGTGGAGGTGCTACTACTTAAAAGTTAAATTAAAAGTTTCTATTCTTCAGGATGTTGTTCAGCAACATCCCAGCTACACCTAGGTCATTACCGAATGATAGAAAATTAATTGAAAGAGAGAAAATCATTTATTACGTCCATTTTCCTTAATTTTGATTGTCTGATAGCATTCGGGTGGAGGTGCTACTACTTAAAAGTTAAATTAAAAGTTTCTATTCTTCAGGATGTTGTTCAGCAACATCCCAGCTACAACTAGGTCATCATTAGAAAATTAATTGAAAGAGAGAAAATCATTTATTACGATTTTCCTTATGATTGTCTGATTGTCTGAAATTAAAAAACACTTCAGGAAAGCAACATCCCAGCTACACCTTTCATTAGAATTAGAAAATGTTGATTTTGTCTGATACATGATAGGTGCACTACTTAAAAGTACCGCTCTGTAGAAACCGATTTTCTTTCTTTTCCTTAATCAGGATGTTAAAAGTTAAATTAAAAGTTTCTATATTTTCAGGATGTTGTTCAGAAACATCCAGCTACAACCTAGGTCATTACCGAATGATAGAAAATTAATGAAAGAGAGAAAATCATTTTTACGCCATTTCCTTAATTTTGGATTGTCCTGATATAGCATTCGGGTGGAGGTGCTACTACTTAAAAGTTAGATTAAAAGTTTCTATTCTTCAGGATGTTGGTCAGCAACATCCCAGCTGTTCATTTATTACGTCCAAATTTTGATTGTCTGATAGCATTCGGGTGGAGGTGCTACTACTTAAAAGTTAGATTAAAAGTTTCTATTCTTCAGGATGTTGTTCAGCAACATCCCAGCTACACCCTTGGTCATTACCGAATGATAGAAAATTAATTGAAAGAGAGAAAATCATTTATTACGTCCATTTTCCTTAATTTTGATTGTCTGATAGCATTCGGGTGGAGGTGCTACTACTTAAAAGTTAAATTAAAAGTTTCTATTCTTCAGGATGTTGTTCAGCAACATCCCAGCTACAACCTTGGTCATTACCGAATGATAGAAAATTAATTGAAAGAGAGAAAATCATTTATTACGTCCATTTTCCTTAATTTTGATTGTCTGATAGCATTCGGGTGGAGGTGCTACTACTTAAAAGTTAAATTAAAAGTTTCTATTCTTCAGGATGTTGTTCAGCAACATCCCAGCTACAACCTAGGTCATTACCGAATGATAGAAAATTAATTGAAAGAGAGAAAATCATTTATTACGTCCATTTTCCTTAATTTTGATTGTCTGATAGCATTCGGGTGGAGGTGCTACTACTTAAAAGTTAAATTAAAAGTTTCTATTCTTCAGGATGTTGTTCAGCAACATCCCAGCTACAACCTAGGTCATTACCGAATGATAGAAAATTAATTGAAAGAGAGAAAATCATTTATTACGTCCATTTTCCTTAATTTTGATTGTCTGATAGCATTCGGGTGGAGGTGCTACTACTTAAAAGTTAAATTAAAAGTTTCTATTCTTCAGGATGTTGTTCAGCAACATCCCAGCTACAACCTAGGTCATTACCGAATGATAGAAAATTAATTGAAAGAGAGAAAATCATTTATTACGTCCATTTTCCTTAATTTTGATTGTCTGATAGCATTCGGGTGGAGGTGCTACTACTTAAAAGTTAAATTAAAAGTTTCTATTCTTCAGGATGTTGTTCAGCAACATCCCAGCTACACCCTAGGTCATTACCGAATGATAGAAAATTAATTGAAAGAGAGAAAATCATTTATTACGTCCATTTTCCTTAATTTTGATTGTCTGATAGCATTCGGGTGGAGGTGCTACTACTTAAAAGTTAAATTAAAAGTTTCTATTCTTCAGGATGTTGTTCAGCAACATCCCAGCTACAACCTAGGTCATTACCGAATGATAGAAAATTAATTGAAAGAGAGAAAATCATTTATTACGTCCATTTTCCTTAATTTTGATTGTCTGATAGCATTCGGGTGGAGGTGCTACTACTTAAAAGTTAAATTAAAAGTTTCTATTCTTCAGGATGTTGTTCAGCAACATCCCAGCTACAACCTAGGTCATTACCGAATGATAGAAAATTAATTGAAAGAGAGAAAATCATTTATTACGTCCATTTTCCTTAATTTTGATTGTCTGATAGCATTCGGGTGGAGGTGCTACTACTTAAAAGTTAAATTAAAAGTTTCTATTCTTCAGGATGTTGTTCAGCAACATCCCAGCTACAACCTAGGTCATTACCGAATGATAGAAAATTAATTGAAAGAGAGAAAATCATTTATTACGTCCATTTTCCTTAATTTTGATTGTCTGATAGCATTCGGGTGGAGGTGCTACTACTTAAAAGTTAAATTAAAAGTTTCTATTCTTCAGGATGTTGTTCAGCAACATCCCAGCTACAACCTAGGTCATTACCGAATGATAGAAAATTAATTGAAAGAGAGAAAATCATTTATTACGTCCATTTTCCTTAATTTTGATTGTCTGATAGCATTCGGGTGGAGGTGCTACTACTTAAAAGTTAAATTAAAAGTTTCTATTCTTCAGGATGTTGTTCAGCAACATCCCAGCTACAACCTAGGTCATTACCGAATGATAGAAAATTAATTGAAAGAGAGAAAATCATTTATTACGTCCATTTTCCTTAATTTTGATTGTCTGATAGCATTCGGGTGGAGGTGCTACTACTTAAAAGTTAAATTAAAAGTTTCTATTCTTCAGGATGTTGTTCAGCAACATCCCAGCTACAACCTAGGTCATTACCGAATGATAGAAAATTAATTGAAAGAGAGAAAATCATTTATTACGTCCATTTTCCCTAATTTTGATTGTCTGATAGCATTCGGGTGGAGGTGCTACTACTTAAAAGTTAAAATAAAAGCTTCTATTCTTCAGGATGTTGTTCAGCAACATCCCAGCTACAACCTAGGTCATTACCGAATGATAGAAAATTAATTGAAAGAGAGAAAATCATTTTTCACGTCCATTTTCCCTAATTTTGATTGTCTGATAGCATTCGGGTGGAGGTGCTACTACTTAAAAGTTAAATTAAAAGTTTCTATTCTTCAGGATGTTGTTCAGCAACATCCCAGCTACAACCTAGGTCATTACCGAATGATAGAAAATTAATTGAAAGAGAGAAAATCATTTATTACGTCCATTTTCCTTAATTTTGATTGTCTGATAGCATTCGGGTGGAGGTGCTACTACTTAAAAGTTAAATTAAAAGTTTCTATTCTTCAGGATGTTGTTCAGCAACATCCCAGCTACAACCTAGGTCATTACCGAATGATAGAAAATTAATTGAAAGAGAGAAAATCATTTATTACGTCCATTTTCCTTAATTTTGATTGTCTGATAGCATTCGGGTGGAGGTGCTACTACTTAAAAGTTAAATTAAAAGTTTCTATTCTTCAGGATGTTGTTCAGCAAAATCCCAGCTACAACCTAGGTCATTACCGAATGAAAGAAAATTAATTGAAAGAGAGAAAATCATTTTTCACGTCCATTTTCCCTCATTTTGATTGTCTGATAGCGTTCGGGTGGACCTGCTACTACTTAAAAGTTAAATTAAAAGTTTCTATTCTTCAGGATGTTGTTCAGCAACATCCCAGCTACACCCTTGGTCATTACCGAATAATAGAAAATTAATTGAAAGAGAGAAAATCATTTTTCACGTCCATTTTCCTTAATTTTGATTGTCTGATAGCATTCGGGTGGAGGTGCTACTACTTAAAAGTTAAATTAAAAGTTTCTATTCTTCAGGATGTTGTTCAGCAACATCCCAGCTACAACCTAGGTCATTACCGAATGATAGAAAATTAATTGAAAGAGAGAAAATCATTTTTCACGTCCATTTTCCCTCATTTTGATTGTCTGATAGCATTCGGGTGGAGGTGCTACTACTTAAAAGTTAAATTAAAAGTTTCTATTCTTCAGGATGTTGTTCAGCAACATCCCAGCTACAACCTAGGTCATTACCGAATGATAGAAAATTAATTGAAAGAGAGAAAATCATTTATTACGTCCATTTTCCTTAATTTTGATTGTCTGATAGCATTCGGGTGGAGGTGCTACTACTTAAAAGTTAAATTAAAAGTTTCTATTCTTCAGGATGTTGTTCAGCAACATCCCAGCTACAACCTAGGTCATTACCGAATGATAGAAAATTAATTGAAAGAGAGAAAATCATTTATTACGTCCATTTTCCTTAATTTTGATTGTCTGATAGCATTCGGGTGGAGGTGCTACTACTTAAAAGTTAAATTAAAAGTTTCTATTCTTCAGGATTTTGTTCAGCAACATCCCAGCTACAACCTAGGTCATTACCGAATGATAGAAAATTAATTGAAAGAGAGAAAATCATTTTTCACGTCCATTTTCCCTCATTTTGATTGTCTGATAGCATTCGGGTGGAGGTGCTACTACTTAAAAGTTAAATTAAAAGTTTCTATTCTTCCGGATGTTGTTCAGCAACATCCCAGCTACAACCTAGGTCATTACCGAATGATAGAAAATTAATTGAAAGAGAGAAAATCATTTATTACGTCCATTTTCCTTAATTTTGATTGTCTGATAGCATTCGGGTGGAGGTGCTACTACTTAAAAGTTAAATTAAAAGTTTCTATTCTTCAGGATGTTGTTCAGCAACATCCTAGCTACACCCTTGGTCATTACCGAATGATGGAAAATTAATTGAAAGAGAGAAAATCATTTATTACGTCCATTTTCCTTAATTTTGATTGTCTGATAGCATTCGGGTGGAGGTGCTACTACTTAAAAATTAAAATAAAAGCTTCTATTCTTCAGGATGTTGTTCAGCAACATCCCAGCTACAACCCAGGTCATTACCGAATGATAGAAAATTAATTAAAAGGGAAAAAATCATTTTTCACGTCCATTTTCCCTCATTTTGATTGTCTGATAGCGTTCGGGTGAACCTATGCTACTACTTAAAAGTTAAATTAAAAGTTTCTATTCTTCAGGATGTTGTTCAGCAACATCCCAGCTACAACTCAGGTCAATACTGTTTTTAGTTTTTTTACGTGTAGCATTACGACTTGTATTTTCGTCAATTAGACACCTAGTAGGAAATATTGATGAGAAAATACGTGAGAAATTTTCCACGTATTTATTTTATATAATTATCATGATTTATTTAGAAGGCTAACTAATAGTAGGCACAATTAATGGTGGAATTGGTTGAAAGTCATAGAAGATTGCATCAACGAAACAACGAATCCCACCACGAAACATCAACGCATTCTCTATTAGTAGACGGTTGTTGCAGAGATCATAAGAGTATTAGAAAGCCTGGACAGGATTCCTACAGAAATCCGAATTTAAAATTCCATACCTTTTCCATGATTTGTAGGTCAAATTTTTACGAAATTCCAGTGGAATTTTAAATCTGATTTCATTATTTTTGGGCTCTTGTAAAATACTTTACTTATTAAATAGTTTCGACTCTTTGGTAAAAAATCTAAAATTATCGAAAATTGAGGCTCCGGATCTTAAAAGGGCACTTTCACCATGTAAAGTCTATGCGGAAAGTGCCCTTTTAAGATCCGGAGCCTCAGTTATCAAAAATTTAAAAATCCTAGAGTTGTGCAAAAAGCTCGATCGAGTATTTCAAGCTTTTCGTTTTTCTAGCAGAGCTGAGCAGAATCAATCCGAACTTGAACCAAATTCCATCCGACACGTGCAGTATTAAACCTAACATAATTTTGAGCACTTGAATTTTTCGAGCACTCAAATATTTTTGAGTAACTAAAACTCGAGCCTGGCTCGAGTATCGAGCCCGGCTCGAGCTCGACCATGCTATTCGAGCTTTTTGCACACTTCTAAAAAATCCGAATTTCTTAAAATTTAACATTTTTTCCTCTCTTTTATGGGATTTAGCTCCATTATTTTTGGGCTTTTGGAAAATACTTTACTTATTAAAAATAGTCTCGACTCTTTGGTAAAAAATCTAAAATTATCGAAAATTATTAAAATTTCAAAAATCCGGATTTTTTAAAATTCAACATTTTTTCTTCTCTTTTATGCCATTTAGCTTTTTTATTATTTGAATTTCTATTTAAGAGAAAAAATGGAAAACAGGAAAAATTTTGAAACTTTTAAAAATTCCAGTTCTTTTCCATGATTTCCCTGATTTACAGAAGTCTTTTAAAAATTCCATACCATTTCCATGATTTCCAGATTTTGTAGGAACCCTGCTGGAGATCTGCAAATTGGGGTACGTTACTTAGGCAGAAGTGTGGGTAGAAAGCCAGGAACTAAGAAATCGTAATTTCTGTCCAATCATCGAAGAATGGAATTCGCGAGGTTGTAATCATCTAAAAAGAAAAGACGAACTATTTAGAAAAGTTAAGACTAATGATGTCTCGAAAGAGTTTTTGGATTCGCAGTTTTTACTAATACCAAGTAGGTTGTTACTAGACATAAATTTCTTTTAATATCCGCGTCCTGGATTGTCTTACCCACGAGGAAGAAGTCTAGGAAGTACTGGAATAAGAACTCACCAAGTCTGCACTAAAAATTACGTTATCTTTTTTCTAAAAGGAAAATCTAAAAAGCGATGGATATAAAGTTCGAAGTTTAGACAATATTTCTGCTTTTAAGTTCATTGTCCAAACCAAAAGTAGTCACTCTAAAAATTCTTCTTTTCCTCATTATAAAAATTTCTCACCCCTACAGTCCTCCTCCCTCATTATTTCCTTTTCCCGTAAATGATTAATTAAAACGATAATTTTGTGATCTCAGCGTGAACGCAAAAACATGTGACCGAACCTTATAACTATATACATTATAAGAAAAAATATTACGTAAGGCTCATGCGATTTTCTGTCAGTGGCACGCGCTCATTAAGAGGAGTCGTTTATGCCAGCAGGAGCATTGTGTTTTGAAAAAAGCGCCAATGGAAATGTTGTTGGAAGGAGAAAAATCAAGAATAAAGCAAAGAGGCAAAAGATGAATGGTAAACCTGCAATCTGCTTCGAAATGTCTCCTAATGGGGCAACTTGGTATATAACCCTCGAGGGGGAAAATCGCGAAGAGAGAATGAGAAGGAAATATCCTACACACAGACACAAAACTAATAGGACCATGGGGGTGAGTATAAAGAAGAATTCCACGAATCAACACGAACAGCTTTACTCGCAAATCGTTTTTAAGCTCAACGGCAAACGTTTCCTCAGGATTCCTAATTTGCTTCATTATTAATCCAAACTACCTTCATTTTTTTTATTTACATCGATCTATGATTCAAATTTTTAGATTATGTTTTGCTATGAAACATTTGTTTTGTATGTAAATTCACATTAAAAATATTTTACAAATTACAATTTGGACTTATGCAATGTCATGTATAGATATTAATTATTTTTTATTGTGACGCGGGCAGATGTGCATTATTTTATTGCACTAACGGTTGTATTCCCGGCGAATATTGAAGGGGAAGGGATGCTATTGTTTCAACAAATTATATCGAACAAACACCTGTAAGGACCTGTGTTTGGTACCTGCTTGAACGAGGCGGTCACGCATGGACACGTTTTTCAATTTTTAACCCCCTTCTAAATGAATCACTAATCTATATAAGGATAAAACTTGCAACCGTCAATTTTGAAAATTAAACACTTTGCACCCACGTTTTAAGTTACAAACAAACTTTTTAATATTTATTTTATTCACTTCGTGAACTACGTACTTTTTGACACTCTTTGTCATATGAACACAGAAAATTAACCAATACCATCGAAGCATTACTGTCAATGCTTCATATTGAGAACATAAAAACATAAAAATGTTATACCAAATGATAAATGCTTATTCGATGAATGCCAACATTAGGAAAAAAACCCAATAGCAAAATTTTTACATATATTTGTAAAAACACTCTTTACTGAGGAAAGAAAAGAAAAGCAAGTTAATACGCAAAAATAAGTTGCGTATGTCAATTATAAGTGTTCGTGATTCTCCCACGTGAATTTTCACTGTAAAAATGGTGTGCAGACGTTTTGGTTGCACGCGCACTCGTATTATATGATCGCGCCCTCGATAATGAGGCCTAGGGTGACGATATCTGCTTTAGGGTACATACACGCACATTCACACAAATACTTGCGTATATAGTCTGGGACCCCTAAGAGAGTAGTAGACAATGCCACCAAACATTGGGGGAGAGAAAATGTAGGCGGTAAATAAAGGAGATCGTGTGGGAATCTCGTTTTATAGACAATCGCGGGAAGTTATACAAAAACCCTATTGGTCGTTGTGATGGGAATGCGTCGATGAGTGATCATGCATTTTTGAAAAATTCAAACGAAACAGAAAGCAATTATATTTTTACGATCAACGGACATATTTATAACTATTGTATATTGGTATTTTTGTATCTGTATACATTACGAGGGTGTGTTTGCAAACTTTTACAATTACCATGAAGCCCGTTACTATCGTAATTTTTTTTATTGATCCAAAAAGAAAAGACCCTATCCCCCTATTTCACTAAACAAAACGCACCTTTATTAGGACTATATCTCCATGGTCGCATCGTTAAGTTTGCTCGACAACATTTTTGTACATACATTCATCTTTCTGTTAGATTTTTTCTTTATTGTTTTTTTAGTCCTCTTTCCCTTTAGGAGACTATAAATTTATTGATAAAAAAGTATTTAAAACAGTTTTTAAAAACTTTTGTTGATGAGAATTGTAATTTAAGTTTAGAACATTCCAGATATCAAAATATCAAACGCTTTTTAATATGATGTCATCTTGTCTGGTAGGATCCAAAGGCTAGAGGAATATAAATGTTTTCATGACGTCCATGAACAATAAAAAGTTGTTTAAACATTTTTCGTCAATGACTTTCTCGAAGTCAACATAAATATTAGTTGGTGACAATTGATAAATTCACTTCCGTCAATTGTAATTTAAGTTTAGAACATTCAGATATCAAAATATCAAACATAATATGATGTTGTCTGTTAGGAGAAAAAAGTTAGAGGAATATAAATGTTTTCATGATGTCCATGAACAATAAAAAGTTGTTTAAACATTCTTCGGCAGCTATAAAATGTTCCATCAACAAAAATTATCCAAAATTACATAAATAATTTAAATTTCCTTCAGTTTAAAATAAAATAATGTTATGAATCTTGTCATTATATTATAAAAAGTTTTCAAAATTATTTGTCTTAATGTCAATTGTGTTTAAAATTTCGTGTAAAAATTCTACAGCCTCCGATAACTTTGGAATCCCTTTCGCATATAATTCTTATTATTCCTGATCTTACGAACATCCGTCAAAGTATTTACTTTGATGATTTGATTTTTAATTCTTTATGTAAAATTTTTCATGGACCCCACGATCTAAAGGATCATCAACAGCTTTTCGTTTTAAAGAATTATTTAATTTTTGTTGCAGTTGTGATACTATCAGTATAGGCACTAAACCGTCACCTCACTTACGGGCGCCACAAGTTTAAGGCGCCACTGCCAGAGACTTAAAAGAATAAAAAGAGAACCACAATGTTTTTTCTCTCCACTATTAGCGTACTAAAACAACTTGAAATTGCAATCTTATTTGAATAACGTCTGAATGTCTTTATTTGTCTAAATTCGAATTTATTGTTTATCCACTAAATTTTCAAAATTCGTAGGACGATTTTCCTATCGAATAGTGATTCTTTTATACATTTTGAATATATAAGCGTCGCGACGCTTTTAAAACGACGCGACGCACTCTTGCTCTTTTGGTCGCGTGACACACTGCCGCTGATGAATGATGGGAATAAAGAAAGTACGATATTTGCGGAAAGATTCAGTGTCAACATTTGTGCACTCTCGGGGTCAAGTTGTGAATCATCAACAGTCAAAAGCTGCGTACTTAAATTAGAATTTAGATTTTTACCAAATTTCTCCTGTAGAACGAAGATTATAATTTTTTAATTAAGACACATATATTAACAAAATATTAAATATGAAAAAATATGACATTCACGATTAGAAATTAAGAAATAATGTCAATTTTCCGTTTTCAGCATAAAACTATAAATAAATTCTGTTTGGAAAGCATTTCTTAAGAATACGAGATATATTCTATGCGTACACGAGCGACATTCCCGCACGGGAAAAAGACTTTTTAAAATAGAGCGCAAACGTCTTCGAGTGTGACACTCATGTTATTTGAACCGATTAATTCTCGACACGAGGCGAGATTTTAATTTTCCAACTTCCTACAGTTAACCCCGTTCTTCAAAAGAAGACCGACGGAATTCATACCATGTGTTGAAAAAAATTTTTTTTCTCTCCTACTCAAAGTATATATCTTGTAGGTATATATTTTTATGCTCCACAAAAGTAATATTTCACTTTTACGTATATGAGCCTTTCGCCTCTAAATATGACGAAAAACTCGTAAGCTGACACTGTTTTCAGGCAAAGAAAAATTTATCGCGTCGTTCTGTAATCGTTAATTATAAAAAAATAGTTTTTGAATCAATATGCGTATACCGCCCAAATACAAATTATATATTTCTTACTTAAAAAAATGTGTACTTACAGATTCAAAATCCGGAAAATTTCCACTGGAAGAGAATGTCTTCTGGATCACATTTGACGACCTAAAAACAGTATTTGGTTTTTAGTAAAATGTTTGAAATTATAATTTTAAGTAATAATATCAATTCGTATATTTAAGTATATTGTAATAATTATATAAAATTAGTGAATTATTTTCAGTAAATTATTCCCGTCATCAATGAAAAGGAAAGAGTTTTCTTGTATATAGGATGTCGGAGAGAGAGAAGAGGAGAAGGGACGATATAATAACATGCGAAGAAATGCAGTGGGAATCAACGACCAGCAAAAAGGGGCAATGTCGAGTGCAACTATTTCAAAGCGTCATGTGTCATTGCGTGCACGCAATATTTAGACATGTCACTTGCCCCCTTTCGCCCTTCTCATGTTGTGTACATCGTAAGTTGGGCGTCGAGTGAGTCAGAGTTTCTAGACGACGACGACGCCAGTCTAGACGCCACCACCCTGTTCCTTGTCGACTTCGTCGTCACCATAAGAATCATTATGGAGTATATTGCATACATATTTCCATACACACCCAAGCATCATATCACAACTCTTTAAAATTCTACCATAAACCTCGAGAAAAACAGACAATGATAAAAAAAATCGTAAAGGCTAATTTAATCATATTGTAGCTAATCATCTATTTTAGGTACGATCTCAAGTACAATTTTTTAATAAATTTCTTCTAAAGAAAAAAAATTTTTTGAATGAAAAAAATCATTAGCTAGTAAATACTTTCCTTCTGCGGGGGGGAATATAATAACTTGGCGAGCTATTAAAGGAGAAAATGGAGAAGGTGTATATGTGCGACTAGTAACTATAGTAACACTAGTCCAGGTGAATCATATGACGGTATATCCCCTGCGTGGAATAACCCCTCAATTAGATTGCGTGAAGACCACACGAATCCCTGGCAATTATAATCCATACCTCGTAATGACAGTTAGGCGACAATTTGCCCTGATATATTACGCCCAATTTTTTTAAAATTGGGCCTCTACCCCATTACTGGTATACCCATCTTTCTTAAACGGTATACATATTTACGGTCACGGACACCATATGCACTGTTTTTTTCCCAATAAGAAAATCCTTACTATGCTGTCGACTCTATTCCATAGATATACTTTTTTTAACCCTGCAGGCGTCAGAATTGAAAATTTAACCCTTCTAAGAAAGGGATGGTGATAAAATCCCAATATTTGCAGGATGAACCCTTGCGGGATAAATCCCGAAAGTATGAAAGTAATCTGTTACCAAAAAAAATATTATAACACCGTTTTGTTCTTGACGGGACCGGTAGAGAAAAACTTTGACGTTATGTGTAGTATTTCTTAAATACTGCCTTAAATCGTAAGATGTAACTTATGATACGTTTGGCAGTATTTAAGAAATACACATAACGTCAAAGTTTTCCTCTTCCCCCGTCAATAACAAAACGGTGATTACTAAAAAAAAAAAAATCTGGAGTTCTTTTATCCGCGCAGTTTATATCAACGTCCCGTAATCTATTACATGAGACTTCCCTTAACTTATTCATGAACCTGTTGAGGCGTTCAAGATGCGCTTAGGGTTCAGAGAAGTACCACGTCCCTTCTGTCACCAATAGATATAAGGGTAGTTAGCGCCCCACCGCTATTCATGGAATGAAATCACTACAATAGCCAAGGACTCGTGAAATTGCCCGTTTAAAATATATAGAATCTCTCCTTCTGAATATATATATATGTGTATGTACTCTTCGCGTACCTTATGCGACCCGCGCTCTCATACCGAGACCTGCACATAATAGCGAAAAAAAAGTTTCTTTATTCACTTTTAAAGACCTTGTTATAAACTACATTATTCAGCGACGCGGCAGTGGAATATTTTTTTACTCTTAGGAAATTTTTAATTTTTTGTTATGCTGGTGAATTCAGCAATTGCGGTAAATATTTATTGTAATCGGTGTAGATAGTATTATTATAGATAAGAAAATAGTTAAGGATTGAAATATATGATAGTATGGGGATTATTGATAGTCCATCTAGGAAGTAGGGCGAATTAAACATAGCAAAATAAAAGGAAAGTAGGGAATAATTTCTCTTTTATGTGATGAGGGATTGATAGGAACATGTTAGCCTATTAGGATTTGCATTTTAATTTAAAATTCCTTGCTACTCGTGTATGATTACAATAGTCGGTAATTGCATTTTTGGTCCAAATGGGATAGTTTCAGTGCGCAGATGTCCTATAAAGCATATATAGCGTCAGTCGTCAATTGTTTAGCCTCTTCAGTATAGGTCGTCCCGTCTCTTTGCTATCTGCAGATCTTTGAATTTTAATTGAATAAACTATGAGAAGAGATACCAGGATGCGTTCCCCTTGCGGAAGCTTCCTGCTATCTTGGAGAGATACATCGACCTCCACATCCGAACTTACAATTTATGTTCACGTGTCCTTGGATATAATGGACGTCGCATCAATGCTTCGGTAATGCTATAACGTCTATGTAACTAACAGAATAATTCAGGCTCCATCTTGACCAGATGGTGGTACCCTGGTAAGGCCCGATCATCCCACGATTCGGGACAAACATCAAGTATGAGCGATTGTAAAAACATGAAAGAGTACCTACGTGGTAATGCTTCGGCTAAATCCCTCACTAATTCCGATTGTCAATTTGTAAAGTCATAAGCAAAAGAAAAGCGGTTCTGATCTTGCAAAGGGCATAAAGAGGAAGAAAAAGAAGAGACCTCCTAAACGGACTGAAGGCAAGGGTACCAAAACGTCACCAAAACCAAATTCAATCAAGAAAGGAAGACAGACACAACAATGATCGTCAAAGTGGCTGAAGGAACTACATTCGCTAAAGTGCTGAAGAAAGTTCGTGAAGAGGCTAACCTGGAGGCCAGTCAGACAAAGATTGTGGGAGCTTTACCCACTAAAATCGGAGACATCGCCTTATTAAAACTGAAGGGACTTCAAATAAGGCGTCTTTCACCAAGGAGGTGACAAAGGTAATTGGAGCTTTAGGTAAGGTGCAAATGGAGGACCAGCAAGTGGCAAGGGAAGGCCAGTGGTTAACTAACATTATCTAACATGTCGAAATTTCAATAGTAGAATATCTCAACAAGCTAACTTAAATATAACTTATTCATATGAATATAGTAATCTCTCCACGACTCCATTATATAAACGTGAGAATAAATTGTCAGTGGCAACTCGAACGAAGCTGGAGTATATATATCTATATTTTATATAGTAAAAAAAAGTGTGAGTGGGAGGATCGTGAATTTGCATGGAAAGTGCCTCTTGAAGGAGTTTTGCTCCGCGTTTTTCTGGCAGATTGTAAAAGCAAATAACCCCGCACAAATTCGATAATAAAGACCCGCTCAACGTCCTGCCGGCAATTTCATGTCACCCCGTGTAATAATCAAATAACATGCATTGCATTAAGCTACCACATAACATATACATTGGAAAAACGAGACTAAAAGCCCAGAGCCTATTAGAACTACTTCTTAAAGGGCTCCTTAATTACTCTTATCGTAAATATAATATTTATTACACATCATCCAAATTATACATGATAACATTAATTCAAACTAATTTATCAATTAAATCAAATTACACATTTAATCTGTTTCTATTGGAAAATCAATTAATAAATCCTTCTTGTTTCTATGCCGCTAGAACTAAAAATTGAAAACAGTTTTGTTTCGCAGTTAAGAAATAAGAAAGTATAATTTTTTTGCCAATTGATAAAGAATTATATTCGCTGATCAACTATGTAATGTAACTTATCAGACAAGTTCGTCAATTATTACTGTGCAGAGTGTATGAAACTTTTAAATTCAACACGCAAATTACTTGTGTCTTAGTTGGAAACGAGTAAACTGGGATCGATAGAAAAATGGAAAAGTGGATAAAAAGCATATAAATACGTAGATAGTAATATCGAGACCGAAGGCCAGTATTACAGACCATCAGGTACAACAAAAAAAAAAGTTGCATAACATGAAATGTCACCGGCTATATCCCATTCCTCTTTAATAACTCCTGCGGACTGAGAGCATCAATGGAATATCGATTGAACCTAAGGAGGTTTTTGCCTAATTGTTTATATTCAAAAAGCAAATTTTTTCAACAAGGTAATTAATTAATTAATAATTTAAAAAAATGTTAAAATAAGAATCATCACTAGAGGTAACTATTGGTAACTATAGTTTTTTGTGATCTTAGGTGAGAATGAATTGAGAGGTTAAACGGACAGACGAGAACGACAGTGTTCATTCAGAAGTCGAGCTGCTGACATGAGGGAAGATTTGTGATGTTTTGGATCGCGGACTGATAACAAAAGGAGAATAATAATTTGGTATGTCAATTTCTTCTGCTTGCAATTATGATTTCTCTTAAAAGCTGGACTTCAGGTACCTGCTGCTAATGAAACCTATCCTTTTTCTTAAGGTAAGCAACACTGAATCTGTTCTAAATTAAGCCTCTGCTGAATTATCAATTTTACGTTTCATTCGAGAAATATTTGTTATGACATTTTTACCTCAGTCATACTAAATTTAAGAAGTGTTTGATTGTCTAATCTATCTTCACTGTTTGATACAAAGAATAAATTCACACATTAAATACGCTCTGCTGAATTATTAATTTTACGTTTCATTTGAGAAATTTTTTAGGTACTGTAGAAAAACTGTTTGTATGTTTTAGAAATTATTTCACATGTATATTTTTTTGGTATACTTCACGCATTTTCTCGGTGTAAATAATAATCGGTTGCATTTTGATGTTTCAAATGAATACCTATACGCCTGTCAATTAGACCCTAGTTTTAGGCTAGAAGATGTAATTAATGAAGCCTTGCGTGTAAATACATGACGTGACGCTTGTGTAAATCATAGCTAAGCTATATAGGATGCAGCACCATATGGTCAATGTTCAAAGCGCGCTCGCCTTTCGTACATTTAGGTGTCCATGGTGACCTTCGAGCTTCACAAGGGGAAAAGAAATGAGGTATTATACACGAATATCCACCCACTAGTCCTAATCGAAATTCTCATGGAATTTATTGTATCCTCCCTCCAATTATACTCATCTTGTATTTATATACATTTTTTCACACTCATAAAACAAAAAATACGAACATAGTCGTATATATACATATGTAGCTATCCCAATTGGAGTTCCCATATTTTTTCATGTTTAAAATTTTTATTTTATTTAACAAAATTGTTGGATACAATATGGCGAACGAAAATTTTTAATTCTTTGAATTCGCTTGAAACTTGCCCTATGGAGGTTTTGCGGAGTCGTTGATAACGAATTTGTAGTCGGAATTTCAAAATTCAAAATGGCGGATCCAATATGGCGGACAAAATTTATTAATTTATCGAATTCGCATGACATTTGTTACTCGCGGATTTTTGGGGTCGCTGATTATCAGAATTGCAAAATTAAAAATGGCGGATCCAATATGGCGGACAAAATTTTTTAATTCATCGAATTCGCATAACATTTGTTACTCGGGGGTTTTTGGGGTCGCTGATTATGAATCTGATAACAGAATTGCAAAATTAAAAATGGCGGATCCAATATAATTCAATAATTAAAAAAAAATAGTGACGGTATGTGGTAAAAGAAGAATTAGAAGTTCAATGAAAAAAAAAATGATTTCTACATGGTTGACGTGAAATACCATCGATCGAACATGGTGCCCTTAGGCAATTTTAATGAAAGGCGATACTTCCCGACGGGAGTTTACGTATAGGTATATATATGGGGTGCGTCTCACGCACACCAACAATTGTCTCTCTGTTTCTACGTGAATCTATGAGAGAGAAAAACTCCCTTTTGGCCCCCCTTTAACTCACTCACTCACTCTCTTTCTCTACTTCTCTCTTCTTCTTTCAGTAAAGTTTTTGAACGAGTCCTTAAATCCTATACATGGTGGCTAGTCGGGTCCGTCTATATAGCATTTTAGCTCGTGCCCTCGTCCTCACCTGCCCCTTATTCTAATATCCTTCTTTTTCTACCCCCCTTCTCTCTTATCCTACCGCACCATAACTCCCCCTTCTTGGCCAGGTGATGACTCACCCCATCCTCTCTCTTTTTCTCTATATAGTTTCACTTATGGGGGGTCGTCGTTCTTGTGTGTTGCGTAATTTTAATACCCGCACATACGCATACTCGCGTACAAGCTCTTCAAATTCTACCAAAAATAATTAACTTTCTAGATTTTTTTTTCTTTTTAACATTATGAAGAAATGGATATAGACAGTCTTAATCAAAAGTAAATTTAATATTTCTAATAGGTTTTTGTATTTTTTAATCAAAATTAAAAATTTTAAATAATAAATAAATATAAATTAATTTTTCATATAATTGAACGTATTCATAAAAATAAAAATGGTCAGAAAATATGTTAACTCTTTTTGAACTTTTATTTTTCTTAAAAACTAGTGGATCTTGAAATATATGCGTAATTTTGTAGAAAATATATTTTTGAATTCACAAAAAAAATTTATTTCCATCATTTTAAGCTTTTTTTTGAAGAAAATGATAAAAATTACAATTCTTATTCAATTTTTGTGTATGGGAATTCATTTGTTTATTTTTTTAACTAATTACAGATCTTAGTTTTTTAATATATTTTATTTTTTATATTCCTTAGAAAAATTATGATCTCTAATTAGTTAGTAAAATAAATGAATTTAAATATAAAAAAACTAAAAATCTAAAAAAGGCTACAAAGCCTGAAACAAAGATTCTTTTTAAAAAAAAGTGATTAAAAAATTATGAAGATCAATTTTTTCATTTGGCAATTTTTTTGTAGATTTAAAAACACATTTTTCTATAAAATTACGCAATATAGATTTCAAATTCTATCAATTTTTAAGAAAAATAAAAGTTCAAAAAGGGTCAAAATATTTTTTGACTAATTTTATTTTATGATTATTGCATTCCTCATTAAAATTAACCTAAAAATAATTTTGTAGAATTTTAAAATTATTTTCTTGATATAATTAAAAATAACGGTGTTTGCATTTTTTATTAATAATGATATGTGTTATAATAATATTACTTATAATAATAATTATTTTTTTTCCAAAATAAGATGAAATATCATATAATAATTATAATAATGATTATTATATCTGATTATTAAAATAATATCAAAGAACTTCTTATGATTCCTTATTTGTAAACCAGTTTGTATTGTAAATAAATATATACCGTCAAATCGGGCAATTAGTAACAGTGGGGTAATAAGTAACAAGGCTTTATATTATGATTTAGGCTGTTTATAATCGTGGTTTTTGTTGTCCGATTTTTGTTATATAGACAGTTTTCGTAAATATTTGACTTACGAAAATCGAACAACAAAAATATTGGTAATAAAAATTCGGAATAAAAATTTGAAGTCCTCTGTTACTTATTACCCCAGTGTTACTATATAATTAAATACTTTTTGACGGTAATCATTATACTATAATAATAATAATAATTAAAAAACGTTTTTAGCAAAAACCGAATAATTATATTAATTATTATAATTTATTATAGAATAATAATTATTAATGTTATAATTATAGAATAATAATAATTGTTATTTTAAAATCAGAATTTATCTATCACTCCGAGTCAGGTTGAATAATTGTTATTATAATAATTTGTATAATTTTAACATTTACTTGTAATAATAATTTTTATGAATATAGTGTTCAAAATGAAAATATTTTTCAACCTAAAAATAGCATCAAAACTTCTTAGTAATGGTATAAATAATTTTACCCCCTATTCTATATAGATTGGAAATATTTTTTTGATATAAAAAAATAGAATTTTTTTTTTTTTTTAAGCACGTGCGCCGGAGTAAAAAAAAAAGTGAAATTTGTATCTTATACCTTGGCATGTGGAAGAAAACCGGTGTGGCACGAGGTACAACGGGGGAGTGAACCCTATGAAGCCAAATAGACAGGATATGGTTGGCGCGCGTGAGGATGTGATTTATACGATATACCGGAACCCTATGGAAAAAAAATTAAAATAAGAAGGGAGGGAGGCCAGTGTTTAATGTCCATAAGGAACATACGGAGAGCCTTATGTTACACCTATATACGTATAGTATTTTTTTATATATAACTATATATAGTTATATATTTATTTATATGTCCTATAATGTTATAAGTCTAATTCACAGAAATAATTATCATTACATGCCCTTTTCATTCCTTCGTGACTAATTTACCACATATAGGTATTATAGAATTTAATGAGCGACAATTTAAATTCCAGATTCAATATATGATCATTATCGTTCAAAATTTTCCTTTTTTAGTATTTTTTTTTACCTATCTGTAAGTTTACCTACGTCTTTTTTGCTTTTTCTGCCTTTATTTCTCCTTTTTATCCAAATAGCATGTAACTTTGCAGCAAGCTTGCTGTACTTTTCAAAAATATTTTTTAAATAAAAAAAATGAAAATAATACTGTTGGGGTCCTTCACCCCAACTATATTTATAATAATAAACAATAAATAATAATAATAATTAATAGTAAAATCAAAAGTGCCCACGTTAATTATGGAAAAAAATAAATTAATACATTATTTTTTTTAATTTTCTATTTTTAAATGAATGAGAAATATATAATGTGACAACAATGGGATTTGTAGTATTATAGTGAAAGAAAAAAAAAAAAATAACACGTGTAGGAAGACAACTTAAAGGAACCTTACAGTCTTTTGTGTGACACCTTACGCTCATTGATTCCTGCAAAGATCCCTCCAACCGGTTTCTTCCACCGCAAAAGCAACCCCTCGTTGCTCGCGTCAAGTAGAAAATCTTCCTTCCATTGAATACAATGAACAAACTAAATTCCCCCGAAGGTCAAAGATATTCGAAATCCTTTTAAGAAAATCTACACAATTCACGCTATATGTATGTGTGTATGTGTGGATTTTATAAACGTAATACCCCAGGTGTATTATATGCATACATATATATCCAATTATATAAAATTCAATGATAATATTTTCTCCATCAATATATTATTAGTAAATTATTTTCAAAAATTTTTCTTCATCAGTTTATAAAAATAATAACTTTTTATTATTTTCATTACTATTATTATTATTATTATACAACTCAAGTGTATTATGATCACTTTATCTACCTGTACAGGCTTTATTGACCAGCGGTAAAAAAAGTGCCCATTATTGCCCTTGGGGCAATAAAATACCCATTATTATCCTAGGGCCATAAAATACCTATTATTACCCTATGGCACTAAAGATTACTTTATTAAACGCTGCTTACAGGTCAATAAAGTACTCATTATTACCCTAGGGCAATAATGTACTATTATTATTATTAACACTGCCTATTAATTATTTTTATTATTATTATTCAGATCAGATTCGTAATCAGCGATCCCAGAAGCCCCCGATTAACAAGTTTCAGGCGAATCCGTTGAATATTTAATAATGCGACCGCCATATTGCTTCAGCCATTTTGAATTTTGCAATTCTGTCTTTATAAATACGTAATTGTTGACATAAAATCTAAAATTATACTTAAATATTATGAGTTTGAAGACATTTTATATTCTTAACTCTTACTCAGCAAGGTTCCCGCAAACTTTAGTGTAACACTTCAAAACATTAATTAAAAAACTTGAATAAAAACACATATAAGTACAGAGGAAAAATTTTATCCCCGTTTTAAAATTTTTTTGCACATCTGTTAAATATTTTTTTCCCACTGATATTCTTTATATAGGAAGTTAACGGCAAAAAATAAGAGAACATGAGAGAATTGAATTAATGAATTGTTTGCGAATGGTAATGTAGCCGCACATGAATGAACGTATATAGTAAACGAAAAGTTGTAATGCGACCTATACGTTAGGAAACCATAGAAAATTTAGTCCCACAATTCAGTATAATCCATAGAAAACGTGACCGGTGAATGAAACCATAAGTGAAAATCGTTACTGTCTATACGTTTCCTCAACATGTTTAGTTTTCAAAAAAAAAAAAAAAAAAAAAAAAATCCAAACAGAAAAGGAAGAACTAATAAAATTATTGTTCTTACACCAAGGAATCACTAATAATTATAAAAAAAATTTTATAAATGATAAATCTTTTTAAATACTATTCTATAGTCAAATATTAAAAATTCAAAATGGCGGATCCAACATGGCGGCTATTTTAAAAAAATGGACAGATTTACTTGACAGTCTTACTAACTTTCTAACTAACTAACTTACTAACTAACTAACTTTCTAAATAACTTACAAACTTGATTACTTAATAGCTTAATTAACTTATTAACTTATTAACTTACTAAAAAATAATAATAATAATAATAATAATAATAATAATAATAATTATAATACTTATAATATAATAATATATTTTTATAAGTTAGTTAAAAAGTTAGTTAGTTAGTAACTAAGTTAAGTAAGTTAGTTATTAAGTTAGTAAGTTAGTTAAAGAGTGAGTAAGAAAGATAGTTATTAAGTTAGTTAGAAAGTTAGTTATTAAGTTATTTAGTAAGTTAGTACATTACTTAGTAACTAAGTTAAGTAAATTAGTTAGTAAGTTAATTAGTAAGGTAGTTCGTAAGTAAGTTAGTTATAGTATGTTAGTAAGTTAGTTTGTAACTAATAAGTTAGATCATGACTATATGTTACTTAGTTAGTTAATAATCGTTGACTTGGTTTTGATTTGAAGTAAAATTTCAGTCATAGTAAAAAATGACACCAAAATAGATTATTTTAATCCTTTTTGGTGTTAATTTATTCTGCAACACTTTTTAATATCTAGATTTTCTTCAAAATATTTATAAATTTTAAAATTCTCCAAAGAGTTAATGTACATTTCGAATATACTTCTGAATGAGACTTACAATTTGTAAAAAACGATCCCAAAAACATCTAGATAACAAATTTTAAGAATAAATCTGTCGATTTTTATATAAAAATTCCACCATGTTGGATCCACCATTTTGAATTTTTAATATTTTGGTGAATCCAATATGGCGGTAGTTTTCTAAATTTACCAAATTCATATGGAACTTTTTTAAGTAAGGAGATGTGACTATATATAGACTAAAATCAAATATTAAAAATTCAAAATGGCGGATCCAATATGTCGGAAGATAATATTAAAAATTGGTCAAATTCGCTTGAAAATTGTCCCTCGGGGGTTTTTGAGGTCGCTGGTGACGAATATGAAGTCGGAATTTCAAAATTCAAAATGGTGGATTCAATATGGCGGAAGATAAAATTAAAAATGATCGAATTCGCTTGAAACTTGGTACTCGAGGGTTGTAGGGGTCGCTGATGACGAATCTGAAGTCGGAATTTAAAAATTCAAAATGGCGGATCCAATATGGCGGACAAAATTTTTTAATTAATCGAATTCGCTTGAAACTTGGTACTCGAAGGTTTTTGAGGTCGCTGATGACGAATCTGAGGCCGGAATTTAAAAATTCAAAATGGCGGATCCAATATGGCGGAAGATAAAATTAAAAATGATCAAAATGTTCAAATTCGTACATTTCTTTTCTGAAATAAATTATTCTTTGAAATTTAATAAATACTTTTAGAAAATAATTGAAATAAGTATAAAAAAAAGAGGACTAAAACCACCCCTAAAAGTGCAATATATGTAAAAAAATACATCAATCAAAAGAGAGCAAAGGCACGCGCCAGGTTCGCCAAATCAAAATTCCCAGTCTATATCGGTTCCGGATTTGAGATTTTACCTCAATGAAAATGGTGAATGGTTTGATATGGACAGTACACATACATAAACTTTATATATATATATATATATATAAAGTTGAATTGGTGGTGGTGTTATTGGTAGTGTGTATACGTGTGTCAAGTCGAGGGGTTCAAATTGCATGTGGGGTTGTATTCCGGAATAGCACAGCTGCACTCATCGACTAAACTCGATGTCACAGCTTTACGGCGCACAAAGCCTATCACAATACCTGATTTCTACTATTGTTTGTCTTCGAATACTCTTAGCACGCGTCTGCATTGCTCCATAAACTTTTGCCTTTTCAATCTGTCCATATATATAAATATCTATATGTGTATAAGTATATATATATGTACATTCATTTCATGATTTTCATGTTGATGGCACGCGCACACTTCTATCGTTTTTCGTCGTCACCCTTTTCGAAAATTTACCATTCTTCAAAAAAAAAAACTTTGCACATATGCATCTTTTTTTTTTTTCTTCTCTATTAAGTATTGTATTTTATTTCTCTGCTAACGTCAACAACTAAAATACAATTTATTTAGAGATTTTTAAATATTTTTTAAAAGGTATCTAAAAATTTTATATTTTAACCATTTCTAAAATTTACAAACCATGGTTAAAGGTGAAAATAGTTTAAGACCAAAGAATGTTGATATAGTCAAAATATATATAAATTTTTAGCATTTCAGGGCTTGAACTATAGTGAAAGTATTTAAAAATATGGACTTTACGGACCAAAAATGAAAAATAACGGACCAATTATTTACAAAAATATATAAACAGTCTGAGTCAAATAAGACAACATTTTACTTAAAACTATATAAATTAAATTTTTCATAATTCTATAAAACATGAAAATATCGATAACTTCATCGATTTCTTCATGTTTTATAATAATTAAAGATGACCGGGTTCGCCAGATTTTAACCATGTTTAAAATATATAATTTTTCAAGTTTTTAAATATTTTTTTCGTTCGCCGCATGGTTTCTTAAATTGTGACCAATTGTGACCCATAGTCAGAATATAGAATATTATGCTCTGCATATGGATAATAATTACTTTAATTTAATGTTGTATACGGTTTTACGATAATTGGCCAAATGTTACGCACATAATAAATATTTTTACATATATACACGATAAAAATCAGTGGGTTATTTTATCGTAAAAAATTCTTACATTCTCTCTAATTTTAGGCACTCAATAAGAGGAATGCCCTTTTACTAAATATAGAATTTCATTAATTTAATAGAAAAATTACGTCATACCGATGGATTTCGTGTTGTGCTCGTGCCGAATATAAATAGAAATGTATATGTATTACGCATATTTATGGACATAACAAGCGGAACAGATATAAAAAAAACTATAAGGTATTTCGAGGTGATAAGATCCATTTATCTCATCGTATGCATCTAAACAAATATAACATGGTGCCGCGGCATATGTCACGCATTATATATATTACAGCCCCTTAAAATAAAAATTGAATAAGTATTAATAAAACCAAAAAAGTAAATTTTTATTAGAAAATAAAAAAAATAAATGTCCCGTTATGAATCTAAATAAATAAAAAATTTACTTCTTCGTAAATAGTTTAGAGCAAATTTTTTTTTTATTTTAGAATTAAAAAAAATATTTTTCTATCAATTGTTCAACAGCGTTAAAAGCAGAACATTGAAATTTTATACAAATTCATAAAAGTTATTGTGAACTTTCGTCTATTAAAATATTTACTATTTTTTATTTTTTGTTGGCTGTTTTACGATCAATGAAAGTTTTTTTCGACAAGGAAAAGCTATAACAATTCATAGAAAAAAAATTTGCTCCTAAAATTATTTTCCTTTTTGTCTAAATTTTCGTCTAAAGAATAAATGGAATAATATAAATTTATATAAAAATATGGAAATTTAATACTAAACCACTGGAATTTTCTCAAATTTAATAATGTCATATA
Source organism: Leptopilina heterotoma (assembly GCF_015476425.1). NCBI lineage: Eukaryota > Metazoa > Arthropoda > Insecta > Hymenoptera > Figitidae > Leptopilina > Leptopilina heterotoma. The sequence continues at coordinate 29,448 of NW_025110812.1, forward strand.
CAGCGACATGAAGAAAGAACGATTTTTTTCTCCTCCGAATTAAATGAACAAGGCACATAAGATTTTACTCGTCAGTGAATAAAATCCACTTGTAAAAACGATTAAAATTCTGACATTGAATGAAAAAGAAATTGAAATAAACAGGGTGTAATAATATAATAGTATATAAGGGCACCTTGCACTTCCTTTACACACTCGAAGGCATTTTGGGATCTTGATATGGGGTTCTTTAAACATGTGTATATGCGGTTTAGGCAGCATTGGGGTCTTTGAGACGCTTGTGTAACTTGCAAGGTGCGTTAAAGCAAAGCTAAAGAATTATACACACAGGGAAAGAAATGTATATGTACTATATGGTCCCCATGAAATGTAAACACTCAATGGTCTTACAATACGCACTACTGCTTCTGCTCCTCCCTTAGGAAACATAGAAATGCAACCTGTGCAAAGTCCCCTCTTTCTTTCTCTCTCTCTTGTGACGTAAAACTTGTGACGTCACACATTCACCAGACATCTTAAAGACTCAAAGAAATATCACTTGACTGTCACACAGCTGAGAGCATGTGTGTATGAATGACGTTTTCACCCCAATGGCGTAAGATGAGATTTTTTTCTTCTTATGGTCTGTTTGGGGTACTACTGTTGCTGTTGGATGTATTTTTTATACTATTGGTGAGTAATAAATACTACAACTATTATTGATAAGATAATTTCAACTCTGGTAGTACAACTATTATTGTATGATCGTCTGCACACTAAAAAATCCCTAGTAGGTCCTCTCCTTAGTTTAATAAGTCCCCAAAGGTATTAAAAAACTTATATTAACCATCAAAAAGAAGTTAAAAGAATTAAGAATGTAGTTGGTGCAATCAGGTTGTGTAGTTGTTTTTTATAAATAACTACATTTCTTAGTTAACTAAATTCTAAATTTTTAACTAATACATAAGAAGTAAAATTAACTATACTATTACAATTTGTTATTATTTGCTAATATTTATTATTACAATTTATTATTGTTTATTATTATTTGTTTATTATTGTTATTTGTTTATTATTACAATTTTGTTATTATTTGTTAATATTTATTATTACAATTTATTATTATTTGTTATATTTATCTATTATTTATAGTTACTATTTATAATAATATGTAAATAACAATCTTTGTTACTAACTTCTATTATAATTATTAATATTATTATTATGATTATTATTATTAATTATTATTCTACATATTATTATTATTATTCTACATATTATTATTATTATTGAAAATAGGTTAGGGTGACGTAACAATACAAGCAGTGTTAGATTAAGTAAAAAAGTAATTATTTTTCGAGATCTTGGGGTCATCTTTAGTAAAATAATTTATCATTCTCATCAGAACATGTTTCTTTTACAGTATATAAGGCACTTAAATATTTGGGTTTTATTCGTTTTATTATATAGAGTGCATCAGACTTAAAAGTTTGATTTCTTTAAAATTACTTTATTTTTCTTATATTTTTATCTATTCTTGAGTTTGCATCTATATTATACGGTCCCCATACTACATTATTCACATCATTTGATTAGAGATTAATTTCCTTTAATTATTTAAACTTTTGTTTTTATAGAAGAATCGTATTGCAACTAAAGAGACTTCAATTTATTAATAATTTATTTTTTTTTGGACCCAAGGCCACAATCAAAAAACAGTATTTGACAAAAATTAAGGTCCTAAAAACATACCAATTATTAATAATTTATGAAAGTATGCATAAAAACTTTTAGGTTAGAAAATCTTGTCAATAAAGGTCAGCGCACAATTGCTTAGCGAACGTCGTCTGTGGACGCAAAGCATGAATTAGAAAAGGTCAGAGACATTTTTGTGTCCTTTCCTATCTCATGCATCTTCTTCGCGAACCTATATTGGGCGTTGGCAAACAGTACTGACAACCGTTCAAAAAATAAGTGCGGCGCAAAATTTGAAAATCGTATAATTTAAGTATGCCTACAGGGTTACTACCAACATAATAAATGTAAAATCTGTCAATTTATTAAAATTGAACCACTTTCCTTATTAAAAAAACGCTACTTTTAGGCCTCCTAAGGCAAGATCCGCCCTCAACAAAAATTTTTCAAACAAGAAAAGATTGTTAATTCAGAAAATCCGCCTATACTAATACCCAAGTGGAAAAAATAGTTTTAGCTTTTTAAATTAACATAAATTTAGGGAGGAGGAATGAGGAAAAATTAATGCCTGTCAATGGGCAGATGTAAATGAAGATAAGGAACGAATTCCACAAACAGTAAAGAAATCACAGTTGTGTGAAAGGGGAGAGAATAGAGTGTAGCTTTTGGGGAATGAAAATATTCGCCAAGCCAATAGTGAGGTAGTGGTTGATGCCTAAGCCTATGGTTATGCCATGACTATATGTATATGGCCCATGGGGTTCTTGGTCTCCCCTAATCGCAGTGGCACGGGTGCAGCTCATCATACTCCCTCTTTCTCTCTCACTTTCTGCATTGTCGACACATGGCAGCTGCCGGTGCCGGTGCGAGAGACCCCTATGTGTACCCCCATCGAGCCACGTCACACCACCTGGTCGCTATCTGCATGTGTGCGTCTCTACCACTCCACTGGCTACTATATGAACCATAAATATACACGAAATATACATAGCACACCGGGCTAGAAACCGGCACGCGTACCTGATTTCTCCCTCTCTCTCTCTCTCTCTCATTTTCTCTTTTGCAAAGGGCGCGTGTCGACCGTGACAGCTTTTCATAATCAGCGGCGTAACTATTCCTTTCCTGTAACCCCACTTAATACATCCAGATTTCACTTTCAGTCTGCTTCAAAATCCTTTTCGGAATTTTATCATATCACCCCGTGTGCATTTCCTTTGGGGACTGAATAATTTTTTTTCCTTTCTTGTATTCTAAGCCTTAATGTTACATCGAGGGGTATTTAAATAATAAATAATGTAACTTATTAAACATAATATTTAACGCCCTCCGAAAAAAGAAAATAATTATTTTAAGCTTTTGTTTGAGTTATTTTTACCTATAAGTAGCCGTAAGGCCAACATAGGTTCACGAACGTGAAGACGTTCGCGAACCTATATTGGCCTTACGGCTACTTTTAGGTAAAAATATAGATAGAAAAAGATACAAATATATTTCTGTCCTTTTCTAACTCATTCTAAAAAAAAATCATAAATTTAATGTTACTGCATGCGAATAAGTATTTTTTCTGAATAGTTTGGAGATTTAACTTAAAAATTAATTTAACAAAAATTTTTTTAATTTAAAAAATTTTTTTTTTAATAATGAGCAAAAATAAAGTGAAATGCATAAAATGTGCTGAAGGTATGGGCATTATAGAATACAAGCATGAAAAATAATACGCACGGTAGGCGAGATACATGTCGAGACACGTGCCTGACACACGAGACAGTAAGCAGCAGGACGCGTAAAGATCCATTGGTTGCACTATTCATATACAGCTAAATATCGAAAGGGACATACATGAGTCGTATATTCCTTCACGTTATCTTATTTCCATATATTACCATAGATAAAATCCTGTGGTGAAATACAAGGGACCTGAACCCTAATACCCATATATGTAAAATCAAATCTAATATATACATATATATAGTAATTTGCCCCAAACTTACGTATAAATATGTATATAATTAAATTTATGTTAGGAACGTATATATTATTTAACACACGAAAGTCGCTTTTTTTACATTACTTTCCAAATTATTTGTTCATATTTAAATTTATAATTATAAACAGTAATTTTTATGTAAGTACACACCTAGGGATGGATATTGGAATTTACGAATAAAATTATTAGTGAAGCATGAGTTAGAAAAGGATAGACGTATAATTTGTGTCCTTTTCTATATCACAAGGCGCATGCGTATTGCAGTTTCAGACTACGTCTACAATTAGACATTTTTAAGTAAGTACACAGTTGCTAAATGTGCCACTTTTTTGTAAGTTGCCCAACCTTGCTTATTGAAATTTCCGAATTTCACCCAGCAAGGTTGGGCAGTTAGAAACAATTAAAATAATCATTTAGCAGGGTTGGGCATTTAGCATATTTACTTCTATGTTGGAAATTATACAGATAACTGCATATATGCTGTCCTTCCGATTTGCACATCTTTTCAATTAAACAAAATAAAACTTATTAATTTGAAAAAAACTTATTTTACTCTCTTTAAGAGAGGGGGAATTTTTTCCTTCTAGAATATTGATTTTAAAGAATAGAAGACTCTTATAGTTTAAAATTATAAAATACATACATATAGTGTATAAATGAAATTAATTACGAGTGCTGCGGTTGGTGAAAGGAAAAAAATTTTTTTTCACGTTCAATAAATAGGAACAATTGATAAATAACTTTATGTATTGGAGTTTTTATATTATTGTCGGAACCATCGAAATACAGACGTATTAGTAAATATATATATAGAAAGGAAACGCATCTGTGCGTGCAAAGAATCAACGACGTGAACACGCGACCTGACAAAAGAAATGCACTCCTTCATTGGCGCGTATACTATTTCAATTGTCACGAGAGAACGCACTTTTGTCGATTCTTAAGTGTTCGCACTGTCAATTTTACATTCACGGACAATTTATTTTTTTGTACATTCATTCAGACTTTTATTTTATTGAATATTAAAATATTAATAATTGCACTTTGGTAAATATTTAAAAAAAAATTTAAAAATATAAAAAATTACTTTATAAATATAGTAAAAAATAATTTTAATATGTAAACCGCGTCATTTCTATTATAATTTTTAGTTCGTGGCTAAAATAAGAAACAAATTGCATGGAATAGAAAAAGATACAAATATAGTTTTGTCCTTTTCTAACTCATGCATTGCGTTCGCGAATCTATTCTGCGTTGGCCTATCAAGCATATTCTTAGTTCGTGGCGTACAAATGTTTATTTATGTCATGGACTAAAAACATTTTGATAGAAATGACACTACTTTTCAAAATTCCGTCAGACCGGAAGGACAGTATACATACGTTTGGGTGTACAAATTTAGCTAGCAAGGTTGGGCAGTTGAAACATTGAAACAAATTCAACACTGCCACTAAGCAGCGAACATAGAAAGGAAACCTTCACTAGAATTACCACCAACCGACAGATGGCACTACGATCGCTTAGGTAACTTTCCTCTACTACTCTCATATCCACACAAAATATTATTTTCCACTCACGTAAATTTGCCTAAATTCTCTATACCAAAAAAATATATTATATATCTCTCTATTACCCAACAAATAACAAATTGGATTATAAGATAAAACTTATATTCAAACGGACCAAAAAATAACCGTTTTTTCAATTTCAACTCAATAACATTTTTTATATTCACCTTTTTGTGTCAATTTACATTTTTTTTCATTCATTGCGTAACATTATATATATAAGGGTAATTTGATCGGATTTTTGGAACATCTCGTCAACGGTGTGGTGCGAGTGAAACGTAATACAATTCCAGAGTAATATATATATAGAATATAGGGTAGTATATATAGACATATATTTTTTTTAAGTAATAGGAATGATTTGACCAGCATACGGTGAAGATAAAAGCAAACTAGAACTATATAAGAGAACGCTTCTTTAGTTGAAGGATAATGATTACATTGGCTGTACGTATATAATATAGTGTATGGAACGTGACGGGTTTCATGCGTATTCTTATATGGGGGTGTCTCTCTATAGGGGGGCACCTCTTATACATCTGTCCACCAGCATCCCTTCTAAAGAATCCCCTACCCTTCCGAACTGCCCGAGTAAAAAAATAGTACGGCCTATGTATTTACTACGTAGTTTTTGTGTAGGATTAAAATAGGCCTTCTATGTAGGCCAAGTTATGTACATTCTATGTAGAGTGTACGTAGATTTTCCTATGAAGGCCTATAAGATGTAGTATCTATGTAGGATATACGTAGGCCTTTCTATAGTCAATTGATGTAGGCCTCACAATGTAGTGTCGACATAGGTTTTGTGCAGACATATCTATGTAGGCCTGCAGTTTCTGAATCTAGGTAGGATCTACATCGACATTTCTATGTCTAACAGATATAGGTCGCCCAACGTAGTATTGAGGTGATATTTGGGTAGGTCTTTCTATGTAGGCCTATAATTGTTGTATTTATGTAGGATCTACATCGGTATTCTTATGTCTGACAGATATAGGCCACCCAACGTAGTATTGACGTAAGTTTTTGGTAGGACTTTCTATGTAGGCCCATATACATGAAATTTATGTAGGATCTACATTAGTATTTGTACATAGGAAAGATATAGGCTACCCAACGTAGTATTGAGGTAAGTTATTGGTAGGTATTTCTATGTAGGTCCATATACATGAAATTTATGTAGGATCTACATTAGAATTTGTAAATAGGAAAGATATAGGCCACTCAACGTAGTATTGAGGTAAGTTTTTAGTAGGTCTTTCTATGTAGGCCCATATACATGAAATTTATGTAGGATCTACATTAGAATTTGTACATAAGAAAGATATAAGTCATCTAACGTAATGTCGAGGTAAGTTTTGAATAGGCTTTTCTATGTAGGCATTTAATTTTTAAATCTAGGCAGGATCTTCATCTGCATTCATATGTAGGAAATATACAGGACAGTCGACGTAATATCGAGATAAGTTATGAGCAGGCCTTTCTATGTAGGTCTACAGATGTAATATTTATATAGGATATACAAAGACTTTTAAATGAAAATAATGATTGAAAATAAAATAAAACAAGCTATTTGTCTGTTAATGAAAGATATTTTTATCCTAAATTTTATTTCAAAATTTTGACTGTCAAAAAGTTAGAAATATTTTTATAACTAGATCAGCAGTTTTATTCTAAAAATTTCAATTTATTTAAAAATAACTGTTAGTTTTTATAAAATAATTATTTATCAAAAATCATTCTTTCTTAGAAATGTAATATAAGATCGTATAAGTTTTTCTTTTAAACTGTTTATATATTGAGACGACAGGACGGCGGACGGCTATCAAATTTTGTAAACCATTTTTGAACAAAGACTATTGCAGAAGTATTAGGCTTATGTGAGTCAGTTTTCTCTGGTTCTGTGATTTCCATTTTAGTCTTAATTGATCAGGCAAAGAGTAAAGATTACATGCATTTTCCAAGTGCGTATTTAATAAAAGCAGAAGTTAAAATATAATATTGTTTCTTATTCTATTTTATACCCATAATCCTAAATAATAACAATTATATTGTAAACAAATAAAAAATTACATTTGTTAATTTTATTGTAAATGGTAAATATTTCTTCTCTAAAGGCAAAATATATAAAATGTTAAAAGAATTTTCTTATTTTCAAGAGTTTGTCACATCTGGTTAGTCGTAGTTGACCATCTTAAGGGTTCCTCATTGTAAGAGGGGGACTATTTTATAGCTTTTCTACTTCTCTTTTTTCTTATAGATTTACTTAGACAAAAACTTAGAAATTTTTCAGATAGAAATATACAGGGCAAATGTTCAGGAACTTTAAATATTTTCTGTAAAATCTTTTTCCGAAGGTCTTTCGAGCGTCAGTTGCTCTTTAGCATTCGTCACAAAGAGTCTAAAACCGTGTGTGTCAATATTATTTTGAAGTTAATATTTTTTGTGAAGTGAATTTTTTCGTAAGCAGAATTTTTTTTGCATTAAAATGGATATGTGAAAAGTGAATATTAAAGTGAATTGTTTAAGTGTTCTTGTGTAATAAAAAGTTTTAAAGGACTGATATATATTTTAATTATATTTTGTGGAAATTATTAATTTCATTTATTCAATAAATTAAGAAAATTTATGTGTATGAAATAATTATAATTAAATTGAATATAATAACTACCTATTTAATTTATAATTACAATTGTAAAGGAATAGTAGACTGAATAACTGAAACTGAATGAATCTCAATATACTTATATATAATTGAATATCATGTCTTAATTTTATTCCGTAGTTTGTTTGTTTATTAGAACTACATTAATTGAATTCCCGCATGTAATGTGAAAACCAAAACTAGATTAAATATAAATCCCTACTTAATTTCCTTCTAATTTAAATTGTGTAATTTTTACCAAGTGATAAATTCATAAAAATATAATTTTTTACTTTTTGCAAAAAAAACATTGCAGTTTAGAATTTTTTGTCAACAATTACTATCTAATAAAATTATAGAATTTCAAATTTATATATATATATATCTTGTGTGATTATAAATCTATGTAGAAAGTACTTATTAGCACTACATAGATCTTATAACAATTGGCCTACATAGACTACATTCAAAATTTCTATTTACATTCTACATAGTCAGGCCTATGTAAATATTACAGAAAAATACTACGTAGATTCTATATAGCGTGGCCTACGTAGAACATATGCACTTCTGCTACGTGGGCTCTACATATTCTGCCATACATAGAGTAGATGTAACCAAGCGATTGTAGATCCTACATAATGTGGCCTATGTACAACCTACAGTAAAACTGATACGTAGGTTCTAGCTTGTTGGCCTACGTAGAATGTAAAGCGACGAGCGTTACATTCTTACGTAGAACATACATCATGTGGCCTATGTACGACCTACATTAATACTGATACGTAGGTTCTAGCTTGTTGGCCTACGTAGAATTTAAAGCGACGAGCGTTACATTCTTACGTAGGCATTACGTCCGATTTGACTCGCAGGCCTATGTCGCCAGGTAGGCCAGCCAACATAGATCCTACATACTGACGACTTTAATTTTTATTCGGGTGTATATGTATTTATACCTATATACGCGAATATATAAATATATATACATACATACGCGAATATATATAAATATATATGTGTTTGTATGTGTAAGGTATACACATATACTTATATATAAATGTGTACGTAAAAAGTAGACCAAGTACCATATTCGGATAATAGAAAATTTCCTATGATGCATTGACGCTGGGACTTGAACGACCACATGCCAGGAATACCTCAGCTTCACTGATTTTTGCCTCATTCCAAAAGCCACTGAACTAACAACCCTAAATGGCATCATTTCTTCTTGAGATTCCATTATCTTTCGCACACATATGTATATGTTAATGTACAACAAAAGAATGACTCGCGTTAAGGCATATATATATACTATTCGATATATAAAAGCACCAAATGTCATCGCAGATTCATGGAAGCGTATAAATTCATTCAGACGTTGGAAATGAATTAGCTAAATAATTGACAAAATTGAATTTTTCCTTCTTCGAATACTGTCACTTTTATTATTCTTCTCTTTTACTTTTATTACTAAACAAGTTAATAGTTGTTGTAGAAGCACCTTTATCTAGGCGAAATTTAATAAATTATGCGTCCCAACCCTGTTTAAAAGTATTTTGCAAAATTAAAAAGTTGTAAAAGTACCTTTATATATATAAAAAATAATGCGACCCAACCCTGTTTAGAAGTGTTGTCAAACAACTAACCTTCGTTTCAAGGAAAACATTTTTAGAATTTTTAACATATCTTACAAGATAAAAACAAAGTCCTATAATTGTATAAAGAATTTGTAAACAAAATTAAAACAAAACGAACGAAAATTAAAAGGTTAAGTAACTGCGCGTCTCAATTTATGTAAGTGTACTAATTAGTGTATGTTTGTTGTGCAAACGGTATTATTTTTTAATGATGAATAATTTTCCTGCTTCTTCTATACTTCCCAAATACGAGAGTTTAAAAAAAGGTAAGTTACTGCGACTTAATTTATGAACCAGTATAGTAATTTGTTCTAATATAGAAAAAAATATGTCTCGTCATAAACGTGAGAAAGTCCACAAACTAAAATTCTCAATTTAATTAAAAAAAAAGGTAAAAATGGACATTAGAGATCAAAAGTAAAATAGGTAAAAATATGATGCGGGCAATAAAATCCCTATACAATAAACATTAGATGGAATAATTTTATAAGACATAAGTGGATATTACGAGATTTATTCAAGAACTGATTTCTTTCGTTTTCTTAGTGCCCATATTTTAACTACACATACGGGTATTCTTCAAAAGAGAACAAGAAATTTATTTTTCTCTTAAATATCATTGGTACCACTAGAGGTATTTTATTATCATGATATCAAGAGTAAAGGAATCTAATCTGCGGGTATAATACCCCCTTTACTTAAAAAGCTAACTGTCAATATACAATTCCGTCAAACCTTAACATCATCATACCTTCATAAAATCTCAACTAGAATTTAAAAATCCGTTTAATTCAATTATCACTAAAAATTTATTTCAATTTTATATTTTGTTCTTTTGTTAAAAGCTTTTTTGTGCGAATATTAAAAGAATTTCAGTTTTTTAATAAATAGTAAGAATGTTACAAACATATTACAAAAAAAGTAATTGTTACAGTATACTTGAAAGTTACAAGTATGACATTTTCAAGAATTCAAAGATGAGTCGTTTATTAATAATACTTTCCTGATTATATCGTGCACACCAATATAATAAAAATTCTCGAAAGTGAAAAAGTCGAGGAGGAAAGTAAGGTAAAGGAGACGCATTATAAAGGACAATTTTTTTTTTATTAACGACAATGTCAGCGCCTCTCATGGTGGAAGTATATTAAAAATGATTAAAAATTATCTTCGCTTGTATTAAAAAGCTAAAAGAGAAGACGAGATAAGATTCTTTCTCTATTTTCTTCTTTGCCCGAGAGAAACGGAGAGAGAAAGAGAGCTTTCGTATTTTAATGATTATATTAGAATATTGGCCACTCAAACTCATCGCGTTGAAACTCCCTCATTTACAACACTGCGCGCGAGCTTCCAACAAAATTTATTACTAAATTAACGAACATTCCAACATCTTAATTGTAAATGAAAATTGACTCTTTCATTCGTGAAACAAAAAGAAGAGAAAAAAGAAAAAGAAGAAGAAGGAGTAATAACGAAAGAGGGGCGCGTGCCAATATAACAAACAATAAACGAACTATCCTGTTATTAACTTTTCAAAGTTCATTATAGTGGGAATTTTAACTATGTAAAAATACTACTTAAAAAACGTAAAAGGGTAAAAACTTTTAATTTTTAATTTTGACTGTTCCCAACCGCGTTATTGTAGTTTCTTTAAAATTTTTATTTAAAAAAATTAAATTTTGTTAATTTTTAGTTTTTTCTATTAAACCGACTTTGCCTTTTTAATTTTCAATTCTCTCAATAAGTATAAATCTCAAATTATCAAAACAAATTGAAACGAGCATTTCATTTACGCAGTTGACAAAAAGTATTGTAGAAACACCTTTATCTATAGGCTCGGAACTAAAAACGAAACGTCCCAACCCTGTTTATAGAACTATGTTGTCAAAATGTACACTAACCTTTGTCTCAAGACTAATTTTCTTTCGAGTAAAATTTCAAATAGTATTTGCTATAAAAGAAAAGCTATAAAATAAAATTCATATATAATTTAATAAAATATAGAACTTGTATCTTTAGAAAGTAGGACAAGAATTCAAATTTAATTGAATTAATAATCCATAAAAAGGAATAATGTATACTGGTTTGTATATAAATTAAGTACAAAAAAGTATTAATATTTAATGATGAATAACTTTCCTGCTACTGATACTGTTACTTTTCAAAAACAATAAGAGTTCGAAACTAAAAGGGTAAGTAACAGCATCTTAATTTTTAAGTATTTCAAAAATAAATGCAAGGAAATCTCAATTAAATTTAACGTTCATTAAGATTTCGTTACAAACGCGATATATTGTTTTAAAATTCCATAGAAAATTTGATTTTTTTACATACAACTAAAAGTTTAATTATAAATCTATTTTTAACTGTGAAATTTCTTTAAATTAAATTTAAAAAAATCATATAAGTGCGTGGAATGATAAATTTTTTTTCTAATTTAAATTAACAATAGACGTGCAAAGTAGAAGTCAATATCAATTTACGAGACAAATATTTTAATCTAAAAGCCTTTGTATTCTCAGCTGCCTTATATACAACTTTGGTATTAGATATCGAGCTTTTTTCTCCTTTTTTTGTGGATTGAAGGTATAAACATAAGTGAAAGTATTTTTTACCCACTATAGTGGCGGCAAGCCCACGCGAGTATCGATGACATGTATCGATCACGCGGGGTTGGTATTATACTATAATAAAAAAGTCCCGGTGAAACACCATAGATAAAGATAGGACACAGGACGCAGGAAGGAAGTGTCGTGGTCTCTCTTCCGGGCAGCTGCTTCTGAATATCGAAACTTTTATATACATATATATATAGGCGCTGCGGTAAAATAATCCACTATAGGACATCGTACAAGTGCCATTGGGACACATACCAAAAAAGGTTTCATTTAATACATATCCCCAATGCCAATTCATAATTAGGAGCTCTAGATAAATATTATCCCTTTTCATTTCATCTCCCTAAATGCTTTTATCTTTGAAAATTCGTCATCCATTTGGATTAACATTTGCACCCTAAATGATAAACACCACATCTTGATTCGTCTATTAGCAAAAATACTAATTTACAATTCACTGAACTGTTGATCTGCCCTTTCTAAATCTTAAAAATACAAATCTTATTATATATCATTCACAGGCGGTGAAAATGTTTGCTTTTCAATTGGTTCTCTATTATTTCTTCGTATTTTTTCTATTTTGTTTATAACGTTTTATTAATTTACTATTATTTTATTAATTTTATCAATGTTAATAATGTCAAAAAAAAAAATTTTTCAATTTTTTAGATCTAAGACCTAAGAGCATATTTCTAAACATAACCTATATTTTTTACACATAAGATCCTTTCACTGTAAATATGTAATATCAATAATAATAATAATAATTAATGATAAATAACGAATAATAGAATAAAAATGTTTTTTATTTCATATAAAAATTTTATATAAAAAAATAAATTATATTTTCATTTCATATAAAAAATATAAAATTTTTTTATTTTATATAAAATATTGTCAAGAGTGAGTCACTTTATATATATTTTTCGGTTAATTTGTTCCCACAGACTAGATATTGCAAAGGTATACGATATACATGTATGTATACCGACCCCACCTGTATATAATCCTGTTGCTCGAGATGCAACTGTGACTGTCAAAACGCCCACGCATGTAGGTATATAGCATCCCCATAGCATACAAAAATATACGTGGGAAGAGTACACCTTTTCTCATTGATTATTTTGCAGGGAGAGGAAAAAAGTAATCGAATCAAGCAGACTCAGCATTTTTATGTATATATATATATAAAAGTATCGATCAAAAAAGTAAAGTGCATACACATATATAATTTGATCCGCTTTTGTCAAAACATATGTATAGTATATAAATTTGTAACAAACAAAATCGTGGGAATCATAAAAGCAATGTCGTTAATATTTTTCCCAAAAAAAAGAAAAAATAAATTTCAATTATTTATTTTGTCAAGCTGTCGTGGTTAAATTTAAAGAATAAATAGAATTTAGAAAAGTTAATTCAATGATGAATAATTTGCTTGTTTTCGAAAAATTACAATTTTTTCGTACCCTTTAAAATCGAGAGTTCATAAATAAATTAAAGAGTACAAGTAATAACTGAAATTAAATTTAACGAGCGCGAGCGAGTTAAATGTTTAGTTTAATAATTTAATAATAGTGTATGGTTGCTACACAAAAGGTTTTGTTTTAAATTAATGATGAATAATATTTCTGATAATTTTACATTTTATAAACATTTTTTTTAATCAAGTAGTATAATCATCAGTCTTTTATTAGATATTTTACCAGTTAGGAATTTATGAAAATTTATTATTTTTTATTTTCAATAACATTCTTTCCATATTTATAATAAATACTATGTTAATAATTATTTCTAATAATTATTAATGATTCTAATAATTATTTCAATAAGTTAATTTCTTCTGTGCAGTGAAAATTTAAAAATTAAAATTCATAGTAAATAAGTTGTAGAAAAACCTTTATTTATAGGCTCGGAATTAAAAACGAAACGTCCCAACCCTGCTTATAGAACTATGTGGTCAAAATGGACTAACCTTTGTCACAAGTCTAATTTTCTTTCAAATAGAATTTCTAATAGTATTTGTAATAAAAGAAAAGTTATAAAATGAAAGTCATATAATTTAATAACAATATAGAACTTATAAATTTACAAAACCGGGCAAGAATTCAAATTCGGTTGAATTAATAATCCATAAAAAGGAATGTGTACTGATTTGTGCAAAGCTAAAATAGAAAATGGTATTAATATTTAATGATGAATAATTTTCCTGCTACTGCTACTTTTCAAAAGCAAGAGTTCAAAACTAAAAGAGTAAGTAACTGCATCTTAATTTTTAAGTATTTCAAAAATAAATCAATTTTCTTTTGAGGAAATTTGTCTATTTTTTATGAAGTCACATTCTTAACAAACTTATGTGTATAGATCAAGTAGAAAAGGTTATTAATAATTAATGATGAATAATATTCCTTATAATGTCTTTTGAGAAAATTTGTCTATTTTTTTATTTATTCACATTCTTGGCAGACTATTAACTAACTATTATAATAATATAATGAACTATTATGTCTTCCACGAGTCACATAATGTCACCTTAAGACATATGTGACTTTTAGAAGACATAATCCAAAATAAATGTAAATTTACAGCATATATCGGCTGTTGTATAATGGAAAAAAACTTTCCATACATAATATAAAATTCTTATTGGGTTTCAATTCATTATAATATTGAAAACGTATTTATAATAATACAGACTGAAATCGTTGTGCAAAAATGCTAATTTTATCATCATTCCGCGCAAAAGGAAATGAGGGATTAGAGATGCGAGTATAAAGTGTCGAATAGAAATTAAAATTGGGAGAATGGGTGTTTTGTGAAACCTGTAAAATGCTTCACCTGTACGCCTCTTGCATGACTGATTCATTTAATGCCCTCTACTAAAACACCATATGTGATGATGAGCTCCTACCTGCTTTTATTCCGTCCAACATTATGTCATTAAAGTGCGCGACCAAAGTTTTATTGATTTACACCAGAGTAAAAATTCCTGAAGTGGCCCCCCTATTTTCGCAAAGTTGCAAAATTTGAAATAAGTATTTGTATTTGAAAGTACTAGTATCTGGTAATATTTTTACCAAGTATTTTAAAAATATTTAAATTATTTATATTTTTTATTGTTAATTAAAGATTTTTGAACCCTTTTAATAAAATAATTTTAACTATTTGAGTTTTTGCACAAATTGAACAAAAATTTATGGTCATATCAGTGAGTAAATGTACTTTCGAGTTACAAAATAAAAATTTTAAAAAATTAATTTTTTTTTATTTTTCAATAATTTTTTTATAAACAAATGCAATTTTAAGTGCTTTCTACACGCGATTTAAAAAAATTTTTTTTTGCTAAATGTTCTTTAGAATGTAGGTAAACAAGAACTGAAAAGAAATCTTAGTGCAAATGAAAAGCTTTTTTATAATTTGACTTTTTGTCGAGCGCTGCATACTGCGCGCAAGCAACGCCGCGCGAGAGCCAAGCACGTTTAACGGCGCCAGCCTGCACTATTCTATTTTTCTCTGTTACTATTAAGATTTCTTATATAATATAATATAATATAATATAATATAATATAATATAATATAATATAATATAATATAATATAATATAATATAATATAATATTATATAATATAATATAATATAATATAATATAATATAATATAATATAATATAATATAATATAATATAATATAATATAATTATATTATATTATATTATATTATATTATATTATATTATTTGACACTCAAAATATATGTTTTGTATTGTAACTGTAATTGATACACAAAAGTATATGTGTTTGAGTTTTCTCAGAACTGTATGCAAAATTCAAAACAAGCATATCTGAGGAAACCTAGAGATGTTTACAGTCGTCCATCAGTTATAGTTGCAATACAAGTGATAAATTTTGTGTGACGAATAGATCAAAAGTTATTATATTTTTTAAAATTTAACTTTTTCATAAATGTTAAAATGTGTCGGGCCAATTCATGTTGCAATCCCTTACAAAAATTACGTCATAAATGTGTTCGAAAAAATGTTAATCTAGTGACGGACAAGTGGAACACCAAATTCAAGGATTTAATAGGATTTTACGTGTGTAATGCTTGTAAACGAGATCTTTATAGAAGCCAAAACGTAAAAATTTTCCCCGTTGCAGCTGAAAATGAAAATCGAAAAGACAAAGTGAATGATGAAGAGTTGAGTGAAAATGATGAAAAAGAGGACGAATCTGATCCTACTTTTAAGTGTAAGGAAGTGGATAATGAAATAAAAGTTACAAAAATCAATTCTCTTTTGCGAGAATTGGGCGAACCAGAGATTAAAAAATCTCGTATATCGAATTTTTTGTCAGATGATCAGGTAAATATTTCTAATATTATAGAAAACCTTAATGATACCAAAAAGACATTGAATCAAGAGGATGAGTATATTAATGGAATTAAAACTGCGTTATTGAATGATGTTACTCGACTGGGAAAAATACAAATTTTAACCACAATTCCGCCTCATTGGACCATTAGTAAAATGTGTAAAGAGCTGCAAGTTTCTCGTCGAATGGCACGTCAGGCTAAGAAGTTAAGGAACAATATTGGATATGGTGCTAAACCCGAAAAAAAACGTGGTAAAATAATTCCATATTCAACTGTTGAAAAAGTTCATGCGTTTTATTCGTCTGATGAGAATTGTCGTATCATGCCAGGGATTAAAGATTACGTTTCTCTTCAAAAAGATGGCAAACGAATTCACATTCAGAAAAAACTATTATTATTTAATGTGAACGATTTATACGAGATGTTTAAGAAAGAGTTTCCTGAAGTAAAAATATCTCTTTCGAAATTTCGACAACTACGTCCACGAGAGTACATCTCAGCAGGCCAGAGTGGAACACATAATGTATGTGTCTGCAAAACTCACGAAAACTTCAAATTGAAAATTGCAGGAATTAAACATGAGTTACAAAGAAAAGGAGTTCATTTTGATAAAACGTACAATCATTTTATTCAACAGTCTCTTTGCAACATCTCGACATCGAATTGCTGTTTTCTACAATGCAAAGAATGTCCTGGAATTGAAGCTTGCATTAACGAATTGAAAGAAATATTTCAAAAAAACCTTATTTCGGAAATTAAATACAGCCAATGGAAAACCACAGATAGGTAAGTATTTGAGATATTAATTAATTAATTTTAATTAAATATAATTTTTTTACAATGTGTAAAGTAAAAACAAAATTATTTTTGTCAATAAGTAATTATAAAAGATAAATTTCTAAAATTTACTATTGTATATAAAAATCATATAATGATTATTTCAAGAGTATTTATATACATCAATTTAAATATCGAAAATCATTGATACTTTTTACAAATTAAGTATAGTTAAAAATATAATTTTAGAAAACAATGAATGTGGAATTTTGCATGTATTTATATTCTTTGTATTTTTTTATATGTTTATTTTTAATATTTTTTATTTATTAATTTATTTCATCTGGTTTTACAGATGTGAAATAAACGAAGCTATTAAATCAGTGGACGATTTCTTAACTGAGCTTCGATTTGAATTTCCGGATTTAGTGAAACACGATTTTTTAGCAAAATCACAAGCGTTTTTTTTTAAAAATCTAAAAAAGGATTTAGAAGATTTAGAAATGGTGGTCTGTTTAGATTTTGCAGAAAATTATTCTTTTTTTGTACAAGACGCGATTCAATCACATCACTGGTCCAATAGTCAAGCTACGTTGCACCCCTATGTAATTTATTATCGCGAAAACGGCAGTATTAAAAATCTCAATTTTGTTTTGATTTCTGAAAAAACAACTCATGATACAAAATCAGTACACCTATTCAACTCCAAATTGATGGCTTATTTAAAAGAAAAATTTGCGCATAAAAATATCCAAAAAATTTATTACTTTTCTGATGGAGCTGCTTCACAGTATAAGAATAAATATAACTTCGTTAATTTAGCACTCCATCAGGAAGATTTTGGGATAAGAGCGGAATGGGTATTCTTCGCAACCTCCCATGGAAAAGGAGCTTGCGACGGAATAGGAGGGACTGTAAAAAGACACGCGTATCAAACCAGTTTGCAGCGAATTAATGGGAGTAGAATCACAACTGCCAAAGACCTTTTCCTATGGGCGCGAAATTTCTTTAAAAATATTCATTTCGATTTTTGCTCTGTCGAGGAGCACAAAATCCACGAAGAAAATCTCCAAAATCGATTCCAAAACGTTTTGACGATTAAAAATACACGCCAGTTCCATCACTTTAAACCTATAAATGCAACAACCATCGAATGCAAACAATTTTCAGGAGATAACAAATCGGTAATTAATAGTTTGTTCAAAGCAAAAAAAAATTAAGAATCCATTGTAAACTGTAAGCGAAAAAAGTGAATAAATAAATCAATTGATACATGTTATTACCATACATAGAAGTGTGTAAAATTTTTTTCTCCAAAGTACTAATATGCAGGCTGGCGCCGTTGAACGTGCTTGGCTCTCGCGCGGCGTTGCTTGCGCGCAGTATGCAGCGCTCGACAAAAAGTCAAATTATAAAAAAGCTTTTCATTTGCACTAAGATTTCTTTTCAGTTCTTGTTTACCTACATTCTAAAGAACATTTAGCAAAAAAAAATTTTTTTAAATCGCGTGTAGAAAGCACTTAAAATTGCATTTGTTTATAAAAAAATTATTGAAAAATAAAAAAAAATTAATTTTTTAAAATTTTTATTTTGTAACTCGAAAGTACATTTACTCACTGATATGACCATAAATTTTTGTTCAATTTGTGCAAAAACTCAAATAGTTAAAATTATTTTATTAAAAGGGTTCAAAAATCTTTAATTAACAATAAAAAATATAAATAATTTAAATATTTTTAAAATACTTGGTAAAAATATTACCAGATACTAGTACTTTCAAATACAAATACTTATTTCAAATTTTGCAACTTTGCGAAAATAGGGGGGCCACTTCAGGAATTTTTACTCACCACCAACATTTATTTTAGCGAAAAAATATTTTTTTACCCCCATATGCATCTGAGAAAAAAAACTATTTGATAAATAGCACCAATGCTGTTGAATTTTTTTGAAACAATAATTTTTGTATTGAATTAAGTATATTATAAAATAGAATAATTTATAATTTACAACTATAAAACTAGAAGAAATTAGGTAGAAACACCTTTATCTATAGGTACTAATTTGTGCAAAGATAAAATAGAAAATGGTATTAATATTAAATGATGAATAATTTTCCTGCTACTGATATGTATACTTTTCAAAAACAAGAGTTCAAAATTAAAAGGGTAAGTATAACTGCATCTCAATTTTTATGTATTTCGGAAATAAAAGGGTAAAATCTTTTAATTTTTACTTTCCCCAACCGCAAATTGTACTTTCTTTCAATTTTTTCTTTTAAAAAAATGTAATATTTTGTTAATTTTTAGTTTTTTATTAAACCCACTACGCCTTTTTAGTTTTTAATTTGCAATTGTCTTAATTAGTATAAATTTCAAATTTTCAAAACAAATTGAAACGAGCATTTTATTTACGCCGTTAAGAAGAAGTTGTTGTAGAAACACCTTTATTTATAGGCCCGGAACTAAAAACGAAACGTCCCAACCCTGTTTATAGAATGTTGTCAAATTGTACCCTAACCTTTGTCTCAAGTCTAATATTCTTTCGAGTAGAATTTCAAATAGTATTTGCAATAAAAGAAAATCTACATATAAAATAAAAGTCATAAATAATTTAATAAAATATAAAACTTGTAATTTTATAAAGTAGGGCACGAATTTAAAATTATTTGAATTAGTAATCCATAAAAAGGAATGTGTACTAATTTGTGCAAAGATAAAATAGAAAATGGTATTAATATTTAATGATGAATAATTTTCCTGCAACTGATCCCAGTAAACGAAAACTAATTGAAATGAATTAAAAAGAATTCACAAAGAGCTTTCGTGAATCCCGCTTTGTGACAAATACGAATTGGAGCCATGATGCAATTTTCCTGAATTCGTGAAACTGTATTGAACTTCCGAACCTTCTATCCGTACCAATTCACTGGACAAGTTTTGAGCCTTTAATTTTTGTTCAATTCGTTAGCACGAATTCAATGCATTCCTTGGCCATTTCTTTCGAATGCGAATTCGTTTGGACAAATTGGTACATATTGAATTAAATTCAATTGAATATACAAAGAGCTTGAGTGAATCCCGCTTTGTGACAAATACGAATTGGAGCCTACCAAAAATGTTAATTCGTTTCAATTAATTTGAATTAGTTTCTTTTTACTGGGATACTTTTCAAAAACAAGAGTTCAAAACTAAAAGGGTAAGTAACAACATCTTAATTTTTAAGTATTTCGAAAATCAATTAATGCCAATTAAACTTAACGTTCAATAAGATTTCGTTCCAAAAACGATATTGTTCAAAAATTGTATAGAAAATTTGGTTTTTATTATAAATAACTTAAAGTTTTGTTATAAAACTATTTTTAGCAATTTTAAAAATTTATTTCTATAGAAAAACTCAAAAAATTGCTAAAAAATCGAAAGTTTGTTTAGATAGTAAAAGAATTTTCAGAATTATAGAAGAGACATTGTATACACTTTAAATAAAAGTCATTGGGAAGTATTATGCGATAAAACTCACATGTCGATAAACGAACGTCTATGGTCATTCGCATGGGAATCTATTAAATGTATAAGTAGTCAAGAAGTTGAGAGATACATATGCATACCCTTTTTATTTCATGTCATCGACCTTTTCACATTTTCCACTGTAAGGAATATAGTATTACAATAAGGAAAGGGAAAAAAAGAAAAACAAGATCCCCAAGTAAGCAAAATCAATATTTAGGGCAATATTGTAAATAACAGAACTGCAATGTAATTTTATTCATAGAAGGATAATTTCTGACTAAATTCTCTTAGGATCAGAATAAGTATAATCCTATGTCCAGAAAAGGGAAAATATATTGGAAAGATTTTAACCAGAATTTTTGTGTTAAAATAAAGATGAATTTAATCTTTAGGATAATTTGTTTTCAAGAGAATATACATTTCTCCCACTTTTCAAATATGCGAGAATTCGGAAATAAAATTACCCCTCTTTTTGAGATCTTACTAGTTATTATTTTTTAAATTTCGCGAGTTCTTATTTGTTCAAGCTTGATGTACAGAAAAGATATTTTGTTTTAAATTTAATTCTCCAGTAAATGTATTTTCAAAAAAAATTTTTTTCTACTTTTCAATTAAGAGGGTTCGAAGAATGTCGGACAAAGTTCTTTTGGGGATCAAAATAAGTAATCATTCAGAGAGAAAAGTGACATGATGCACGCGGCAATTGGAGCGATTAAAACCAGAATTTTACGCGCATATATTGTATTATGTCACACAGCTTCCCTATCCACCTGTCATTCAACTGTCACACCACATGAATTCAAGAAAAAGACTCCTGCTTTTCATTTCATCTGCATTCATCATCAACGAATCAAAGTGTCAGTTGATTCATTCTTTTTATTCTTTGTTGAACTAGAAAAATAATACTCATTCCATAGTAAAAATATACTAATAATATATAATTATTAAAGATGGCTTTTTAGATTATTTGTAGTAGTACCACTATACTATTATAGTAGTACTTTAATTAAAACATCTCTAATTTCAAAAATTCATACTTCATTTTACGAGTTTCTAAATATATACCGCATAATCATCAAAATATATAAAATGATATAATGATATATCAAAATATAAAATAATAATCAAAAATAGTTTCATTAGCAAAAATTTCAAGAAATGGCATGGCACTGGCAATAGTCAGAAGCATTCGCTAAAAACCAAATATGATGGCAAGGGAAAATTGATATACGTTAGAAAGAAATTTTCATTATTAGAAGAAAATAATTACAGTAATTGCGTCTACTATACAAAAGTAAGTGAACATATATCATAAATGTGGTTAAACTGCGGAACGTACCTATATATTGTCAAATGTATATTTGCGCAAAGAAAGCTGTTATACGATTCCCACGACAGGTTTTATTTTTTATTTTCATTTTTTTAAAATCTATATACCGTTTCTATAGTTCCCATGGAAAAAAAAATATATGATAGTGGAACACACAATCAACCCCCCGCAACGAAACGGCGAAGGATCAGCTCTTTTCTATATAGTAGATATATTTCTCTCTCTCTCTCTCTCCGTATTTATTTTACGTTCTGTGTGAGTTCACATATAGTCTATACATAAAATACACTGCACGCATTAAAGCGACATATGGCGTGTCGATATTTGTACGTAAAGCACCTTATGCACAAGTATTGTATAATATGCATATATATACATACATACTTCAATATATTTAAATATGTGTGTATACAATTCACACATTATGGCAAATTGAAATTATTTGCTTTTGGAAACAAAAATGAGAATATGTAAAAAGTGTATTGTTACCTAATATTTTTAAAAAGTATTGTTACCTAATACCAGATTTCGGTTACTTTGAAAGATCCCTTTTTATTTGGGTCACGATTAAAAGTTTTGACAAAACAATAAATTTTTCATTTTATATGATGAATGAGATATTTTATTTTATGACTATTTTATGACACATTAGTATGTGAGTCGCGCAATGTATGTAAAAGCGTCAGAGAGGGATGATCATCAAAAAGGGACCACCTGTTGCAGTTTCACCCCCGCAAGTGACAATAGGAATTTGAATATTACTTGTGCACATTGTGCGACAAAAAAAAAGTGCTACAAAAGTAGTAATATATAAAAGGATATATATCGTTTCTCTAAATTGAAATTAATGGTATTATTTCTTTTGTATAGGTCTCTCTTTGTGTTTCGACTGCGGTTTTAGGGGCGTTTATAAAGTAATACGATTGTAATCAGTAATAAAGTACAACTACCAGCGTATATTCTATAGTTCCCATATACTGATGATTGAAAGTAGCAGCGATAATAACAATAAACTGATTACTATCAACATAAAGTAATGGTATTTGTGGAATTCTTCATTAATTGGGTTTATTTTTATTATTATTGTATTGTCGTTTCTGTTGTGACGATGCGAAGGTATGACAACAATCTACATTAGTTGGTTGCTACTGATGATGCTGTATTTGCTTCTACTATATGTTATTATTATTGCTGCTGATACACCTACTTTTGCTACTATAGCTGCTGTAGCTTTTGTTCCTGCTCCTGAAATTTTTGCTAAAAATAAACTTTCCTTTTTACTGCTAGTACCTAGAGATATTATTACTGTTGTTGTTGATAATAAATCTTCTATTGATACTTATGCTGCTACAGTATAGCTTTTACTAAAGATTATTTGACTATTGCTGCTGTAGCTGCTACTAAAGATACTTTTACTATTGTTATACTTCTGCTGCTGCAGCTTCTGCTACAAATACTTTTACAGTTGTTGCTGATAACGAATCTACTATATTGTTATCTATACATATCTTCTAAAAATACTTTTACTATACTACCACTGCTGCAATTTTTACTAAAAATGCTTCTAACTATTGCAGCAATAACTTCTACTAAAGATACTTCTAATATTACAGATGAAGCTGATAATAAATATCCAGAGGTTCAATCTAACGATTTCTGACCGTGATGATCGTCAGATCATCACGGGCAGAAATCGTCAGATTGAACGTTTGACACTGACTGAGATTTACGTTCACTTCTTTTTTTTGTTATTATAGACGATTTTATAGGCGATAAGTTAACAACTGAGGTTTAGACACTAAATAGGTTTTGATACTGATAAACAATCAAAAATATTAGAAAACCCCCATAAGATGTCCGGGGGAAAACTAATCACTCTTTTTATTCACATACGATCCTATTAGTACTCACAATGATTTTTCCTTATCTTTAACGTGTGAATAAACTTAGAAAAAATTGCATCTCAATATATAGCAGGACAATGAAAATCGTTGCGCCATAATATTGAAGATGATTATCACCAAAAAACTATCGCGCGCAGATGAAAGATTTTTGTTATCGTACCACTTGAACATTCATTACGTGCGCGCATTGCACAAGTGTTATTCGCCCTTGTAGGACAATGGTCTTATTCTGTTATAGAAAGCCCTTGTCTCCTATATAACAAAAGCACCATACGTGAATATGTGTAGTAATCACACTGCAGTTTTTTTTTTTATTTTCGTCTCCTCGCCACCTGTTTGTGAAAATCCTCCCATGTTCACGGTGGGAAAAACAGTTATGCATATTGCACGCACACACGCACACTTATCAATATTTCCTTTCATTTTTTGGTCGCTACTGTGATAGTAATTATTTGCTAAATACTATTGTATATGAATATTGTTTCTGTTTAATTTTCTTCCATAAGGAAGAAGAATAGAGTTCTGAGAATAAGTTCTATTGTTGCTTCTTGTGGTGCTTTAACTTCTACTATAGTTTTCTGCTGCTGATTCTACTTATAGTGCAACTGCTACTATTGCTGCTGCAGGAGCTGCTTCACCTATACTACTAAAACTAAAACTAATGCTATTTGTGTCGATGCTGCTTCTGTAACCACTACCACTAATGATATTGTAACTACTGCTGACATTCTACTATTGATATGCTATAATATTAATTCTACTTTTTTTAAACGTTTTTTCTGCTCCAACTACTACCGCACTTTTGTTTCTGCTGCAGCATCATCTGTAACTACTGCTACTACTAATGATTTTACTGCTACTACTAATGATTTTTCTGCTGCAAATACTTTTAATTCTACTGCAGCATATCTGTAACTACAACTCTATAACATTGTTCTTTTTACTGATGTGTTAAGTACTACCGCAATATTGATTCCACTTCTCTTGTTTCTAATTCTACTGCAATACAACTACCATTATATTAAGTTATTATATTACAACCATTAAAAGCACCAGAAACAAGAGAAGTAGAATTAATATTAGTAGTACAATATATTAAACACAGCAGTAAAAAGAACAGTTGCTTCTACAAATGAAGTCTCGGATTGTTGTTGTTACTGCATCTGTAGATTAAGAAACCAAAAATTTATCTATACACTTGACTGATTTACTCCTAATTATAATGATGAGTCATTTTGACAATGATGTGAAGAGAAAATAATACCTTTCACATAATAGATACCTACATATAAATGAAAGAAAAATGAATAAAATGAAAATGAAACCCATCATTATAATGTCTAATAATAAAGCTCCCAATATCTATACAAATAAATAAGATATCGCGCATTAATTAATTATATGACCGCATTTCTGTGTTATATATGTTATATAGATGACACAAAAATGCCGCATAGTACACCGTCGTAAATTACACGCAGCAGTACGTCTAACATAAGGTGAAGCTATAAAACTTTTATTTTTTTATTTTTTTTAATTTCACTATATATATACGACACACACTACTGACAGTTGTTCGAATTAAAAGAAGAGGAAAAAAAAACAATATAGGAAGCGACCAGATGCAACAGTTTCAAAGTGACTTGTCAATAACGATTGATCTCCAAGATATGGGAAAGATATAATACACGCACACAATCGAACAAGATGAAAGAGAGAGAGAGGTACTTTGTACTTGATAGTTAATTTTAAAAAAGTATCAAAAAGTAGCTGTTCAAATAAAAAAAAGTAGTAAAAACTATGGCTATCGAAAAATTAAACTTTCCAACCAAAAAAACTCATCGTTTTAGACGCACTTCACAAAACTGAAAAGAATTCCATTCTATTTTCTTGACTTTTTCCCAATTTTCATTAAAAATATTTACTTCTTTCTTATCTTGCTAATAAATTGAATTCCTGCAATGAATTTCATTATTCATGAAAGAATTCAAATATATTTAAAAAAATAATTTAATTCTTGCGAAGAATTTTATAAAAAAATTTAAATAATAATTGATTTCTTTAGACAAATTTTATGCAAATTCTAATTTAAAAATAGTATATACTATTTACTACTTTTTTTACGTTATGCTATTATTGGGGTACTTTTTTAGATTTCAGCCACTAAAAAGGTTTTAGTATTATAGATGAGTGCGAAACCTGGTATAATATAAGCTTATAATGCGATAAGGATAAAATTATCCAAAATGAAAATGAAATGAAGGAAAGTAAATATGTTTCGGGAGTTTAATCGATTAGAAGCACACGAGATAATCGAATAAATTGTATATCGTTTAATCCATTTGGTATAGCGTGCCTATGAGATTTTCCAAAGTACCCTTTTCGTCTCTCTCTCTCTCTCTTTATGTGTGCATATCACAAAACCAGCTGGTTTATATAAGGAAAAATCATGCATAACCAGCGGGTACAATAAAGTGGCCGCTAGCAGGATACATACTTAGTTAATTAAACCGTAACTATGAGGCAAGTGTGTTCCTTTTTGGCAAGAAGAGGGTTGTTCACTGGTTCAGGTTACAAGGATAAGGCACGTGACCGTTTTACAGCTGCTTGAAGATATACACCAAGAAACTTACACTCAAGAATATACATGTATATAGACACACATATAAATATATGTATATACAAACGCCTATACCATTTATTCCTCAGCTGAACAAATTTATCAAGAGAAACCACATGCATTTTTTTCCTATTGTATTTTTTTCTACTTCACTGAGTGTGTGTCTTTACGACTTTAAATCATGTTCCATTTAAATTCCAAAATATATTCAATATGTTATAATCTTATAATTCACTAAATTACACCCTTAGTTTTTTAAAGTAAAAAAAAAAAGTAAAAAGTAAAAAGTAAAGTAAAAATAAAGTTTATTTTTAAAAAAAAAGTAAGTAAGAAGAGCTACACGCGAATTGATGCTATAGTATAGCATAATTTTATTAATTTAGAAATTAAAATAAAAGAAGAAACATGAGTATCAATGTCACTTCAATTTTCATTTCGCGATATATATTCACATGCGGACATAACCTTGTTCTTAAAGGTTATACGGGTCTACAGTGACATTGCACCTGAAACCTTGAATGTAAGATGAGACAATCTATAATTTACCCGCATATATTTCATTTCATCTTTGGAACTTTATTGTACTTATATATACACGCATATATGTACATATATATGTTTTAAATATATACAAATAAAAGTAAATGATAACATTGAAAAGATTATTTGACGATAATTCCTTAATTATTATTTAAGTGACATTCCTATATAGTTACAATATATAAAAATATTATAGGCTACAAAAATTTTGCTAATATTATAAAGGTTCAACTGCATGTAGGACTTATGCATATACAACCTAAGAAATTTAGGTCAAAATTCATGCTGTTTTGACCTAAACAGCATTTCTATACCCATAATATCGAATTTTAGGTCAAAACATAATAGCATAAATTTTGACCTAAATTTCCTAAGTTATATGCATAAGTCCTATGCAATTGAACCTTTAATATTAGCAAAAATTTTGTAGCATATAATATTTTTATATACTATATATTGTAACTCTTTAGGAAGAAATTAAGGTCAAAATTCATGTTTCGACCTAAAATTCGATATTATAGTTATATCATTTTTTTTCTCTATAATTCTTAAAAAATTAGGTCAAAATAAGGTCTTTATTAGCACCTAATTATCTAAGGAGTCAACCATACCCCTAATTGTTTCTAGCTTTTTTTATAAAATAGAAAAAAGCTTTCAAAGAGTTAATTTATTCTAACTTCATTATTTTAATCTATAAGAAAAGTTGGAGACTAAATATTTATTAAATAATAAAGGAAAAAGTTGCAAGATATTACTAAATCTAAATTATAATTATAATAGAAAACTGACCTTGAAATTCCAAGAAGACTCCTCATACTTCCATACTGTACGGACGATAAATTTTATTGCCCATTGAATCACTTTGCTCCATTTACCACGCACGCACACTGCTCTTCTTAATGGATATTTCAAATCCAATTTTGATCCCTTATAATACGATGCACCATAATTAACACTACGTGGATGCGAAAAGAATTGTTTCTTTATCTGTAAAAAAAAAGACAACAAAACAAAAATCGTTAATAATATTGTTAAACTATTTTTCATTTCTTATTCATATTTGATAATTTCTTTATTTGGTACTGTTTATTATTTATACAGAATTTAACTATAATAACTATGTTCTAAAAATACCAATATGTAATAACAATTCTATTTAAAGAATAAATTCAAAAACAAAGAAATTTTTATAGTGACTTAAATTTGCGTAAGAAACAACAACAAACAAAAATATTTTTTTTCTGTACTTAGTTTTCTATGTTTTAAGATGTAAAAAAAACGGCTTCTGACTTTATCACTGTTAGCTTAAAAGTATCAAATTGCAAAAAATTGATACCAAAAATGTGGATAAAATAAAAAATTTATCCAAATTTTTGACATTAATTTGATCCACTTTTGTATCGATTTGATATTTTCAAGGAAAACTGTTATATGACTGAAACCATTTTTGACTAAATTTTAGCCTTGATTAAAAATTGCAACAAATTGATATAAAAAATGTGGATTAAATCAAAAATTGATAAATTTTTGGCATCAGTTTGATCCACTTTCGTATTAATTTCATACTTTCAAGAAAACTGATTTTTTCTGCGTAAAATTTTAACTTCTTTCAAAAAATTTGAAACTAATTCCAAATACCTTTATTAGAAAAGGATATACTGAAAGAATTATTAATAATGATTATAGTACAAACACTTTAGGTTTTATTATAATTTATGTTTGACATAAATTAATATTTAACTGCGCGTAATTTTTATGTTCTGGACACAATATATTCTGAATATTCATTTTCCCTTTTCTTATTTTTCACAGTTTTGTATACATTTTCTCAATTCCAGGTAAATACAATTGAGACCCTTTTTACATCTGCCGTTTTTATGGTCTTGTTTTTCAACTCGTTGCAAGTTGAGACTTGCAAAGTTTTTGGGCTTCGTACAGTGTAATAGAAGATGAGTCATTTTTTCTACCTTAATTATAGTAATAGTTTTTTTTTAATTATGAATAAAGAATTGTGTAAATTCTGCTCTTTCATCCTCAGCACACTTTAGATCTTTAAAAGATGCTATGTACCATTATATGCTAATGGGTAATTATACCCATTAGTATAATTTATATAAAAATAGAATTTTACCTTATATATGTAAAAAGCTATCCTTTTAAGTTAAATCCTTTAAAAATTTGGATCAACATCTTAATTTTTAAAAAACTATCCTTTAAAAATTAAGATTAACATCTTAATTTTTAAAGGATAGTTTTTTATTACAATTATTAGTTTAAATAGTGTTATCACTTCTTCTGGGTTTTAATTAAGAAGTGAATAACCCTAAAAGCCCAAGTACCTTTAAAAATAATACAACTTCTATATAGCATCATCATTCTATCCTTATATTTAATAATGATGATGTTATACTTAAATTTTTAAAATTTCATTTGCAATTATTGCACTGTAAAAAGAAGGCATCTTATTTTAAGATTCTATATTGTATATAGTCCTTTCTTAAGTTGTTTCAACCATTTTTTCATTTCTAAGTTTGTTATCAAAAACATCTTAAAATGAATTGATCTTTAAGATGCAGGATCGAAAAATAAGATGTTTTATAAATAATCTTAAAAAGTGACTAGAACATAATTTAAGATGCTTATTCTTTTTGCAGTGAGTTGCATTACTGTTATTAAAATATGTATACTTTAGTAATACTTTCCAGAATCAAAGACAAACAGAATTTTTAAGAAACTATAAAATACCGCAAATACCCTTCGATACCACTAATTTGGAAAATTTTAAATTATTTTTCAAACCAAGTACCAAAATCCTCATCTACATTGCAAAAAATAAGTGTCTTCTTTGATATCTTAAAATAAAATGGTAAAATATGGTACCCTACATCTTGAAATAAGATGTTTTCTAAAGTATCTTACTGATATCTAAGATGCTTTATACTATAAGATACATAAAGTGTTTTACATATGAGTCCAACCTCAAAACTTTTGTTTTAATACAAACCTCAAGCAAATTATATATTCTAAATCTCATAGATATTTTTCCTCTTGAATCGTAAAAATGTGCATTTATAAGAACCACCACGGTGGCGGTAGCAAACGGTGCACATAGACCCCTCTCCTAACAACCCCTCTGGGTTACAATACAAAATTCCCCTTCGCAAGGAGGGGGGATGGCGTTTATTGAAAATCAAGAGTGGGGGTCAGGAGTGCGTGCGCAGAAAATAGAGGCGTGGCCATTGAATGCACCTGGTAAACATTCGACTGGTAGTGGGGGATTAGGAGAGCGCGTGCCAAGTGTCATCCCAGTGGCTAAAAAGCGACTAGTCTGCAACAAGGCGAGGAAGTGTGCGCTTGCGTGATCCTTCTTGGTTTCACCACCAAGAGGGTTTTTGTGAAGAGAGAAAGATGATGAGTCTCTGTCGAGGACACACATCAACAAACTCTCCTCCTGGACCATCCGATCGAAATCACCACGGATCTCTCACTCTCTCCTTCCATGATCTTTCTGCCTCTGCAGACTCATAAACGCAAGAAGATGGCACCAGAAGACATCATCAAATTTCAACTTTTTGAAGGAACAAAAAACCAGTGTTAATGTGATTTAAAAAATGCCAACTGGAGGTTCGAAAAGAATTTTTCCTCTTTTTCAACGAAAAAGAAGAAGAAGAGGTGGATATTTGTGCCGATAAAAATGTGAAACTTTGTTTTTTTTCCTTGTACCATATTTGTATATATATAATTTTCAAGTATATACCCATGAGAGAAATAGAGTACTGATAAGAGTACAAGTAGATTGAATAATTTCAACAGTCGATATTCTGTATTTTCAACTTAAGATATGGATTTAAGTTCTTTTTTCTGAGGATTTTTGATGATATGGATCACTTCATATTGTCATCAAAACGGAATCTACTCTGAGGATTTTCGAAAGATTTTTCTTCAAACATCTTCTGAAGCATTCAAAATTTAAAAAGCAACCCGTAAGTTTAATTTTGATTACAAACTCATGATGTTATTGATGATATTTGATGACGTCCAAATATAAACGAATATGGGAGCATTTTTTTGATGACATAGTATAATGAAAGCATCAGAAAAAATTCCGAAACATCAATTTTTCTTTGCCGCCAAGAAACAACAGCGAAAATTGTTCTTGATGTACTGAAATTTTTTGTTGGCATACACAAATTTTTTGTTGATGACAGAAGAAAAATTTTACTAATCATTTGCTGCTAATTATAATTACAAAACAAGTGGATCATATAGGATTTGCCTGATCGAAAAAATAAACAACAGAATCATTATTTTGTTGTTGACAACAGTCGAATCATCAAA
Organism: Leptopilina heterotoma; assembly: GCF_015476425.1. Lineage (NCBI taxonomy): Eukaryota > Metazoa > Arthropoda > Insecta > Hymenoptera > Figitidae > Leptopilina > Leptopilina heterotoma. The sequence goes on from NW_025110812.1 coordinate 60,960, forward strand.
GTGCAACAAAAAATTTGAATTTCATCATTAAATAAAACCATTAAATTAAGAAGATTCAGAAACAACAAGCAATATAAGAATAACCAAATATTTTATAAGGTAAGTTTTTTTATTTTCTACTCTATTTTTTAAGTGTAACGTATTTTTGAGCCCTAGGGAGTAAAATGTCTACTTTTAACCCTGTTGGGGGTAAATCCTTTGAAAGTATTAAGAATCCTTTAATAATTATTACTATTCACATTATTATTATTCTTATTATTATTATTATTACAATTATGATTATTATTATGATTATTACTATGATTATTATTATTACAATTATTATTATTAATATTAATATTTTTATTCTTACTATTATTGTTCTTATTATTGTTATTATTAATATTATTAATTTTCTAATTAAATAAATAAAATTTTTATTGTTATTTTTATAAATATTAGAATTATTATCATAAGATTATAAATACTATTTTTAGACTCGAGTTAATTAGTAAAAATTTAACTTTTAGTTATAAAAAAATTTTTGAAAAGTACGTTGTTAAATTTTTAACCCCATTTACCTATTTCTTAGCTTAAGATAAAAATTTTTTGTAATGAAGCATAAAAATAAGTATATAATTATTACATAAAAAAAATGTAAAACAAATATTTTTTAAAAAAAAGTATTACGAATATGTAAAATAAATATAATGTAAAAGTATATAATAAATATATGAAAATATAAAAAAATAGTCAATGTTATGGTTAATTAAACAGTTTTTGTTATAGTTCATTAAAAATAAATAAGTATAATTGTAAATATTATAAAATTTAATTGTAAAATTGTAAAAAAATTTTTAAAAAAACAAATAAATAAATAAAATTGAAAAAAATTGTTAAAAAGTATTATTAAATATTTATATTAGAAAATGAGAAAAATTTTCTTGTAACTAAATAATAATTTTCTTCTTTTTTTGAACAGATAACAACAACAAAAATTCAACAGAATTAAAAAGAATAATTCTATCGCATCTTCATCATCATCATTTCAATAAAAATAAAAAAAAGGAACTAAAATAAATTCTGGAGCTGAAATCAAGAATTGTCGACTGGATGAAGAAAGGGTTAGTTTTATTTAATTAAGAACAATTTTTTTTATAGTGAGATTATATTTTAAGATATTTAAGTTAATTAAAATTTTTTCTTTTTTCGATTCTGAAGACAGTATCTCATAATTAATAATTTAAAAAACAACAAAAATCAAAATAACATTTCAAAAGAATTTTTGATATAAAGTTTTTAAAGAAAAAAATTATTTGATACTTTCATATAGCTTTGAACCAAAGAAAATAAATCATTTAATATAATAATGTGTAAATGAAATAAGAAAAATAATCTTGTCATTTACATTTAATTATATGTATAATTAATAGAATTGCTACAAAATTAATTATAATTCTATAATTAATGCATTTATCAATAATAAACATTTCAATAGTTAACTAATTAATTATTAAAATAAATTAAATTTTACTATATATATTAAAATAAAATTCAAAAGAATTATTAATGGAATTGATTAATATTAATTAATTTAAAATCTACTTGACTAATTATTCGTATATGATTAATTAGAAATCAAAGTAAAATTTTACAAATTTATTATTAATATGTAATTAGTTAATGAGCCAAGTAATTTATTAAATAATTAATTGTTCAATAAGTAAGTGATTAATTATTTAAGAAATAAATAATTAATTAATTAATTAATAATAACTAATTAAAAAATTAATAAAGTACTTGGCTTATTAACTAATCAGTAAATTAATTGCAAAATTAATTAGTCGATAACTATATTATGATTTTTTAAATAATTTTTTCAAAAATTTTCACTAATTAGTTATAAATACAATTAATTATATAATTATGATTATAATTAGTTAATTAAAGAATCTTAATTAACATAGAAATAGCAACAAAAAATAAAATTTACATTAATATGGAATAAAAATTATCAAAATTAAAAAAAAACAAAGAAATAAATAATAAAATGAGACAAAAAGTATTCAAAAAATTCGAAAAATCCAAAAAATTGAAGTAAAAATAATTTATATTATAAAATTTTAATTAAGAATATTTATAGTTTAATTTTAAGTAATACCATTCCGTACTGAGACATTCCTCACTTTTTCGGATATATTATGGTCAAAATTTATTAACAATAATAATAATAAAAGATCATATATTATTCATATTTTTAGTTAAAAATTAAATTATACAATATAAAAATTGATGAATTATTCAGAAAAAAAGTCATTAATTGATAAACAAAAATCTAGTCAACAATACATTATAATAAAAATTACGTTAAGTGAAAAATTTCCAAAGAATGCAAAAAAAAATCTAGTCAAAAAAGAATAAACCAAAGAAAAACTGAACTCTTGAGAAAAATATTAATCTAGTCACTTTTCGGAAAAAATCTAGTCAAAAAGAAAATTTTTTAAAGTCAAAAAAATAATTGTTAAAAAATCTAGTCATGAAAAGAATTTTCTAAAAATCTAGTCAAAAACAACAATTTTCAAAAATCTAGTCAGAAGAAAAACAATTTTTGAATATGTAGATGAAAAAATGTTTTTCAAAAATCTAGTCACAAGAAAAACAATTTTTAAATATATAGATAAAAATATATTTTTCAAACATCTATAGTCAAAGAATAATTTTCAATAATCTAGTCAAAAAATATTTTTCGAAAATCAATATATAGTCCACCAAAGAATAATTTTCAAAAATCTAGTCAAAAAAGTATTTTTCCAAAAATCTAGTCAGAACATTTAAAAACAAAAAATTCTCAAAAAATTAGTAAACGAATTTTTAAAAAATTTTGAGTTCAAAAATTTTTTAAAAATTCTAATCATGAAAAAACAAATTTCGAAAAATATTTTTTAATTCTTCACAGAAAAACAGTGTGAGAAATAAATTGAAAAATAAATCTAGTCAGTAGATTATAGAATCTTCAATTTGTAAGTAGGTATATAAAAAAAGTCTAGTCAAAACTCATGGCAAAAAAATCTAGTCACTTATTAATAATAAAAGAATTCTAGTCACTGAATACAAAAAAAAAATCTAGTCACTTAATAATAAAAAAGAATCTAGTCACTGAATACCAAAAAATAAGAAATTTAGTCACTGAATAATTTAAAACCAAAAACTAATCTTTAAATAAAAAAATTAAATTCAGCCATCAACCAAAAAAAATCTAGTCATAAAGAAAAAAATATCTAGTCATAAATAAAAAAAATATCTAGTCATTAATTCTATATGAAATCCAAACAAAATCTAGTTACTAAATTAAAATAAAAAAATGATTCATTAAAAAATTTCCAAAATTAAAAGTCTAGTCAACAAATATATAATTAATAATTAACAACAAACAATATCTTTTCAAAAATTAAACCAAAGAGAAACCTTAATCCAAAGATTTAAATTTAAAAAAAAAATTCCATTTAAAATATAAATAACTTGAAAAAACAAAAAAAAAACTTTATTAGTAAGAAAGACAAAGAAAATTTACTAAAAATGATCTCAATATTCTAGTCAAAGAAACAGAGAAATATATATGCAAAAAAAAAATCTAGTCATTACTTTTTTCCTTTATATTTTTCTATAATAAATATAAAAAAATAGTCGATACTAACTTTATCCGGAATTGTGCAAAAAAAATTTTTCTTTTTAAAAAAAGAGATATGCAGGCCACTTTCATATGCAATTTCTTTTTCTAATATAATAATTTAATGAAAAAAAAATTTTTTCATCGGAGAATTTTTTTATTTGATAAAATAATTTAATTAGATGAAAAAAATTAACTAGCAAACACTGCCCGTGGATATGCTGCCATATTTTAATTACACCAAATAAGTATTGTATAATTTAATTAATTATAAGAATCACAAAAAAAGTTCGATAATAAAACTCAGAATAATTTTTTTCGAGTCATTATACCTTTTTAATTTTTGAATTGAAAAAAAAATATTTGGTTATAAAATAAAATTTAAAAAATGAAAAGTACATAGAAAATAAATAGAAACCAAAACGATACCAAATGGAGAAACCAAAAATAAACAAAAAGAAATTAATAAACTAAAAATAAATAAAAGAAACAAGAAAACCAAAAAGAAGCCAAAATATAGCCAATAAAAATCAAAAAGAAATCAAAAAGCCTAAAAAAGAAACCAAAAAAACCGAAAAGAAACTAAATAGAAATCATAAAGTTCATAAAATATAAAAGTTAAAAAATGTTTGTTTAAATATGTAAATATGAAAATAATTTTAAATAAATAAAACTTATAAACCAAAGAAAAATATAGAAACCATAAAACTAAATAGAAACCAAATTTTAATAAACCAAAGCAAAAAAATCGTTATCCTTAATTCAGACACAAATAAAATTTAAAAAAGAGAATAGAATTTTTAAATTTTGACTAAATAAAACGAAATAACTAATGAAAAACAAAAGTCAACCAAATAAAGACCAAAATAAAGCCTCTAAATAATGACTAAAGTGAAAAAAATAAATAAAAATTAGAATAATAACTAATATAATTTTAAAATATAATTTTGGAGAAATAAAAGTCAGAAACTAAATAGAAAATACCAAGTAATCAACAGAAAACCAAATATAAACCAAAACTGAACCTAAATAAAAACCAAATTAGAAACTAAATAAAAAGTAAAGTGAAAAAAATATGAATTAACTTATCATTTTTTTATAAATAAGATGAAGAAACAAAAATCAACCAAAATTGAACCAAATTAGAAGCTAAAATAGAAACTAAAATAAATAAGTTAAATGTTGAAACCAAAGAAAAAAGAGAAACTAAATATTATTTCAGAACTAATTATTATATCCATTAAATTAAAATTTCGAAACCAAATAGAAACCAATTATGAGCCCAATAAAATCTAAATGAGTCAAAAAATTAAACCAAATAATATGATCTAAAATAATTAAATTAAACATGAATCAAATAAAGGAACCAAAAACAAAACCAAATTAATAAAACCAAGTAAATAAACCAAATAAATAAACTAAATAAGATATACGAAGTATATAAACCAAATTATTATACCAAATTAATAAACCAAATAACACACCAAATTAATATACCAAATAAGAAACCAAATAACAAACCAAATTAATATACCAAATAAGAAAACAAATTATTAAACCAAATAAGAGACCGAGTTTATATTAAAACCAAATCAATTATACCAAAAAAAATAAGAAACCAAAAAACAACCTAAATAAATAAGACAATTTTTAGACAAATAAACAAAATAAAAATTTTCAGAAATGAGCAAAAAAAATTTAAGTATTAAATGACTTGACTAAATCTTTTTCTGAGTATTTATTAAAACTTAAGTATTCTTAATCCTATAATCATAGAATTAATTGTGTTTATCATTTACTTATAAATTATGTATAAATATTGTCGATCTCTCACTATCTTTAATTTTAGTTTTTCTATATTAATAATAAAATAATAATTATGATTATTATTTTAAGGTTTACTTTAGTAAATTACTAAATATTCTCTAGCATTCCATACTTTAAATTAATAATATACTTAATACTACCACTTAATAATTTATAAAGTGACCAATCGGGACAAATGTCAGTATTCTTTAATTTATTTTCCATATCATATCATAATAATAATTATAATAATAATATTCAAGTATAAAGGCGCATATTTATTAAAAAGAAAATAATAATAATGATCTCAAAAACCCTTGAAACAAACAAAAAGAAAAAAGCTAATATTTTCATCATATTTTTCAAAAATAAAATTTTCACAGTTCTTGATTGAAGCAAATCAATTTTTATTAACTATTTTTCCTCCTAAAAAACATTGTTTTTCTTTCTGTTTAATTTTTTGGGTTTTCTTTAGTTTAAAAATTTTTCTTAAAATGGAGTATTTAAAATAATTCGATATCTGTTGATAATAATAATAATAATAATAATAATAATAATCAATTGTTTTAATCTTTATCTTATAAAATTATGTCTTTGAATTATTATTATTTATTTTAAACAATAATAATTTTTTTTTAAAATACTAAATTTATTTCAAAAAAACTAATATTGATTATTTCAAAAAATCTAATATTGATTATTTTAAATTAATAAATAATAAATCGATTATTATTATTCAATAATAATCAATTTATTCTCCATTAATTATTGACTATAGTGATTATTATTTTATAAAAAAATCAGGCCAACCGTCTTTCTTAATTTATTTAATCAAAAATAATTAATAATTAAGGCAAAAAAAAATTCAACAGGGCTGTGTCTTCTCATTAATAAAATATTATTTTTCGGACAATCATTATTATCTATTTTTCGATTAAATACCAAAATTGATATCAAAGAATAAAAAAAAAATTCTGAAACAACAAAAATTGAAATCAAAATTTCAACAAAATAAAAATTCGTTTTAACTTGAAAAAATTGAATTGACAATAAAAGAAATATCTATCCAGGAACTAATTTAAAAATTGATTCTGAAAATAATAAATTTTTGATAACGAAGGCAAAAATTATAAAAAAAAAAAAATTAATGGTAAAAGTGAAGACAGTATTAAATGTAAATTTAAGAAATGAGACAAATATATAAATACAAATAAAAAAATATAAATGAAAATATAAAAACAAATTTATAAATATATATAAATATATATATAAAAAAAATAGATGAGAGAAAGCAAAAAATATATTTTGGATAAAAATAATATATAAAGAAATATAATAATATATTCAGTGTATAATTTATATAAAGTAATATAATTATAATTATAAATTTCCCTAATATTAAAAAAAGAGATGAGTGGAATCTAGTCAAAAGGAAACCCGTGAACAAAGACCTGAAAAGTTTTATCGAAATAAAAATAATAATTATAATAATTTAATATTTATAATATATATAATATTTATAATAATAATAATATATATCACAAAAATAAATATAATATAAATATATATACGTAATTACATATAAGTATTCTAGTCTTCGAAAAAACTTAGTACGGTGACGGATCTCAGTTTACGGGTATTACAGTATAATTTATATGCATAAAGTAATATAAAAATATTTATCTAATCATAATAAATTAATAATTTCTTGTACAAGAAATTATTTTTAAAAAATGTCAATTAATATAAACTATAATTATATAACTTAAGTAACTTATTTAATTATTTATTTGTAAAGCGACATAACATCAACTATAGTGTTTATTTATAAAGATTATTATTCATTCCAAAAATTATACAAATAATCAAACTGTCATAAAAAAACAAAAAAAAATTATTACATATTAGTTGCATTATACAAACAATTGATTTTAATTTTAATATTTTAAAATTTTGCTACTAATACTATATTATAACGAAAAAGCAAAAAAAAATTGATTTGAATTGTGTATTATGTGTTTTTATTTGAATCATTCATAATTATATGTTCTTAATATAATTTTAATGTTATGATTTTAAGTATGTAATAATTGTGACGTGTGACATAATTTAATGATTATTTGAATTTATTTTAAAATATTATTATAATGTATAATATATTATATTAATATAATATATTATTGTATTTATTATATTAAAATATTATATTAATATAATATATTATAAACAATATATTTAAAAATATAAACATGTACATCAAAATGCAAAAATACTCTACATTGAATGATAATTATTGTTAAAAGTTATCAAACTATTTTTCTTAATTCATTTTTTAATCACAACTGAAAAAATATTAAGTCTAAACATTTTGCATTTTGATTAAAAGTTATTTCAAAAGGTTTTTATGTGAATTAAATTATTATTTATATGAATAACTTATTGTGTGCATTTGCGTGTGTGTAAAACAGTGTGAGACAATAAATAAAATAAATACAAAATAAAAATTGTACATGCATCCGAAATATTGTAATAAAAAAAATGTAAAACAAATTATTGTTTGGCCACTGTATTTGCTTTTGTGAAAAAAATGAAAAATAAACATTTTTCAACGAAATTTACCTATTTCTTTACTCTTTATTATATCTATTATATTCTATAAATGGAGTCCGCATATAATTATTAGTTAATAAATCTGTTAAATTTTTTGTTTTTTCTCGTATTTATATATATTATAATTCTGTTTTTCTGTTAATATGAATATTAAATACTACTGTATTAGTTCCTTGGTGGGCTAGTTAGTCCTAGGAGCTTTGTAATTAAATAAATAAATAGAAATAAATAATATATTATAATATAATATATATTAAAGACGTAGATGAATAAAAAGTAATTGACAATTCATTTTTGAATAATATTTGTAGGGAAGTTTGATCTACTTAGATTTTTAATTTCAAATATGAAATAGAAATTGTTTAAATATTGATATTGTTGAGTTATTTTAATAAAAATTAATTTTCTTAACGTACATACAACTGCAGACATCTATTGGAATTTTTAAAAACGTTTAGAGTTTCGTTTTGTCGATAAATTAGGATTCTTTTTATTTCACATATGTTAGACTCTCTTTCCTCTCTCTTTTCTAAACTTAATGTTTTACTTTTTTTTTAAATGAAATTGGTGAAATTAAAGAATTGTGAAATATTTCTTATTTTGGTTATATTATTTTAATAACAACAAATATGGTAAGCTAGTATTTTATATTATTAGTTTTAGAATCTTCATTATAAAAAAATATAATTAACGTTCCGTTATGTGCTGAATGCATTGAACCTACTTATTAGTCAGTCTACATTCTACAACTCAAAGTTTTGAAATATAATTTGTGTAATTTACATATATATATTTTAGTTTGAAAAAATTATTTTTGATACCAATCAAGTAATTAAAACGAATAGAAGTTATTGAATTGCCAAAATAACGAGGACTTTGTATATTTTAGAAAAATGATTAACTGTGGGGATTTTTCAAAGAAAAAGAAAATAATTTGCCGGCTTTGTGCTAATAAAAGCGAAAATACTATTAATATTTTTGAAATTTCATCAGAGGGACAGAATATTTTGGAGAAAATTAACAACACCTTACCGATCAAAGCAAGTATTTTTTTGTCTTATTAATACTGCAAAACTTGAATTTTTGGAAATTATTCATCATCCAGTATGAAGATCTTTTTATTTATTCATTATCTAGTATGAAAATCTTTTTATTTATTCATCATCCAGTATGAAGATCTTTTTATTTACACTTAACAAGTGCATTTTACGCACTTGTTGAATTTCTCTCCACTTTTCTCATCCAAAATTTTGGTTTTGTTTTCAACCTTTTAGATTTACATTCTACAATCAAATTAACTTTATACCCTTTAATTATAATTATTTATTTCGTTTAAATCAGAAATCTGTTACATTACTTCTACTTCGTTAGTTACTTTATCTATTTTATATCTAATCGTTGAAACTAAATAAAAATTTACAGGTGACAGTAACCGACAGTCATCCAAAAACAATTTGTCCCGCCTGCTTAGAAAAACTTGAATTAATTCACAACTTCCTTAAAACAGTAGTAGCAGCCGATGAATATTTCATAAACGTCAGAAATTCCACAGTTGTTCACGAATTACCAATAAAAGATTCTAAGAATGAAGAATTATTTTATAGGGAACGAATTACCAAAAGTCCAATAAAAGTTTATGAGCAAACAGAGCAAACAAACTTGAAAAATGAAATTAGATGTCGAATCTGCAGTACAAAGTTCCAAACGCGAAGAAAATGTTTCCTCCACTCTGCCACACATTCTTCATCACTTTATTTCCCTTGTGGACTTTGTGAATTTTATTCAAAAACACCAGACGAATGGAGAAAGCATTACATCAAGAGTCACAATGGTAGGCAATGGGAACGAAGAGCAGCGAATCAGGAATGTTCAATTTGCAAAAAAAAATTTATCACCACAAATCGTTTGAACTTTCATCTTCAGTTTCATGAAAGTGCAAATAAGGAACGATACTGTAAAAAGTGTGATAGGTTTTTCTCATCTGAATCGGTGCTTTATCATCATTCACTGATGGTGCATGATCAATCCAAGGAATTCTGTTGCGATACTTGTGGAAGTCAATTCAGGTGAGTTATGGAAAATCTGGTCCCTAAGACACTAATGTTGGAAGATCCTAGAAGGGATCAGGAAAGTAATATTTCGATGAAGTAACAATTGAAAACTTTACAGATCACTTGCTCAATTGGATACCCATCAACGTAAACACAAAGACGATCGTCCGTATGAGTGTAAAATTTGCTCTAAAGAATTTCACTCAGCTGATAATTTTCGCAGACATCAGAAAATCCATCTACCGAATAAACCTTTCCAATGCAGTCAATGTAATAAGACTTTTAATCGTACTAACAGTCTGAATAAGCATTTGCTGATTCATCAAGTAGCTGAACGACGGTCAATGATCTGCCAAGTTTGCAATGTCTGCAATCAAGTTCTACTCAATCCTTCTTCAACTGAATCTCACATTCATCATTGTGCCGAAAGTACTATCCAAGACAGACAACTAGAGGTCATTTATAGGTAGGTTTTTATTCCAAAAAATTCAAAAAGAAGCAGTTAACATTATGAAGACTTCCACTAAAAAATTTTGTACCCTAAAGGTGTGAATACTGCCAGCAATTTTACGCCACAATTGCTTCGACAAAAAGCCACTCGAAAATCCACACAGGGCCTCTTCCGTATGTGTGTATAATTTGTCAGGTAACTTATCCTACTTACAATCAAATAATGGTACACAGGAAGTCTCATAAAAGAATAACGGATCAGCCGCCAAATGATGAAGACAATTTAACGAAATTCTTCTTTTGCGACAATTGCGAAAAAACATTCGTACACTACACTAACATGAATCTACATCGAAAGGTGTGTCTCAATAGTAAACTTATCAAGTGTCCAACCTGCCACGATGTTTTCTACAGCAAACAAGAATTCACAAAGCACAAAAGAAGACGTGAAATTGGAACAAAATTAATCTGCGAAATTTGCAAAATTTCTTTCAACAATAAATGCTCTTTCGAAAAACACAATACTGTCCACACTGGAAATAAACCAATGTTCACTTGCTCCTACTGTGAAAAGGTTTTTCAACAGGTAAACCAAATCTTTATATTTTTAACTTTCCTACATTTTATCGTTGGAATTGAAATAACAGAGGATTAAGAATTAATTTATGTTTACGCCATTAAAATCAATTTTAAATTTCCTTTCAGAAAGCACGTCTGAAAAGTCACATAAGAAGTCACACGGGCGAAAAACCATTTAGCTGTGAATATTGCAAGAAAGAATTTAGTTACAAAGCTGACAGGGACAATCATCAAATGATTCACAGTGGAGAACGTCGATTTAAGTGTGAATTGTGCGAAAAAGCATTTATGAATCCTGCACGACTTCGGGAGCACATGATACATCATTCCAATAATCGTCCATACAAATGTGACTACTGTGATCAAACTTTTAAAAAGACGAATGCAAGGAAAATTCATACATTCATTCATACCGGAGAGAAGCCCTATCAGTGCGATATTTGTGGAATTTCGTTTAGAAGAACGGGTGATTTGAATAAGCACAAAAAATCGCGGCACAAAGAAAGAAAATAAAAACCTAAGAATTTAAATAGTGTTATATGTGTAACATAATTTGATTCTAAAAATAAAATCTGTTTACTAACAATTGTCAGTCAACAAATTTTTCCCTGGTCCTAAACTATTACTAGAACAAGACTATTACTAGAACTGAGTTATAAAAATTAATTTAATTCACAATTCATAAAAAGTAACCACAGCCGATAATAAGCAGAAGATGAAAAATTATTTTTTCAGCGAACTTTATCTTCTGTTTACTAACAATTGTGGGTCAATAATTTTTTTACAGGTCCTAAACTATTACTAGAACAATTCCAAAAATTATCTGAGTCATCAAAATTAATTTAATTTAAAATATAATTAAAAGTATTTAAAAAACTATATCTCCAGACTACCCACACGGGGTACTTTCTCTGAATTTGTAGAATCCCTTTATTATTAATGTTCTTGATTTCTTATACTATATATATTTGAAATAAATATTTCATTTGTGGTTCAAAAGTCAAATCGTTATTTAATTCAAAAACAAAATCTCCGATTTATTTCAAAATCTTTTGTTGAAGATAAATTTTCTAATTTGACATTAAAAATTTTTAATTTTATTTAGAAGAAGCTAAAATTTATTTAATTAAAAAATATAATTAATTATTGTAACTTTAACAAATATTATAATCGTTTATTTACAACAAATATTGTACTATAATAACACTTGGATGAGAAATTTTTCCCAATTGTACTTATTAATTTTTGCAAAATTGACAATAAATAAAACAATTAAAATAAACAACTTATTTTACTTATCTTTCAAACATTTTTCACTTAAATCTGTTCATTAAATTTTATTACCATTTCAATTTTTAATTAATAAATCTAAATTCTGCTTAAAAGGTATTACAAACAAATTTTTTTTATTTTTTTACTCAATTTAGACCAGCTGCTATTTATTTTTAATTTTTTTATTCGTTTTATTTTCTCTTTCTGATCCTTAATCTAGTATAGATTTATTTAATTCATCTCTTAAAAAATTTATTGAATTTATTTCATTCTACTTTCCATAGAATATAATTATTTTCTTATTTTCTAATTTTGTAAAGATTTATATTCCACGAAATTGTACTACCTTTGATTGCAAAACGATTATTGTTCTTTAACAATTAACTAATATCGGGATTATTGGGTACTTTTGTTTTGAGAAATTTTAGGTTATGTCAAGGGGTTCTTTATACGAATAAAAACCGTTAAACAAAGAGTTTATACTAACATAACCTCAATTACCTTAAAAAATATATATTATTAAAAACACAAAAGGGCAAAATGTATATGCGAATATAAATAGAAAATAAATCACGAAAGTGTTAACACTTTCGTGATTTATTTGGCAAATTGCATTTTTCTCTCGCGGATTAGAAAGAAAAACGAACTGTTTCTGTCAATTAGAAAAATTAACGAAAAACAAAATATTTTTACCGTTTTTTATGAACCACAACTCGCAGTATTTTTACGCTATTCTCGAGGTTTTGAAACAAAAATTTTGAGGTTAAATTTACACCACGCAGACCGCGCATAAAAATAACAAAAACAATTTCTATTCAACATTTCCCACAAGAAATTGCCAATAGAGATTAGAAAATAAATTTACTTCCCACCTTTTGTTCTAGAATTGTATGAAAAATATGAAGAGAAAGGCAATTATTCTTGCAAAACTATAGAAAGATTTAAAAAGACACAATCTCTTTTCGCCAACACGTCAGCGTTGAGTCGCAATTTTGCACACTTATACCTATTCTTACCTTGCGCGCACGCCTTTACGATGGAATCAAACCAACCCCACCGTGGTCAGTCTGTTAATATAGAGTCTAATGTTATTATCGACTTCGACAAACTTGTAATGATATTTGTTTGTCATTGGTTTTTCTCGTCATTGACATTTCTTTGCAGTATATTTCCTTGAAATTGCGTGATTTAAATTTATAAAATATTTATTCGAAAACAAATAGAAAATAACGTGAGTGTGGAGGTTAATTTTTTTCACCAATCGTTTTTTTCAATATATATATATATCTATATCTATATATACATAGATATAATATATAAGTGTAGGAGAATTTTTTTAAAAGTGTGTGTGTGTATATATATTCCGACGTTCCCAACCTCTCTGTTTGGGGAAGAAAAATTTCATTTGGCTTTTAAAAAAAAAAGTGTTTCTAAGTGTGTGCAATTTTTCACGAAAAACTACAATATAATAAATTTAAAACATTAATATATACATATGTATAAAATTCACAAAAACGTGGATTGAAAATAAAATTAATTTTTTCAATTCCTAAAAACAATTTTTCACTTGAATGTGTTTAAAAAAAACATTTTTTTTCATACCTAAAAAATGTTAATATTGTAAATAATTCTATTGTTTGAAATCTAATTTGAAAGTATAGAATATATAGAGACATAAACTGAGTGTTGTCAATTTCAATGGATAAACGAACATAACCTAGAAAAATAAATAAGATTAATAAATTTGCGACAATATTTCGCGTGAAAGAATATAATTTCTTTCCTTTTTTTTGTTTTGTGCATCGAATTGTTTATAATAATGGATCTTTGGCAAAAATTATTATTATCAAGAGGATTGTTAATTAATTTTCTATTTGGATTTGAATAATTAATGCAAATAATATGGATTCATGGCAAAAAATTTCTAATGTTTGAGGTAAGATATTTTTATTCTTTCTCTTTCTCTGTTTAGAATAACATTTGTTTGTTTTTCTCTTGTATTTATAAAAAAAAGACTTCCGTTTATTTTTCCATTTAAGATATTAAAAGTGCTAATAACAAAAGGTAGTTTAAAAATCAAATTATTTTTTTTCTTTTTTTTATAACAATTAGAAATTATAAAAAAGTTGAGTAAGTAAATATAAATTTTAGAGAATTGTATTTATTAGTTAATAACGAAAATTTACTCGCAGTATTGTTTAATTTAAATGTATTTTAAAAACAAAAACAAACGACAATATTTTGCTTTTTCATTCTCTCTCGCGCATAAAGAAGAAAAATAACCTAAAAATTACACGCAAAGCTTCAAGTTTTCTTTCTTTCAAAACGTCATTTATAAGATTAGAAATTTTTCTACGTTGTTATTTTAATTTATTTTTTTTCATAATTATCGTCAATAAATTTTTCACTAAACTTGATTTTATATTTATATTTACATTATGTAATATTTTTTTACCTATTTACAATCGATTTTTTTTAAACTGGAATTCTTGTAATATTTTTGTTATTATTATTGAATTTTGTTTCGAAAAAAATATTAAATAAACAATAAGAATAATTTTTTTTTATTTTATTAAAAAATTTAATTATTGTTTATTTTAATTTATTTTTAATGTCATTTATTTAAAAAATTAATTATATATTTAAAATTTCTTTGACATTAAAATTCATTTTTTTATTTAATACATTAATTTACAGAAATTTTCAAATCATTTTGAAACATTCAATTAATTTGAAAATTGAAATCGTTTAAAAAATTCAATTATTTAATTTTAGTCTATTGCAAAAATAATTATTATTTTGTAATAATTCCATTATCTCCGAATTCATTTGTTTTTATTTCCATTATTTGTTAAAATCAATTGGTTTATGATTCAATTATTCTTCAATTTAATTATTTTAACTTCAAATATTTTTCAATTCTATTCTTTAAACATTCAATTATTTTTTAATTCAATTATTTTATCATTCAATTATTCTTCAATGTAATTATTTTTACTTCAATTTTTTTGTATAATCCAATTTTTTCTTAAAAATTACTGTTGAATTCAATTTCTTTTAAATTGTAATCAATTATTTGCAAAATTCAATTATTTCTAAAATTTTAAGATTTTTATTCTGAAATATTTCTTTGCATTCAATTTTTTTCGTGTTAAAATTAATTAATTTTAAAAATTTAATAAATTAATTCTGGAAAATTTATTTTCGGTTATAATCAATTATTTCTAAAATTTAATTATTTTTGAAAAATTAAAAACTTAATTTTCAAAAAATTTACTGTTGAATTCCATTTTTTTTAAAATTGTAATCAATTTTTTGCAAAATTGAATTAATTTCTAAAATTTTAAGAATTTAATTCTGAAAAATTTCTTTGTATTTAATTTCTTGCGTGTTAGAATTAATTATTTATAAGATATAATTTAAAAAATTTAGTACATTAATTCTGGAAAATTTTATTTTATTTTGAAAAATTACTTTTGATTTAAAATTCTGTTTAGTTGTAATTAATTATATTATCAAATTCCCTTCATTTCTGAATATTTATTAATTTAATTTTGAAAAGCGAATTATTTTTCAATAAAATTAAAAATATATTGAAAGTGCATTTTTTCTTTAGTTGAATTTTCTTCAAGTTCTAATAAACATTTTAAGAAATTCTTTCACTTCTGGAAATTTAGTAACTAAATTTTGAAGACATTGATCCCTGAGAGTAAAATCTATAGTTTTTTTAAAAAAATTCTTTTGGAACGTTTTTAGTGAAAAAAATTTTTTTAACAATATTTTCGTGATCAAAAACTTTAGAGAAAAATTTCAAAAAAAGAATTTCTAAAGAAAAAATATTTTTTTATACGTAAAATGTATTTTTCTTCCAATCATTACGTTACGAACTTGATCCACGTCATTGGCAGGTGAATTTGTGAATTAATTAATCTAATTATTGTTATTTAAAATCGCAGGTGACGCAAAAAGGTGAATTAAAAATTATCAATCGATGAGGATCCCAGAATCGGAAGATCCGTGGAACATGGACAGTAAATTGAAGTTCGCTGACCGCTTAAAAGCATTGCTTAATAATGAATCACGTCAAGACGTCGATCCTTACGTTTTCAGTGAACCGGAACCATTCACATCATCATCCGGTGCAACATCGGCAGTCGCAGCAGCAGTAGCAGCCAAGAACTTCAAATTTCTCGCATCCAAAAATTCGAAAAATCCACATTTTCATCATCAACAACAACATCATCAACAACAACAACAACAACAGCTACTACAACAACAGCAGCTACAACAACAGCAACTACAACAGCAGCAACATCTTTATCAACAGCAACAATCGCCGAATAATCGTCCAACAAAATCAAAATCGAAATGCAATAATCAGAGAATAAAAATAAAACAGGAATTAACGAGTGAAGTTCCATCGAGAAATTTTCGTTTCAATGATGGAATTCAACATGGAATTCAACAAGGAGTTCACCAACGTAAAAGAAAACAACAGAATTCGGTGCGTCCAACGACGAATGCAAAACGTCCAAGTCGGGATCATACACTTTTGTATTATCCACGAGCTGGTGATGAAATTTCCGATAGCGATTCAAGTGGTGAGGAGGCGTCAATTTATCAGCGTCATTGGTTCGCCGGCGAGTCGACAGTTCCAATGACGAGATCCTCGCGTCTCATACAATTACGCTCGCAATTGCGAAGACGTTTGATTCAGCTGCACAAGAGTGGCGTCGAATCGGAGACAAATTTACGTGGTCGCACTCGTTGCTTAGTAAAAGCGGCGCATCGCGATCCTTCCTCAGCGGCTCGCTCCCTAGGCACGATTAAAGGCTCACGAAAAGTCATTGACGGTCCCCTCCTCGTCGGCTCACCCTGTCTCATGAACAACTGCCGGCAAATATCCCTGCCCTGCACTCGACATTGCGCCCGACACATCATGATGAACGTCGATCAACAACTCTTCGAGCATTGCACCGCAAAATTCAGCGACAACACTCAATGCTCAATTCCCGTATTCGACGTCGCCCACGAATTGCCCCTGTGTCCGGAGCACGCCCGCAAACGGGACAATTATCATCGCAAAGCGCAGGAATCGAAGCCAAAGAAATCGCGAAAAAAACCAACTTCATTGGCAACAATGCAACCATCGTCAGGGGGGTCAACAAATTCGACGTCATCGTCTTCTGTTCACCAGACACAACAGACGACAATGCCGAGGCCAAAGGCAAAGTCAAGACCGAAGAAGAGAAAACGACCTCAACCGCCATCGGCGGCGACGACGCAAAATTTGCCACCACCCACTTCGTCAACATCATCGACTTCGTCACCATTGTCGGCGAATTCGTCACCGAATTGTAAACAATTGATGGAGACGAAGAGTAATGTTGTTGAGAGTATGGTGATTGCGCAACAGGCCGATGAACTGACGGACGTTGAACAGGAACATGTTCATCATCATCATCATCACGATCATGACCATCATCATCATCATCATCGTTTTGTTAGTCATATACCCGTTGAAGGGAGTCATACGAAAACTTTGAATAATTTAAATGCACCGCAAGGGACTTCGAATACAAATCTCAATAATCTTGGACTTGGTTTGGGAGGATTGGGACTTGGAGGTGGACTTAAGGTGGAACTTGGAGATCATGAAGTTTTTGCATCCTTGGACGCTGCCGAACATGATTTTGGCAATGTTCTTAATAATCTGCCTGCTGACGCTTTCAATGATTTGTTTATTGGTGAGTTTTACTTTATCTAACGGCTTGGCTTTTCATTTTCTTTTCGTTTTCATTTCATTAATTTTATGTCTTAAATATGAACTAATTTTCAAGATTAACTTTTGCAGATTAAAGACGAATTCTCGTTCGTTTACTTTTACTGAAGCAAAAAAAAAAAATAAATAAAAAAAAATACTGAAGCAAAAACTCATATGGCTTTTGAAGTGATACGTGAAATAAACATTAGGAATACAAAGATTTACAGACGGAGGAAAAATAATTTTTGAAAACCAATTTACAGAAACTTGCAAGATTTTATGCAAAAAAAGAATTCAATTACTTTCACAAATAATAACATTTTTCATGGAAATTCAATTTTTAAAAAAAATTTTTTTGATAAAATTCTAAGCAAGAATTTAATTTGTTTCATAAATAATAAAAATCATCGAAGAATTTCAATTATTTTTAATACTACTTTAAATTGATTAATCGAAGAATTCAATTATTTTCTTACAAATAAATTTTTTCACAATATTTCAATTATTTAAAATAAAATTTTCCTAATATTTTTTATATTTCGAAAAAATTAATTATTTAAAATATTTATAAAATTCTTATGAGCAATTCAATTATTTTCAAAAATAACAAAATTTTTCACAGAAATTCAATTATTTTTGAACATTTTAATAAAGTTTTCGCAATAATTCAATTATTTTCATAAATAATGAAATTTTCCCAGAAATTCAATTATTTTTGAAAATTATTGAAAATTCTGGTCAAAATTTCAATTATCTATAAAAATAATAAAATTCTTCTCTACAATTCAATTATTTTCAAAAATTTTAATAAAATTCTTAGCATAATTTCAATTATTTTCAAAAAGTTTTCCGCAATTCAATGATTTTTTCCAAAAAAAGTTTTCCAAATTCCAAAAGAATTCAATTATTTAAAAAAAGTTTAATAAAATTCTACGCAAACATTTAATTATTTTCATAAATAATATAAATTTTCCAGGAATTCAATTATTTACGAAATTTTTATAAATTTCTTCGTAATAATTCAATTATTTTTTTCATAAATAATAAAATTCTTGTTAGGAATTCAATTATTTTTATAAATAATAAAATTCATTTTAGAAATTCAATTATTTTCAAAAGTAATGAAACTTTTCTGAGAAATTCAATTATTTTTTATACAATTTTAATAGAATTTCTCAAAAAAAAAATTTTTTACAGGAATTTAATTATTTTCAAATATTTTAATAAAATTCTTCGAAAGAATTCAATTATTAAAGATAAATAACAAAATTATTCCCGAAAATTCAATTATTTTGAGGCATTTTAATAAAATTCTTTGCAAAATTCAATTATTTTCATAAATAACAATATTCATCACAAAAATTCAATTACTTTTAAAAGTAATAAATTTCTTTGGAAATTCAATTATTTAAAAAAATTTTAATAAAATCGTTCGCAAGAATTCAATTATTTTCACAAATAATAAAATGCTTTTTAGGAGTTAAATTATTTAAAAAAAAAAAGTTAATAAAATACAACACAGATAATAAAAATTATTATCAAAAATTTGAATAGAATTCTTGGCAAGAATTAAATTATTTTTATAAATATTTAAATTTTTTCATGAATAATAAAATTATTGACAGGAATTCAATTATTTTCAATGTAATTTTAATAACATTTCTCGTAAGAATTTAATTATTTTCAATACAGTTATAATTGAATTCCTCAAAAGAATTTAATTATTTTCACAAAATTTTCATAAAATTCTTCAAAGCAAAAATTAAATTACGTATATTTCAAATTCCAAATTATTCTTCTATCTATCTATTATCTTATTTTCTAAATTTGAATTGGTAAATATTTGAACTAATTAGAACAAAAGTGATACGAAATTTCTAAAAAAATAATTTTTTTAATTCTAAATAAAACGAGACATTGAAATAAATAAAATTCTGCTTTTCTTAGAAAATAAATTTTTAAAAAACCGTATTTTGCATTAATATCAATATTCGCGTTTCTAAAATAATTTATAAGTAATTATTTTTATCGTTTAGAATGTTAAATTAATATTATTAATATAAATTAAATTTCTAAAAGTTCCAAATTAAAGTTTTAAAAAAGTTGAATTTTAAAAAATTTTCATTATATAAATTCTGAAAAAGTTAATTTTTTAAAACATTTTTATTAACGTTCTTTTAAAATTAGTTATATTTTTAAATAATTGAAAAATTTTCAAATTATTCGAATTTTCATGAAATTGTCTTGTGAGCAAGTGGATTTTGCAAATATTTTAGTTTTAGGTGAACTTTTTTTTTGAAATAATTGAATTTTTAAGGAACTTTCTCAAGAAATATTAAAAATAATTGAATTAGAGAAAAATTTTAGTTCAAATTTCTAAAAGAAAAATAATTTAATTGAAATATTAAAAACAATCTTGAACAAATTGTAGGTTTTGTTTATAATTTTTGGAGTAAAAATACAGAAATAGAATCAATTATTATTGCAAATTGGTTATTAAGGTCAGGTTTTTTTCAAAATTTTTCATATTTAAAAAAATTAAAATTTTTAAATTAAATTATAATTTGGTTTGTTTTATGTTTCTGAAAATTTACACCTAAAAATACACAAGTGGACTAAATTTGAGATCTCTAGGATTTCTTTTAATTAGTTATAATTCTTTTTCCTTTTTTCTGTTTGTTTTACATTTTTTTTTTTGATTCATATTTGTAATAAAAAAAAATTTTTTTATAATTTTTCAGAGAGCAGAAACGGTGAATATGAGCCATCGCGGGAAGAAGAAGAAGAATTGGAACGAGCTTTAGAGGCTGTCGACAAAGATGTACGAACTCTAGAGCGATTGGGACAATCGCACGGATTATTGGAACCAGCATTACTTGCCCAATTGATGTCGGATATTGCCTCGTAGCCCCCTCACTAATCTCAGCTGTGTGTTGAACAAAAAAAAAAACAAAAACAAAAAAAAATTCATCAAACAGCTCGACAACATTTGTTTCTCGCATATCTCATAAACGAATCATTTTTTTCTCCTCTTTTTTATCGTCAACAATTTCTGTGCTGGTAACAAAAAGAAAAAAAAGTGTAACTGTGACGTCACTTTACAGAAACAATTTTTTTCTACACTAGGCAAATCAACCGATAAAAAAAAAGTAGTGAGCAAAAGAAAATTTTTTGCCCTATTATTTTTTTGTGGTTCTCGGTGGAAATTTAAGCTTCTACATTTTATTCAAAATCCTCGAACGATTAAAAAGAAATGAGTAGTGAGACTCCGTTTTTTGTGATAAAAAAATCCAGTTGAGCGTTTCGTTCAAATTACGAGTAATAGTTAATTAAAAAAAAAAAATAAATTGGAAAAGTGAATCCAATTGTAAATCAACTTTTCTTGAATTGAAAAAAAAGAAGCCGAGAGGAATTCTCTTTTTTTCAATTTTAAAATATTTTATCCTCGAGGCATGGATTTTGTGTGAACTTTGGACAGAAAAAAAAGGGAAAGGAAACTGAAAGAAAAGAGGCTTAAGTATTTCTCTAAAGTCGATTTTAATCGACGTTTGTACATATAAAAAAAATATATTAAATACCAGACAGTCAAGTGCGTGTACATTAGATACAATTTTTTTTTTCAGAAACAATAGTCGAATTTTACAGTTAATTTCTTTTTTCAAAAAAAAATGTATTTCGAACTCGAAAGAGTTTTGAAAACTACGTTTTGCAAAATGAAAAGCAAAAAAAAATTAGAAAATAATTTTGCCACATTAATTCGTTAATAGAAAACATTCCGAAAAAGTGAGAAGAATTATTTTTGGAATAAAATTTTGAGAATTTAGAATTCAATGAAAAAAGAAAATTCTTTAACTAAAAAGTATTTATTTTCAATGGAAACAAAAATTTTTCTGTACAAAAATTTTGTCTTGTAGAGAAAAATAATTTAATTTATTTGTGTTATTACAAATTTTCTATTTTTTCAATTTTGTGTGTTTAAATTATTTTTTCATTAAATCGAATTTTTTCAATGTTTTTTCACCGTTTTGAATTTTTTTTTCTGTTTACCGACTCTAAAAAAGGTTACATAGAAAGAATTGATTTCAAAGCCTGCGATTTTTAAACAAAATGAAAAAATCGCATTGACTTTGATGCCTTATTAAATGTAAATTTATTAACGTAGTTTCCTTTCTATACTCAGTTGATAAAACAGTTAATTTTACCCGCGAAATTCAAATCGATACATTTTAATTTAATCAAAAATACCGCTAAACGAATTTTTCTGTGATATTTTTTTGTTAATTAACATAATTTCTATAAAAATTGTAAATTTCAGTATTATGAATTTAAACAACTATTGTAATTTAAAATAATTCATTAAAAAAATTTAAAAAAGAATTAAATAGAGAAAGGTAAAATATTTCCCTGTATAAATAAATCGTTAAATAGAAATAAAATTTTTTTTTAACAAACTAAGTTAAATAAGTTACAAAAAAATGAAAATTCAATTTGAATTTCGCGGTTAAAATTTAAAACTGTTTTACCAACCCATAACTAAGATATAGATAGGAAACTATATATAAATATTTGTCAAATCCGCGGAATAGTTAATTTAAATTATTATTTTTCTCATTATTATTATTATTTTTGTTATATATTTACTTATTTATGTATTTATTTATTTATTATAAGTAAATAAATATTCCGACTATTTTTTTTCGGAGTATTTATTTATAATTATAAAAACGTCTCAGAATTTTATTTCCGAATTAAATTCATAAAAATCGAAATTTCTTTTTAATTTTCATTTACGTGATAATAAGAAAGTTTAAAAAAGTTAAAAAAAAAAATTTAGAAAATGTTTTTAAAAAAGATAAAAAGGAGAAGAATTTTATAAAATTTAACACGTAAAATATAAAAAAGTAATTTCGATATCATTTTTTTTTTTTTAAATTTAATTTCGAAAAATGTGGCAAAATCCTCATGTTTCAATATCTAAAACGAAGCATTACACTTTTTAACACTATTTTTGTTCCATTGTGTTTTAAAAAAAAGTCGTTAAAAATTTTGCAGTAGAGAAAATTTTTCACGAGAATTTTTTTCGTGATTTTGTTTTTGCTCTATTTGTCTGCATTAACAAAAAAAAAATAAATCAGCCAAGAAGCTTCACGTTTCTTCTTTTTTATATATAATATAAATAAATAGATAATTATATATAAATTCATAATTAATATGATAGGTAATTTTGTATCTTCAGAGGGAGAATTTAAAAACAAAACCAGAGCACTTAGTTCGCAACCCGTGTACATGTATGTTGATAAAAAAAAATAGCTTTTGCGCATTAAACAAAAATTAATTATTTGTATTTATAATTAATTGCGCGATCAAGTTTTTAAAAAGAGACGCAAAAAATATTTCTATCATGAAATGTATTGTAATCCGCAAATTTTTTACTTGTTTAGAAATTATTTATCCAAAATCGAATTCTTATACAAGTGGAAAGTTTTACTTTCTTCAAAAAGAAAATTACATCTCAGATTTAAATATAATTGTGTATTTTGTCGAATTTTATTAAAGAAAACAGTATTAAATAGTATTTTTTCTCATTGAAATTTGAATGTCAAGATTTTTATTTTACGAATTTTTGCCTAATTCATTTTTACATTTTTTATTCTTATTTGAGTTTCCAATCTATGTACAGTCGGTAAAGTAGATCAGAGAGGGCGCAACTCTTTTTTGTTTAGCAAATAAAAATTAGTCGAAATAAAATTTTTTAAAATTTCAAAAATTTTTGTATCTATTTTACTGACTTTACAAAGATAAAAAAACTCGTTTATGATTTTTTCTGAATCAAAATTACAACTAATGTCCAAATCCCATTGAACAATTCTTTTAATAGAAAAAACAATTTTTTGAATAAAAAAAAAGGAATTTTTTCGAATTTTTGTTAAAATGCAATAGGTATTATTTATACTTTACCTTTTTTTTAATTTTAAAACTTTTTTTTTATAAAGCATTGTCTCTATTTATAAAAATCTTATTGGAAATTGTTTCACGAGTTTTCACTCTATGTTCGATCGGTAAAGTCAACGTAGAGGACGCGCGAAATTTAAATATTCACAATTCTTTTAATAGTAAATTTTTTTAGGAAATATTTTTCGCGTCTCATTTTAGAGAAAAAAAATTCTTTTCTGTAACAGAACTAAGTACAAAAAATTCGATATTTTATAAAATGGTACGAAGTGGGAGGAGAAAAAATACTGTTTCTTATACCGAGAAACAGTTTTTTTAAAAAAATAAACAACCACTTAGGAATAACTATTTTTCCATATTATTTATTTATTTAAATACAAAAAAGAAATTCGATAAGAATTTCGTTATAGCAAAGAAATAAAATCACAATAAGTATTAGAAAACAAAAATTAAAAATAGAATTTCACACACATGTAAATTTAATTAATGACAATTAATTCTAGTAATTATTTTGTTATCAAAACTTTTTCTAGATTTTATTTCTTCGTGTATATGTATATATAAATACAAATAAAATATAGTTGATCTCTTTTTTTACCACAATTTAAAAGGGAAGAGAGTTGGGGGAAAAAAATAATTGAGAACAGTAATTTTTTTTTGTCTAATTGAATATATTTAAAATGTGAATGAAATGTACACAAAATAAAAATTTATAATAATTTTTTGAGGGTAGAAATATCAATTTCTTACTTTAAAAAAATACAATTTTTCAATAAAAAAGGTTAAAAAAAATAAAAAAAAAATAAAGGGGTAAAAAAATCGTCTAGATATCGTTGCGATATACATATTTAGTAAATAATTGGTACCGAGTACCGTTTGTTAATTAAAATGAAAATAAAAAATAAAATAAAACATTCACAACGTATTAAAATTTTTAAAAATGAAAAAAAATAATGTTTCTCAAAGTAGAAAAATTGTTTACTGCGCTGCTCCAAATGTAATGCTACACATACATCGTCTTTATATTATAATTATAATATAATTATTATTTTTCTTATTAGATAGTAACAGTTACAATAAGCAATATTTTTACATTGTTCGTAGTATTCAATTGTAAATGTCATTATCGTATTTCCACTTCGGAATATAATTAAAGAATTCAAGAACACAATTTTTTTTAGAAACAATTTTCAAACCCTTTTTTAATTTAAATTTATTAATTACTTTTTATTTATATTTTAAATATATTTTATTTTCAAAGAAATAAATTTTTAAAAAAATTTTATTTATATTGAAGTTTTTGGTGAATTTTCAACATTCGTAATTTTTTTTTTTTGATTAATAATTATAATTATTTATTTTTGTTTAATTGTTACAGTACAGTGCCAGTAATTGTCAAGGTTCAGTGAACATTTTGTTCAATTTCTTTTACCCCCACCATGTCTTCGAATAGTGTCGAGGACGTCACTATAGAGAACTGTCATGGCGGATCGAAATAGTAACATAACCTTAAAATGGTAAGAATTTTCTAATTTTCCAAAATTATTAATTTTAATTCATAAATTCAGAGATTATTTATCTATTACACTAATGATCATAATTTCCTTTTGTCGAAATTTTTATTCCCTCTAATTATATTAATCAAAATGGGAGCAAATTGTTTTCTTAATGTAAAATGTTTATTTATCTTAAAAGAAATTTCAGTGATACTAATTTGAAAGCATTATAAATATAAAATTATTTTTTGCATTAACTTGAATTATAAAATGTGAGCAATATGCTTTTGTTCAAGTCATTAGAATTTTGATAATAACATTATTAACCCCTAAAAGTAATTAAAATAAATTACATTTTTTTTGTTACTATTTCACCACAATTGCTTTTGGTTAGATAGAATTTGTCTTTTCACGTTTTCAAAAAATACCCTTTTCTTTCGCACTTTTATTATCACATCTAGTTATAAATTATAATTTACTTTGTATATAAAAATACTTACATCCATTTGAAGAAAGTGACTGTACCCTAAGGGTACAGTCAGGAGCTCTTCTGATGAAATTTTTTAAACTACTGTAAAATTCACAATTTTTTCTAAATTGTAAATTCACCGTAACGCATAGATGGGAAACTCACATAAGCTAATTCAATTTGAAGCGACACATCCCTGAAATTAAATGGACTTGCGTGGTAAATATTACACTGTAAAAAAATCTGGTGTAAAATAACACGAAACTTGTAATTTCACACATCAAAATTATAGGTTGTACGTAGTAAATTTATTTCGTTCCAAAAGTAGTTTTACTATTTTTAATAATTTTACATTATACGACTATGTAATTTAATAGTTTTGTGTAAATTTACTACGTCCGACGTAGGAAAATTTGATCACTATGTCCGACGTGGTATTTTTACATTGCGTGTATTTCTACACTTTGACGTAATATTACGTCGCACGATCTGTACAATTACATGGCGAATGTAATTTTCTTATTCCTTTAAGATTTTCAAAAAATTTTCAAGTTTTTATAAATAACTCTAAAAAAGTGTATATAATGTACATTTATAGAAAGTATATGCTAATTTATAAGTAAATAATAATATAACAAAAAGTTTTGGGCTATATTTCATAAATACAAAAAGTTACGACTGAAAATATTATTTCAAAAAATATTTGCAGGTTATGTAGATTACAGTCGGCGTGTAAAAATACCACGTCGGACATAGTGACCAAACTTTCCAACGTCGGACATAGTAAATTTACAGCAGATTTTTTTACAGTGTAGCTCTTTGTTCATAAACAGTTAATTTAAGTGAACTAAAACTTTAAATTCCGACTGTTTTTCAATTTTTGACGCGAAAGTTGACTGCGAATATTGCAGAAAAGTTTAAAATTACTTGAACTCTCATATAATTTTCATTCAACTTTTACGTCAGACATTAAATAACAGCGGACATTTAAAGAACAACTTTAAGTTTCATGAGCTTCGTAACTAAAGATTCCGAAGGTGGCACTGTGGCAGTTAAACATAGCATAGGTGACTTATCGTTCGTAGATTCGTAGAATATATATTTTGAGGTATAATTACTGAAAATTGATAATAATAATAATTGTTAATATCAATTTTATTTTTTATTTTATTTCAATCAAAAGATCTGTTTATATATGAATTTTGATACATAATTCGAAAAAATAAAAATTTCGATAAAGGAAAAGTTTCATATAAAATTCTGACTGCTGAATATTTAACTAGACATAATTGTGGCGAACTCTAAAGAAAAGATAGAAACAAATAATTTTAAGGTTATGATTGTGTTATATTTACTTTAATTTTTTCTTTTTTCAGATACCTTTCTTCGGAGCATGTCACAATTGTTAATACTCATTTATATTTCCTAATTTTTTTTATTCGCTAGTTTTAAAAATCTCCCAAGTATTTGCGAGAGATTTTAAAGTGTTATCTTTTTCTATGATGCTTCAAGGACTTATTAAAAATTATATTTCTTCAAAATTTCTAGGAAAAATTTATTTATCCATAATTTCAATTATGTTCCCATGTTGTCGTTGTCGTCGATATTGTGTCCTTTTGTCTTCTAGCGGCAAGATTAATTGCCCGATCAATCCACTTTCTTCTTTCGTCTCTACAAGACTTTTTGTATCTTTTACTAGAAGGGAATTTCGATTTTTCCTGTGTTAAATCCAACTCGAGATTCGATCGAGCATTTGGAATTTCCTCGAAAGATTTCTGCAAGTATAAAGGTCATATTTTAAATTTCTCTGACTTTAAATTTTTAACTTTATTTTTTTTTAAATTAATTTTTGACCTATAATCACTTCTTTCAAAACGAATTGAAAACATTATTTTACCTCAAGATTAATTTTCCATAGGAATAATTGATTTTGTGAGTCTTCGTCCTTTTTCGGTGACTCCGAAATTGGCAGTAGTAAATGATCGAAATTTGAACGTGGCATTCCCAAAATTCCGACTTTTATTCCAAGTTCAGCAAATTTTTCTTCTTCGAGGTGTAGAGCATTTTGAAAAAAAATAATTTGCGGATCTTTCGATGTCAAGGAATCTGAATTTAAATAAATTAATGATCAGGTAGATATCGATAGCAAAGTTTATGAATAATTATTACCTAGAGCCAAAAGACGGTAATCGCAATCTGAATTTAATAACTGATATGGCAACGACGAATTTCTCAAAAGTTTTCTTCTCGACCGCATTTTTGGTCCATGCAATTCAATACGTTCACTTTCTTTAATATTTTTCATCAATTCAGAATTTCTCCTCTCTGCTGTATTGTAAGAATCGGTTCTAAACATTCTATGCAATTCAATTTCTAAAAGAAATAAATTTCATTTATTCTACTGAAAAATAGACGAAACGAAAGTTTTGGAAAGATTATTATACTTTGTAAAACAAAAGATTTCAAAAAACAAATTGCATAATACCAATTAAATTGTAAAATTTCCGCTGCAGAGTGATCCAAACAACTTGATGAGAAACTGCCAGCAGAGTTTCAAATATCCTCAAATCCTTCTCGTGTTGTGATTGGACGAGTGGCTTATTTTTACCACCGGTCATCATATGATGATAATGCCCACCATATTTGCAACCAATTAATAAATTTGAATATTCACCGGCTAAAATTATTCTTAGGGAGTTTAAATTATTTTCTCGTTTCAATGAATCACCGTGTGCTAGGGGATTGATAATTTTCTTCTGAGTTGCATTTCGTCTATTTAGCATTTCCTCCCATATCTCGAAATAGTATTGAAAATAAATTATGAGTGCACGCAAAAAACGATCGGCTATTGGTAAGTGAAAGAAGTCGATGAATTGTACACTTATTCGATTTGTTGCTAGATATAAAACCAAATTTTTTACATCTTGAAGATAAACGATATCGTGCTCCTTTGATTCGCTTTTTCTCATAAAATGCTTACGGAATTTTATCTGTAAAAATCTATTAGTTCATATAGTTGTTTGTTAAATTTGTTAAATTTAAAAGAACATATTTTTTATTATATGTTGTAATTTTTGTTTCAGGAACGTGGAGTATTGTCGAATCCCAAAAAGGAAAATTGACAATATTTATTTGGCGGAAAGAATCAGTATCTATTCTTCATTTAACAAAAAATTAACTTGAAGAAAGCTGTCAGAACTTCCGATGGGAATGTTCTCATTGCGAGAGATTTCAATAGTAAAATTGACAATATTTACAAGGCAGGAAGAATCAGTATCTATTCTTGATTTAACAATTTACCAAAAAAATTGCCTTGAAGAACTTTAAGTTCTACAGAACTTCCAGTGGGAATGTTCTCATTGCGAGAGATTTCAATAGTAAAATTGCCAATATTTACAAGGCGAAAAGAATGTTCTCATTGAGGGAGATTTCAATAGTAAAATTAAAAATACATTTCAGGGTGTCTACCAACCGGGAAATCCGGAAAATAGCCAGAAATTTAATTTTACCGGGATAATTAAATTTTTATAAGCAAATAATTAAAATTTCTTTACATTCTATTAAAAATAATTAATAATTAATTTCTTTTAAAGAATTTTATTTAAATTTTTTCCAAAAGAATAAAGGGAAGATAGTCACCGTAATAATAATTTTATTTTTAAAAATTTCTTCGCAATATATTCAATTATTTTCATAAATAGTAGAACTCAACACAGAATTTCAATTATTTTTAATACAATTTTAATCGGATTCCTCGAAAGATGTAATTATTCTTAAAAATTTTTATTAAAATTCGTCGAAAGAATTCAATTATTTCTGAAAACTAAAAAAATTCTTCTCAAGAATTCAATTATTTACATAAATATATTCATAAAAACTTTACTAAAATTTTTTGAAGCCAATTGTAGATTTGTTTATGTTCGAAATCAAATAAATTTAAATTTGATGAGAAAAAACCGGGAAAAATTAGGACAAAGCCGGGAATTTTTTTGGATAAAAAATTGTAGACACCCTGCATTTGCTAGGCAGAAAGAATCAGTACATCTATTCTTGATTTACCAATTTTACAAAAAATTATCTATTTAAAACTTTCAATAGGAATTAAAATCAGAAAATTTTTATTCATTTAATGATTAAATAGGTTAAAACTCACTTTCCATTATTTATAGAAAGAAATCAAAATTTTTATTTTTCTAACGCGTTATTTTAAAAAATTGGACAAACAACAAAGTAGAATTAAAATTTAAAAATATATTCTAATGAAAAGTTTATTATTGGGGATTAAATTTAGTTAACGAGGTTTAAAAAGTTTATAAAATCTGATAGGAAATACAAATTCGGTCTAAGAAAGTTAAAAAACTATTATTAATATTCTATATTAATTTATATATTAAAATTTTATATTAATATTCTATATTATTAAAGCAAACCTCTTGATTTGTGCTCAAAGCTTCTTGAAAATTGAAAACCAAATACGAATGTGGACAAAAAATAGCGACATCCTTTTGATTTAATTTCGATCCCCCTCTATTTTTAATTTGATCTTCTTCCAATTTCGAAATTCTGTTTTTTTTCAAATTGAAAAAGAAAACATTATTTTCTTACTCTGTTGAAAAAGTAAACAATAATTAACATACCCTGCAAGGGAAATTCCTTCGATAACTTCGTTCCAGATAAATTTTCTCTCCCCCATTTTTGCCTCAAAACAAAGGGAATTAGTCGAAATGTTATGAGAAGAAAACAAGGGAAAACTTATTTACAAAAATAAAAAAAATTGGGTTAATTGTATATGAAACCTATGAAATGACAGGAGCTGAAGTTGTAGGAGTATTGATTTGATTCTAAATCGTTGGCATGGTTTCTTGATTTCATTTAAAACAAATTGTGTGACCCACTTCTATAGGGAAAAAATTCTTTTTCGTTCTAAAATTTTAATTACTTCAATGAAATAAATTCATTAGGGATGAAAAATTTAGTTTAATATACACATTTCTTGAATTTTAAAATTTCTATTGACTAAAAGAAATATTTTTGTTAAAATAAAGAAAGATTATTTTTAAGAAAGCGATTTATCTAATTTAATGTTTCCAATGATTCTCGAGAGCAATGATATTGTATTACTTTCAATATTTATTATTTATTATTATTAATAAAATAAGATACAAATAACGATTTTTAAAAAAATAAATTTAATATTCCATTTCAACTAAAGGTTCGGTATGTTTACAAAGTCTGTGTCGAGGCATTGAATCCAAAATTGGTTTGTCTTCGGGAAAAATTGGTTCCGCTGGATACTTGTAAAAATCCGCAGGAAGACGTGAGCAGAGTGTTGGAGTTTTATGTACATGATGAATACGACAGCGTACTAATTGTTTTTCTTTATTATTAATTGTTACTTCAATATAAAATTCTTTATTCTCCATTAATTCAATATTTGGTCCCGATATTTCATGATCGGGCATTTTTATAGCCTCAGCCGGACATATAATTCCATGACTTCGCAATGCTGAATGCACATGCCATCTTTCGAGTTTCCATGGATTATTAATATTCATTGGCACCATTACCAAACGTGACATTAGAATATTCATTGTTCTTGGTACGTAAGGTGAACTGAAAGCAAGTTTTGACTCATTGTCAATATCCTTATATTTCTCGATATTCTCCGGTGATGCATAAACCGCAAGACCCGGCAAAATAAGTTTATAAGCTATCGAATGTTTCAATGTCAATTTCTCGCCCTTATTTCCAATACCTTCAACATAATCGGTTAATATAACTTCTAAAGGTTTCAATTCTTTGTCATATGGTGATTCAATTACTTCGTAAATAAAGTGTCGATGTTTTAATTTTTCGCCATAACGTGGACCCGTTTTCTTATGAAGTCCCACAGGATACTTCCGTTTCATGACATAACTAGTCTGGGGAAAAAATTTTTGCATTAATATACCTTATAAAATAATATAATATTATAATAGTCTTTTAAAGTCCGAATGATTGTAATAATAACACAGAAGACGACGTTTGTTTTAATATAATATAAAACCGCTGCCAAGTTAAAAGATGATTTTATTTTGTTTATTTCATGAACACTTTGCTTCCTCATGTAGATTTTTTCGATTAATTTACTTTATTTTTTTTTATTACATACATTTTTATTACAATAAACTCTTCTGCCTTTGTGAGATTATTTTTACTATAAATATTGAATATGATATTTTCCAAAATTTTTGGTTTTTAAAATAACAATAATTTCGTATTTTTGATCGAATTAGGTAAAAATAAATAGGTGAATCAAAGCGATTTTTAAAGTTCTACAAGTTATTTATAAGACTTTAATTATGAAAATATAATGTTTACACACATACAGAAAGACATTTTTTAAAAATGTGATTTTTTAATTCCTGAGGTCAAAGACTTAACATAAAGATATATGTCAAAAAATCGAATTTGAAAAATTTTGGTATTACAATACTTTCTTATGAGGAAGCAATAATATAATATAATATAAAATTTTTAAATAAATTTTACGCTAGTCCGTTTATAATAGTACTTTATTATTTTATAAATATTTTAATATTGATATACTTCAATTTTTATTTCACAAAAAACAAATATTTATTGATACTTATGGGTTATGTTTAAAAATTATAAGTAGATTTTAATTTGTTTACCCGCTTCTGTTGAAGAGCAATAATTTTTGAACATTCAAGTAAACTATTTTCATTTGCTCGAAAACAGTTCAAAACATTTTTCATACTATTTAACATTTTTTAGTATTTATTATTATTCCTTTATATCGTGGTTATTTTTTAAGAAATTTTTGTTATTTTTTTGTGTCGGAAAAATATAGGTTATGTTCATATTCGATATCTATCGATGTCTATATATCGAATCGATTTCAATTTTTCTCGATTCCTGTGTCGATATATTTTAAAATTTCTAAAATTACAATAAATAATAGTAATAATAATAGAGATTATTAAAATTTTCAATAAGTGAGTTAAAAAATTCTTTCTATTATTTAGGGTGAATTTAATTTTTTGAGTACAAAAAATGACGAAGGGTTTTAACAATTTTTTTAAATTGTATCGATATAGGCGAAAGTCGAATTATAAGATAATCAGGCCACATCGACTACTATTGTCAGCCATTAAAATAGTGAAGACGCCTAAAATTACTGCCATAAATTTTGTATTACGAAAGAAATAGTTTTTGTAACAAAAATACGCAACAAAAATGTGAATTTAGTGTAGTTTTTATTCATTTAATTCACTTAGTTTTGAAAATAATTGTAAAAATTTTAAATGTTTTTGAAAAATTGTCGTGAATTTCTTTTTTTATTTCTTACAAAGAACGCATAGTTTTAAATGTGAGTACCGTGAGTACCTATATTATTTATTTCAATTAAATTTAATACTATTTTTGAAATTTTTTCACTTAGAGAATTATTGTTGAAAACTGTTTTTGCATTGTTAGAGAACAAAGAAATTATAACAATAGTCGCTGTCTAATTGTCTATGAGTGCAAAAGAGACAAACTATTATGTGAAATACATGCTCTCCTATGACTGATATGACACTTTTTAAAAACGAAATTCATTTATGAAATATTAATATTTGAAATTAAAAAAATTGTTTATTGCAAAAATTTTTATATTTGTAATAATAATGGTAAGTTTACAGTAAAAATTGTGTTATTCAATTTTATTTCTAACATAACCTAAAAAGTTAATTTTTTCAATTTTTCGACTGAAAATAAGAGAAACTATTTGATTTTTGCCTTTTCGATCATTTTATGTGTTTTATTTTGTTTTTAATTTTTTACAGAAAAATACGATGAATTCGCAAAATTCGGGAGTCCTAACCTCTTGCGGAGTTAATAATTCACTTTTAGTGAATTCCATGAACGAGATGGTGGAAAAGAATAACAAGAACAATGACATTGAGGAAGAATATTTTTTAGTAACAGAGGAATCGGGAGAATTGCAAATAATCGACAGGGATGATTATCAAAATGATAAATTAGCACAAATGTGCCGGACATGTGGCACTGTTAATGATCATCTTATACCAATATTCAAGGAAGATGGCCTCGAACATAATTTTTCCAGTAAAATACAGAAGCATCTACCGATAAAAGTATTTCACTCTTTATAATTTATTATATTGACCAATTTTTATAAAAATGTCGAAATTATATTTTAAAAAAATAGATGTTAACACCCATTTTTTTAAAATATGATTTCGACATTTTGAATTTTTTAAATCTGATGTCAGATTTGTGTTTAACGATGTCAGAAACCCCTGAGTAACGATTTTTAAGGCAATTACGGCCAATTTTTTTAAATTCGTCCATATTGGATCCGCCATTTTGAATTTGAGGGTTTATGGTTATCTAGAAATATTGTAATTGAATGTTTTTGATAAATTAAAATATAATTATTGTTAGGTCTGTGAAACGGATATTTTACCTCTACAATTGTGTTATCAATGTGCTGCAACGTTGCTCGCTTGGGATGAACTTTCTGATGGGGTTCTTTCGGCACAAAGTCGCCTTCTACGTCTTCAGGAACAAGCAGAACAAAGAAGGGTTCGTACCCTTTTTTTACAAAAAAAAGTATAAGATATCAACTAACTTTGAAAAAAAATTTACGAAAATCATTTGTTACAGTCGTCGGTTTATGAGGAACCAGCGAAACCTGAAGAAAATACAGAATTCCACCAGAAAGAATCGGTAAATTTGTTATTCTAAATTTTCCAAATTCATAAATCTAATTTTTTTAATTCAACATTTTTCCTTTTCTCTTCAGACGGAAGAGGAACAATCAACTCAGCAGGCCGAGAACAATGAAACTCTAAAAACTGAAAGGTAAATTTCTCTCTTCTTTTTTCTACACACAATTTTTTATCACAACAAAAACAAAAGGTCACAGTTGTCCAAAAAGAATTTTTATCTCGCACTCGGATTTAGCAAAAAGTAAAACAAAAAACTAAAAATTCTTCAAATGCAAGAAACAAAAAAAAGAAAGAAAGAAAAAGTAGGAGATTCGCGAATTTTCCTTTTCAGACCGGAGTTTCCGGAGTCAAAGTATTTACGACTATTTTCCAGGTCCAGTAGAGTCCAGACACCATTTAACGTATTCCTTGATACGCAGACAATTTTTTGGTCACCCTCAAAACGAAGACAGACAACAACAACAACAACAAATCGATGTCAAGTACAAGAAAAAATTCCCACCGAAACATCAGAACCCATGAATATCTGGATAAACTCCTCACTATCATTACCAATGCCAATCAACAATCAATTGTTCGAACAACAATCAACAATTGACATCGTTGACGAACCAAAAAACGAACAACAGGATTATGAATTTATCGGCGAATTGCCCACGAGCAGTAATGACACCGACAGCGATGAACTCAATTGGAAATGTAAAACATGTACCCTTGAATTTAATTCCGCCGCGGAATTAAATGAACACGCTAAAACACATCAATCCCAAGTGCCATATCTCTGTGCCGAATGTGGACGTGGTTTTAAATTAAAGGACTCATTTGTTCGTCATTCGCGAATTCATCGCGATGAACGTCCATTCACGTGTCACGTGTGCGGTAAACAATTTCGTGACTCCGGTGGATTGTCCCGTCACATCAAGGATGTTCATGCGAAATTAAAAAAATTCCCCTGCGATCTTTGCGAAAATAGTTTCGCCTCAAAAGCAACGCGCGACGATCATCGTCGAACACACACCGGCGAACGACCCTACGTTTGCGATTGTTGCGGTAAAACATTCAAATCAAAGGCATCACTCTACATTCACAGTAAATTACATACAGACGAATTTCCCCATCCTTGTTCGTATTGTCAAAAAAAATTTCGCCGCCGTCAGGAAATGTTAGCACACATCACAACACATACGGGCGAGAAGAATTTCGCCTGCGATATTTGCTCAAAACGATTTCGCGTCAAATCAGAACTTATGAGACATCGTTTGATACACTCCGACGATAAGCCATTCGCTTGCAATAAATGTGGCCTCGCGTTTCGTCAAAAACGCTATCTCAACAATCATCTCAAGAACCGACACATTGAACTCTCGAAGAATTGCTAATTATTATTTTTCACCAAATTTCTAGATTAGAAACTAATTTTTTAGAATTGAGGAAGCAAACACTGAAAAATAGTTTTTATATTACTAAAGAAAAAAAAAAAAATGGAAGAATTCCAGTAACGATATCAACGTATTTTTTTGTAGATGCAGTTTGTCCACTTACCGAAAGCATTCATCGAAATCGTCTGGGATTACAATGGAAGAATACTTCTGTGAACATTGTCGGGAATCATTCGTGGAGAAATCACAACTGATCAATCATCTAACCATTTGTTATCCACCGCAACAGGAGAAAGTATCATCCCGTCAACGGAGAATACGCCAAAAATCCTATCCCTGCATGCATTGCGATTTTGAAACGAAGAAGAAGAAATTCCTCGATATGCACACCAGGGAAAAACATCCGGAATTAATACCATCGCACAAGAGTTGTTTAGATAAACATGCGGTCGACAAAGCTAAAATGGAAGTCAACGGTAAGGTCTACTATCATTGTCACGAGTGCGGAAAAAATCTCTATTCACCCTATACGTTCTCATGGCATCAGCGGATACACACCGGCGAACGACCATTCACCTGCCATTTGTGCGGTAAACAATTTCGCGTTAATCAAGGTCTTGCGCGTCATTTACGCGAAACACATGCGCGCATCAAGAAATTCCCCTGCGATATCTGTGGTACAATGTTCACAACAAAACGAAATGTTGACGATCATCGACGAATACATACCGGTGAACGACCCTATGTCTGTAATATTTGCGGTAAAGCATTCAAGCAAAAAGCCTCACTCTTTGTTCACAATCGCACGCATTCGGATCAATTTCCCTTTAAATGCTCCCATTGCGGTCAGGGTTTTAGGACAAAGACACCATTACAAGTTCACATCACCAAACACACTGGCGAGAAACCCTACGCATGTGATATATGCCAACGACATTTTCGCATTAAATTCGAATTGAAGAGACATCGTTTGGTCCACTTTGATGATAAACCATGGCAATGCACCGAATGTCATCAATCATTTAGACAGAAGCGCTATCTCGTCAAGCATCAGAAATTGAATCATCAGAATCTATCTATTGAAAACTAGGGTGAAAAATGCCAACCCCCAAAACTGTGATCTTTTGTTTCAATTTTGATTCTACAAAGAATTTCCAATTTCCAGGTCCAATGAACCAGTGAAAGAGGAAAGAAGAAGAAGAAAAAAAGCGAATACCAAATTGAAGAGAAATGACGAAAAATTAACATCAACTGATATCTGTAGAAAGTGTGATAAACAATTCTCATCAATTTCGGCATTAAAGAGACATATGCGTGATGTACACGAGGGTCTAAAGACGCATGAGTGTGAAATATGTGGACGTCCCTTTGCATCGCGTCTATGTCGTGATGAACATCGACTCACGCACACCGGTGAACGTCCTAATGTTTGTGAAATTTGCGGTAAAACTTTTACCCAAAAGGCATCGCTACATGTACATAAACGCTTTCATTCGGAGATTTTGAGCCATTGGTGTGAGACTTGTGGACGGGGCTTCAAGCGTAATCAGGAACTTCAGAAACATTTACTAATTCACACGGGACAAAAGCCATTTTCTTGCGAGCAATGTGGAAAATCTTTTCGTAGCAAGGGTTGCATTAGTCGTCACAAGAAAACACATACAGAACAAAAATTATTCACCTGTAAAATATGTGGGGCTAATTTTGCTCAGGATCGTTACATGAAAACGCATCAAATACTTAAACATAAAATGAAACCCAAAAAAAGTTAGTTACTTATTTGCAAAGTATTTAAAAAGAAATTCAAATTTCGCGCGTGAAAATCTGTTTTACCGTCTACACATAGAGTGGAAACTCGTGTCAATATTTTGTTTCTTGCTAAGTTTCGTCAAAGAGAAAATTTTTATTCCGCTGTATCTTCAAAAAAAAGAAACATCTCCAAGTGTCAAACACACTAAATTTCATTAAACTATTATAAAACACTGCAGATATATTTTTTACTGAAAAGGAATTTTCTCGAATTTCCATATTCGGAAACAAAAAAATTCTACTACATTTTATAAACATCAGTAAACATGTAATACTCGAAAATTCTAAGTTTTTTGTTCTCTTAATCGTCGTAAGAGTGACTTTTATTTTTATAATTCCAGGTCAAACAGGCGCGATGCATTGTTAACGATTGAAACAAATTCAAAACGATCCCCGAGACTAGAATATTTTATGAAAAAATGTGCTTCCGCTCTGCGATTATCTGATAACAATATCAAACTGATAATTTCTAATGAAGAAAACTGTACTACCCAAAAAGATAATATTCAAGATTCGAAAAATAATCAAAATACTAGTGAAACATCCCAAACTGTACATAAAGTCCACGTGGAAAATTCCAATAAATTAAGAAAAAATTTAAACGGTGAAGAAATATTCCAATCAAAAGGCGACGTTGAAATATCAGAACAAAGAGAAACTGATAGTGATAAAGAAGAAGAAGAAGAAGAAAAATCACCGATTGAAAATTCATTACAATGTGATAAATGCGACAAGAAATTTCATTTGGAGGAGAATTTAAAAACTCATGCCCAAACTCATTTGGATGAGAAAATTTATACATGCCATATTTGTGGTAAACAATTTGGCCTAACTGGAAGTCTTTATTATCATTTAAGACACGTGCACGATGGTGTTAAAAATCATTCATGTGATATTTGCGGTCGTTGTTTTGCAATGAAAACAACATTAGAAGATCATCGACGAATACATACTGGTGAACGTCCATATGTTTGTGATTCATGTGGAAAAACATTTAAAACAAAAGCGTCCCTTTATATACATCGTAAGACACACACTAATGATTATCCACATCAGTGTTGTTATTGTAAGCGTGGCTTTCGTTGGAAACAACAAATGTTGGACCACTTAACGACTCATACGGGAGTCAAAAATCATGTCTGTGATATTTGCGGTAAGGCGTTTGGCGTGAAAAATGATTTAACAAGACACAAGAAGATACACTCGAAAGAAAAACCCTATTCATGTCTTCAATGTGGCTTGAAATTTGGTCAGAAACGATATTTGAAAAATCACGAACGTACTAAGCATAGATGAGAGAGAAAGTGAGTGCTGATTTATATATATATGTTCAGATGGGAAATTATCTGTTAATAATTTTATTATTTTTCTACTCTTATTTTCTTTTAAGTCGACAGTAATATTAAGAAAACCTGTTTTTCTTACGAATACAATTGTGATTTTGCGAAGATACCTTTAACTTTTTTTTTAAAAAAACTTAACTCAACATTTTGCAGGAATTTTGCTAAATTTGTATTAATTTTCATTAATAATCTGTTTTAATCGAAAAAATTGACAGTAATTTCCAAAGTATATCCTACAGCAGCGTTATGAAGAGATAAATATATTTTGTATTTAATGTGAAAATTCGTTTATTTTCGTTTTAACTTCTCACTGGGTATGTCAGGATCCATACTGACTTAAGTCCCTTACGTACTTTACTATATTTAAAGCGTAATTGCTTTATTATCGAAAATTAGAGTTTTGTTATGTCTCAATAATAAATAAAACTTTTAATTTAATTATTTTATTATTTTTAATCTTACCGCCTCGACGGATAAGCTTACTGAAAATCTGAGTTTTGTTACGTCTTTAAAATAAATAAAACTTTTATTGAATTATTTATTCATATTTAATCTTACCGTCCTGGTGGAAAATTCTGTTTCATTTACAGAAAGGTTCTGTACTAGTAGGCCAAATTTTCATTTCATTGAAAGAAATACTTTTTCATTTAATTTTCTTTGTTAAAAATTTCCAAGAGATTCTTGGAGTTTGATGAGATTCTTCATACACATATTCCATTTCCACTGCGGTTTAATTTTTAATCGATAAACAAACTACCATTATTTTTATTGAAGTTCCGACCTGGAAAAGAAAATAAAATTAGTAAATATCACATAAAACTTACGATAGAAATAAAAACTTTAAACTCCCGTTTCACTCGAAATGACCCCCCAAAGATTCCATCGGACTTCCAATAATAATTTTCATCGTATTTTTATTTCAAAAAGCTTTTTAGCTATTCTGTAAATAAAAATGAGTAACTATATTTTTTATTACAATACTTAAGATTTTTTTACCACTTGCGACTAAATCGATTTTTTAATTTTCATAATATGTTTTCTAATTTTTATTTTATGAATAGTAGAGAGAAAATATAATTTTGCAATCTTTCTGAAAAATGTTGTGTTATATGTTATAAATTCTTTCAACAGGTTTATACCAATTATAAACCATTTGTAACACATCGAAAACTGTTTCATAATAATGTTTATATAGAATGTCATAAAATAGAATACGTAATTATTATAGAACAAGGTTCTAATATTGTTATTGCTATATATAAGTGTTATTTTACAACTGACGAACTGATTTTCTTTTGTATATAATATCAAAATATGTTATGATAATTCATTTAAGCAATAAATTATATATACATTCGACATTGTTTTCTGTATTTATTCTCGAGTTAAAAAATATATCCTACAAAACTGTCAAATATCAAGGCATGTAGTGTATCAATCACTCTTGTAAGAAAAAAGGTTGAAAATTTGTTTTTTTTAGACAAACATAAACATGCTTTTTCTTCAATGATGTAATTTAATTTTAGAATTTAGTTTTCGTTTTACCTCTTAATATTTTATTTTATTAAACTTTTTATAATATATGTGGGTAATATATTTTATAATCAATAAATCTATTTTAGATGTTTAATTTTGATTACAACATTTTTTTTTAATTTCAAATATAGAGCAGAATAAATTATTTAAAATTTTAATAAGTTATGTTGTGAATGAATCAGTCATAATTAATAAAAAATATATAAAAGGGAATAAATAATTTCCAGAAACTGGAAAAGTATATTTTTTGATTTTCTAACTAAAAACATGACTTACTTTTTCTAGATAATTTTTATTTAAATTCAAATAAAATTAACAATAAAAATTTCAGTTACATGAAATTGGGTCAACGATTTTGGAAATGCGAGGGCATTTTTTTCATTATAGTAGACATTCAGGAATCCAGAATTCTATAAATTGACTCGCAAGGAAAACTTGTAAACTATTTATATACTTTCTTGAAAATGTCTCCGTCAAATGTATATAGGTGTTAAGTAAACATACACATGTGATTTAGAAATGCGGAAAATAAATAGAATTCTTTTAATCAAATCAATTTTTAACCACCTAGTTGATTATATTTAAATTATTTTTTAATATCAAAACATAACAAAACGAATGCATTCGAACAAGTGGTTTTCAATATAAATTTTCTCAAGCGTTTTGAATTCTAAATTAATAATTAATATAATTTCCATAAAATTATATTGAATTTTTAAAACTCTCAAAATTGTATTTTGTTAATTATAAAAATTAAACCATACAAATTTTTTGTATGGTAAATTTATATCTGTAATTATTTCTTTTTTTATTTAAAAAATAACTCTTCTTCTTTGAAGTAAATTCAAAAAAAATAAAAAATCAAAGAAAAGGAAGATAAGTTAAAATTGCTTTTGCAAAAAACAGCATTTTTTTAAAATTGAAACCTAATAATTAAATCAGCTATACAAAAGAATAAAATTTTAAATGACAAATAAACAACATATGAAATAAATTCACTTTAAACTAATCGAGATTTAATAAAGATCATTTACCTAGACCCATGAAATAAAATAAGAATGAACTGAGAGGTGGAAGCAAAAGTGGAAACAAGTCCGACTTATATTCGTCTGATCCCACGCAGTCTTTCAAAGTTAGTCGTCAGTGAATTCGAAAAATTAACTCATCGCGCGATCAAAGCAATTTTTACGAAAAAATTTTCAAACTTTTGTGACAAATTATTTTGTTTTTTATTTCATTTCTTACAAAAAACAAATACAAAATGTAAAAAAATAGAAAAAAAGTTCGATTTAAAACAATAAAAAACGCAATGAATCGTAATAATTTTCAAATGTTTGTGATCAAAGTCTAATTCAATCATCGACATGAGGCTTGATTAGGAAGTGCAAATGTGAATGAAGATGAGAATTAAAACGGCTTTCGAAGAGTCAATTTGGCACAAAAATATATAACAGTTTCTGTGTTTATCATCACGTTCGTAAAATTATTATTGTTTCTAATCGTTCGCGTACTTTATAAATAGATTTTATTGTTGAATCAATTCACTGAGATTCCACGGTGAAACTTTTATTTCTCTCAAGAAATTCATCAAAAAAAGGAAATCAAATTTCTTCAGTTTTCTCTTTTTGAAAAAAATGTTTAAATTTAAATTTAAATATGTTTTTAAAGAAAGTTTAATATAATTATATTAAAAAAAATCGAAACATGTAATAAAAATACCTTTCCGTTCGCGAATGAGAATGTAATTAATAGAAAAAATTAATTAATTCGAAATTATATTAAAAAAGAATTCTTGATAGAAAAATTAATTAAGAAGTTTAAAAATTTGTTCTAAACTAAAAATTTATTTAAAATCAACAATTAAATAAAAGATTTAAATTAAATTTCCAAATTTAAAGATAAATCGAATAAAAAAAGTGAAGTGAAAAAAAAGAAAAATGCAGGGCGTACTGAGTATTCAAACGGCTCGAGGTTTTGGCGAATCGAGTGAATTTGTTACAAAACGAAGTTGTATTTCATTTTTATTCGCTATTGGATTTTTGTGTCTACTTGGTGGTTTTATGCTCGGACGATTTGCCGTTCATCGAACATTTATGGCACGTGCCGAACGAACACGAATGGAATTTGCAAAAAATGGTCTAGAAATGACGGAGCATCTTCAATATAACATCATTGATTACCTTCAAGATGAAAAATTCATTCAAAATCACAGTCTTCATCGGAACAATGAAAATTCATTGGTTAATAATAATATTCGAGATAAATTTTTCTCTGAATTTCGACCATTTTTTGAGTACGTTGAAAATTTTAAATCCTGCTCGATTGGTAAAATTCAAGGTT
Source organism: Leptopilina heterotoma (assembly GCF_015476425.1). Taxonomy (NCBI): domain Eukaryota; kingdom Metazoa; phylum Arthropoda; class Insecta; order Hymenoptera; family Figitidae; genus Leptopilina; species Leptopilina heterotoma. The sequence continues at coordinate 104,200 of NW_025110812.1, forward strand.
CTAGAGAAACGGGTAAGTTTTGAAGTGTTCTTTTTACAAATTTAGAAAATCTTTCTGTTTGTTTACAAATAATTGAAATTAATAGAAATATATAACTTAAAATCAATTTAATATTTGCTGATTTTCATTTGAAACTTCGTTCATTCAATCTTTGGAAACAAAAGAGAGTTTTTCAACTATATACCATAATTTTGAGTATTGTTACGTCTCAATAATAAATAAAACTTTAATTAAATTATTAATTTATTTTTAATCTCACCGCCTCGGCGGATAAACTTACCAAAAGTCTGAGTATTGTTACGTCTCAAAAATAAACAAAACTTTAATTAAATGATTAATTTATTTTTAATCTCACCGCTTCGAAGAATAAACTTACCAAAAGTCTGAGTATTGTTACGTCTCAAAAGTAAATAAAACTTTAACTAAATTATTAATTTATTTTTAATCTCACCGCCTCGGCGGATAAACTTACCAAAAGTCTGAGTATTGTTACGTCTCAATAATAAATAAAACTTTAATTATTTATTTTTCTTACCGCTTCTTCATTGAAAACTTGAGTGCATAATATATTAAGAAATAAATTTTCATTGTTTCGAAAAACTACTACATATAAAGAAAATTTTCCTTATTTTTGCAGATAGATTTGTGATTGTATCGTTAATTGAAAAAGAATTTCAAATAATGATGGAGATAATACGAAGTTTAACTAAAATTCACGTCGAACAAGATTGGAATCCACGACGGACAATATTTTTTTGTGTCTGCAGTGAATCGGCGTATGATTGCTATAATGAACTCTCTACTTATATACAATCGAAAATTGTCGCATTTATTAGTCAAGCTGATGAGAATAATTTTACGAATATTCAATATTTATCATCATCAGAAGAAAATTGCCTTTCTATCTCGGGTTCAAATATTGCCGCTACTGCCGTTCAAGACGCTGCAAATTTTGTCAAATTATTATCAAAATCATTCAATACATGCCATGAACGAGAATTTAATTCATTGAAATTGGAATTAAATATTCCACAGGCTGTTATTTCATTCGTGGTAAGTCGTGGTAAGCAAATTTTTCATGTTTCACTAGATTTTGATATTTTAATTTTTACAAAAGGTACTATTACAAAAAAATATTAATAAAACAAGTAATATTAGTTTACACTGAAGAAATTTTTTATTTAAGGCTATAATTTAAAAATTTAATATTTAATGAATTTATCAACGTATTGGTAGTTTAAAGGGCAAAAAACTATGAGTAAAAAATAGGTTAGGGAATTCATTGTTATATTATTTAATAAACAAAAAAAATTTTTTCACCTGATTTCCTTCGTCTGAAAATGCTACAGATAAAGTAGTCGTCGACAAGTTGAGACCAGGATAAATTTAATCAGTACATTTTTTCGTATGAATAACTTACCGTGTGAATCAAATACTTAATATTACCAACTTTTTCACTGTTTCACTCTATTATCGTCAGAGACAGTAAATTCGCAATCTAGATACGACACTCGCCGCCAAAAATGAGATTTCGCCTCGTTTGCAATTCTATGAAATTTAAAAAATGAAAATTCCGTAAAAAATTAATTATACTATTAAAATTTTAACTTATTTTTATTGCAGGAACCAAAACAAGAGAATAATTCACTTGTAAATAAAGATCACTTGATAAAAAATAGAAAAATAATGGCACAAGTAATTGCCTTAAGTGTCTGGAGATTATCGGAAAGTATAATTCTTCCTTGGAATCCAAAATATTTGAATAACACACTTTTTCGAAATCTAAAAAAATTGGAACCATCCCGACTCTTCGAAAATCATCGTAAATATACAATTTAAGAGAACTATTAAGAATGATCAGATATTTAAGCAATATAATAATTTTTCCACAACAATTTTCAGAGTACCAGAAAATAATTGATTTAAATAAATTAACAGACGAAATTACCGGTTATGTAGAAAATCTCAATTCACTGGAAATAATCAAGTAATTTATTATTAAAATATTATTAATTAAAATTTTTTTAAAAAATGCAAATAATTAGAGATTTTACATTTTTCAGTCTTCTGGACGCTCGAATTGCAAATGATCGACTATTGGATTTAGATAAAATTTTCCTCTGTCTTGGCAGTGAGGTAACTTTACATCGATTAAGGGAATGTTACAAAAATTTGAATGAAATATCTCGAACTTAATTTTAAAAAAAAATTTGTTTAACTCAAAAAATGAAAAATTTTGAGGTTACATTCTTGTTGTGTTTTATAAATTTAATTACAGTTAGTAAATATTTTTTGAATTTTGAAGATTATTTTTACACGAACAATGTTGCTTATAAATAAATATGTTACTATAGTTATATACGACAAACAGTTGACAGAAAAATATTTTTATTATACATTTACACTTGGAATATATATAATACTCGACACAAAATGAAGATTTTGTACATACTTTTTACATAAAAAAAGGACAATATTACCACAATTATATATATATGGTTATTATTGAAATTAAAAATACCCTCAGTCGTTTCCTATTTATAAAAAAGTAACGATAATAAATTCGTCTTTTTATGCTGTTTCTATAACAACTTTATATTTTCATCGAGACACGAGCAAAAAGTTGTTGTAGAAGCACCATTACTTACCTTGCGTAAAAGGAGTTCCTAGAAATTATATATTCTTTTTTGCGCATCTTTTTTACATTGATTATTGTTGCGCAGAAGCTAAACGCAACAGCATATGTGCAGTTTCCTGTACATTTTATATGACGATGAAAAAAAAATTATTGCAGAAACACCTTTATTATTTACATTAGTGAATAATTGATGTGGCTCCAAACATTATTTCTCTTTCGAATTGCTCGGCTTTGAGAGTGCCATCTATTGATTTGCAGTCGGGATTAAATACAGAATAGGCACTAACTTCGCCCTTTTTCTTGGGTTTTGTTCTCGTATTAACCCAAATTAAATAGAAACTCGAGAGAATAAAATAAATAGCGCCAAATTCAATTCGCAAGGCAAGAATGTAGAGTGTCAGCCATAGTGAAAAATATAGAGAATACAATGTCCATCTGATTGCTGGATGAGAGGAAGTTTCAGTCGAATCATCACCACTGTCATCTGATGAAGTACTTTCCACATCATCTTTATCCACTTTATTATCTTTATCATTTACCTTATTCTCACAGTTCAAGGGCTCTCGATCCTTTAAAATTTTTATAATTATATTTAAAAATTAAAAAAAAATTTAAATGCATGATTTGTGAACGTTTAAGTAGACGGTTGTCAAATGAAGTAATAAAAAATTGGTGTATTTTAAAAATGCAAAACCTTACTAATTATTTATTATTGCTGTATTGCGAATTTTTATAAAAGTGCCTCCATTTTGTTTGCGTTGAAGAAAAAGAAATTGTTATTGCAGAAGAACCTTTATTTACGCGAGCAACAAAAAAACTAAGCGTTCCAACCCTGTTCAAAAGTTGTTTCCTGGGTCAACAGCAGTCATCAGTCAATAGTAATTGTCAAAATGGATTAATGGACCAGTTGTGCAAAAGATTTTGTTTTAAAATAAATGATGAATAATATATTTAAAAATCAATGCAACAAAATGGTAATTGTTGCTTTAAACATTAATTTTTCAATAAGTAAACATTAATTTGTCCTAAATAATGAATAAATTTCATCCTTGGATATTCATTTATTAATTTCAATAGTTCTCTTCCCAATTTTAATCTATTTTTTCATTAAAACGTACCTATTATGGAACGTTTTAAAATTTCGTCCAGATAACAGACGCATAAATGAATTTCGAGATTACGAATGTTTGGAAGAGAATTTTTATAGTTGAGATTTTTTTAAATTGTTTACATAACCTAATTAAGAATCCAAGGGTTTTACTAGCGCTGTCAACAATATTACTAATATGATCATTAAAGGATAAATTAGGTAAAAAAGTTACACCAAGATCTTTAATTTTATTTACCCTTTCAAGGACATGACCTTCAATAGAATACTGATATGGAATAATTGATTTCCCTCTCACAAATGTCATTACTTTGCATTTACCAATGTTCAATTTTAATTTCTTATTTTTACACCAATTATAAAAGTTTTCTACATTATCTTGCAAAACTTGACATGACTCTTAGGGCCTAAATACTATTCATAAAATACTAATCTTTCAATCCGTACCCTAATTATTCATATTAACACTCTTGATTCCAAGAAACTTGTCATAGAAATTTAGTTAGCTTAAAAAGCGTTTCATAATAGGTACCTTTACTTTATATTATAACGAAATACGAAAGTAAAAGAAAAGACGACGAATCTCTTCTTCTTTTCGTAAATATATATTATAAATAATGTTCAGTTAGTTTGCATTTTTAAAAACGAAAATGTCTGCTATTTCTAAATATTTACAATAAAACTGAATTATTAATATACGAAATCACCAACAAGATTGGAAATAATTTAAACCTCAAAAATAGTCAAAAATATTTATTTATTAGCTATATATAACACGCATGTATAAACTATAAAATCAAATATATAATAATGTATATACAATTATAATACCTCAGCCTCTGTTGGAGTTTCCCTGAATCTGTCTCTATCCCAAAATAGTAAATCTTTCAGTTTACTTTTAGCTGATTCAAACATCTCCTTTTTTCGCTTCTTATTACGGTAAGCTGCCAATTTCTTATCCATATATTAAAATTGTACATATATTTTATATAAAAAATATCACCTCCGAAGTCCAATCAGATACGTTAATTGAATACACAATATTTTTCTCTTCTGCTTTTCAATAATATTATAACCTTCCTCTTCAAGATTGCACACAATTCGTAACACGATGAATTTTAAAGATAAATATTTATCATATTTATCATCTTTTGTTTATACTTATTTTTCTTCTCGCAAATAGTAGTTACCTAATTTTTTTTAACTTTATAAACAGTTGCACATTGAATTGTATATATAAATTTAATGTCATTATTTATGTGAAAAATTTTACTACCTGAAAACCTAACCTTACCCGTTGATATATACTATATATATACTTTACCCACGTGTCACGTACACGTTCGTAACTTCGTGGAGAACTTTCATTAATATGAGTGTATCTGTGTGTAATATAAATACACTACTACACAGGTATGTTTACCTCGTGGTCTGTGAAGGGAAAAAGGCGCACTTGTACAAACTTGCATCATCTATAAAGCAGTTTTAAATTTTCATTTCCGCGGACATATAGAACTGTAATTTAACACCTGTTTGACATTTTAGGTAAATTGATAATTTTGTTTAATTACTCCTTTTAATTAAACTTTCGGAATTTTAATTAATCTTTTTTGTACGCACTACTAATATAAATACGGGATTTTGTATTTTTGTTTGTATATTATAATTTTTGTGTTTTAACTATACTTTGACATTTTCCAGACGATTAAGTAAGTGATCTATTTGTGTATTTCTCATAACTATTACAAATATTTAGAGTTTTTTATTTTACCCAAATTTTATATGCTTTAAATAACAAATTTTGACTGAATTTTTCCCGAATAGGAAAGGCTTGACTACTACTTAAAATTTAGACCTATCACTATACTGCCGTACGAAACGCTAATGTAGATTTTCGGCTATCCCCCCTAGCAACAAAGTTAACTAAGTTTATATTTCATACATAGAAATTTTGCATTAAATTTTCTAGACAAACTTGCTGCAAAAAGGGTAAGATTTATTATTTTGTAATTATTTATAAATCAGTAGGTATCTTATTACAGATTTTGGAGCAATGAATTTGGAAATAACTAACGGCAAATTCAAAAATGGTGTTTACAATAATGATGGACAAATATCCTTTGCACAGAAAAGAAATGCATCGACGGGGAAGTTCGATGAATTGAATCAACCGGAAGGAAGGGTATTGGTACTCTATACAGGAGGCACCATTGGAATGATAAGAAACGAAACTGGAGGTTTGAAGATTTAAAACAATACTTTATTTTTCATGTTTCACAAATAAAATTGTTTTCAATATAAAAAAATGGTAATAACTTTAGTCTTCGGGTCCAATTTGACGATTTTTGACGATAACGGTTGTTAGCAACATCAGAGCTAGGGTCAAGTAAACGAGTATAATATTTCTAACAAAAAGTTTTCAATTATAGATCGACGAAAAAGTCTCAAAGAATGGTAAGTAAGGTCTTGTGGTATTGTTACGTCATCGCGACGTATTTATATTTTACATTATTGTAAAATAATATTTTGTAAAGTTAGAATCTAAATCTTCCTTTTCTTGTAACCGAAGCAACATTGATCCAATAGTCTTACACCTGGGGAACAGATACTAAATATGATCATCAACGTTTTGTCACCCTCCTATATAGGGTCACTCACGGGCTCAAATTAAATCAATAAAAAAACTGACCCCGAAAGCAATAAAAGTGGGTGTATCCCCTTGCAAAAGGAACTTCTTCGAAGTTAACCACCAAGTTAACTAGTTGTGTACTGTCATCAAGTTTCTTCTTCAACTCCAGTCCAGAAAATCTCTTCAAGTACCAATAAGTGCCTTCTTCGAGTCTCGTCTTAGTCAAATTCATTAAAGGAGATAATTTCTACTACGAGGCACATTTCTATTTTTCTAAGAACTGGATTACCACGACATCAACGTCAAATAAGTAATTCGGTTACTCTTAAGGCTAAGAGGTGTTTTATCTAATTTACATTGACATCTGGACCCAGGACCTTTCACTTTGGCTGTCCCGAGAAAACAATTTTAGGGAAATCTACTGCATTCTCTGTTTCCGCTAGACAAAGTCATTTCTTCGACCAAACACTGAAGGAGGTATCCCTTGTTGGGTCTATGACTCTAAAAATAATTTTTAAAGGTAAGTAACTAATACTTTTAAATTTTGTCCCCATTTAAATTCTCGATTGATTCCACAAAGTTCTTACTTTATTTCAGTGTCCCTATGAAGACATCCTGGATCTACTCTTTCTTTCTGATTCTAATTGTAAAGGATTCAAATAAAAACTTTAATAATTTAACTTCAATTTAACAGTTACTCTTTCTTAAAACCTGTCCCTTAATATCAGAGTCTTACCTGATTATTTTAAAAATTTTCAAAAATCACCCGAATTATAAGGTGTTACACTATCATATTAAGTGCCATTGTCATCCTTTTAAAAAAAAGCGAAATTAAAAAATAAATTAATTTGCCACCTTTTATTATTAAGGATACATAGCCGATTTTCTCAGAACTATTGAAAACAATTTTAAGATGAAAAATATTTATTCGCTATCAATTTTTATTATTCACAGTAAGTCATTTTAACTAATCGTCACGTTTATGTAATATTTATTTATCTTTCCAGCTTTAGCACCAGTTGCAAATGCGTTTGTCAATAATTTAAGACGATATCCTCACATGCATGACAAAGTTTACGCGGAGGAAAGATTCGATTCAATCGAACCCTTAGTCTTACCGTGAGATTTTATTTTTTTTAATTTTTATAAACTTTTTAAAAGATTTTAGCTATTATTTTTGTTATCCAATTGTATTTTTTAATTTTTCATTTAGGTCTCTACCTATAATAATTTTTAGCAAAAAATGATTTTTTAAAACTTACGTATATATTTTTTGATAATAAATTGCATCTATTAAAGAGAGTAAAAATATATTTCTTTTATGTAGAATGTCTTCGGAACATAAACGACGAGTTATTTATAATGTCATTGAATATTCGCCTCTCTGCGACTCTAGTGATATGACAATGGACGATTGGATTCGTATCGCCAAGGACATTAAAGTACGTGACTTATTAAATTTCAATAAATCAAATCGTAAAAATGTTTTTTCTTATAATTTAAAAGTTCATACAGTCAAATAGATCCATATTTCTTCACTTTTTTAAATAATTGGTTTAAATTTACTTTCCTTCATCGTCAAAATTGATGAGTCTTTATTTTTCGAACCATTTGGAAAATTAAAAATTTAACTTTTACCTTGAAACATTTTCATAAATGTGGAATATTTTTGATTTAAGGAATATTATGAATTTTACGATGGTTTTGTGGTCCTTCATGGAACCGACACAATGAGTTACACAGCATCGGCTCTATCGTTTATGCTGGAAGCTCTGGGAAAGGTAATTGTTATAACTGGATCACAACTTCCAATTTTTGATTCTCGAAGCGATGGACTTGATAATTTTCTCTCGTCCCTCGTGATTGCGGCAAATTATAATATTCCTGAGGTTTGTATTTTCTTTGGCACGCGACTCTTGCGCGGTAATCGTACAAGCAAATTATCAACTCAAGCCTTTGATGCATTCAATTCGCTGAATTCTCCACCTCTCGCCGTCACTGGTATCCGAGTGGAAGGTATACTTATATTATTTTTAAATTTTAATTTGTGAAAAACAATATTCTTTACAAATTTTTGTTAACAATGGTATTTGTATTTCTAAATTTAGTATAATTGGAGTTGCTGTCTTTAGTTTAGAAATAAAAGTTAAATTTGTTTTTAGAAAATAAATTTTCACACTCTTTACAAACGCGGTAATTATAAAGAGTAATTACTTTTTTTTTAATCATTGTAGTGGATTATCCATCTATTTTTCGCTCTGGTGCTTTGGAAAAGTTTCACGTACACACAACATTGAGTCAAAATGTGGGATTGTTGAGATTATTTCCAAGTATTACTGGTGAATTGGTGAAAGCATTTCTTCGACCCCCGACCGAGGGAGTTGTTTTGCAAAGTTACGGAGCTGGAAATATTCCAAGTAATCGGCAAGATATTGTAACGGCAATTAAGGAGGCGACAACGCGTGGTGTTATTATAGTTAATATCACGCAGTGTGCCACTGGCAGTGTCGACAATATCTACGAGGCTGGACAAATACTAGTCGATGCTGGTAATAAATTGCTTCTTCTATTTCTTGTTCCTTTCTGTTGCCTTTGTTTCCTTTTTTTCGTTTTATTCATTCCGTTTCTATTTCGCTAATTCTACTCCTACTGTTTTGTCTCCTACATTAAATTATTATTTAAGGAGTGATTTCCGGCTACGATATGACACCAGAAGCGGCTTTAACTAAGTTGTCCTATGTACTGTCAAAAAAAGAATGGGATACGGAAATGAAAAGAATAATGATGCAGACAAATTTACGAGGTGAATTAACTGGTGGTAGACCACCGAAAAAACATGATCCTGATCTTATTGAAGCTGTGGCTCATTCTCTGAATGCAAGTTCACCGAAGGAGAGGACCCAACTGGTTAACATTTTGTTTCCGGCCATGTTGTCTGCTGCGGTGGTTGCTCGTGATCTCGTCAAATTGGAATCCTTGAAAGAATACGTTAGTTTGATAACTTTTATTTAATAGTAATAGTGTTCGATTTGCTTCAAACTATCAAGAAATTTTTACACCTTAATTTGTTTTTTGAGTGGAAAGTTTGCCTGAATTAGAATCACCTAAATATATAGATTTAGGTGCGACGACTATTAAGTCTAGGATTAGACATTAGTCTAGGTATCATCTAAATACTTGTGGCATTTTTAGGGAGCTGATATTTCCCAGATGAACGCCGATGGTCGAACGGCACTGCATATCGCTTGTTGTGAAGGTGACGTTCAGGTCGTGCGTCGTCTTCTGCAAATGGGAGCAATCGTTCATGCGAAAGATCGATTCAATCGAACTCCACTAATTGATGCCATTGAATACGATCATCACGAGGTATTTCATGATGCTTTTTAACATAATATCCCGAAGGTGACAAACCTGCTGAAAGTAAGGAAGTTACATACGGCGTTTCTTAAGATTTCCACATTTTTCTGACCATCATCCTAAAATGTGTTTTCCGTAATCAAACCCTTCTAGATGGCCCTAAGTTCTTACTCCTTAGATAGGTCATCAAATTTTTGGGTGAATTTCAGTTCTTTAGATCATAACTAGTTTGTAATTTAATTCCTTCTTTACTTTCAGCAGGGTTAAGATAATTTACCCAGATCCAGTAAGGGTCCTGATGGCATATGATTTTTTGATTAATCTTCAGGACCCTTGTCGGATCTAGGTAAATTATATTAGAACAGGAGATTGATACAATTATTTTATTAATAATTAATTATCTAATTATTGAATGCAGTTAATTCGACTATTACGTCAATGTGGAGCGCACCTTCACGAGCGACCAAAAGTTCTCGGTGAAAAATTGTGCACAGCCGCGGCAGGTGGAAATATCACCCGTTTAATATCGTACCAATTGGCCGGTGCAAATCTCTCAGAAGGTGATATTTCAGGACGAACAGCTTTACATCTTGCAGTATTACACAATCAAAAAGCTTGCATTCAATTTCTAATTAAAACTCAAGTCGATGCAACAAAAAAGGACGTCATGGGACAAACTCCTGCTGACATCGCAAAATTAACAAAAGCTCTCGACTCATTAAAATTAATGTCAGAATCCAGTATTTCCAATAATGGTAATCTAAAAACTTAATAATATTTAATCTATAGAAACTTAAATTGTTTTTAAGGGAATTAAAATCTCATATTTATGTTATTTATATTAAAATTTTTACAAATTTGTTGATGATTATCACTTCTAATGACTTATAAGACAACTGAAAACTTTATTAAATGTCGAGAATAAAAACGAACATTCCAAAGTTGAAGCATGTAATATAATTGTTATAACAAGAAATGATCAATTGTTAAAATTTTCCAATGAAATAATTTATTAACGAATTAACATTCGTTATTGAGTATATTACCTTGTGGATGAATAACTACCAAACAGTGCGTACATTACTGAAATGTAAAAATTAATTTAAAAAAACAAAAAGGTGGTGAATAATTGTAAATAATCGAACAAGCACATGTAAAGTACAAAAATATTATTATTATTATTATTATTGACTATGTAACATATGCGAAGGTTGTACAAAAATAAAATGTTCTAATAAATCTAAAGAAAACTTAACAGTCTTAATGAATTGGCAATCATTTGTTGCGAGACAGGACACGATTTATATGCTGCATCACAATCTTTTTGTGATCCTTGACCTGTTGTAATCGCATCCATTAGCACACTTCCATTAACAAATTGCTCGAACCAAGTGTGACTGCAAAGGTAGAGATTATTTTTTTATTTTCAATTTTTATTAAGCAAATATAGTTAATTACATTTTTGTGTAATTTCTAATTAGGAATTTATCAATATTATTGAAATTGCATACGATTATTAAGATGGAAGTTGATCTTTGAAAGGTAAATCTATCTTTTACCAAATCGGAGTTTGACACATAGTCTCCGATTTGGAAAAAGTTTGCATACTTCCAGAGGGATGGAAAATAATGGTTCAACTGGAATGGATGCTAATCCTCCCTGGTAGGAATATTATTCTTATACTTTTTATCAAAGAGGTAAAGCCTTCATTTTAGAATTAGACATTTTACTTAGGGTAAGGCTTTTGATGACATGAAGCATGTTTATAGAAATCCTGTATTCTTTACGGAATTAAAGATTTTATCTAGGATAAGGCTTTTGATGACAAAAAAGGTTTATGGAATTCCAGTGATTATTTCGGAACGGCCCCTTTCTCTAGGCAAAAGCTATATTGATGACTTGAAGCAGGTTTATCTAAATCTTTTGATTCTACCGGAATAGGACAGTTATCTAGACTAAGGTTTTTGATGACATGAAGCTGGTTTACGCAGTTCTAGAGATTACTCCGAAAGTCGACACTTTATCTAGGCAAAGGCTTTTGATGACATGACGCTTGTCTATAGAAATCCTGTATTCTCTCCGGAATTAAACACTTTATCTAGGTAAAGGCTTTTGATGATATAAAGCAGATTTATGGAAGTCCAGTGATTAATTCAGAACGGTTCCTTCCTCTAGGCAAAAGCTAACTTCAAGCAAATTTATCTAAATCTTTTATTTCCTCTGGAATAGGACAATTATCAAGACTAAGGCTTTTGATGACATGAAGCAGGTTTATGAAAATCCAGCGATTATTCTGGAATCTGGCTCTTTCCCTAGCTAAAGCTTTTGCGAACATGAAACAGGTTTATGCAAATCTTTTGCTTCCTCCAGAATAGAATAATTAATTAGAACAATTAACTTATTAATTAATTAAGGCTTTTGATGACATGAAGCAGGTTTACGAAAATCCAAAGTTTATCAAAATCAGTTACTACAATTACGGTATCTTTTTTGAAAACCTAAACTATGTTAGCGAAGTACCCCAAAATGGAAATTTTTGGAGATCTCCAGAAGGAACCTTCCGCGATACCATTCCAAGAGGATTAAGTAAAGAAATTAATTAACTTCTGGTGGTAAAAAATTAACCATAAAAATATATTAAAAACAAGAAGATTCAATAAAATAAATACCTGACGACACCATCGATAATTTTGTCCGTACTTGTCGGATGATCCGTGTTTTTCACTGTCGTCACCATTGAGCACAATATCCGTTGCAAACAGGGAGTTACAAGTCCGTTATTTAACAAAACCTCATTAACCCTATTTCCCAATGTCCACTGGGCATCTTCTTCCATTCCTATAAGAATACACAAAAATAAATTGTTCTAAATTCTCGGAAACAAAAGCAAAAATAATTTCATCTCTTATATTCATCACAGACATTATTTTCAACACTAAAAATAGAATTTTTATTTAGCGTACAAAGTCAAATACTGTAAAAAGTTAAAGCAGTATAATTTCTTAAATTATGTTAGAGCAATTTGTCAAATTTGTATATTATAGTTTCCTTAAAGAAAGGAAATAATGAAAAAAACTTACGAAATCGTTGTCCCGGTGTATTTGGTGTCGAAATGGGTTTAAAGAATAGTGGCACAATGAAAGCACTTGTGGCTACTAAAATTCCCATAACAACAATTCCCTGTGTATTGACCGTCAACAAAGGTGTTGGCAATCCACTTTTTTCTTTTTTAGTATTAAACGGGATTGATACAAATGGAACTGCCAAATCTAATTCAACCTAAATGAGGATAAGAAAAAGATTTTAATTCCAATTTTTTAATTTTACTTTGTATTTAGATAAAGAAAATATAAAATTTACTACTCTATTTTCTAATTATTGTTTCAATAAATATTCCCTCTATACAGCATATATATATATAATATTTCCTCAATGTTTCACTAAAAGATTTGAAATGCTAATGCAAAGTCTTTGCAATATTGCTATTCAGAAGTTTTTGGGGTCGAAAATTGTGAATATGATGCTCGATTTTCAAAATTCAAAATGACGGATCCAATATGGCGGAAGATTTTTTAAAAATTCAGCGGATTCGCTTGAAACTCATTACTCGGGGGTTTTCGTGGACGCCGATTACGAATATGAAGTCCAATTTGCAAAATTCAAAATGGCGGATCCAATATGGCGGACAAATATCTTAAAAATCGTTAGATTCAGTTAAAAATCGTCATTCAGGGTTTTTAAGAACGCTAATTGCGCAAAACTTTCAAAGACTTCACATTGAATTATTTTAAAACTTTCAGTAAAATATTTCTGAAATATTCAGGAATTATATCACGTACAGGGTTTATCTAAATAAATTATAATTTAAAACTCAAATTGGTTTCTGTATTAAAAAATTATATTAAATATAAAAAGAGGTTATTCTAAAAAAAAAATTTGAATTAGAGAAAGAGGAATATATTTTTATTTATATAACCAGAAGAATTATAACGGAAGTTGTTAAAAATTTCTTGTATAAACTTACTTCAATTTTACCGTCGTTTGAATCGAAAGAAATGAAACGTCCAAGTTTTTGACTCAATCCGGAAACTGAATTTATGAAATTTCCACTTTTGAAAATATCAAATGGCTCGAGAAAATAAAAAAGCAAAATGAAAATCACATGTTTCTGTGATTTTCCCATTTTTAAAATCTGCAAAAATAATAATTTTATGCTCTTTTAAATAAATTTTAAAGAATGACCTAGAAGAGACTTCAGGCCTCTGGCATACGGCTGCTGTTTTAAATAAATTATATTATTTATAAATTTTAATACAAATTTTCATGTTCGATATTTTTATAATTAAAATTTTCTATTCCCTTTTAATATTCTATTTATATTTTCAAATTTTTTTTTTTTATTTTAAAAATTTGTATTTTACAATTTTAAAAGGATAGAAATTCGAATCAAAATTTAGTTGAAAAATTTATTTATTATTTTACTTTTTAAACACTTTTTTTCTGACACTCACTCTTAAAATTTGCAATATTATTAAATCAGAATCGAAGTGCACAATAATCCGTCAAGTTTTTTTATGAACCAGGAAATTCCTGGAGGTTCCTATATGTATGTACCCACTGCCCACTCTTAGTGCAAAAAAAATTGCAAAGAGGAAAAATTGTCGTGTGAAAATAATTATGTATTTGTTTTGCAAAAAAAAAAAAAACTTTACGATCCTTGAATGCGGATGTTCAAATTAACACCGACCAATTATAAACGCATTTCACGAAGTTCATTTATTATCCTTTTCCGGAAGAGAAATAATCACTTTCCTTTAAAAAAATTTTCTAGAGTAACATGCCAGAACGAATAATAATATTTCTTTTTTAAATTAAAAAAAAAATAATGATTAACTTTCTGTTTTATATTTGCGCATCACAATTTTCCTACTTTTTTTATTTTTTTTTTTTTTTGCATAATTAATAATAATAATAAATTTATTATGTAAAAATGTATTTTTTTCTAAATATTTTAAACACAAACATACAAATTTTTTCAATTATTTTAAATATATTACTTTGATTTTTAATTATTTCATTTATTTATTATTGTGTATGAATATTTATTTTATTTATTACTTTGCTGACTTTATTTATTTCTTTTATTTATACAAATATTATTAATATTATTAAACAAAACACTTAAAGTTGAAAAATGATATATTTTTAAAATTTAATTACTTCTAAGAATTTGCAGTTTACTAAAATTTTAATATTTGGAAAAATTTTAATTAAAATAAACTTATAACTTTATAACTTATAACTTTATTAAGATAAAGTGAATTTATTTAAGATTTTTCATAAATAAAAAGATACGAAAATTGTTTAAAATATAAAAATTGTAATTCACTGAAGTTTTAAAAATATAAAAAATTTAATTTATTAAAGTTTAAAAATATAAAAGTTTTAATTTATTTAAGGTTTTAAAACATTAATTTAAATTATTAAAGTTTAAAAATATAAAAGTCTTTTAAATTTATTTAAGTTTTTAAAACATTAAAATTTTAATTTATGTAAGTTTTAAAATATAAAAATGTTAATTGAAAATAAATTAAAACTATGAATAATTAATGGAAGACTAACTCTGCTGGGACTCAAAAAAATATAAAAAATATAAAATTCCGGGAAAATTAAAAAAAATTTATTTTTCTAGATTTATAAAATATTAAAATCTTAATGTTTAAAAATAAAAATAATAAAAATGTTATTAATTTTCTAATTAGGTAAATTAATTAATTCAAACTATGATATTAAAATTTGAATTTTATAAGATATTTAAATTTCTTAAAATACTAAAACTTTCATTTATTATTAAAATTTAAATATTGTTTCAGTTCATAAAAATTTAAATATCGGAATTTTAATTTTCATCATTTTTATTAGTTATAAATTACAAGATATAGTTAAAAATTATTTTGAAATCAAAAATACGACACTAGAAATAAAAAATAAAAATTGGCTGGCAAGAAAATTTGACGCCACTATTGTCTTAAAATTTTTGAAAAATAAAATAATTACGATCATAATTTTTTTTTTTATTTTGTTTACCTCGGAGTGTGACTCGATAATTAAAGAAATTAGAAAACAAAAGTGATAACATTCGTAAAAGAAGAAATCATCGATGCGTAATTTTTTTCATTTTTTGGTCGCTTACAAAAGAAACTAAATATTTGGATAATTTTCATGCAGTATACGCAACGTCAAATTATTTTCTTGAGACACTTATAAATATAAAAATGCATTCTTTTTTTCGGAAGAATAAAAATATTATTAAAAAAATAATAATAATAATAAAATAAGACAAAGGCAAAATTAGAAATTGAGCGAGAGTTTGTAAAAGTAAGTAATAGCTGTTGCAAAAGAGGAATTATTTCAGCTTGGAGACAAAAAATTCCTCGTGAGTGTGTGTCTTTCTTTCTCTCTCACTCTTTCACTTTTGTCTCTTCATTTACTTATTATTTTCTGAAAGAATTGTCTCTCTTTTTTTTTAATATTTCCCCCTTTGGCGGGAGAAGAAGTTACGCATTGTGGACATCCTCTCTTTGAAATCTGACAATGAAAGAGAAACCGGAGGGACAATTATTTCCCCTATGTCCAATTGTTTCGGATAATGACCAAAAGCTTCGTGCATTACTATAAATTTCTGGAATTTTTTCTAAATCTCTCAGTCGTTGAAAAGAAAAGTGTTCTTCAAGAAGATTTTCAAATTTATATATTTTCACACATAAGAAAAAAAAGAGAAGAAGAAGACTTCGTATATTCTTTGGGAATTAAAAACACAAGGTTTTTATTATTTTTGTTTATAAAAATATTAAACTTTCTATTTCTATTTGTTTATAAAATTTAAATTTTTCTGTTTACCAAATTTTGAATCTTGTTTATGAAATTTTAATTTTTGTTTATGAAATTTTGTTTTTTGTTTAAAAAAATTCAAATTTATCAATTTATTTTATTAATGTATCCACTTAAACAAAATTTGTAAATTGAAATAAATAAATTGTAAACTTATTTTTTACACATTTTACAATTTACATTTATAGTATAGAATTTTTGTTTATAATTTATAGTATTATTAATATTATTATCATTATTATTTTATAAATTTATTAATTTTATCTTCTTCATTATTTTTAGAAATAAAGTGTATAATATTTTACTGTTTAAAATTTCTAATATTATGTGTTTCGAATTTCACAAATTATTCATATTTTTATGTTATTAATTTTTTATACTTTTCTCGTGTTCATATTTTTATATTAATATTTTTTTCAACTTTTTTTGGGTAATAACCCTTTTTTTAAAAAGTATATTTTTATATTACAAAAAAAAATTTTCATTACAGATGGTTCGAGTCAACTTCAAAATTTTCGCTGCGATAGTTATATTAAATTTTGGAATTGTTCTTTGCATTCCGAAATTTGAACTCAATGGGTAATGCATAAAATTAAAAAAGATTTCTTTTTAAAATTTTTTATAATTTTTTTTTAATAAAATTTTTATTTATCAGATTTTTACTTTTATTATTAGATTTATTCCAAGTTCAGTGGACTATTTAACAAAAGGTTCTCCAAAGTCTCGAGATCAATTGGCACTTCCTTCGCAAAGATCGAGTGAACTTTCGAGTGAAGCCAAAGATTCAACCACAAAACTAACACCCTCGCAGGCAAATGAAATTTCTGATCGGAATCAGGAGCCGCGATTTGGTTTCACTAATCTTGGAGGCACCGGAACCGTAAGTACAAAATTTTTCCTTTTTAATGGAGAAGACGCAATTTTTTTAAATTGTAAATAACTTAATTTTATGCTGTTTAAATATTAAAACCCTTTCGTGGCCCCGAGAAACCCAGCGATTGGATTTTGTTGAAACTTATATTACTCAGGGGTTTTTGGGGTCACTGATTACGAATCTAAAGTCAGATTTTCAAAATTCAAAATGGCGGATCCAATATGGCGGCCATTTTTTCAAAATTGCTCAAATTTACATAAAAATTGATACTCAGGGGTTATCGGGGTCACTGATTACGAATCTTAAGTCAGATTTAAAAAATTCAAAATTGAAACCCCGAAAACCCCTGAATAACAAGTTTCAAGTGATTTGAAATGTCCACCATTTTGAATTTTTAAAATCTGACTTTAGATTCGTAATCAGTGACCTCGAAAACCCCTGAGTAAGAAGTTTTAATCGAATTTAAGGAAATCCTGAAAATTAGGTTTCGCTATTATTCTTATAAATATTTTACCTATTGTTTATAATAATTATAATCGTACTACGTAATTCATTATTTTTTTTAATTGTAGCAGCGATGACCATTCGGAATAGAAAGAAATTTACCCCAAATTAATTGGTTGACTTTTATAAGAATAACATAAACTTTTCAAAGTGGGACACGTAAGTGTCCCAGAGACACGAAAGAGTTTTAAGAAAAAAAAAGTAATTTTGAAAGAATTAATTTTTATTCCTTTTAACAAATAATAAAACACTCGAATTGTAGAATTGATAGAATGTTAAGGAAACAAGTAATTTTTAAATATAAAACTTGAAAATTTCACAGGGTTACGGTGTTGGCTCGTATGCACCAGCGAAAATCGACTTAGGGGGACTTTTGCTGGGAGCTGTTATTGGAATTGGAACCGTTCTTGTAATTCCAAAATTATTGTACATCGTTTCAGGAAGCTATGGAACTTACGCAAGAAGTAAGTTAAAGTACTTATTTTCAAATATTCTGCCAGTTCAAAAAAACTTATGATCTTTTGGACCCACTTCGGATTGTCCAGACCCGCGGTGTTTTTTCTGCCCTGAAAACTAATTTCTTAGAAAATAATTTCAAAAGCCAAAGCCTAGGATCACTTCTTCGATTAGGTTCATCCAGAATTTTGTTAGTTTTTCCTATCACACTCTCACTTGTAAAATTACAAGTTTATGACTATTCAAATGCACCACCTGATAAACAATTCCAATTAAAGTTTAAATAATGATTAAAAACTAATTTTTCTAATTCCCCCCATAATTATAGGCGACGACGGAGGTGTAATGCAAATGATGACAAAATTAGACGACGCACTCGCCCGCCATGGAATTGACACGACTTCCTGTATGCAGAGAATGGTTTGCTCCTATTCAAAACGTGCAGCTGTTGCTGTTCGTGAGGCTGCAATTGAAACAAACGACACCCAGGAGGAAGTTTCTTCATTGGATCGAATGGTCGATGGACTGTCGACAAATCAAATTTTAAGAACAGCACTTCAGGGAACCGCCATTCAGGAAGCCGTTGATTCGGGTCGATCAGGTGAAAATTGTTCTCGCGCCTATCCGCAATGTGGCTTCTCACTGGAAACAATTTTCTCCCTCGCTTCTCACGTTATGTCCGCCATGACATCCGCTGATGCTTCGACGGCAAAAACCAAAGCCTCCACAACGTCTGACGTTCACTGATAATTTCCATTATGTATTTTATATTTAAGTATATTTGTAAAGATTCATCCATTTTATAAACATAAATATTAAATATTAAATATACATGTGGTTAAATATGGTTGAAATTTACATAAAAGTTTAGTACCGTCCATATCCAGTATGTAAGGTTTGTCAAAAATAAATTTTGTAGAATGGGAAGGGTTCGCACTTGATCGAAGATTTAAAGTCTTCGATCAAGTGAGAACAGTTGAATTTTTCTAAAAGTGTTGAATTTGTGTAATAAGGGGTTGTTTTTAAGACAGGTTCCTTTTTGACTTGTAACTGCTGTAAATTCTTGAAATACAACTAAAGCATACTTTTAAGGAACGAAATTAAAGTTTTTATTTTCTAGATTACCCTAATTGATGATAAAAATTAATAAAGAGTGGAATTGATGGAAAAGGTAAAGGAATATAGTGGTTAGAGGTATAAATGAAGGATTAAGTGACGGAAGAAAAGAGGTACTGGCTGCAAGAATAGGGGTCAAAGTTAATATTAGACAGATGAAAGCGATGAGTATTGATGCGAATGGGATTCCTAGGTTATAGTTGCAAAGACAATAAATTCTTTGTTAATATATATTTCAACATCGATATATTCCATCGCTATTATAACAAAGTATCCTTCTTTTTTTTGACGAAAATAAACGAATTCTTTCCGATATTTTTTATACACAACTCTCTCCCATTATTTTCTGTACATATCTACAATTTTCTGTACAATTAGAAACTCTGTAACACACCATATGTGCGCTAAGGAACGCATTAATAATACATTACACACTAAATACTCAACATTATCACAAATATTGTACTTTTCATTATCATCAAAAATTTTACATCTTTCACTCAAACGTTCCCTTCTCTATTGCATATACTTTCTCTTTGGCAGTAATAGCATTACACCAACAGCGACACACACATGCCAAAAGCTATGAACAATAAAATAATTCTTACGCGTCTGTAAAAATGCATAACAAACAAGTCCTAAAATAACTAACAAAAGACCAATTCCCAAATGAATGGTACCATAAGGTCGTGCTGGATATTTAAATGTATTTTTTCTACGACATCTTCGAATCCAAGTGATGATGACTAGTGTACAACCGGTAATGGCCGGTAATAGAAAAACCCAAAGAGCAGTGCGATCAAGTTCTGCGCAAATTGCAAGAACAATTGCGCCGGACATTTGACAGAAATTAGTCAATCTAGGACCGAGCGAGGCCATTGCAATTAATGTTACCCAAATTGAAAGGAGGGCATTGAAGAAATCACAAAATTGCAAAACACTTAGACGCATTAAACAAAAAGTGTAAAGGTTCTCGCCAGCTTCGCAGGCATGATAGAAACTGGAGAAGATTAATACTCCCGTGTAGACTACGGCTTCGGTGTAATATTTTCGACGTATTGCGATATATATTGAGCCTAGAAACGCTAGATTACTTAAGGTTAGAGTTAGGACCCGTAATAGGATTCCATTGTTGTCCAGGACGTAGGTGTCGTCGTCACAATCGTAACCACGATAGCCGGCGAAGCAGTGACACGCGGAGAAGACAAATCCGCCACTCATGTATTGTACACATCTCCCTCTGAAAAATAATTATTTATTTAAATTGTATTTTCCCTGGAGAACTCAGGAAATGGACTCAAGACAATGTTAAACGGATTTAGTTACTTATAAAGAAAGGGACAAACCTTTCATTACACGATCCTTCGACACAGGACGATGATGAAATACTGCTCTCAATACGCAAATCAATTTCTCGAATACAATCGCATTCATCGCACCCAATTTGGGTGCAATTTTTGGCACAAAGACAATTCTCATCAGACTTAAATGCTTTTACTGTCAAGTACCAAATTCCTGGCTCAGGATAAGGCACGTGAATAAAGGATGGACTAGTTTCATTTCCAACGATATCTGGAGGTGTTGTTCTTTCCTCTCGCACACAACTCCCAATCGAAGTGATGTCCGAGTAAAAACCTAGATGTAACAGAAAGAGAAAATTTCTCCAATTAAATAGCGAAAAATTCCATAATCTTAAATATTAATTCTCTGCTAATAGTAAAATTACCTAGAGAAACGCAGCCAATGAGCAAAATATTCTTCTTCTTTTTCGATTCACTGTCAGCGACTTTAAGGCCTACTGTCAAAGTGCCGCCGATATCGTAAATCGGATCGACGTTAAATTTAAAGATCGACAATACTCCTGTTGTGAGATTGAGAGGTGAGGCCTTATTGTTTTCGTTCAAATGTTCATAGTCGAAGAGGAAAAAATCCGGTAATGATTTCCTCACCAATTTAACGTAACTTATATTTTGCAACTTTGACACATCCTCTGATAAGCTCAGGGTAATGTTTGTCAGATTTCCTCTAAAGAGGCGAAATGTCGTATAGTGGAGATTCTTATCGTATGCACGGAATTGCAGACTAGTCACAGAATTATTGGTAACGACACTTGCCAACTGTTTCCTGTCAATGATCATTTAAAGGGTGAATGAAAATGAAAAGAAAGGGGAGAAGGAACCTACCTGGCAGTTACTTGAGCTATAAGTAGGCAATCCGTTCCACAAGTTGAGGAGAAGTTAAGAAGCATTTTTTCCGATTCGTGAAAAATGGGAAACTGAATGATTGCCGTGTCATTTTTCTTTGTAAGTTGAATGGAAATATCTGTTTCATCGTTGGACATTAATGTTACATCGGGAACTTCGATGGATAAATCGGCATCGAGGGTCGTATCACAGACGACACCGATTCCTGGAGGAATATCCAAAAGAAGTATTTGCATAGTAGTTGTTGATTAAACGGAGTAATTTTTAATATCCAAAAGAAGTATTTACATATAGTAGTTGTTGATTAAACGGAGTAATTTTTTACTTACCGGCTTGAGTGATTTTTCCATTGTCCGGGTCGGACCAGGATCGAAAAGCAATTGCGTACCAGTCTCCAGGTGGAGGAGCATCAATTCTGGTGAGATGCTCATCGCCATTGCTGATAATTTTCAAACTATAATGACGACGTCTGTCTTTTAAAACTTTTACTTTAATTTTTGCACCGTCTGGCTGAACGAAAGGAATTGTGCCATATTTCAAAAATACGGAGACATCACGTGGTGTACAACTTCCGACTCCACTAAGTTTTTCCTCCTTTGCCACGAATCTAGATTTAGAAAAGAAATATATTTTTTAATTAATTGGGTGTCTGCGAACATTCCTGATAGAGCCGATGGGTATCTTAATTTCTGAATAATGTTATGCACGTCATCAAATAATTGTTATTAACATATTAATTCTAAAATTTTAATATCTTTAAAAAGTGGTTCTCTATACATCAGCCTAATATTCTAAGGGATTATCCTTTACATTCAGGACAACATCTTATAGGGCAGATTTCTCAGTAGAAACAGGTCAACATTCTACAGTAGATGGTTAATTAGTTTCTAGATATAAAACATAAAAAATTAAAAATACAAATCCTTAGGGAAAGTCTTACTTAAAACTTGCCGATGCGGAATTTTCCGGTACAACAAAATGAAGGATTGAGATGTGTCGATATGCATTGAAATCAAGGAGAATATTTGATGGTCTTTGAGCGATTTTTGTTGTTTTTCCGCAATAGCCCGAATGAATTAAGCCCCATATTAATAGTACTATCTCTCCTTTCTGCATATTATTGCTTCCAATTGGAGCCACATAACAGGCTCTTTAGTCCCTCGATCTGCAAACAGAACAAAAAAGATCTTAATTTTCCATTTTTAGAAATTATATTAGATGTACTGACATCAAATTCCATTTAGTTATTATTGATCCTACTAACACATCAAAAACCAACTCTTTTTTTATATTCAGAAAAATTAAGAAGAGATCTTCCGATTAAAATCGGAGTGGACTCCAATAAGAAGACTTTCATCGTAGAGGTCCTCAAGGACGCTGAAGTCATTAGTTAGGTGCTTTTTAATATTTTAGGTCAAAAAAATTGTTACGAACACTTTAAATAAATAGAAAAATATTCCAAAAATCCCGAAGGTGTGTAATTTATTTGTTCCATTTTTAAAACATTATTTTAAAAAAGAATCCTTTAAGAAAAGGTGATCCTACGTTGGGAGGCCTAACATAGCGATATGTTAGGCATAAAGTAGGACTCCCCCTTAATAATTTAAGTTAATCATAATTTCCACAACACTTGAAAATAATATGTAGGTCAACAAGACGAGTACAAAGTAGAAATAAAAATATAAAAATCAATCAATTTGAAAATTTACTGATCAGTATACTTGTGTTCAACTTTTTTGTTAAAATAAACCCTTTTTAGAAATAAAAACATTTTAGTGTGGACTAGAACTTTTGAATTACTATTAAAGTCACACAATGTTTTTTGATGTAATCTTTTAATTTTTTAATTTTATAATCTTACGAATAAAGCAAAGAACATATAGATAAAAGTACATATAGTAGAAAAATAAGGGACCATTAAAAAAAAGGAAACAAAGATCTATTAATTAGTTATCATCTTTAATATTCAAACCTTTGGAAAAAAATTTATAATAAAATTATTAACTACTTTCTTATTGTTATATTTATAAATAAAATAATAAAAAAAATTAATAAATCCACGAAAATTCTCTTTGCGAAGCGATTAAAAAAGATATTGGAAAAAATTTTTAAATCTTGGTTTTATTTGTAAAATTGTAAATGAAAACGAAACGGAATAAATAAATTTTTGTGAATAATAGAATTGACGGAAATACTATAATTACAACAATTAAATATATCCTGTTATTTATAACATATAGACATAAACGTTATTGTAAAAAAACAAGAAACAGGAAATAATTATACTAACGATTAGAAAAGAAATATATTCTTATAATTGGTAAGTATGTAGGTATATAAAAGTAAATCGTGAAAATCTACTTACAATTTCAAAGTCATGAGTTCAGTGTCAGTGGGAGACTGGTGAATATATGGGAAAAAATATAGTCTACGTACCACGTGTCTGTCAGTGGAATAGCCAACAACTGATATTTTATTGATCGTCTAACTCCTCTTTTCATTCAATGTCATGTTGGTGGCGGCTCTGCGGATAAGATAACAAAAATTATATACTACGACGATAATTGTTGTTATATTGATAGTTTGTAGAAAAAAGAAATTTCTTCACCGCCACAATTTTTTTCAAACACATTTTTCTTATCTTCTTTATAACGTTCGACAAACTTTGTCGGCTTGGAAACTGACGACGTGCATCTCTCTCGCCGTTCTTACTTTGCGCCAACCGGATATTTCAATCTCGACGAAATAGTCGAGTTCATTGTGCTTGTTCGTATTCAATTTATTTATTGCGTCCGCATTCATCTCGCAGAATGATTTTACTATAGTGATTCCTTGTGAAGCAGGTCACTTATTTAGTGTAAATAATAAATTATGTTGAGTCTCAGAAAGATTTATTTATATTTCAATAAAAGAAAATATAACTTTTATTCTAAATTTGATTTTATTACTCTTATAACAAAAATAATTTCATAAAAATATCATCTTTTCCTTAAAACTACAACATTATACATCACTGGTCAAGAATTCTTCAATATTTTGTACAACACTTTTTTCGACATTCATTTAAAAAAAAAATATTAAAAGTACAAAAAAATAATCTCAAAATAGATAATACTTTCACAAAATACGAAAGATATTAAAAAGTATCTGTAGTATAAAATCTAAGGTACTTTAAAAAAAATTGCCTTTAAAATATTGCAACACTAAGTATTTAAAATACTAAAAATATGAAATATTAATATTTCATAAAATATGAAACGTCGTAGAAATGTATAAAAAATAGTTTGGATAAAAATATAAAATTATGTAGAAAATGTGTAACAAATTGCAATAAAAATTTTTTTTCTAAATTCATTTTAAAAATACCTTCTTTTTAGAAAAAGTACGTTCTTAAGTGTAAAATAATCATCAATTTGAGTAATATACTCATCAGACTGTTGTTTCTTAATAATATAAATTAAAATTCCCAGGTATCCATCCATCGCAAGAAATGCATTGAACTTTTCGAATCTCCCGATGATGGTCCCTCCATTCCGTAAGCTAGCGGCGAGAATAAATAGAAACTGAAATTTTAAAATTGATTTTTATAAAAAATTTACATAAAACTGTAAATAAATTTTTTTAAATTCAATTTTCAATGTACATATTAAAATTAAAAGCAGGACTCGAACTAGGTCCGTAAATTCCATAAAAGTCCGTAACTTTGCTTCAAGTCCGTAAAAGTCCGTTTTTTTTTTTAAATGCCCCTAAAGTCCGTAATTTAATTGAAAAAAGAATGAAAAGTTCGTAAATTGTACGATATAATTTGGATAATTTTAGAGAAAATACCAATGATTGCAGAAATTCAATTATTTTCAAAAATAATAAAATTCTTCGCAGAAATTCAATTATTTTCAACAATTTTAATAAAATTTATGGCAAAATTTCAATTATTTTCAAAAGTAATAAAATTCTTCTCTGAAATCCAATTATTTTCCAAAATTTTTAGCAAAATTTCAACTACATTCAAAAATTTTCCTTAATTCAATAATTTTGAATACCTATACCATTTTATATAAAATTTTCCAAAAGAATTCAATTATTATCCAATTATTTTAATAAAATTTCTCATAAGAATTCAATTGTTTCTTAAAAATTTTAATAAAATTCAACACAAGAATTCAATTTTTTTTCATAAATAGCGGTAATATAATCTTTTTAGGAATTAAATTATTTAAAAAACAATTTTAATATAATTTTTCTCAACAAAATTCAATTATTTTTAAAAATTTTTGATAAAATTCATGACAAGAATTTAATTATTTAAAATAAAATTTAAATTTTGATAAAATTAGGTGTTTACAAGAATTTAATTATTTTTTTTAACTTCAAGTAAATTTAAATCGAAACAATAAATTCAATTATTTTCATAAATATCAAAAT
This sequence comes from Leptopilina heterotoma, assembly GCF_015476425.1. NCBI lineage: Eukaryota > Metazoa > Arthropoda > Insecta > Hymenoptera > Figitidae > Leptopilina > Leptopilina heterotoma. Next base: position 130,399 of record NW_025110812.1, read on the forward strand.
TCTTAGGAAGAATTAAATTATTTTTATAAATAAAATTTAATTTTTTTAAAATATTTTAATAAACTTTTTCAAAACAAATGAATTATTTTTTAAAAAATTTAACAAAATTCATCACAAAAATTCAATTTTTTTGCATAAATAATAAAATCTTTTCAGCAATTAATTATTGTCCAAAAACCTTTAATAATAATATTTATTTTTCGAAAGAATTGAATTATTTCTGAATATTTTAATAAAATTCCTTAAATGAATAAATAATAAAATAATAAAATAATTTATTATTTTAAAAAATTGTAATAAAATTCTGAGAAAAATTAGAAATTTCATAAAATTTTCCAAAAGAATTCAGTGATTTAAAAAAAAAATTAATAAAATTCTAATTAATATTATTATTATTATTATTATATATAAATATTATTATTATATATTATTTTATTATTTATTTATTTATTTATTTTTTTTTTTTATTTTTTATTTTTTTTTTTATTTTTTTATTTTTTTTTTTTTTTTTTTTATTATTTTATTATTATTATATATATTATTATTATTATTATTATTATTATTATTATTATTATTATTATTATTATTATTATTATTATTATTATTTCTAATTAATTCTATTCTTATTCTTTTTTTTATTTTTCTTATTCTTTTCTTTTTACAAAGTTTTAATTACTTTTAAAAAATAATAAAAATTTCACAGGAATTTCAATACTTACAATTTTTTTTTTATAAATTTCTTCGCAATAATTGAATTATTTTCATAAATAATAAAATTTTTACGGAGATTCAATTATTTTTGTAAAATTATTTTTATAGGAATTCAATTTTTGTCATAAATAATAAAACTTATTGCAGAATTTCAATTATTTTTAATACCAATTTTAATCAAATTCCTCGAAAAATGTAATTATTTTAAAAAATTTTTATTAAAATTCGTTGAAAGAATTTAATTATTACAAAATTTGTTGATAAAATTCTTTGTGCGAATTCAATTTTGAGAAACATGCGCAATTATTCAAAAAATTGTTATTTTTGTATTTAAATAATTGAATTCTAGTAGATATTTCTCATAAACATTGATTTAAAAATAATGGATTCCAGTTAAAATTTTAGATTATAATTTAATATTAAAAGCATTAGAGCGTAAATTTTTAGAAATAATGAATTTTGAAAAGGTTTCAGTTTAAAATCTTTGAAAATTTGAATTTTTCATATTTTTAACTAAAAATTATGTGGAATTAATATTTTTTTTGAGAAACTTTAATTGCGGATTTTTTTTTTTTTTGAAATTATTTAAAGTTTTTATTTTCTAATATATATATATTTAATTGGAAAATTTACAAATAATTAAAATTTTCTTAAAGTTGAATTGTAAACAAATGAATTTCAAAATTCTTAAAGAACTTTTTCAAAAATTATTAAAAATAATGGATTTATAGAAAATGTTTAGTTAAAAATACGGAAAAAAATTCAATTTTGTAAAAGTTACAAATTATTGCAGAAATTTAATTATTTTCAAGAGTGTAATTCTTTGCAAAAATTAAATATTGTTCAAATGTAATAAAATTTTTCTTAGAAATTCAATTATTTTTACAAATAATAAAACTCATCGCAGAATTTCAATTATTCTATTTATTTTTAATACTATTTTAATCGAATTTCTAGAAAAATAGAATTTATTTTAAAAAATTTTTTTTAAAATTCGTTGATAGAATTCAATTATTTGAAAATTTGTTGATAACCATTCTTTTTATGGGAGTTGAATTTTAAGAAACATTTAATTATTCCATAAATTATTTATTTGCATTTTATTTGTATTTAAATAATTGAATTCTAGTAGAATTTTCTAATAAAAATTGATTAAAAAATTAATTTCAATTAAAAGTTTAGATAATAATTCTCTCACCTGTAGGAGACAGTTGACAAGAAAGTAGCGGCAAGTACGTGATAAATAGTTTTACCAAATCGATTTGGTAGATAAATTAAAATACTTTCGGCAATATGATCGAGAGTGACGGCCGTGAGCATGGAATTAAAAATTAAAGCCGGAAAATAATGATGAAAATATAAAATTCTTGTCATTGTCCAAAATGGCGCATAATGAAGGAACCATCCAATGAAAAGCCATACGCCAGCGTTCATTATTTTTTCACGTTGCTTTAACGATGCAACAGTTTCTTTAAGGCCTCGTTTCTCCCTCACTGCTGCATCAATATAGAGAATAATGAATATTACCAAAAACACCAAATTTCCCCACCAAATCAATGGATTACCCAGCAGGTAAATTCGTTGCTCATTGCCCGAAAAAAATTGACCCTAAAAAGAAAAAAATAATTGAAGAATACCTGAAAAATTGTATTTTTTGTATTTTGAATTTTATGTATTTTTTTTCTTACCCTATAATTAATCGGCCAGTGCCATGGTTTAGAAGAAATTTCTCCCTCTTTTACTTTCAGGTCCGAATTTCCTTGTAACATCACAGCGTGAGATTCTAAAAATCTTTTGAAAAATCCAGGAGCATATAATTGAAAACTCACATTTGGTACTGAAATAAAGAGGGGGGAAAAATTTAATAAAAATCAAATTCATAAAAATTCTACTCTGAAAATATTTCTGCCATAAGGAAAACAATTTTTAAATAGAAAATATAAAGATTATAAAATTTTTTTTAGATAATAACACTTATTCTCTTTTTATTTCTTCAAGAATAAATATACTTACATTTTGAAAAATTATTATCCTCAATATTCCAGAGGGCATTTTTGTCCCTCATATTAGGATTGCAGGATACTTCTTGTTGACTAAAAGCCCTAAAAATAGAAAATAAAATTTTGTATAGAAAAAAAAATTTTTTTTTTAAATTTCTTTTCAATTATTGAAAAATTTACCATTTTGGTAAAGTTTTACCACTGCACGTCAAGGCACAATTTTGCAAATAATGAACAAATTTCAATTTACTTGTCACCGTTTCGACAATGTCTCCATCTTTTCCGTTAATTATTAATACTTTCCACACGTCGTTTGCGTCTCCTACTCCATTCTGCAAAAGTAAATTGAATACTTGTTTTAGAAAATAACAACAAAAAGCTATTTTGCAACAAAAATTAATTGAATTTATTAAAATTAATTAAAATTAATTAAAATTAATTAAATTAATTAAAATTAATTAAATTAATTAAAATTAATTAAATTAATTAAAATTAATTAAATTAATTAAAATTAATTAAATTAATTAAAATTAATTAAATTAATTAAAATTAATTAAATTAATTAAGAATTTACATTTTAAATTTTAAATTAAAAGTAATAGATTATAAAAAGAATTTTTAAAAATGGAAAAAAAATTTTTTCAATTTGAAAATAAAATTTTTTAAAATACAAACCTCTCCGTAGCCGGTGACTTGATAGTGTTTTTTTGAAACCGGAGCGATTTCTGCATGCGCGTGTAAATTGCGTTTCGTAACAACATGCTCAAGTCGAATTAAATCGCCGTGTTTTACTAAAACTGGCACTTCCGCAGTCTCGTCCGTGTCAAATTTCTTCACCAACCATAAATTATTGTCGTCCTTGTGGGAATAAGTAGTAATCTGAAAAAAAATTCTTTTCAAGATTTCACTTATTTTCAATACAATTTTAATTAATTTCTTCGAAAATTTCAATTTATTTCTAAAAACCTTGTAAAAATTTTCCGCGAAAATTCAATTATTTTTAAAAATAATTGAATTTTTCACAGGAGTTCAATTATTTAAAAAACTTTTAATAAAATCCAATTTGAGAAAATTAAATTATTTTTAAACATTTTTTTATCTAAATTCTTCGAAAGAATTCAATAATATCAATATAAATATAAATTTTTTCCACAGGAATTCAATTATATTAAATATACAATTTTAATTAAATTCTTCTCAAAAATTAAATTAATTTTTAAAATTTTACAAAACTTCAATTATTTTTTTAAATTTTACAAAAATTCAATTATTTTTTTAAATTTTACAAAAATTCAATTATTTTTTTTTATTTTACAAAAATTCAATTATTTGCAAAAATAATAAATTTTTCAAAAATTCAATTACCTACATATTTAAAAAAGTTTTAATAAAAGTTTTAATAAAATTCTATTCAAGAATTCAATTTTTTTCATAAATAATTAAATGTTGAATGTACTGAAAATCATTGAATTCTTGTAAAGTATTAATAAAAAAATTTGAATATAATTGAATTCATTTTAAGAATTTTATCAACATTTTTTCAAATAATTGAATTCTTTCGAGAAAATGCATTTAAAATTGTATTAAAAAAAATTTAATTCTTAGACAGATTTTTATTTAAATTCTTTAAAATACTGAAGTTTTTTTAAAAATAATTTTTACTGAAAATTTTAAAAATAATTGAATTTCAATAATAATAATAATAATAATAATAATTTCAATAATCGTGTTTATAATTAATTGTAGTTAACAATTTCCCTATTAAATTATATTAATATTATTCATAGAAAATTAAATTCTTATAAACAATTTTATTAGAGTTTTTGTAAATAATTACATTTTTTTTAAAGAATTTCATTAAACTTGTCAAATATAATGTAATTTTTTAAAGTAATTTTAAATGAAAATTTTGAAAATAATTGAAATTTACAAAGAATTTTGATTAAAAACTTTTGAGATTTAATTATAATTATATTGAAAATAATAATTGAATTTATAAGAAGAATTTTATTTTTTAGAAAAATAATTGAATTCTTGTCAAGAATTTTACAATTTATAAAAATAATTGAATTGTTTCGAGGAATTGTTGAAAATAATTGAATTTTTATTAAAACTCTTGAAAATAATTGGATTTAAATAATATTTTTAAAAATAATTGTATTCTTTCGAGAAATTTTATTAAAATTGTATTGAAAATAATTGAATTTCTCCGAAACATTTTATTATTTATGAAAATAATTGAATTTCTTTGTAGAATTTTATTATTTATCAAAATATTTTAATTCTTGCAAAGAATTTTGAAATTTATGAAAATAATTAAATTCTTGCAAAGGATTTTACAATTCATAAAAATAATTGAATTGTTGAGAAGGATTTTATCTGAATTTTTTAAAGAACTTGAATTCTTTAATGGAATTTTATTAAAAATTTTGAAAATAATGATTTTTTAAAAATAATATTTATCAAAATTCTTGAAAATAATCGAATTTAATTAATATTTTTATAAATAATTGTATTCTTTCGAGAAATTTTATTAAAATTCTTGCGACAAATTTTATTACAAATTTTTGAGTAATTATAAACAAGAATATTTAATATTATGTACTTAATAAGTGAATTCTTTAAATTTTAAATCTGTAATCATTCAAAAATTGATTTTTATTCTTGAAAATATAAAATTTTGTAATTTAAAAATTTTGAAGAATAATTTTTAGTTTGTTTAGTAATTTATTTGTGTTTGAATAAAGATGTAAAAAACCTGTTGTTGTCGTGCGCCAACTCCTTCTGGATAAATGTGCCAATGTGAATGCAAATAACCGCCACCGGTTCTGTGATTTTTTAAAGTTATTGTCGCACCGTAAGCCAATTGTCGTGGCATCGTTGCATTATGAAGAGAATTTCCCTTAAGCAACGATTGAAATTCCGAACTGTAAAATCCATCTCCACTGCCACTGAAATAATTTGTTTTTTCTTATTATCAAAATGCGGAAAAAAATTTAGATAATAATAGAAATAATAGTAAAAATAAAAAAAATAATAATGATGATAAAAAAAATATTTTTAATAATAATAATAATAATTTTAATAATAATTGAACGAATATAAAAATAATTTTACCTTCTGTTGAGAATAGTCAAATGTATGTAAAAGAAACTAATATAAAGTAAAATTGGCAGAATAATTAAACAAATGCACCTCGCCAATAAATGCTTCCCAACGTTCGACTGAAAAGGGAAAAGAAAATTTTTCATTTTAAAATAATGAGGAACAAAATTTATCCCATAAAAGAGAAAAGCCAATGAAATTAAATTCAATTACTTGAAAGAAATGAAATTACAATTAATTATAATTTGTTAAAATATTATTAATAATTAAATTAAATTAGAAACCAAATTTAGTAAAAGGACAATAGACTTACAATTGGTTCCTTTAAGTTTCCAAGTTCACGCCAAAGTTCAAAGGCAGTGTAAAGTCCAACTAAAAGCACAACGAATAATCCAACAAATTTTACACTTATTGTGCAAGCCAGAGAAATTCCGGTAAATATCATCCAACCCCACCAGGTAAATGTAAATGGACGATCCTGATAGAAACTGACGCGAGACATTCCCCACGTTGCACACATCATAAAACATAGGAGAATTGGATCAAGTAGAATATATTGATTTAGCGTTAATAGTCCAATGTCTGAAATTCGGAAAAATTAACATTTCAGTGAATTGAAGAATTTAAAAAAATTAAATTGAATGAAATTGAAAAATTTGAAAAATAAATAGATTTATTTAAAATAAATATTAAATCGTAATTATTCTTTCATAGGAATTAAGATTTTCAAAAATTTTTAAATTCAAACCTTTTTGAAATTCAACAACTTATAAGAATATTTTTTTATATTATAAGAATATTGTTACGGTAACTTCTATGTACACAATTATTTTCATCATTTCAATTCAATTATTATTTACCAGAATTTTTAATTAAAATTCTTCTTGAATCAATTATTATTTTTAATAATTTTTTCGTCAAAGTTCTTTTCGAATTTTCAAATCTATTTGTTTACAATTTTTCAATTTTATCAGAAATTTTGATTATTTTGAAATTCTCCAATTAAATAAATATATATTAGAAAATAATATTCATTATTCATTAAACAATTTATTGGTAGTAATTTTTAAAGAATTAAGTTCTTTAAAAAGAAATTATTGGCCGAAATAGAAAAAATTAAAGTTCCTGACTTTTCCCTGAATTCCCTGACGATCTATGGGAACCCTGGTCTTTTTCATATGGAAACTTGTACTTTCTTTAAATGGAAATAAGTTTTTTATGTATGCGAGATATGATGTTTAACTCTTTTTGTATCCAACGATTCGTGAGAAATAAATAAATAAATACGATTCGTGAGAATAAAAATTCTAAATCTCACAGCAGAATATCGTAATATCTCACCGAATAAAATAAGAAGACCGGATATGGTCGCAGCTCTTAGGGAATTCGTTAAATCCCAAACAGTGAGAAAAGCAAGTGGAACAATCGTCGCTCCCAGGAATGTGCAAAACTGAAAAAGAAAAAAACAATTCTTTACTGATTAAAATTTTTGAAATTCAATCAAACAATTTTTCTAATATAAATATAATTCTATTTTTATATCTAGAATTAAAATTAAATAGTTTAGTTAATTTTTCTTACCACACGCATTCCTACATAGTTAACATTCTCATATTTATCACCAGGCTTCTCAAATGGAAACTTCCCGTCATATCCGGTTAAATAACCAGAAAGTGCTATTAACATCTTTTAAGAGAAAAAAAATAAGTAGTAATAAAATAAACAAATAAATAGATATTTTTAAAAAAAGAAAAAAAATTGAATTAATTACCTTTCCAAGTGGAGGATGAACATCAAAGAAAAATGTTCTATTAATGTACCAACTTCCCATTTTTCCAAAATGCGTTTCATCCCAACTGAAAATTGAAAAAATTAATTACAAATTACAATAAATACAATTTATAATTTTTTATTTAAAAAAAAAACAATAAAATACTCACCACACGTGATGTGGTTCAGTGACCTTATAAAATCTGGTACCGGCAGTTAAAATAACAATAATACTAAAAATGAGCCACCATTGTCTGAAAAGTTATTGTTTTGTTTATTAAAAAAAGAATTTGAAAAAAAAGATTAAAAAAATGAAATTTTCTTCTTAAAAAAGTAAATATAAAAAAATTAATTTGCTTACAAATCTGTCGTTTCTTTTTCATTCTCTTTTTCTGATACAATTTCTTCTTTTTTGTCATTTTTAACTGTCATATTACTGAAAATAGACTTCTTATATTTATAAACAATAAACCTTCTTTGCAAACTTATTTTCAAACAGTTAATTTTTTTTTCTATATAGAAACTATCATTTTTGAAGAAGCGGAAAATTAAAATTAATGAATAAATACTTTAGAAAACTTAATAAAATGGATAAAATGTTAACGTCAAACATAACTGTAAATTAAATTCCTCACAAGATCTGTTGAAATTTAAGAAAACTAACCTGACCTATACAAATACATAACCTCTAAATTTTACCGCAAGAAAAAAATTCCGGTTAAAAATTCTCAAAATTCTAAAATTAATAAATTTCTCTCAAATTCTTTAATTTTTGTATTTTTTGTATAATTTTCTAGAAAATTTTATTTTTAATATTTAGTCTTTGATTTTGAGTTAAATTGGAATTGTCGGGATTTTCGAAATTTGAAAAAATTAAAATGATGACAATGATGACCGAAACTGATGACCCAGCCCGCAGCATTGACAGACCTAACCTAACCTGAAATAAAAATATTTATATATCATTTTTTTGTATATAAAAATTCCAAACTGTCAAAATTCTAAAAAAAACAAGACAAACAAGAAGATAAAATACTTTTAAAAAAGGTCACATTACTATTTTAATAGTAAACATTTAATAGTAAACTGTAATTTTTATAAATTTTTCCGCACTGAATTTAAAAAAACAAGAGAGAAACAAAAGTGAACGAAAGGAAAACAAAATGAAGCAAAATGAGTACGACAGTATTTTGAAAACAATAAGAAGTTTTCGAGGTTTGACAAGAGACTGTTCAAAAATGCTGGTGGAAAAATATAGCCAGTGAGTAAATATTTTATAATTATAATTACTATTAATTTTATTATCATTTATTATTCTTAAAATTATAAATTATATTAAGTTATTTTAATAGGTAGATTTAAATTTATTTATTTCAAAGTATATAAGACTTTTAATTTAAAATTAAATTAAATGAACAATTAAGTATACTAATTAATTAACTATTTTCTCCAGTATCAATAAATATGCACTATTTAGTATTTTGGCAATTGAAGTCCAACAGAGAATGAAATGTATGCACAGTCGACTTTTTGGCGGAGAGAAAAATTACTACGAAAGGTAATTGTTACTATAAATATTTAAAAACGAATTTTAATACAAAACCATTAATTTTTTCTATATTAATTAATTAATTAAGTTATTAATTAACTATTAATTAATGAATTAATTTTTTCTTATCTAACAATAACTTCTTTTTAAATAACTTAATTTTTTTTTTCATCCCTGATAGAGGATTATTATTTTATATTTAATTAATTTCTTTCTCATCCACTGAAAAAAAAATTACAGATACAAACAAGCTCAAAAAACAAGTAAACAAAGTGGAATTATATTACAAATGGCACTTCAAATTAATGCACCACCATCATTATTGGCACGTCATATTTTAGAGGATTACTTAACCGAAAAGGGAGAAAGTAGTAAGAGTTCATTTTTATCTAACTAGTTTAAAAAAAATATTTGTTACCTATCTGATTAATTAGTATCAACTAATTTAATTAAATGTTGCATTTTTTATTTTCATAGTGGAAAAAAAATTCCCACTTTTTACAGATTAAAGAAATTGAATTTTTTTTTTGCAGATTCACGTTCTTCTTTGGGAAAATATCTCAAGGACTCGACTTTAATTGAAGATAAAGACTTGGCTTATGAAATATTTACGGTAATAAAAAAAAAATTATTTTAAAATTATTTTTTCTGAATTTAATTTTTGATATTTATAATATAATATAAAATATAGGTAATTGAATTTAATTAATTTTTTTAAAATAATTGAATTTAATTAAATTTTTAAAAATACTTGAATTTAATTAAATTTTTAAAAATAATTGAATTGAATTAAATTTTTTTAAATAATTGATTTTTTTAATGTTCTAGTGTGTATTATATGACGATCAATATGGACCAGTTGCGGATTCAATTGCATTGTCCGTTGGCGAGGAATATGAAGTTATATTGCAATGTTGCTTAAAGGAGCGTAATATTTCATTTCGTAATGAGCATCATTTGCGTTCGAGGGGTTACGATAAAACGCCCGATGTTAAACTTGAAATTCCAATTGCCGTCAATGGTTATGTGATTAATTGGATTGAATCAAAGGCAAGATTTGGTAATGCTGAGATACATAAGAAAAATGTTAAGGAACAATTTTCAAGTTATTGGAATCGTTTTGGACAAGGTTTAGTGATTTATTGGTTTGGCTTCTTGGACACTTTAATTCAACCCAGCGAGAAACGTTTTATTATTCTCGATCATTTTCCCAAAGAAATCACCTACATGAATCCAAATTCTATACAGCCATTGGCATTTTAATGTATAGTTATACTACGAAAAAAGAACAAATTAATTTTTTTAATTCTATGTAAATAGAATTTCTTTTTTTGTTAATTGTATTCAAATCGAGGAAGTTACGTTGTTTTTTTTAAATAAAAAGTAACTTCTCTTTTTTGTGTGAAAAAAAATATAAATAAACGATATTTTTTACTCTTCTTTCTGAGAATTATTCTTCACTTTGACTAAAGTGTAAGTTTGTAAAGTGTAAATTTGTAAATTTAAAAACTTTATATTTTCAAGAATAAACATCAATTTTTGAATGATTACAGATTCAAAATTTATAGAATTTTAAGTTCATAATTAAATATAATTATTTATTAATTTTCAATTATTTTAATAAAATTTTTAGCAAGAATTTCATTATTCTCATAAATAATAAAATTCTTTAGAGCAATTTAATTATATTCAATACAATTTTAATAAAATTTCTCGAAAGAATAAAATTATTTTTAAAAATCTATTATTTAAATTCAATTATTTTCAAGTTTTAATAAAAATTCCATTAATTTCAAAAATTTTTCGAAATAATTCAATTATTTTTATAAATTGTATAATTCTTGGCAAGAATTCAATTATTTTTTTTTGTAAATAATAAAATTCTTCTGAGAAATTCAATTATTTTCAAAAAAAATTTTAATTAAATTTCTCGAAAGAATACAATTATTTTTAAAAATATTAATTAAATTCCATTATTTTTAAAAATTTTAATATAATTTTAATTTTTAATACAATTTTAATAAAATTTCTCGAAAGAATACAATTATTTTTAAAAATATTATTTAAATTCGATTATTTTCAACAATTCAATTATTTTTATAAATTGTAAAATTCTTGTCAGGAATTCAATTATTTTTCTAAATAATAAAATTCTTCTTGGAAATTCAATTATTTTTAATACAATTTTAATTAAATTTATAGGAAAAAATTCAATTATATTCCAGGTAATTTTAATACAATTTTAATAACATTTTCTCGAAAGAATTCAATTATTTGCAAAAATGTTAATAAAATTCTTGAAATGAATTTATTTAAATTATGAATTCAATTATATTCAAATTTTTTTTTTATTAATACTTTACAAGAATTCAATGATTTTCAGTAAATTGACAATTTAATTATTTCTGAAAATAATTGAATTCTTAAACAGAATTTTATTAAGACTTTTTTAAATAATTGAATCCCTGTACAAACAAATTTATTATTTCTGCAAATAAATAATTTTTCTATGAAAAAATGTACTATTTATTAATATTACTGAATTCTTTCGAAGAATTTTAAAAAATGTTTAAAAATAATTTAATTTTCCCTAGAATTCAATTACAATTGTAAACAATTAAATTCCAGCGAAAATTTCATTATTTTTAAAAATAATTGAATTCTTGAATTGTATTTTATTAAAAGTTTTTTAAATAATTGAAAAATTCAATTTCTTTTTAAAAATAATTGAATTTTCTCGGAAAATTTTTATAAGATTTTTAAAAATAATTGAAATTATCGAAGAAAGTAATTAAAATTGTATTGAAAATAAGTGAAATCCTGAAAAGAATTTTATTTTTAAAAATAATTGAATTCCTGTAAAAAATTTTATTATTTCTAGAAATAATTGAATTATTGCAAAGAAATTTGTAAATAATTGAATTCCTCTGAAATTTTTATTATTTATGAAAATAATTAAATGTTTGCGCGTTAAAAATTATTAATATAGAAGAAGATTATAGATTATTGTTCACTGTTAATTATTCTTCTTTCTGCAATTATTGTTTCTCTTTTCAAAAAAATTAAATCATAATTTTTACTTTTCAAAAATAAATTTATTGAAAAAAGAGGAATAGGGGAGAAAATATTTGAATTTAGGGGATTTTTTTTTAAGGGAAAAAGGGGGACGTGATCCTTAAAATAGAATAGTTTCAAGGATAATAAAAAGAAATAATTGTTTCGAAAATTAATTTATTCGAACATGATGATGATGACAATGAAGATCTTAAGCAGTCTCATTTGGTCTTGATCCCTGAATAGGACGATGAGCTTTGGACAAGTAGTCAGCGAATTCCTGATAAGGAGGCTTTGACAATGCAACGTCCTTCCAGAGATCAGGGGTCAAGTAAGCATAAGTCTTGGCAATTGCAGCGTAAGTTGCCTTTGCAAAATTGCCAAGAGTGCAAGTAGAACCCCTTGCTGATGTGTAACAATCCTCGATACCAGCCATTTGCAATAGTTTCTTTGGAACTGGAGCCGAAACAATTCCCGTTCCTCTTGGCGCTGGTATTAAACGTACCTGCACTGATCCACATTTTCCAGTGACTTTACAAGGCACCGTGTGGGGTTTACCGATTTTATTACCCCAATAACCAAGACGCACTGGGACAACGGACAATTTAGCGAGGATGATAGCACCGCGAATTGCCGTTGCAACTTCCTTTGAGCATTTAACGCCCAAGCCAATGTGACCGTTGCTATCACCAATAGCGACGAAGGCCTAAAATATAAATTATATATTGCAATAAAATATAAATATATTTTAAATATGTTATAATTTTAAACTTTAAAATTGATAATTTCTAATATAATAATAAAATATATTATATATTACATTTTTAAATATGTATGAAATGTAAAAACCCAGAAAGGGTTTAAAAAATTTATTTTTTAAGGAAATTACCTTAAAGCGGGTACGTTGACCGGCACGTGTTTGCTTTTGAACGGGCATAATTTTTAGAACCTCGTCCTTAAGCGATGGTCCAAGGAAGAAATCAATGATTTCAAATTCTTTAATTGGCAAGGAGAAATGATAGATTTCCTCAAGAGTGCGAATTTTTCCATCACGAACAAGGCGGCCCAATTTTGTCACTGGAATCCATTCCTTGGCGTCTTCCTTTCCACGTCCACGACCACGGCCGCGACCTCGTCCTCTTCCTCCTCTACGATCGCCACGGGATCCAAAACCACCACGAAAACCACCGCGTGCGGCTGGAGCTGCGTCCGCCATTCTATAAAAATTCATAAAAAACATTTAAAAAAAGAAATTTCAAAATCAAATTATTTACTATTTATAATTTTCTCTTTATCTTATTATTGTATTACTTTTCTTTATTTATTTCTATTGTTTGTTCATTTTAATTGTTTATTAATTTTTCATAGTTCATAATTTTTTTCATTTTTACTAATTATTTATTATTATTTATTCAGAAAATTCTATTCTATAAAATTTAAAAATATAAACTTTTATTTACTTTTTGAACACCCGGTATGTAACCACGTTTGAGGAAAAGGTGTTAAAGATCAAAAAATAAATTGTTTACTTAAATTTTCACATTTTTAAAGACTTTAGAACCGTAAGAAACAATTATCTAGACAATTTTGATATTTTTTTAATTATTAATAACCTTTTTTCTTGGTAGAAAGTTTAGAAAAAAAGGAAGATTTTAAAATGAACATAACCTAAAATTGCACGTGTTTCAAAAGAAACTTTGGTTTAACTTGTTTTTCAAGTTATAAGAAAAAAAAAGTTAAGTTAACAATTCTAACATGATTGATTAGTTCAATTTTCATTTCTTCTACTTTTTATAAACAAATTTTCAATGGAAATATAATAAATATCGAAAAAATTACTCACGCTGATCTTTCTTGTGATATTTAACAGAAGAAACAAGAACAGTGCGAAGCACTTCCGGAAAGAGAGTGGCTGAGGATGACAGGATGTGACGTCAGAACTTTACAGAGCGCGAAAATTTAAATTAATACTTTTCATTTTTTGAAAATTGTGTGTAATTTATTTAACAACAATGTGTTAACAAATATTTTATGTATTTTATTTTCACTATTTGAATATTACACGAAATTATTGTGCTCTGATCTGAATTTAAAATACAAAAACGAATTAAAATGATATTTATTGTTTAATTTTGAAAACAAAAATTTAAGTAATGATGACCTTTTGATAACCACTTTTCACTACGCATGCGTGGAAGGTAACGTGGTTATCAAATATGGCGGATTGTTTGTGTTTTGCGATTAAATGTCAACCTGTCAATCGTTCAATATAATAGAGAAAAGAAATAATTATTTTTAATAATTGATAATTATTTATTTTTATTCATCGTTTTTAAAGGAAAAAGAAGACACTTTATCTATAAAAATGCCGGCAGTTATTGTGGGAAATCCCCAACGAACTGAACAAATGGCCGAGGCTTTAAAAGTTCATATTCTTCGTGAAAGACAACGTAAAAAACAAGGTATAAATATATATTTTAAACTCTAAAATCAAAAAAAAAATTGAAAGGAAATAAAATGTTTATTTATTAAAATTTAAATTTGAAAAATACGAGTAATTTTCTAATGACACGAAAGAAGAAGAGGAAAAGGTTCGTAGGTAACATAACCTCACTTTTTCCATTCTGACAAAAAAATTTATTTAATAATTTAAATTTTGAAATTTTCTTAATTCAACTTTTACTAATTCAGATTTAGCAAGATTTAGAGAATCAAGAAAATTAAATTTGTAATTTTGATTTATTTATTTAATACTTTAATGCACTTTAAATTATTGGAATTTTATGATAATAATGATTTAGATTGAATTTTAAAGAAATTATTTTTTTCGAAAAAAAGAGCAAGAAGCTGACGCCGAGGAAGAACGTCAACGAAAAGAACGGGAACGTCAACAAAAACAGGATGTTATGACACTTGGTGAAACACGTGAACAAATCACAACATTGGAAAATGAATTGTCACAATTGAAGGACGAGAAACACCAATTATTTTTGCAATTGAAAAAAGTACTCAACGAAGATGATAATAGAAGGCGGCAGCTCATTAAAGAAAACAAGTATTTTCTTTTATTATTAATTCACACACCAAAATTTTGAAAAAGTATTAAAATTAAATTAAAAAATAAAAAAAAAAAAAGAATTTTAGTTAAAGAAAAATTTTTAATTAAATTTTAGAAAAGTTACAACCGATTGCAAAAATTCAATTATTTTCAAAAGTAATCAAGACAATTTAATAATTTCCTTCTTTGCATTACCTTAGTGCTTGTTCGGAAATTATGCCGACTACCGGTGGTTATCGGGATCCAGGAACCGGAACTGGTGGAGTTTGCAGAAGTTTAAGAGATCCCGTTTTTCCCGGGCAAATGGTTCCGAGTCATCCGCTTTACAAAATATTGAGCACATTACCAGCACAAATGCCAGCGACTGTGAGTTTCTATTTATTTTCTTATTTATTTATTCTACTACTTAAAATAGAATTTAAATTAATTAACATAAAATTTATTTTATTTATCTCTTTCTTTATTTTTTTCTTTCTTTTATAGTTTTACAGAAAGATTTATTTACAGTGTAAATGTGTTTACTTTATTTTTACTTATTGATTTTTTTTTGTTGGAAATTTAAAAATAGATTTACTATTCTTTTTGGTTTTAATAAATAAGTTTTTTTTTTAAATTAACTTTTGTAAATTTTGTATCTATTGTTAATTGTAAATTTTTTTATTCTTCTTTTAGATGAAGAGAACAAGAAGTCCTTCACCACCGCCACAGGCCTATGGACCATTTGTCTACACAGCAGCTCCGATTCCAAATTATAAAAATCCCATACCCAGTAAGTTTTTTTAATAAAAAAAGTCAAGAAAAAACAAGTCATTGTGAAAAAATATTTATTTCATCAAAATTTGAACTTACAAAAAAAATTTTTATTAAATTTACATTATTATTCTCAATTTTAATTAATTTTTAATTCATTTTCTTAATTATATCTAATATTCTTTTTTTAATTAGTTAATCAGACTTTAATTTTCGTTTCAGAAACAGAAGAAGCTGCCAGAAGAACGGGAGATTCACGAGCCGTTCTTTGGAATAGTAAGTAAAATACTTTATTTTTGAAAATTGTATTTTTATATTTGAAAAGGAAAATTATTTAAAAAGTTAGGAAACCAAAAAAGAAAATAACAAGTAACTTATACAACGATTGTTATTATTATTATAATAATTATTATCATATTATTATTATTTTAATATAATATAATTAATATCTAGATCACATTTATTTTTATAATAAACAAAGTCTTTATTTATTTTTTTTTGTTACTTGATGAAAAATGAATAATTTAACAGTTAAAATAATGTTGCAGAAAATAATCAGTATCCACCATCGAGTTTTTATTCAACTCCAACTGGTCAAGGCGTTTTCAGTTATTCCGCTCCCACTTCGCAACCGTCCAGAGAATCAGAAGCTGGTATTTAAAAAAACTATTTTCAAAAATTACTTAAGTATTTAAAAAAACGTATTTTATAAAGAATGAAATATTTACACATTTCTAAATATATATAAATAAGTAGCGGACAATAATTAATGAAAATTTTTACATTTTTCAGAATACATCACACTGCAGTCAATTATGCAAGACAAATTTTATCCAAGACCAACGAGTCACGTTACCGTTCATGGAGGAGCGATTCCTATTCAACAGCCGCCTCAGGTTATTATTAATTTCTAATTTTATTCATTTCAATCGTTTTTTTTTTCATTTAAACTTTATTTCAATTGTTTTTTTTTTATTTAAACTTCATATCAATTTTCTTCACTTTATTTCAATAGTTTTTTTTATTTAAACTCTATTTAAACTTAATTTTAATTTTATCAATTGAAATTGATAATAATAAAATGATGAATAAAAAAAAATTCATTGAAATAGGAGTTTTTTTTCGTTTAAACAAAAATAAACGGAAGAAAATGGAAATTTTGAAAGGAAACGATAATTACAGTTGAGAAATAATTGAATTTTATTTCTCTAGGGTGCAAAAACTGGTGGCATTACTTCCGGATATCCGGTGAGAGCGCCACAACCGCCTCCCAGTGCTTATCAGCCGCCGCCACCGCCTCCTGGAACTTACGTTAGCGTTTCTGGTTCAAATGTTCCCAGTAGATTGCTTTACACACAACCGGGCACTCGTTATCTTCAACGGGACGTGTAATCGTTAAATATAAATATATATTTTTTAAAAATTGTTTTTTTTTTTGTTTATAAAACAAACTTTTATGAATCGCACTTTTTATATTACAAGTAATAATAATATTATTAAGGCAAATAAAACGAAAACATTCGGACAATGAATATTATTGATAATAATAATAATAAAAATAAATTATAAATGAAACAAGATTAAAAAAAATTATAAATAGGCAACAATTTAAATTAAATAATATTACAAAATTGGACATTTATTTTTTTAATGACCCTAATGAATATTTTCATTCATTCTTTATTTAAAATAAATATTTTAATTTCTAATAATTTTAATATATAGTCGAAAAAAATTAGTAAAATAGAAAGAAGAAAATAAACTTAATTATATAAAAATAATTATAATTAAGTAAATAATTTTAAAAATACTGTTAAAAATAAAAGTGAATAAAAAAGATAATATGAAATAGAAAAGAACGTTTAAAAAAAATTTATACAAAATATTTAGAAAGACAATTTGAATTTAGAAAAACATAAAATAAAAATAATAAAGTCTTTGAAACGGTACTGTGGAAAAATAAATTTTGGATATTTTCATTTTGGAACTTTTTTCTTGGAACTTTTCGATTGGAATTTCCGTTTTGGAACTTTTGTACCCCAATCCTTTGAAACTGCAAGAGGATTAAAAAAAACACACATTTTATGAAACTATTATAAATTTTTTATTACAATTTTCACAGTTTAAAGGTTTATAGGTATATAAACTAAAAAAAAGAAACAATACAATTTCAATACAACATTTCGCAGAAAAAAAAATTCGTTCATAAAATAAAACTATCTCATTTTTTTTTGTCAATAGAATAAAGTAAATATTACAATTTAAATATATAAACTAAACATAATTCGAATTTTATATTGAACAAAAGTGTTCAGTAAAAAAATAGAAAATTCTTCTTTTATTACATATTTTATAATTATATAAAGAAAAGTAATTGTGTTCAAATTTCACTTTCTTGCCATTAATACTATTTTTTGGAAGAAGATTCCAGTAATTGGACAAAAGCATTGAGAGAATTTTTTATTTAAGTCCACTTCTCTTCATTGCTTGCTGATGTTGTTGGGAGAATAAATGAGCACGCAGCTGATTTATTCCAAAAATCTCCTCTGAACAGAGTAAACATTTTGTGTCTACATTTCGACGATTTCTCATATCACTGAAAAGAAGAAGGAGACAAAAAATGTTAATTAATAACAATAAACAAAAATTTTTGAAACAATTTTCAATTTTCTTTTTGCTTTTATGTAAATAAAAATAAAAATTGAATTCAATATTTAAAAACTCTAATAAAATCTAATTTTTTTAAATACTTAATTAATTTTTTCAAGGAATTGAAATTAAATTTTTAAGAATAATTACCAGGGTGTCTAAAACGGTAAAATTTTTTCGAATTTGTGATAATTTTAGATTTTTTACCAAACAGTGAAGATTATTAAATAAGTAAAGTATTTTTTAAGAGCCCAAAAATAATAAAGCTAAATGCCATAAAAGTGAAAAAATAATGTTGATTTTTAAGAAATTCGGTTTTTTTAATTTTTTCGAATTTTTGATAATTTTAGATTTTTTACCAAAGGGTGGAGAATATTGAATAAGTAAAGTATTTTTCAAGAGCCCAAAAATAATGAAGTTAAATGCAGTAAATGAGAAGAAGAAATGTTGAATTTTAAGAAATTCGGTTCTTCGAATTTTTGATAATTTTTAATAATTTTAAATTTTTTACCAAAGGGTGAAGATTATTGACAGGGTGTCTAACGGTCAGGGAATGTCAGAGAATTTCATTGAAATTTTCAAAAATTTGAATTCCTGAGACGAATTTTATTATTTATGAAAAATGATTGAATTATTGAGAAGATTATTATTAAAATGTTTAAAAAGAATTGAATAACTGATAAAAATTTTGTTATTTTTGAAAATAATTTTATTCTGGCGGACGATTTTATGAGAATTTTTGAAAATAATTGCATTTCCATTGAGAAATTTATTACTTTTAAAAATAATCCAATTCTTGTGATAAATATTACTGCTATTTATGAAAATAATTGAATTTTGCAGAAAACTTTTATTAAAATGCCTCTGATCATTTTGTTATTTATCTTTAATAATTTAATGCTTTTAAAGAATAATTTAAGTAAATAATAGAATTGTTGGGAAGAATTTTATAAAAATCTTATCGAATAATTAAATTATTTCATAAAAATTTAATTAAAATTGTATTTAAAACAATTAATTCCTTTCGAACAATTTTTTTAAGATATTTAAAGGAAAAAATTCTAATATTTTTGTAAATAATTGAATTCTACCAAAGAATTTAAAAAAAAAACATTTTCTTAAATTATTGATTTTTTCGAGGAATTGAAATCAAATTTTTAAGAATAATTGCATTTTTTGAGCGCAATTCCTGTAAAATAGTATTAAAAATAATTGAAATCCTGCGATGAATTTTATTATTTATGAAAAAAATTAAACAGTTTCAAAGAATTTTATTAAAATTTTCAAAAATAATTAAATTCCTGAGAAGAATTTTATTATTTATGAAAATAATTGAATTATTGCGAAAAATTTTATTAAAATGTTTAGTAAGAATTGAATTTCAAGTGAAAAATTTTATTATTTTTGAAAATAATTGAATTCTTCATAAGAATTTTATAAAAATTGTTTTAAAAATAATTAATTTTTTCGAAATATAGTAAAAAAAACGAAATCGTTTTTTTTAAATCTCCAATTAAATTCTACATGAAATTTAATTATTAAAAATTTTTAATTTCACATACGTGCATAAAATTTAAAATTAAATTGATAAACTTACGTTCTGGCGAGTTCGAGTAATTCCAGTTGATTATTCCGCAAACATTTCTTCTCCTCGTCTTCTGGTACGAGTTCAAGTGCACAATGCAGAGGATAAACTGATTTGCTCGCAAGTGATTGTCTTCCGGGCATTAGAAAATCTGCTTCCGGATAAAGTTTCCATTTACTAAAATGAAACACCATTTCTGGCTTTTGTGATTTTCGCTTTCTGTCCATCAACTCAAACAAATACTTTTTAATTTGTGTTTGACAGTCAATTGTATCGCTCATATTATCCTTCGAATCTGCATTAAAGGTTAAACACAAATTCATCCAATGTCGCAGTTTGTTGATCTGTCAAAGTAAAAATTATTTTTATTTCCATATTTCATTTCATTTTCATTACATTTATTTTAATAAATACTAAAAAAAAATTAGTAAGAAAAGTATACAAAAATTATAAAAGAAACAAAAGTTCTTTTATAATTTTTTTTTTTACTTTTCTTGCTAATTTTTTTTCTTTTCTTTTATATTATTTTCAAATTTTTTGAAGGTTAAAAAGTTCATTGAAATTGACAATAAGCATTTAAAAGAAAAAGAAAAAAGAGCGGGAAAATGCTTACCCCGAGTAAATCGTCATTGGTTATTTCCACATCGAAATTAATTTCCATGTCATGTTCCCTAAATAAAGGAATTGCTGGATCGTCATCATTCTTTCTGGGATAAATTCCCAATCCACATAAAGCACCGACATAATCGCCTTTTGTTGCAGTGCGTCTCAATTCCATTCGTGGGCAAAACATTAATGATAAAAGTGACGTTAGACCCGGAAGATTTGGCATTAATGTTGTTTCGCGTAAATTCAAATTTTTACCCGATGGACTTTCACCAACAAAACCGGCAACCAAGAGACGATCGTGAGGATCATTTGGCGCCGTATCCAAAAGCACCGAATTCACAGATTGATGATCGATATTTACCTGAAATAATAATAAAAATAATAATAACAATAATAATAAAAATAATTACAGAAATAATAAAAAATTTCCATTTTAAATTTTACCCAAAAATTCTGAACGAAATTTAATAAATTTAAAAATTACCTTTTTCGAAGCCCCAGCATTTGTCAAATGCATCAATTCAATTTCCAATGGTGAGAAAGGACCTCGCAAAAAAATCGTCTTCGTGCATTCCTTTTCATTCGGTGGCTCAGGATGTATCTCCATAGTACTGCATTGATCGTATTGTTGTTCCTCAAAAACTTCCTTTTGCGATGCCTCATAATTATCATAATTCTCTCTCAATTCATGATTAAAACGTGACAAATAATCCTCCTCAAATGATTCAGCATAATTTTTCTCAATTAAATACTGATTCACATTTATTGCCTCAACATTATCGCCCATTGACTTTTTACAATGCAATGTCAATGCAACCACAGAATTGACAACAGAATAAATTTCACCAAAAATATATTTCGGCCTCTTCTCACCGCGCAACAATTGATCAAATTCACGTTTCGCCTCCGATGACCATTGTCCACTGATACTTGACATAAATGTCGGTCGTAAATTTGCCAAAACACATTCAAACGCCAACGCCGGTAAATCAAAGTCCCTCTCGTCCTGCGGCGTCGTTACATTCAATATACGTAAATCTTTAACTTGCACCAAAGCCATTTTACCGCAATCAACGTATAAAACGTTTGCAATTTGTATTCCTTTCTCAGTTTTATAACTTTGTATTTGCGCCCGATGATAACGTTTATCTTGATTTGAAAATGGCGCAAAGACAAGTGTCTCAATTTTTGGCATTGTTTTTATTGGTTCTAGATAACTGTCTTTTGAATTCACACGCTTTAGAATACAATCGAGTTTCAATTGTGAATCGTCGTCAATCATTTGCGCCCAAAAATGTCCTGGATCAATGACTTCGGTTATTTTCAATCTTATCATTGAAATATCAAGTCCTGGTAAAACGGGACGAATGCCAAAGTTTTTTCTTGCACGCAAATTTAATGGTTTTTCGTCAAAAAATGTTTGTCCACGATCGCCAATTAATTTCAATTCTCTTGCCATTGCAATCGATGAATTCTCATCGAGTACCTTCACCGCCAATGTTGTGTTTACTTTACGCAATTTTATCGCTCTGCAAAAAAAAAATCATTTTTCAATTCTATTTAGTAAATTTATTTTATTTTAGTACAAAAAAATTTAGGAACTTATTTTTTCTAAATAAATAAATAAAATAAATAATAGTAATGTTTTTAAAAATAAAAAAAATAGTATAAAAATATTGCATTATTAAATAGAACAATTCAGAGTTGGGGGAAAAATGAGCCATTTTCTCCTGATTTCCAGAAAGAATTTAAAATTTTCCCCTAAACTTTAAATAAAAAATTCGCATCAAAAGTTTAATTAAAAACTATCGATTTTAAAAGTTAAATTACTTGCTTATGGTGAATTTGTTTAGAATTTTTCAAAATTTTCAATAAATTTTCAATTACAATTTTTTGAAAAACCGATTTTTACCAAAGAGTCGAGACAATTTAATAAGTATAGTATTTTCTAAAAGCACAAAAATAATGAAGCTAAATCCCATAAAAGAGAAGAAAAAATGTTGAATTTTAAGAAAATCGGATTTTTGAATTTTTTCGAATTTTTGATAATTTTAGATTTTTTACCAAAGAGTCGAGACTATTAAATAAGTAAAGTATTTTCCAAAAGCACAAAAATAATGAAGCTAAATCCCATAAAAGAGAGGAAAAAATGTTGAATTTTAAGAAAATCGGATTTTTGAAATTTTTCGAATTTCTGATAATTTTAGATTTTTTACCAAAGAGTCGAGACAATTTAATAAGTAAAGTATTTTCCAAAAGCACAAAAATAATGAAGCTAAATCCCATAAAAGAGAGGAAAAAATGTTGAATTTTAAGAAAAACGGATTTTTGAAATTTTTCGAATTTTTGATAATTTTAGATTTTTTGCCAAAGAGTCGAGACAATTTAATAAGTAAAGTATTTTTCCAAAGCACAAAATTAATGAAGCTAAATCCCATAAAAGAGAGGAAAAAATGTTGAATTTTAAGAAAAACGGATTTTTGAAATTTTTCGAATTTTTGATAATTTTAGATTTTTTACCAAAGAGTCGAGACTATTAAATAAGTAAAGTATTTTCCAAAAGCACAAAAATAATGAAGCTTGATCCCATAAAAGAGAAGAAAAAATGTTGAATTTTAAGAAAATCGAATTTTTGAATTTTTTCGAATTTTTGATAATTTTAGATTTTTTACCAAAAAGTCGAGACAATTTAATAAGTAAAGTATTTTCCACATTAAAAAGTTTGACATTAAAAAATGAAAAATGCCAATACTTAACCCACAAAATTTAATTTTCAAAACAAACAAATGAATGCAGATAATTTGCTAACGGAAAGGAACTTACGATTATTATAATGTATTAAAAAAAATTGAATTCTTGTGATGAATTTTATTAAAATTTTTTTAAAATAATTGAAAACCTGACAAGAATTTTATTGCGTAAAAATAAATTAATTATTGCGAAAAATTTCGATATTTTAAAAAAGTAATTGAATTGTTTTGAAGAATTTACTTGAATTTGAGAAAATAATTTAATTTTTTCTAAAACTTTGATAAAAAATAAAAATTTAAAGAAAAAATTGAAGTTTTTTCGTAAAATTTTATTAAAATAATTGAATTGAAAAAACTTTAATTTTTGCAAAAGATTTTACTATTTATAAAAATAAATGATTACTTCCGGAGAATATTTTTTTGAAAATAATTGAATTATCTTAAAATATTTTATTAACATTTTAACTTATAACTTATATGTTACTTTAAGTTGGAGGGACAAATATTGTAAAACTTATATTAAGTGTACAAAGGAGAAAATAAATCTATCTATTTTATTAACATTTTTGAAAATAATTCAATTGTTTCGAAAATACCTACTTAAATTTTGGGGAAGAATTTATTGAAAATTGCATTGAAAATAATTGAATTCCTGTAGAGATTTTAATTAAAATTGTAAATTAAATAATTGAATTTATGAGAGAAATTTTATTACTTATAAAATAATTGAATTTATCTCATGAAGTTCATCAAAATTTTAACAATAATTAAATTCTATTAAAAAATTATACTAAAATTGTATTTTCAATAATTTTATTCTATTCCTGAAAAGATTATATTATTTATGAAAAAAAAATTGAATTTTTGTGATGAATTATATTAAAATTTTCAAAAATAATTATTTTCTTTTATAATTTTCTTTAGATTATAAAATTAAAATTGCATTTTAAAGAATTGAATTCTTGTCAGGAATTTTATCAAAATTTTTAAAAATAATTGAAATCTGTTGAAAAATTATATTAAAATTATTTTTAATAATTAATTAAAAATATATTTAAAAAAAATACCTATAAACTGCGGGTGAAATTTTTCCAGTTACATCCGGAGCTCTATCGTCTTCGGCAAATTTTCTCTCACGATTCCAAAAGTGAATGTAAATACGTTGTGAAATGTCGAAGGAGATGAAAATTTTATCAATTGACGATGGTGCGCATTCAGTGAATAATTCTTGTATTCGTTTGGCATAAAGTTTACCGGGTTGATTTTCGGGCCAACCTTGAAGAAATACTGTCTTCACTGGATCCAGTCCAGCGACCATTTTCAGCGAATTCTTTCCATTTTCTTCAAGTGTTTTTGCATTTTTCACAAAATAATTTGGATAAAATGCTCCGGCGAGTATAATTTTTTGTACAAAGGCCCATTCATTATCATTCCAAGTAACACGATTCTCACCGACACTCTCGACAATTCCCATTCTTTGTAAACGCTTCTCAATATCTCCAATTAGAAGCAAAATTTCACGTAATACACGCACTTGAATAAAATGTCGTTGTGCCCATGCACTTTCCGATGCTTTTGTCGTTATTCGCCGACTCGCCTTTTCCCGCTGCCAAAGCTATTTACCAAAAAAAAAAGAAACGGGGAATATTTAATTAATTACTTTTAAATTAATTTCAATAAAGTTTTACGAAAACTGTTTTTAATAAAATTAGTGACAAAATTAAACAGTTGATAATTTAAATTAATTTTTATTAATTTAAATTTTAGAGAGAAAAATTCATAAGCTTTAATATCGAATTTTTTACCTTGAAGGCATTGAGCGAGGCAATGCAGTCACTGCAAGATGTATCGGCATAAGTAATTTTCGCATTATACGCCTGAAGTTTCTTTTGAAACGGATTGCTGAACATACTTTTTGTCGCCATACTCGCTCCCATTATTATTGCATCGGTTAAAATACTAAAACAATGACCGAGAGCGATCAATTTTGAAATTCTAATGTCCAATGGTAAATGGGCCATTATTCTTCCAAGATCAGTTAATGTCCCGTCGCTATCATTGAAATCATCATCGACATTAAATAAGGCGCCGGCCTCTTTTAAAAGTTTTACAGTTCGCTTTAAATTTGACAAATCAGGCGGATCCATTGACAGTGCCAATAATTCCTTCGGTTCGCCCATATCCAATAATTTTGCATTCAAAACAAGTGACTCGAGCGGTGAACGCATCATTTCTGGATCGCTGTCTTTTGGAAAGTACTGAAAATGAAACAAGAATTTCACACTTAAAAATCAATTAAAAGAAGTATCAATTATCAATAGTATCAACAGTATCAATTAAAAATTAAATTTTTTGAATTCATATTGAAAAGAAAAAAACATACAATAGAAAGAAAATTAACTTTTGTAAAAATAAATCACTTGCCTGATAGAATTCTTTTGGTACTAGACGATAAACGCGACCTTTCATTACACGACCCGTTCGTCCTGCCCTTTGATCACAATTTGCTTGACTTGCCCAGACAAGTTCGAGAGATTGAAAATTCGTAACCGGGTTCATCACGAGTTGTTTCGTGAGACAAAAGTCGATTACTGCAAAAAAGAAAATAAATAAATAAATAAAAAACAAAATATTAAATACAGTTTTCCTCTTCACTTTAAAATATAATTTAGCTTTTTTCCCTTTTTTTCATTTGGAAAAAAGTTTTTATATTAAAGCTTTTATTAAATTTCATGATAACAGAGTAGTCGCACAAAAATTTAATTTTGTTTTTCCCTAACTTTTCCTTGATTTCCAGACACTTAATGATTTTTTCTCTGACCCTAGTAAACAATATTCTGATTTACTATAAAAATTATTAGATACTCAAAAACTTTTGTATATTTTAATAAACTTCTTCAAAACAATTGAATTCTTTTCCATTTTTTTTTTAAATTCTCGTCAAAATTTCAATCTACTATTTTAATAAAATTTCTCAAAAGAATTCAATTATTTAAAAAAAGAATTAATAAAATTCATTGCAAGAATTAAATTTATTTTCATAAATAATAAAATTCTTTACAGGATATCAATTATTTAAAAAAATGTAATAAAAATTCGCTGCAAGAATTTAATTATTCTTCTAAATAATAAAATTCTTCAAAGGATTGCAATTATTTTTTATACAATTTTAAGTAAATTCTTTGAAAAATGTAATTATTTTCCAAAAATGGTATTAAAATTCTTCAAAAGAATTAAATTATAAATTATTTTTAATAATTTTTGCAAAAGTTCCTTGAGAATTTTTGAATCGATTTGTTTACAATTCAATTTTAAAAAATTTCGATTATTCGGAAATTCTTCAATTAAATATTTAAGAAGAAAATAAAATCAATTTTTCTTAGAAAATTCTACTAGAATTCAATAATTTAAATACAAAAATAAATAATATATTGAATAATTGAATGTTTCTTAAAATTCAATTCTCATAAAGAATTTTATCAACATAATTGAATTCTTTCAACGAATTTTAATAAAAATTTTAAAAATAATTACATTTTTCGAGGAATTCGATTAAAATTGTATCAAAAATAATTTAATACCTGTGAAAAATTTTATTGTTTATAAAAATAATTTAATTCTTCACAAGAATTTTGATATTATATTTAAAAAAATAATTAAATTATTTCAAAAAATTAACTTGAATTTTAAAAATAATAGAATTCTTGTGTATGAATTTTATTAAAATTCTTTAAAATAATTGAATAACTGCGAAGAATTTTATTGTTTGTAAATTATAATTAAATTTAATTTTTGCCAAGAATTTTGATATTTATAAAAATAATTAAATTGTTTCGAAAAATAATTGAATTCTTTGGGAAATTTTTATTAACATGAAGAATGAAAAATTTTATTAATATTATTAAATTGAAGAAAAATTTTTAGAAACAATTGAAATTTTGCCAAATTTTATTAAAATTTTTGAAAATAATTGAATTTCAAAGAAGAGTTTTATTATTTATAAAGATAATTTAAATTTTGAGGAGCATTTTTTTAAATTTTTGACATTAATTGAATTTCTGCGAAGCATTTTATTACTTTTGAAAATAATTGAATTTCTGCAATTATTTGAAACTTGTCCAAAATTCAATTTTTTCCAATACTTTAATAAAAAATCCCTGACCTGTGACAACCATGGTAATTTTTTTCAAGGGCTTTTGCCCCTGTTTACTTCAAAAGAAAATAGATGAATAAATTTTTTAAAAAAATGTCAACAAAAAACAATAGCAATAAGTTAAAAATAAACGAGAAAAAAAATGAAATACAAACCATATCTAACATCAGGAACGGTGATACTGCTCTCGGAAATATTTGTCGAGAGAATAATACGTCGATGACCGCGCGGTGGTTTTTGGAAAATTTTCTCCTGCTCGTCGCTTGTTATTGACGAATGCATAACAACAATGTCCCAATTCCAATTTTGATGACTCGGCGATTTTAAAATATCGTGCATCTCTTCAATTTCATAAATACCAGGCATAAATACAAGAACAACATGACGTTGAAATGAATTTTCATCTCCATCATTGTCCTCGTCATCATCATTGTTATCATCCTCATCGGTGCAATCCTGACAAGTCTTGTCAATTTCATCGAAGACAATTATTAATTTCGAACAGAAATTCATCATCTCTCTCGATATACGCGGTTCATCATAGGACACTTCCGGCAACTGAAAACAAAAACAAATCCTTTAGAAATTTAAATAAAAAAAAATTACAATTTTACAGTTGCCGCACAGAAATTTAATTTTGTTTTTCTGACTTTTTTTCCTGACTTCCAGATAAAATTATGACTTTTTCCCTAATCCTAA
The DNA here is from genome assembly GCF_015476425.1 of Leptopilina heterotoma. Classification (NCBI taxonomy): domain Eukaryota; kingdom Metazoa; phylum Arthropoda; class Insecta; order Hymenoptera; family Figitidae; genus Leptopilina; species Leptopilina heterotoma. The sequence continues at coordinate 158,841 of NW_025110812.1, forward strand.
AGAATATTCTGTTTAACTTCCAAAAATTCCCTGTTTCTATTTTCCTTGAATTTCCTGACCTGTGGAAACTCTGAATGAAAATAAAATATAGTTAAAATGAAAACTTACCGGTGCAATTGAACCCATTTGACAAAGATAGAAAATATTGATGTCAAATTGACTTCGTTTTGAAATATCGATAATTGGCGCGTTGCCCATTTTATCTTTTTTTATTGGACTTTGAAAATAAGAGGCAAATTTATCAACGTCAATTGTTGCTGACATCAAAATAACTTTAACTTGCCGTGAATTTGTTCGCAATAATTTACGAACGACAAGTAAAAGAAAATCCATTTCCTGACTGCGCTCGTGTACTTCATCCAAAATAATGTGCGTATAGTCGAGCATATTTTTGGAATTTATCAATTTTCTCAATAATACACCAGTCGTGCAGTACGTTAATCTCGTGTCATTTGAAAAGCAACTTTTCATTCCAATTTGATAGCCAACCAATGTTCCCAATGGCCATTCTCTTTCTTTGCTCACACGTTTCGCGATACTTATTGCCGCTATTCTTCTCGGTTGTGTAACTGAAAATTTCGAAAACGCAAATCAATTATTTGTAAACTTGAGAAAAAATGTATATTTAAATATTTATATTTGACTAGAGGAAAAAAAAAGTTAAATAAGAAAATTATTAAAGGTTGGATTTTTTTTTTAAATTTACAAAAAAGAAAAGAAAAAAACACTCACCAATTATATTGCATGGCACTCGTTTTTTACAACTATTATCTAGTAAAAATTGTGGAACTTGCGTAGTTTTTCCACATCCAGTTGGTCCTTGAATTATCACCACAGAATTTGTCTCTATCATTGCTATAATTTCCTCCTTCTTTGGCGATATCGAGAGATTTTCATTCTGACGATGAGCAAAATTGTATGTTTTGTAAATTTTCGTAAGTTCCTCGTCTTGAACTTCTTGCATTACCGGTAATGTACCACGTGAAATTTCATCAAAATTTTTCGTCTTATCGTGACCATCAAAATTACTTGCTTCCTAAAAAGAAAAGAGCAAAATTAAATTAAAAATTCAATAAAAATTATTAATTAAGAACTAAAATTGTTTATTATTAATAATACATTTATTTAATAGACTAATATTAATTATTATTAATTTATTTAATAATTAAAATAATTTTTCAATAGAATTGAAATATTTTTAAAAAATGCTGATAAAACTGATAAGAAGAATTCAATTACGTCAAGCATTCTTCGTTCTTCAGCTTTAACATATTCTTCGACGTATTCCTTATTTTCCTGAACAGTTTGAGGATATAATGCTTCCAGTTCACGATCAATCGCCTCCATATTCGTTGGGACGTATCTCTGACTAGTTCTTGGTTCCATATAAACTCGCTTGAATTTCGTATTTGGCTTAAAAAGATCGAGTGGATCCATTTTTTTTTTGGTTTTAATCTAAACGTCCAGGAAGAAAAAAAGGCAATAAATTTAGTATCAAGTTTGCCACAAATATTTAATTTTGTTTTTCACAAAGTTTTTCCTCATTTCCAGATAAAATTTTGACTTTTTTGCTGACCCTAAAGAATATTCTGATTCACAATTCAATTTTACGAAATTTCAATTCTTCAGAAATTCTTCAGTTAAAAATATATGAGAAAATAAAAACTTCAAATAATTTCAAAAAGAATTCTATTAAACTTTTTAAATACAAATAAATAATTTATTGAATACATAATTGAATGTTTCTTAAAATTTAATTCTAATAAAGAATTTTATTAACAAATTTTTAAATAATTAAATTCTTTCGACGAATTTTAATAAAATTTTCAAGAATAATTACATTTTGCAATGAATTAAATTAAAATTCTGCAAAAAGTTTTATTATTTATGAAAAAAATCCAATTCTTTCCAATAAATTAATTAAAATTTTCAAAAATAATTAAATTCTTGTGAAAAATTCACAGAAATTCAATTATTATTCAAAATTTTAATAAAATTCTTGACATAAATTAAAAATAACAAAATTCTTTGCAGATTTTCAATTACTTTCAGAAATTTTAATAAAATTTTCCGCAAGAATTTAAATATTTTCGTTAAATTAATAAAAATCTTTGCAGAAATTCAATTATTTCCAAAAGTCTAAATAAAATTCTTCTCAAGAATTAAATTATTTTCAAAAATTTCAAAATTTTTGCTGAAAATCAAATATTTTCGAAAAAGTTTTGATAAAACTGTTTTCGTAGAAATTCAATTATTTTTAATTCAATTTAAAAAAAATGGCTCGATAAAATTTAATTATTTTTTAAATTTTAATAAAATTCTTCGAAAGAATTCAATTATTATTCTTACGAATTTTGATACAATTCTTTATAAGAAATAAATTATTTTCAATGCAAGTTTAATTGAATTCCATGAAAGAATTTAAAATTTCTGAAAGTAATTGAAGCTTTTGCCATGAATTTTATTAAAAATTTTTGAAAATAATTGAATTTTGCAATGAATTTTAATAAAATTCCTCAAAATAATTGAATTTTGTCGAAGAATTTTGCTATTTATTTTTATAAAGATAATTAGAATGTTGACCACAATTTTTTTTAGATTTATTTAAAATAATTGACTTTCTGCGAAGTAATTTATTAATTTTTAAAATAATGAAATTCCTGTGATGAATATTGTTATTTATAAAAAATAATTGACTTTTGCAATTATTTTTTTTTAAATTCCTGAACATAATTGAATTTCGGCGAAGAATTTTGCGATATTTATAGAGATAATAATTGAAATATTGACGAGAATTATTTTTTTAATTTTTGCATTGAATTGCAAGATTTATTTAAAAAATACAAATCCGAAAAATTGTTCAGAATTAAAAATTAAAATTTTTAATATTAATAATAGTAAAATGATCAAAATATTAAATTTAAAAATAAAAAATTAAAACATTAAAACATTAAAATTAAAAATAAAAACATTAACAGATGTTTTTTTTTAAAATCGTATTAATTTTTTTTACGAAAAACTAAATTTTTTCAAATTTTAAGAAACTGAATATATTTATTTAAATACAGTCAGTCCGCAACAATAGTAAAAAAAACATTTGAAATTCAAAAAGTTATGAAAAAGAATAAAGAAATGAGAAAATTATAGGTACAAAATTTGCAATTATTTAAATTCAATACTATAAATAAAAGAAAGAGAAATATGTAAATAATAAAATTTATCAAAGTAGAAAAATATTAGCACTCTGGACATAAAAAAATTACATTTTTTAAAACAATAAACAATGAAAATGAAAAAATTAAAATATGAGTTCAAACAAAACGGGAATAAACTTGAATTTTTAGGTTATGCTGAACAAAATTCGAAAATATAAAGAACTTTTTTTTCACTTAAAAAAAGGGGGTTAATTACAAAAAAAATTTATATTTCTATCAAAATAGAATTAAAGATAATACTAAAAGTACTAATCAAAATAGTCTTTTAAATAATTCAGACTTCTAAAAAATTAGTTCTTTTAAAGTATAAAAAGGCAATTAAAATAAAAAGATAACTACAAAGAAAATTGAATTACAACAGAAATTAAAATATTTTCCTTCAAAAAATGCCAAAATTTGTTAAAATTTACAATTATAAAAAGATAAATACCACTTGTGAATTTTTACCAACATGTGGCCCATAAAAATGGGAATTTGTAAAGACGAAATAAAAAACTACTTACTTATTTTTTTATCACCAAGGTAAATGAATTTGTTAATAAAAAATCATTTTCTAGGCACTTTTTTATCAAATTCAACACTAAAAACTACATGTAGAATTTTTAATGTTTTATATCACTTTTAACCGGCGATTTTAATGGGTAATAAACTCTGATGCAGGGCTCATGGTGAATGATGAACAAAGGGAGAAGAGTAATAATTGAATTGCAAATGGCGTGAACACCGTGAAGTTGGCAAACAATGTGAAATTTGCCATTTGCAATAAAATTTCGATGATAATAGCAAATTTTAATCAGGATTATCATTAAAAAAAGGATCCTAATTCTTATTTTGGTTTTAATTAACAGTGAAATTGTGAATTAATCGAATTATTGACAAATTAAGGGGTGTAAATTTAAACGTTAGATTTATGTCCAATTTTCATTTTGTTCATTCGTCGAGACAAGAATATCGTCCACCAATCAATACTCGAGATCATCATAATATTTAAGAAACATAAGGGTGAACTTACAATCGAGTCTCCCTTCACACCAGTGCAATTTTGAATTTTTTTTCTCCTATTTTTCTCTTTCCCTTAAATATTTACAGGAAAGTCCAATTTTATCAAACACCACAAACTTTTATAAATATTTCTTATTTGTTTTTCCAATCTCTCCACTAATTTTCTTCTGTAAATGAAAGAAATGGAAAAAAAGGATTCACGGGAATTTGAATTTACCGCCTAAATTGCGGTAAATCGCTCGATCGCTGTCAGTTCGATAAACATAACCTCAAAATTCTACTGTTTTGGAGAAGTTTCTTATCAGAAAAAAAAATCTCAGTGAATTAAATCGGAAAGGCGAATGATATATTGATATGCACTGTAAAAAAGACCAATGTTGAATTACAATCGGGTCGTTAATTTTAAATTTTCCAGTTTGTAATTTTACTACGGTACACGTAATAATTTAACACCCATATAGTATTTTCACAATTAAAAAGTAAAATTATTACGCTTATCGTTGTAAATGTGTCACGCGTTAGTAAATGTACATCCCGAATGTTTAATCATTTCGTGATACATTGGAAACTTTTCGCTTCACGTATAACGTTGTATGTTAGCAACCCAACCGTAAAAATATTTTCGTGTGTTAAGTAACTTACAGCTGATAGTTTTACCGACAGTATGTAGAATTATGTAGCTGTCTGTAAGTATACATTCGAATATGATATTTTTTGCCCGAATGTTTTTCTACACTGCGTGACGATGAAGTGGCATATAAGAAACTATGCGCATAGGCAAACGTTAATATTTTAATTTTAATTTATTAAAATTTCGACAATTTTAAGAATTTAAAGATTAAAGGAAATTTGTAAAGGTAAGTTCAAATTCTTAACATTTTTCATTTCTTAAATTTGAAAGATTTCTTTTTAATTTTTCATATATATCAAAGTTAATAAGGTAATGTCTTTTAACCTAAAAAGAGACACGTTTTTAATGATTTTTTATACTTAAAAAATTTTATTCAACTGTGTGAATTTTCTGTATGAAAATAATTTTCAAACATAAAAAATTTTTTCAGAATATCTTCATGGACTCTATTGCTTAAGCAGCTCGTATTTTTTAAAATTAAAGTGGAAAAAGTATTTGTTTTTCCTGTTCTGTTGGGGAATTCGTTAACTTTGTACAAATGACAAAAAAGCTACAAATGTGATTTGTATATTATAAATATTTAATATATTTATTTATTTCTTACATTTTTCCTTTATTTCCTTTTTATAATTTAACCTTTATGTAATACAAAATAAATATAAAAAAAGAATAATTTTAAAATGCAGCGAAATTATTATGTAAAATTACCGACGAGTGGTCGATTTACAATTTGATGCGAAATCACATAAGAGAGGTTATGTTACGAACGGTAAGTAAGTTAACATTCGGCTGTAATAGTACTACGTCATACGTGAAGCGAAAAGTTTCCAACGTTACACGTTGTAAATTTACATTGGGCTTTTTTACAGTGCATGTATAAAGAGACTTTTACTTTAAAAAAATAGGGGCGTGTTTAATAATTATAAAGAAAACCGGGCGAAGTGAGTGTACTTATGTTTATATTTGTTGTTAAACTTGAAAAGCATACAAAAATAGATTGAAGTGCAAAATATGTGTCAATTTCATTTATTGCAATGAAAAAGGCAAGAAGAAAACAATTGGAATAATTTTTGTGTGTTGAGTACCTAATAGAAAGTATTGTAAAATTATGGGTAAGTTATTCTTTTTTGTTTCATTTTTTACACTTTTCAATGGAAATATAATATTTTGACATAATATTTAAGATGATTCGGTTGAATCGCAAAAGTGGCAACAACATTTGTCACTTTTACGTGAACAATATTTGACACTTTACACGGCAAATGCGGAACTTCAACAAAAATATGCCGCACTTGTCGCTGTTCAGAGTGAAAAAGGAGAATCGGGATTTATTGGAAGACTTCTTGCTGCTGTTGCTTCTCTTTATTCACAACAGAATTACAGGTAAAAATATTTTTTATTTGCATCTTTTTTTTTGTAATTCAATCTTTTAATTGACATTTAAATAGTCATTAAAAATAATGGATTTATAGAAGAATTTTAGTTATATACATTTTAAAAAATTGAATTTTGGAGAAGTTGCAAATAATTGTAGAAATTCAATTATTTCCAATACAATTTTAATAATATTTCTCGTAAGAATTCAATTATTTTTAAAAATTTTAATAAAATTCCTCTCATGAATTCAATTATTTAAAATACAATATTAATTAGTGATAAAATTATTTACAAGCGTTCTTTTCAACGCAATTTTAATTAAATTTTTCCACAAAATTTAAATATTTTTGGATATATTTTAATAAACTTTTTTGAAACAATTTAATTAATTTCCAAATTTTTAATTCAATTTAATTAAAGTTTCATGAAAGAATTCAATTATTAAAAAAAAATTTTAATAAAACTCAATGCAAATGTTTAATTATTTTCAAAAGTAATAAAATTCTTCGCAGTAATTCAATTTAAAAATTTTGTAAAATTCTCGTCAAAATCCCAATTATCTTTATAAATAATAAAATTCTTCTCCAAAATTCAATTATTTTGAAAAATTTTCCTCATTTCAATGATTTATAATATCTACTATTTTTTTTAAAAATTACTCAAAAGAATTAAATTATTAGAAAAAAATCTAAGAAAAATTGTGGTCAACATTTCAATTATCTTTATAAATAAATAGCAAAATTCTTCCACAAAAATTCAATTATTTTGAGAAATTTTATTAAAATCCATTGCAAAATTCAATTCTTTTCGTAAATAATAATAGTATCTATCACAAGAATTCAATTATTTTCAAAAATTTTAATAAAATTCATGGCAAAATTTCAATTACTTTCAGAAATTTTAAATTCTTTCATGAAATTCAATTAAAATTGCATTGAAAATAATTTATTTCTTATAAAGAATTGTATCTAAATTCGTAAGAATAATAATTTAATTCTTTCGAAGAATTTTATTAAGATTTTGTAAAATAATTAAATTTTATCGAGATATTTTTTTAAAAATTGTACCTATTAAAAATAATTGAATTTTTACCAAAAAAAAAAATTTTATCAAAATATTTGAAAATTTGAATTTTCCATACTTTTAACTAATAAATAATCATTTTCCTTTCAGTGATTTAATTGTAAAATTGAAAGATCGAGACGTACCAGCTCATAAATTCGTTCTCTGTGCTCGAAGTGATTATTGGTCTTCAGTTCAAGAAAAATCAACTCTTGGTAAAATCACATTTTTTTATTAATTTAATCAAGCAATGAAAAAATTAATAATCTTAATTATATTTACCGTCACTTTTCTTTTACTGCATCAACCCTGAAATATTTTACTTTTTGTTTTCTTTTTACTGTAATATTTTTAAAAATTTCACTTAAATAAATAAATAAAATAATGAGTAATTATTACCATTATCAATGTTAATAAACAAAATTTTATTTTTCCTATTAAATTAATTTACAATACTTTCAGATTGGATAGATTTGGATTCACACGTGGGAACTGTATTATTAAAATGGATTTACACCGATTTAGTTGAACAGGAAAATTTAACGCTCGAATTAATGAAAGCGGCGTCGAATTTTCATTTAAATGAACTAGTGGAGAAATGTGAAATTTATTTAATTGGAAAAGTTGAATTGAAAGATTGCGTTTCACTGTATACAGTTGCCGAAGAATTGGGAACACAAAAATTACGCGATCACTGCAGTTCATTAATTTCCGCTCATTGGGTAAAAAGAAGAATCAATATTTAAAATTTTAAAATTATTATATTTAATAATTAAAATTATTTATTATTTTTTAAAAATTTTAATAAAATTCTGCTGTAGAATTAAGTTATTTTCGTATAAATAATAAAATTCTTCGCAGGTATTCAATTATTTATATTTTACGATTATTAATGACTTTCAAGGAATATTATTATAAAATAATAAACTCTCAGAATACTCAAGTTTTTATTATTTTTTTGTATTTCTTGTATTTTTTATTTTAATTATAGATAAATAAATATTTAATTAAATTATTCTCAAAATCTTAATTTTTCAGGAGGACTTAACGGGTGAGGACTTTAAGGAAATGCCAGGAGCTCTTTTATATCAATTATTACAAACAAAAAGTAAATATCCATTGCATTCGGCGGTTCGTCTTCAGAGGGAAGACGTTGTTTTTCTTTATCTCATTGAAAATAATTCCGAGGTATGTTCAATTTTTATTTTTTTATTCTCTCTCTCTCTCTCTTTTTTTTCTAGTTTTTCTTTTAGTTTAAAAAAAATGTTTTTATTTATTTTTCTTTCTTTTATAAAGAAGGAAAAATAATAATAAATGTAAAATTTTAACTATTATTCTTTATAAAAAAGTATATAATAATTTATTATTTTTATATTATAGAAAAATATAGCTCTTTTACTTTTTATAGAAAAGAATAAGCTTTATATTTTTTTTTATAAAAATAATACTTAATAGTTAGATTTTTATACAGAAGAAAATAGTTTACATATTTTTGTTTATTTATTTTGTTTATTTTTTTTTACATATTTTTTTTCATTAGATAAATAAAACAAAAATGAAAATATAAATATGAAAGAAAACAATATAAACAACAATATCTGGGAAAATAATAATTTAAACATGAAAATATAAAAACACTATAAACACTAGAAACAATATAAATGTAAAAATATAGAAACAAAATATAAAATTACAGAAGTAAGAAAAATACAAAAGAAAAACAGAAACAATATAAGTATCGAAATACAGAAACATAAAATTAAAAATTTATAAAGTAAAGTTTAAACATTTGAAGTTAAATTTTAAAAATTAAAGTTTATATCGTATTTCAATTTTATTTACTTTTTTCTTAGAAATAAAATTTACACATATTTTATATATTTTTATTTATTTCAATTCGGTGTATATAAATAGTTTTTTGAATATAATTCATTTTTTTCTTTTGTTCTATTGTAAATATTTAAAACAAAATGACGGTATTAATTTACTAATCGTGTAATTTCACTATCTCAGACTACTTAACAAATTCGTTAATTAATCTTCTAATAGAAGTTTATCACAATTTTTTGGCTTTGTTCAAAGAAATAAAAACAGCCCTGAATTTCTTACGATCTTCCTGTATAAACAAATCGGTTGAAACAATTATTATTTATCGTTATATATTTTACAACTTTTTTTTCTTTCATTTATTCTTTTTTCTTTCTTTACTTAATTTTAGAAAATTTAAAATTAATTTAATTCGGTTAGAGACATTAATTTTTTTCTATCTCTCTCTCTCTCTCTCTCGCTCGACCCTTGAGTAGAAAAATAATTTACACTTAAATTCTAAGAAAAGGAGGTTGAAATGAAAATTTAAAGTTTAGAAAAATATTCTATATGTTCATTGTTTTTAGTTGTGATAGAATTTTTTTTTTCCTTCTCTTTTTAAATCTATAATAAATATGAAGTAACTAATGCCAGGGGAATAAAAATAATTAACTTGGATGTAAAATGAAGAGATGAAATTCCATTGCAATAATGTGTATTGCAATAACAATATGTTGCTGGACCAGTTGGTGAATTTTTATCGATATCTTGAACGCAGCCTGGCTCATAAAGATATCGTTGAATATTATCCCTGAGTTCCCATTGTTTATTTTTTAAATAATGTTCGGGGTCATTTTGCGGTGCGCAACCACGATGAACGACTCTCGTTATTGTCGCTGTAAAAAGGAGAAAAAATTTATCGAGTTCATATAATATTCGGAAAATGAATTAATTTTATTAATTATATTAATTTTATTATATAAAAATAAATATAAATAATAATTTAATTATAAAGAATTTCGTTTTTATAAAAATTAATTTTTATAAAATTATATTTTCTTACTTTTTTTTAAACCAAAAGGAATAAAAATTATTTTCTCTTTTGTTTACGTTTAAATGAATTTAATATTTCTCTCAACTTACTTCCATTGGCAATTGTTAAGTGAGTAATTTTTTTCTCACAAAATGTCGATGTGTAACATTGAACTTTAAATTTGAGACTTCCATCGAAAGCCGGACAATCAATATATTCCTTTCGCCTATCATCTGGCTCCAAGGGACATTTGTAACACTCAATATATGCTTTGGCAAAATTAGCTACTGAAAATGAAAAGAGAAAGAAAAATTTGAAAAAAAAGAAAAATATTTATAAATTTAATAAATTGAAAATTAAAAATTTAAAGTTAGAAATTGAAACTGAAAGATTAAAAACTAGAAATTAAAAATTAAGAATTGAAAGATAGATTTTGAAATTGAAAATTGAAAATTAGAAGTTTAAACTTGAAAATTATAAATTAAAATTAAAAATTGAAAATTGATAATTATAAATTAAAATTTGAAAATTGATCATTAGAAAACGAAAATTGAAAATTAGAAATTAAAACTTGAAAATTGGAAGTTAGGAATTAAAAATTAGAATTTAAAAACTAAAGATTGAAAACTAGAAATTAAAATTTAAAAATTTAAAATTTAAAATTAAAAATTGAAAATTAAAAATTGAAAATTGAAAGTTAGAAATTGAAACTTAAAGATTGAAAAATAGAAATTAAAAATTGATAATTAGAAATTAAAAATTAAAAATTAGATTAAAAATTGAAAGTTAAAAATTAAAAATTGAGAATTGAAAGTTGGAAATTGAATCTTAAAACTTGAAAATTAGAAATTAAAAATTGAAAATTAGATTAAAAATTGAAAGTTCAAAATTAAAAATTGAGAATTGAAAGTTGGAAATTGAAACTTAAAACTTGAAAATTGGAAATTAAAATTTGAAAATAAAATGTCGAAATAGAAAAATTTTGGAATAACGCACTTGAAAGAAGTAGGAAGAGCGCTATGAAGATATTAAATTTGTGTCTCATTTTCACAATTGTCACTAACTGAGCACATGCTTAAATAATTAATGGCGAATATATATTGTTGTTGAATTTTTAGTGAGCGCAGGTTCGATAAGCACTGAGTCATAAAGACATAATCAAGTGACAGGCGTTCACCGTAACTGCATTCCACCAATATGACTAGAATTTACACATGTCTTCGTTACTAATTCCCTCACTTCATTGTCTCTTTTTTTTCTCCGTTTCCCTCACTTCTCCTCTCACTTTTTTCCTTCTATTTCAGAATTATGTTAAATAATTTTAATCCATTCTCCATTTAGCAACATATTGTATTATTATTATTTCTATATTTCTCTTCTCAATTTTACATTTATTTCAATTTGTTCTCCTTTGAAACACTCGATGAATTCCAAGTTACCTGAAATTATAATTTGTTAGCTTATAATGAAAATTATTATAAGGGTATTATTATAATTATAATGTTCTATAATTTTACTTAAATTTAAAAATAAAAAATTTTTCCGTTTTCTTTTTTTTCACTCTATTTTTTGGTGTTTTTTTTTTGTTTTCTATTTTTCGCTACTTTATTTTTCTCTCTATTTTTTTGTTTGTCTCACTTTATATTCTTTGTATTTTTTATTTTTGTAACTTTATTTTTCTTTATCTGCGGTTTCTTTCCACTATTTTTACAGTTATTTTTCTCTTCAGTAATTTTTTTATCTTCCGTTTCATTTTTTCACTTCCACTTGATTTCCATTTGTACTTTTTTTAAAAATATATTTAGTTTTCACTCAATTATTTTTGTAAAATTTAATTGCTTTCGGAAAATGTAATTCTTTTGGAAATGTTCAATTATTTACAAAAAAATTTTATTACTTTCGAAAAAATTGATTATTTTTAGAAATAGTTTTTTAAATATTCAATTAATTTTTAAAATTTAATTGATTTCGAAAAAATTGAATTCGTTTGGAAAAATTCAATTATTTTGAGATATTCAATTATTTATCAAAATTCAATAGATTTCGAAAAAATTGATTTCTTCAGAAAATTTAATTTTTTTCAATTATTTAATAACTTTTTCAAAATTAAATTGCTTTTGAAAAAATTTAATTGCTTCGAAATATTCAATTATTCTTCAAAATTGAATTTCTTTAAAATAATTGAATTATTTCCAAATATTCAATTATTTATCAAAATTCAGTAGATTTCGAAAAAATTGATTTTTTCAGAAAATTCAATTTTTTTTTTATCTAATATTCAATAACTTTTTTAAAATTATTAATTTCAAATTATTTATTCAATGTAGAAAAAATAGAATTTCTTTGAAAAATTCAATTATTCCTGAAAATTAAATTTCTTTGAAAAAATTCAATTATTTCGAAATATTTAATTATTCGTCGAAATTCAATGGTTTTTAAAATATTTATTCTTTTCAAAATATTTTTTTTTTTAAGTTCAATTATTTTATGAAATAATTTATTGTTTTCAAAAAATTTTAATGTCTTGAAAGATTTAATTTTTAAGGGAAATTTGCTTTTAAAAAATTTAATTCCTTTTGAATTGTTCAATTATTTTTGTTGAAAGTTCAATTGTTAGCAAAAAATTCAAGTGTTAGAGAAAAATTCAATTGTTAGAGAAAATTTCAAATGTTTGCGGAAAATTCAATTGTTTTCGAAAAATTTAATTGTATTTTCAATAAATTTAATTGTTTTAAATTATTTTAAATATTAAGTTACTAAATTAAATAATTAATTTATTTTTCAATATTGAATTATTGTTTTCAAAATTTGTATTTTGTTCCCTATAATATTCCATTATTTTCCACAATTCAATTAATTCAAAATAAACATTTATTTAATTTTCCAAACTAAATTTTTTAATTGAAATTAATTTTTGCTTTAAATAAAAAAACACAGAAATTTAATGCATAGGAAAAAAAATAATAGTAAAAAAATAAAACGAGAATTAAAAAATTTACTTCAAATTTGGTTTTCGGAGCAAAACACTTTACCGTAAGTTTTGGATATTCATCAAAAATATTCCTTCAATTTCTTGGCAACACTGTATCCATAATGTTTATAACAAAAGAATATTATTTATTTAAAAAAAAAAAATTTTTTTACGTATAAAATTTGAGATTTTTAAAATTTTCTTTATACGTAAAAAATTATTTTTTCTTAAATAAGAAAATATTTTTTTTATGAATAATAAAAATCATTTTCATTCTTCTATTTTTTTTCACTATGAAAATTGATCGAGTATCACACGCACTTGACCTAATTCACATTATTTTTGTTATTATTGTTATTATCACCAACGTGTGCGTTGTGTTCGTTCCTCTCTCAAGTATAAAAGTGAGAGTTAAAAATTTGAAGCAGGGAAAAATTTTTTAATTTCCGAAATTATATTTACTTTGATTTATTTTAAAATTTTATTTCCAATTTTTGCCCTGGTTTTTCTCTAAATTTCCAAAGAGTGGAAAAAATTAGCAAATTTTGAAGTTTGATAAATAAATTTAAAAATGGAAATTAATTCTTTTTTCTCGTGCTTCTCTCGTGCCCGGTGAATTGATAACCACACGATGGTTGTATTACATATAGCGAAGAGAGTCAATGTTTCAATAGTTTCTGCCACGTCATTTCCCCCCTTTTACTTCTCAGAGAGCGCGAGACCCGAAACAACTTCCATCCTTTTTTTTTCAACCGTGTTTGGTTTCTCTCTCGAATGCAGGAAAATCAGACACAAAACAGATATATTTCTTTTTAATATAAAAATATTTCAAATTCTTGAAAAAAAATTTTTTTTTTCTTTTATTTTAATAAATTTTTATTTTTTCAATAATTTTTTTATTCAGTGCAATAATGAATATTTTAATAAGTGACATTTTTATGAAATTTTATAGTCAGAAGAGAAATTAATTCAATTAGTGGCGAAATATTAATTACTTTTTCCGTTAAAAAAAATTGACCTGAATTTTTATATTTATAAATTTAGAGGGAATCCCTTTTCGATATAGATTCGACCTTGCCTCATTTTGTGCCCTATATCTACCGGGTGTTAATTTACAGTTGAAAATTTTGTCCTGAATTACTTTGGCACCTGGGAGAATTTTTTTTTTTACTTTTATTTATATTAATTAATTAATTACTTTATTTATTTATTTTTGAATAAGAACTTTAATTTTTGAATACATTTGGACTCAAAATTAAAAAGATTCACTTACTAACTAATTAATGAAAATTATAAATAAATAAATCAATTATTATTAACTATTATTTTCATAAAAAGGTAAAAAAAATTTTCAAACTTTGAATTCTTTTTAAAAAATTTGATAAAATTCTTCACAAGAATTCAATTATTTTCATAAATAGAATTCATCGCGAGAATTATTTTCTTAAATAATAAAATTTTTTTACAGAAATTTAATTACTTCCATAAATAATAAAATTTTTTACAGAAATTCAATTTATTTTCATAAATAAAAAAAATTCTTTTTATGAATTCAATTATTTAAAAAAATTTTAATAAAATTCTGAACAAATATTTAATTATTTTTTAACAATTTTTTTGGAAAATAGTCGAAAAAGACGTAAAAGTCATTAATATCTAAAGCCTGGACAATTTACTATTTTTGTGAGTAAAATTATTTTCTTTTTTTTTTTTTCGTTTTATGAAATAAAAATGAGAAAAAAAATCTTTTGCGTAAATAAAACTGAAAAATACTCTGTGTGCGGCGGAACGGAAAATTCAATAAGGAAGAGATATATTATTTTACAGTGAATTATTTCCGAGAGTTTATTCGTAGAATAAAATTATGTATAGAAATGTTGTATTTGATCAAGAAGCGTATATAAAATGTTCTATTTTAATTTACAAGTAATTTTACTCGTTTATGTGAGCGGATAAATAACATCATTGTTTTATTTCTTATTATTATTATAGAGAGAGAAAAAAAAATAAAAATTCATAAAATATGACTCAGATCTAAACGCAAAAAAAATTCGAATGAAAATAAAAATTCACTGCTTTTTATATAATTCTTTTAAAAATTACACACGTGAGTCAGTTTTAAATATAGAAAGACACTAATCTAATCAAAAAAAAAAAAAGAAAAGTATATATTTGTTTCATATAAATATGAATCGTTTTAATTTCCAAAATAATTTATTGTTGCCACGTTCAAATTATTTATTTCACAATATTATTAACTAAATTTGAATTAGTAAATATTTTCACTAATTAGAACAAAAGTACTTTCTCAAAAAATATTAAAAATAATTAAATTAGAGAAGAATTTTAGTTAAAATTTCTAGAAAATAATAAAATTGAAGTAGCGAATAAATATTAAGTAAAATAATTAATTAGCAAATTAATAATTAAGTGAAATAGTTAATTTGGCGAAAATTAATTTATTAATGAATAAAAGAAATTTAATCTCTTTTCTCTTTTTCAGCTTCCAAAAGCAGTGAATGTCGTGGATCAAAAAGGTGAAACTGCATTGGAAGTTGCATTAAAATCACGTCAACCATCATTGGCACGAACATTAGTTGAACATCAGGCAAATTTAAGTTCAAAAGATACAAATGGCTTGACATTATTGCAATCGGCGATATTAAAGGGCGATTCATATTCAGCTGAATTTATTGTCGATCAACTTGAGAATAATGGAAATTTACAAAAATTAAGTGAAACAGTGAAAATTAATGATGAAAGTGAAAAGTTGGATAAATATCACGATATTCAAGGTTGCACTGCACTTCATTTAATTACAAAACATAATTCCTCGGATATGATTGCAGTTGCCAGTCGATTACTTCAAACTGGTATCAATCCAAATATTCAGGATAAACGCGGATGGTGAGAGAATTTTTTTTTTATTCCTTAATTCAAGAATTTTGATTTTTATTTATTGGTTTTTTTTCATATTACATTTTTTTTATATTAAACACTATTCTTTTCAGGAATTCAATTATTTTCAATACAATTTAAATAAAATTTCTTAAAAGAATTGAATTATTTTTTAAAATTTAACAAAATTCTTCGCAAAAATTAAAATAATTTTTAAATTTTTGATTAAATTCCTCGAAAAAATTCAATTATTTTCGAAAATTTTAATAAAATTCTAAACAAGATTTCAATTATTTTCATAATCAATCAAATTTCTCAAAAGAATTCAATTAATTTTTAAAAAAAATTTGATATAACTCTCAACATAAAATCAATTATTATGAAAAATTTTGATTAAATTCTTATGAGAATTAAATTCTTTTCAAAACAATTTTAATAAAATTTCTCTAAAGAATTCAATTATTTTTTTCAAAATTGGAAAAAATTCTTCGCAAAATTTTCGAAAATTTCAATAACATTCTTTGCAAGATTTCAATTATTTTCATAATTAATCAAATTTCTCAAAAGAATTCAATTACCTATTTTTAAAAATCTGATAAAATTCTTCGCTAAAATTTAAATTTTTTAAAACATTTTCATTAAATTCTTTATGAGAATTGAAATATTTTCAATATAATTTTAATTAAATTCCTTGAAAATATTCAATTATTTTCGAAAGTTTTCAATGAATTCTTAGTAAAATTTCAATTATTTTCATAAATTTATAAAATTGCTTGGAGGAAATTAATAATTTCAAAAAATGTTCATGAAATTCTTTGCAGAAAGTCATTAAATTTGGCAAATTTTGATAAAATTATTTATGAGAATTGATTTTTTTCAAAATAATGAAATTTTTTGCAGGAATTTAATTATTTTAAAGGATTTTAATAAAATTATTTACTAAAATTTTATTATTTTGAAAAATTTCAATAAAATTTTTTATAAGAAAAAAGTTAAATATTTGGAAAAAATTTAATTCTCTTCCTTTTTCTTTTTTTTCGTATAAAAATCCAATTATTTTAAAAATCTTTTAATTTGATTCTTTATAAATATTTACTTATTTTTAATACAATTTTAATGAAATTCTAAGCAAAATTTCAATTATTTTCATAATTTATAAAATTTTACGTAAGAATTTAAATATTTTTAAGAATTTTAATAATGTTCTTGATAGAAATCAATTATTTTAAAAAAAATTTTTCAATAAAATTCTTTGAAAGAATTCAATTACTTTGAGAAATTTTGATAAAATTATTTCAGAAGAATTCAATTATTTCCAATATAAAATTTCAATTGTATTTCTCCGAAAAATTTAATTATTTTCAAAGATTTTAATAAAATTCTTTGAAAGAATTCATTTATTTTTATAAAGATTTAATAAAATTTCTTGCAAGAATTCAATTATTTTCAACAGAATTTCTTGAAGGAATTTAATTATTTTCAATAGAATTTGAATAATATTTTTCGAAGAAATAAAAAAGTTGTTTTTGAAATTTTTGAAGAGGATTAAATTATTTTTAATACAATTTTTATAAAATACCTTGAAAGAATTAAATTATTTTTAATTATTCTTTATAAGAATTCAATTGTTTTTAATTATTGTTTATAAGAATTCAATTATTTTCAATTAAATTTTAATTTAATTTCTCGAAAATTATTAATTGTTCGTAATTTTAATGAAATTCTAAAAAATTATTTTTGTTATTATTAAATTTTTAAAACATGAAATTAGAATTTTATTAATTTAAAAATTCGAAACATTTAAGAAGTTAATTTATCCAAAAAATAAGGAATATTTTTTTTTTATTTATTTTAGTTTTAATTTTTTTTTTTTTTTTTATAGTAAAAACAAGTTGTTCATTTCATGATCATTAAG
This sequence comes from Leptopilina heterotoma, assembly GCF_015476425.1. Classification (NCBI taxonomy): domain Eukaryota; kingdom Metazoa; phylum Arthropoda; class Insecta; order Hymenoptera; family Figitidae; genus Leptopilina; species Leptopilina heterotoma. The sequence goes on from NW_025110812.1 coordinate 176,751, forward strand.
CTTCCTCAATATAATATATACCAATTGTTTAATTTTTTATTTTAGAATAATTATTTTAAAGTGTTAAGCTAAAATGTCAAAAAATACAAAATTTCAATTTTTTGTGAAAATTTAAAACATTTATTAATTCTATAAATTTTGATAAAATATATACTTTATATACATGAATCGATTCGTTTTTATGTCAGGAATGCAATTTTGACAAGAATTAATAAAAATTTTAATATAGAAAAAAGTTATTTCAAAAAATCCAAAAATTCATTTTTTCAAAAATTAAAAAATTGAATTCGGAAATCGACATCACTATAAGGCTTCCTTTATGAGGAAGCAAAAATATAATAAATATCTTAATAGTGAAAAGAATAATAAAAAATATAGTTTTTTGAAAAATTAAATATATAATTATTGTAAATTGTAATTAAATTTATTAATTTGTAATTTTTTTGAAATTATGAATCAAAATACTAATTATTCACTAAATTTGTCTTTCGATTATAGATTTATTTTTCTTGTAAATTATATAAATTTTTGCATATTTTTCCAGGACCGCTTTGCACAGTTGCGTCACGGAGGAAAATGACGCGCTCCTTGATCTTCTTCTTGACACAAAAGAATTGAATTTAAATAAAACAACAAATGACGGCCACACAGCATTAAGTTTTGCCCTCCTCTCAAAACCATTCAGTAAATTAATAGCAGAGAAAATTCTCGCTAAAGGTGCAAATTCAAATCCAATTTACGACGAGAGTGGCGACACGTTATTGCATATTTTAGCGCATGAAAAACAAGAGAATGCAGCACTATTTCTCATTGAGAATAATAGTGGTGATAAAAATTTACTTGTCACAAATAATGATGGTAATTCGATACTTCATGAGGCGTGTAAAAATGGTTTGGAACAATTGACACGTGTTTTATTGGCCAAGGAATTGTCGACGACAACATTTACAAAATTAACCGGCGAAGCGCCAATTCATTTGGCTGTGACGAATTTATATATTGGCGTGGTGCAAGCATTATTGGAGGCAAAGGACGCGCAATTGCAATTGAATTTAAAGGATAAACAGGGCGAAACACCGTTGAGTCTTGCTATTAAGGTTTCACTGAAGAAGGCGAGGGATATTATTGTTGCGCTCATTAAAGCGGGCGCTGATATTAATCAGAAAAATGAAAAGGGATTGACGCTATTGCATCAGGCTATTTTGAAGGAGGACTCGGCGACTGCTATTTTTTTGCTGGAAAATGGAGCCGATATTAATGCAAGGTCGGGGAGATTCTTATTATTTTTCTTTCTCTTTTGAAAATTTTTTTCAAATATTTTGTCCGTAAATTCCCTAAAGATCCGTAAATTTGCTTCAAGTCCATAAAAGTCAATTTTTTTTTCTAAAACGTCCGTAAAGTCCCGTAATTGGTTTGAAAAAGTACGAAAAGTTGAAAAATTGTGCGATATAATTTGGAGAATTTTTAAGACGTTGCAAATAATTGCAGAAATTCAATTACTTTCAAAAGTAATAAAATTTTTTCTTAGAAATTCAATTATGTTAAAACATTTTTTTAAATTCTCGTCAAAATTTCAATTATTTTCCAATATTTTTCTGATTTCAATGATTTTCAATTATTTTAATAAAATTTTCTAAAAAATTTCAATTATTTTCCAAAAATCTAAACAAAAATTGTCCACATTTCAATTATGTTTACAAATAATTAGCAGAATTCTTCGACAAAATTCAATTATTTTCAGAAATTTTAATAAAATTTATTGCAAAATTCAATTATTTAAAAAAAATAAATAAAATTTATGGCAAAATTTCAATAACTTGCAGAAATTTTAAATTCTTTCACATGGGATTCAATTAAAATTGCATTAAAAATAATTTCGTTCTTATAAAGAATTGTTTTAATATTCTTAAAAATAATAATTGAATTCTTGAAGAATTCTTTCGAAGAATTTCATTATAATTTTAGAAATAATTGAATTTTATCGAGACATTTTTTTAAAATTGTGTTAAAAATAATTGAATTCTTGCAAAGAATTTTGTTAAGATTTTTTGAAAATAATTGAATTTCTGCAAAGATTTTTATTATTTAACGAAAATATTAACATTTTAAAAAAATTTTTGAAAGTAATTGAAGATTTGCAAAGAATTTTGTTATTTTCAATTTATACTAAGAATTATATTAAAATTTTTTAAAATAATTGAATTTCTGGGAATTTTTCACAAGAATTTAATTATTTTTGAAAATTTTAATAAAATTCTTTTTAGGAATTGCATTATTTTCGTAATTAATAAAAATTTTTGCAGAAATTCAATTATTTTTAATACAATTTTATTCGAATTCCTAGAAAATTGTAATTATTATAAAAATTTTTATCAAAATTCGCCAAAAGAATTCAATTATTTAAAAATTTGTTGTTTATATTCTTTATGAGAATTCAATTCTAAGAAACATTCAATTATGCAATAAATTATTTATTTTTGTATTTAGACAATTGAATTTTCGTAGAATTTTCTAATAATAATTTTTTCTAATTTAATTAAATTTTCTAATTAAAATTTTAGATAATAATTGAATATTAAAAACAATAAAACATATTTTTTTAGAAATAATTAAATTTTAAAAAGGTTTTAAATTAAAATCATTAAAAATCTGAATTTTTCATACTTTTAAATTATAAATTATGTAGAACTAATTTTTTTGAAAAATTTTAATTAAAAATTCTGTAAAACTAACTTTTCTTTGAAAAATATTAATTAAAAATTCTGTAAAACTAATTTTTTTGCAAATTTTTAATTATACAGTCGAACCTCGCTAACTGAGACTTGTCTAACTGAGAAACCTCTCTAAGTGAGAGGAATTTTCAGGTCCCGTCATTTTTACATGCAAAAACCTCCATAAGTGCGAATTTGTAACTGAGAATCATTTTTCTTGATAAAACCTCTGTAACTGAGAGAAGCGCGCTTTTCAAACCTCTATAACTGAGAATCTTTTCTATATTATAATTTTCTAAAGGTCAATATGAAAATAGGCAGTAATTAAAATTAATTTTAATTACTGCTTATTTTCATATTAACAAAGGGTCTTTCTTCAAAATACAATTATACCTATCAGACAAATTTAAATTTAGTTTCAAAACGACTGTGACAAGAAGCGCTTGCGAATCACATAGTTTATTTTTAATATTCAAAATGTCAAAGAGTAAACTTAAATCTTTTTCATTAAGTGAAAAACTAAAAATTATAAAAGAGATTGAAAGTGGAAAAAAACGAAGTGTAATAGAAAGTGAATTTAGTCTATCAACTGCCACTTTCTATAGAATATTAAAAGAAAAAGACTCTATAAAATCGCAGTGTTTTGAAGGTCGTGGAAATATGAAAAGAAAACGGTTAGTTGAATTTCATGATCTGGAAAATTGCCTTGTGGAGTGGATTAAACAAACTTTAGATAAAAATATCCCTTTGGATGGGCCCTTGTTAAAAGGAAAGGCTCTAGATTTTGCCAAAAAACTAGGAGTTCAGGAATTTAGAGCAAGTAATGGTTGGTTAGATAATTTTAAAAAACGACATTCTGTAGTTTTTAAAAAAATTGTTGGGGAAAGTAAATCTGTCGATCAGAATGTATGCGATCATTGGATTGAATATTTGCCAACTCTTTTAAAAGAATATAACCCAGACAACATCTACAACGCAGACGAGACCGGATTATTTTTCAAGTGCCTTCCGGATAAAACATTTACGTTTAAAGGACAAGATTGCAAAGGAGGAAAACAAAGTAAAGATCGCCTTACTGTTCTCCATTGTGCCAATATGACAGGGACAAAAAAATTGCCTCTTCTCTTAATTGGAAAATCAAAAAAACCTCGATGTTTTAAAGGTAAATTATTTATTTATATGTAAAGTGGTCTAAATATTAGGGTCCGTATTATTATCTGTAAATGAATTGATTATTTAACAATTTGTAATTTCTTTATACAGGTGTAAATACTCTACCCGTTGAGTATCAAAGTAACAGAAAAGCTTGGATGACGAGGCAAATATTTACGGAATGGCTACAAAAAGTTGACAAAAAAATGAAAAATGAAAAAACAAAAATTCTTCTCTTTGTAGACAACTGCACTGCCCACACGAATTTGCCAGAATTCAACAACGTAAAACTCGTTCTTTTGCCCGCTAATACTACCAGCCAATTGCAACCGTTGGATCAGGGTATTATCCACGCTTTTAAACGCCATTACCGAACACAAGTAGTCAAACATGCTTTAAAATGTATCGAGGAGAATAGTAACCAGGACATAAATGTACTTCATGCTATGAGATTTGCTCGAAAAGCGTGGTTTGCCATCACCGATGTGACCATAAAAAATTGCTTTAAAAAAGCTGGTTTTTGGAATGAAGAGGGATATGGACCAGAAGAAAGTCTCGTTGAAACTGTTCCTAGCAACGAAGAATGGAACACACTTGTGGCTGACGAAACAAATGTTATAACATTTGAGGATTTTGTACGAGTTGACGACAACATGCCTATTGCAGAAGAGCTGACAGACGATGACATTATTGCAAATTGTAACAACAATTTTGATGATGATGATTGTGAAGAAGTCGAGAATTCAACCATCGCAGAAGTTTCCATTCCAAAACAACAAGAAGTTTTAAGTGCATTAGAGACAATTCACAGATTTTTTGAATTTTCGACGAATATTAATGAATCAGTTTTTGACAAAATTTATGAACTTGAACATCATGTTAAGAATTGCACAACTAAAAAACAAACAGTAATAACAGACTTTTTTCCTAAAGCTTAATAACAATTAATAACAATTTTTATTAAATTTGTTAAATAAATAATTAAAAGGAATTTTTTATTTCGTAAAAGTAAAACTTTAATTAACAAAACCCTTACAATGCCTCTATCAGTGCAATAACCTCAGTAAGTAAGACAATCCGCTATTCGACCTTCGTAAGTGAAAACCTGTCTTACTGAGAAACCTCTATAAGTGAGAAAATTTTTTCGGTCCCTTGGATTCTCAGTTATCGAGGTTCGACTGTAATTCTTTTAAAATCATCAGCTGAATTTTTTAATACTTTTTTAATTATTAAAAATAATGGATTTATAGAAGAATTTGAATTAAAAACACTAAAATAATTTAATTTTGAAAAAGTTACAAATAATGATTGTAGAAATCCAATTATTTTTAAAAATTTTAATAAAACTCTTAGCAAAATTTCAATTATTTTCATAAATAATAAGTACAATTCTTTATAGGAATTCAATTATTTTCATAAATAATAAAACTCATGGGAGGATTTCAATTATTTTTAATACAATTTTAATCGAGTTCCTCGATAAATAAAATTATTCTTGAAAATTTTATTAAAATTCGCCAAAAGAATTCAATTATTTAAAAATTTTGTTGATAAAATTCTTTATGAGAATTCAATTTTAAGAAACATTCAATTATTCAATAAATTATTTATTTATTCATTTAATTTTGAAAACGTTTCAAATTAAAATCTTTGAAAATCTGAATTTTTCATACTTTTAACTAACAAGTTCTGTAGAATTAATTTTTTTGAAAAAGTTTAATTGAATTTTTTCTTGAATTTATTTGTAGTTTTTATTTTCTAAATAAAAACTTGCTTAATAATTGGAACTATGGAAAAATTTGGAATAAAAAAACTCTAATTTCACGTGAGAAAAGAATATCTCGATTGTTAATTATAATTATAATGAAAATATCGTTTTTTTAATTAAAAATCCTTTTTGTTTTTATTAGAACGGAAGAAGGAGAAACGGCTTTGCAACTGTGCGTTCATTGTCGACTTGGCGAGGTTGTCGAGGCACTTTGTGTTCGTGGTGTTGATACGACGACGGGATGTCCCTTATGGGACGCTTTGGAGTCGGATCAGGAAGACGTGGCCTCAGTTTTAGTCGCTCATGGCGCCGACACAGATTGCTGGGGTCCTGGACCCGACGGCTGTCAACAAACTCTTCTTCACAAAGCCATTGACGATAATAAAGAAGACATTGCACAATTTCTCATCAGAAGGTGTAAATTTTTGTATATTTTCTTCTGCTATTTTTATATTTATTTTCTATCTCTTCGTACTTTTTCTATTCTTTTTCTTTTCTGTCAATTTTTCTTTCTTTATTTATTTACTTTTTTATTTTATATTTATCTTATATTTTTTATATTTATTTTATATTTATTGAATTATAATTTTATTATTATAAAGAATTTATATTTCCTTTTTTATTTTTCTGTTTTCTATTATTCCTTTTTTTGCTATTTTGAATCAATAAGCCAATCGAGTAATAAAATAATTTACAATTATAAACCTACATATTTTTTTTTCTCTTGAAAAAAAAAATAAAATAAATTTTGAATTCTAATTTTTCCAGTGGCAGCGATCTAAATTCACCGCGACGTCCCGGTCCAAATGGAAGCGGTGGTGAGGAATCGCGTGACAATTGCTCGCCATTACATTTATGCTGTCAATGGGGATTGGAGAAAGTTGTCCAAACACTTGTTGAGCATGGCGCAAATGTAAATGCACGCGATTGCGATGGTAAAACACCAATGCACATTGCATTACATAATCAGCATTCGCAAATTATTTTTCTACTCTTGTGCCATCCAAATATTGATCTTACAATAAGGGACAAAAAGGGAATGAGTCCATTCGCAACGGCCTTAACAATGCGCAATAATAAAGCGGCTGAATCAATTTTGGATAAATTGCCAACAGCCGCCGAACAATTTGATAATAAGGGGAGAAATTTTCTTCACATGGCGATACAGAAAGACGATATGGAGAGTATTCTCTTTCTTCTCGCTATTCAGGTGGGGAGGACAAATTTTTTACTTTCTTATAAATGTTCCTATAAACCAAAAGTGTAAATATATTAATAATAATCATTGTATTCTGATAGTTTTATTAGAGAACTAGAAAATGTGAATATTATATTATTATTTTTTGTAATTTTTAAATTGTATTTTAATTGCAGGTGGACGTGAATTCTAGAGTGCAGGACGTGACGCAAACTCCACCATTGCATCTTGCTTCGATATCCGGAAATGAAATGCTGGTGCGAAGTTTATTGCTCGCTGGCGCTAGGATTAATGATATGGACGCTCACAGAAACACAGCATTGCATGCGGCAGCAAAAGCCGGCAACGCTCCCGTAATTTCCGCCCTTTTACAGGTCTGATTTTTCAAAATTCGACAACTTCTTCTTTCCACAAATTTTTTCTAAATTCCGCAATTTAATGTTTAGTAGATGATAAACTAGATTTTTTGCAATTTAATTGCAGAAAGTAAAGTTGTTTTTTAATATTTAAAGAATAGTAGTCTTTAATTATTTGACGACTGAGTGGATAGAATCATCATTATATTTTATAGTGATTTTAATAATCTTGCAAAGAATTTTATCCAAATTTATATAATATTTTGAGAAAAACAGATTTTTTACAAATTTTAGTTCAGTTTTTTTAAAAAAATTAAAATTAAAAATCAATTAATTAAAAAATGTTTAAAAAATTGAAAATTTGAAAAATCATATTGTAAATAATTGAGTCTTTGTAAAGAATCTTATTAAAATTATTTGAAATAATTAAAATTTTGAAGAATCTTTTTTTAATATTTTAAAAATAATTTGAACTTCTAGTTTTTGAAAAATTTTTAATGGAAATTTTAAAAATAATTTAAATTTCGAAGAATTTTTTATAAATATTCTGAAAAATTTTTTAAATAATTGAAAATTCGAAGAAGTTTATATTCTTATTCTGAAAAAAAATGTAGAAATTGATTTTTTGGAGAATTTTAATTGAAAATTTTAAAAGTAATAATTGAAATTTCGAAGAATTCTTTTATTAACATTCTAAAAATACTTTGCAAATCGAGTTTTTGAAGAATTTTAATTGAAAATAATTAAAAATAATTAAAAGTTTGAAGAATTTTTTTTGTAAACGTTATACAAAAAATTTAAAAATCAAGTTTTTGAAAAATTTTAATTAAAAATAATGGAAAATTCGAAGAATTTTATATTCTTCTCAAAAAAAATTTTTAAATCGAGTTTTTGAAGAATTTTGATTTCCAATTTAGAAAATTATTGAAATTTCGAAGGATTGTTTTAAAATACTTTAAAAATGGAGTTTTTTTTTAAAGAATTTTAATTGAAAATTTTGAAAATAATTTAAATTTCGAAAGAATTTTTTATAAATAATTGTTTTATTATTATTCAATAAATACTTTAAAAATAGATTTTTTTAATAATAGGAATTGAATATTTTGAAAATAATTTAAATTTTGATTTTTATAAACATTCAGAAAAAATTTAAAAATCAATTTTTTTAAGAATTTTAATTGAAAATTCGAAGAAGTTTATATTCTTAAACTGAAAAAAAATTTTAAATTGATTTTTTGAAGAATTTTAATCAAATTTTTTAAATAATTGAAATTTTGAATAATTCTTGTGTTAATATTCTAAAAATACTTTGCAAATCGAGTTTTTGAAGACTTTAAAATGAAATAATTGATAACGATTGAAATTTCAAAGAAGTTTATATTCTTATTCTCAAAATAAATTTTAAATCGATTTTTTTAAGAATTTTGATTGCCAATTTTGAAAATAATTGAAATTTTGAAGCATTGTTTTATTATTATTCAAAAAATACTTTGTAAATCGAGTTTTTTAAAAATAATTTTAATTTAATTTTACTATTTATAAAAATAATTGAATTCTTTCGAAAGATTTATTAAAATTTTAGAAAATAATTGAATTGTTTTTAAAAATTTTACAACGAATTAAGACAAAAATTTTATTATTTCGTTAAATTTTATTGAAAATATATGGAATTTTTTGCACAGATTTTACTATTTAAAAAAATATTTAAAATGTTTTAAAAGACCTATTAAAATTTTAGAAAATACTTAATTGAATATTGTTTCCTGAAATTTTATTGAAATTTTGTTGAAAATAATTGAATTTGTTGCAATTACTATTTATAATAAAATAATGGAATTCTTCCGAAGATTGTTACTATTATTTATGGAAATAATTGTTTACTTGCGAAGAATTATATTAATATTTTTGATAATATGATCAATAAGAATTAATTGTGTACTTAATAAGTGAATTTTTTAAATTTTGATTATGAGATTATTCAAAAATTTCTATTTGGAAATAGAAAATTTTCATAATAATAAACCGAATATCACGTTCCGCTCGTAACATTTGCTAGTATTTTATTTTCAAATTAAATTTCTACTAAAATTTTTACTAAATTTTTAGAAATTAATTCTGAATTGTTTCTTCTTTTTTTTCATTTTCCTTAGAATAATGTGAATTTTGATGCGGTGAATGCCGATGGTGATAATGCTCTGCATGTCGCTGTGAGAGAGGGTCATGTGGCTGTTGTAAGAGCACTTTTAACTGAATGCACATTAAACGCTGAGGCCGTGAATTTGAAGGGAAGAAATCCACTTCATGAATTGGCACGATGTGGGAGAGATAATGCAGCGACAATTTGCGAACTTTTTCTCGAGTGCATGCCTAATTATCCCCTCAATAATTCAGGTTTGTATATTTTTTTCTCACTTCACAAAAAATAATAAAAGTAAATTAATTACTTTTTTTTTGAATATGCCAAATTTCTTTCTAGATTTGGATGGAAATACAACGTTATTAATTGCCTATATGAAAGGAAATGGAAATTTGTGTCGAACTCTCGTTAAATCTGGAGCGTGCCTTGGAACAATGAATAAAGATGGAATTACGATATTTAATTATCAAGTGGCTACAAAGCAATTGCTTCATCGTTTACTCGATTCGCTGACACAAGAAGCTCCATGGGCGGAGAAAGATCTATGCCTGGAATGTGGAACCAAGTTTTCCTTGACGATGAGAAAACATCACTGGTTTGTTAATTTATTCTATAAATAAATCTATCTTTGATGCAATTTCATTTCAATAGGAAAAGATTTTAGGGATTAGAAATAATATTCTAATCTTTCAAATTATATAATAATTCATAGTCAACATATTTTTAAAAATAATTAATTATTTTTTCATACATATATACAAATTTCAGAAAAGAAAATCAGTTATTTAAAACTCTTAATTTAGAAATTCTGAAAAAATTTGCTTTTTGAAAAAATATGATGAACATTTTTCGAAGATAATTGAATTCCAGGAAATAATTTTTAAAAAATTGAAACAATTTATTTTAATAAAAAAATGTATTTGCAGCCGCCACTGCGGACGAATTTTGTGCAGTAAATGCTCAGGACAAGATGTTCCGATCTTGAAATTTGGACTAAATAAACCAGTGAGAGTTTGCTCGGTATGTTTCGATGTCCTACAAGTTGGTGCTGAATAATTACGAAGACTGGTCTATTATTTCATTTTAATTAAAGTTTATACAGCAAATTTTATCATTCCAAAAAAGCAAAGTTTATTTTATAAGAATACAATATTGTATATCGATATTTAGTAGATATTTTATGCCATAATTAAATAAATAAATATATATTTATAATAATAAATACATAAATATTAAAAATGTATATTTATTTATTGTAAATAAATATATTAATATTAAATATATATTTATTTATTTTAATTTATATAAACATATATATATATTATATATGCAAATTAAATGACAAAATGTTAACTACAGTATAAATTTGATCAAATATTATACTAAAGCAGTGAAAGTCTTATTTTACTAATTTTTTATTGGTACTGACATCCAAATTTTACAATAAAAATTTATTTAAATGAATTTAATAAATTGTAATTTTAATGTAAAGAAAGTAAAATGAAAAAAATAACAAATGTAAATGAAATAAAAATTATGTATAAAAGAATTTTTTTTAAATAATAATAAAACAACAACTAAAAATGTAAATTTTCTATAAAAATTTTAAATAATTGTATATTTAAGAAAATTGAAAGTTAATAAAAAAGAATTAGTTGAAAATTGAATAATTCTAATTATCCCCGCACTGAAAGATATCAGTTTACGGCGCATAAAAAGTCGCTTTAGTTAGAAAATTAAAATAATTGAATAAATTAAGGGTAGACCTATACTGAAAATAGGTCTACAATCACAAATCCAAAATTTTCAAAATTTGCACATATTAAAAAAAAATAAAAAATAAGTATTTCATATTTTTCTATAAAGAACGAGAAAAAAATATATTTAACTGAATTTAAAAAATTAGAATTAGAAAAAATATAAGAAGACAAATATGTAAACTACTAAAATACTACTAACTTATCATTTTTTTTTTATATATCATCCACGCTTTCAATAATTATTCATCATTAAATAATAATACCATTTTGTACATAATAATACACATTTATACCTTTGTCGGTAGAGAAAAAATTTATTTATTTTATTATTATTATTACAATATTATTTACACAGTGCTTGATTATTATAAAATAACTTATAGGTTATGTTATGTTATATGTAACTAATTTCCTAAGTCAGACGTAGTCGAGGACGTAGTAAAATTAAATCGGACTTTTTTATTTCAATCTACAGGGTAAAGTTGCATAACTAGTGTCAATCTATCCACGACTGCCAGAATAAACTAAATGATAAAAAATTTATGATTTAATTTTCTTTTTTTATTCTAAAATATAAATATTAATAAACTTTTATATATCTTTAAAATTAATGAATAATGGAAAAAATAGTTTGTAACTGTAATAATAATTATACTTACACCAAATATCAATTGGTGATTTAGTTTACATCCAAATACGTTAAACACAATGGGGCACAGCTCGATTTGTTCAATAAATTCATTAACCTATAAAGCAAAGTTTTTTATACATAAAAAATAATATATCGGGCGTTCCACGTCTAAGGGAGCGTTCACAAATTACGTAACGCTAATTTTTGAAAATTTTGACCCCCCCCTCCCCCCATGTAACACACTGTTACATACATTAGCGCCATTTTTTCTGCTGTAAATAACAAATAGCTAGACCCCCCCCAATCCCTTTATAATGTTACGTAATTTGTGAACGCTCCCTAACGGACCAAATCTCTGTCCGTCATATTGTATCGGCCATTTTGAAGTTTTATTATATTCTGAGGTCAGAATATTGCTTTGGTCCATTTGATGTTGGAACGCCTCATTATATATATTTAAATTCTCTAAGAAAATAATATAATTTACCTCAAGTTGTAATTTTACGTCCTTTGCTAAATAAAGAAGATGCTCCTTAGTTTTCATAGCCTGTTTTTTATTTATGAAAAAATTTATTACGTATCATTTTACTATATTTTATTACTATAAAAACATTTATGAATCTAAAGATTTTTGATATTTAAGACTTTTATAGTTTTGAAATAATTTAAAAACTTTTTTTCTTATAGGTAAATACTTTAAAAATTAAAATTTTTACCACTAAAAATATCACTTTTGTGTATGTAAAAAAAATTATATTATTAAATCAAGTTTTTTTTATTACTATATAAATATATTTACCTCCAAATTTACATTATAACAAGAGCTACAGACGTAGATGAATTTTAAAAATAATCCACAAAATAAAATTAGTTCCTGTAGATAAAAATGAATACGAATTTCTGAATCTTGTTTTTTGGTTACATATGTCACGGCCGTTACATAAAGTACAGCTATTATTGACAAGAGATTTACTACCATTGAAATTGAAATTTGAAATTTGTAAATGTTGTTAATTTTTTGTCCAATACTCATCAATTCCATATACTGTAATCTAATAAAAAAAAGTGATAAGAGGTTCTTTAGTATAATTTATATATTATATATTCTGAAAGAAAGAAAAAAAATTAACTTTTATCATACTTTACAATCTGTATCATATTCGATGTACTTCTCTGACGTTTTACATGAAATTCATTACACAAGAAAGATAATTTTTTTTCCCATTTTATATTATTGTTTATTTGCTTCAAAGAGCATCCAATTAATCTGTATTAATAAAAAATTGTAATCAGCATAAAATTTATTATAAAGAACGTAAGAATATTAATATTAATAAGTGAAAATGTTCGCTGGAGTTTAATAATAAGCTAGGGGTAGAAATTTTTATAAAAACCTTTTTTCATACTAGAATAGTTTCAATTTTTCAAATTATAATCTGAATTAAAAATAAAAATTGAAAAGCAATAAGACTTTTAATGTAAATATTCCTTTTCTTTACTTCTTAGTAAATTTTTTCCGTTAATTATAACAATTTTTCATATTCATTAACTAATTAACGAATAAAATTAAATTGTAGAAAAACACTTACTTTATAAGAAATCCAAAATTTAGATCAATAGTCATTTGTATCATTATTAATAATTCGGAGTACAACGAGCAGTAGCAAATCCTCCAAAAAGAGTAATTATTATGTATTAAAATATACTTATTAGTAGGAACCACAAAATTAAAACAAAAATTTGCTAAGTTTAATATAACAGAGTGATAGAATATTTTTTTATACATTTCGTCTAACATATAGCCTTCTATATGATGATTTAATAATTCTAATCTTTCCAGGCACACTTCTTCTTCCTATCCAATTTTAAGATTTAGATGTAAAAAAAAATTATATACAAAACATTATTACAAAAGTTTCTAATAATTAAAAAAGTATTTACCTTACTCATTAGCAAAGTTATAAGCAGTGAAACCATGCCAGATAATTGATTAAAAACGTAAATTGTAATAAATATTGGTTTACTCATTAGCAAATATTTTGAAGTAAAATCACATTTCTTGTATTCGAATGCAAAGAACATAATAGAAAGTGAACATATAATTGTTAATGTGTAAATATAAGTTAAAATCGGTATTCTACGTCCATGTGGAAATTTAAAAATTTTGAATCCTAAAATGGTGTTCAACACTGATGATGGTAATAATGCAGTTGTCAAATTCTTTGGCGTCCAGGTAAACATTTTTCTTATTTTCTCTATTGACGTTATTCAGATTATTCTATTCTCAATATTGACTTTAAATGAATTTTTCACTTTAAATTTATTTATTTGCTTACAAAGAATTTGAAATTTAGAATAAATTATTTAAATACTGAATTGCAGAGAATAAAAAGTTTGTTTAAGAAATTTCAATTTGATAACTCATAATGAATTATTCTTATTATCTATACAATTATATAAAATCGATTCTCAAGTTGCGTGTTACATATCGTGACTAATATGAATAAATATTTGCACTAATATGCACTAAAAAGTTTTAAGTGTTTTCGTTTTAAAAGGGTATAATTATGATATCTAATGAAAGTAATTCTAAATTACTGTTACATGCAGTTATGAAAAGATAATTAATTATATTTCAGAAAAAATGTCATATTTCACTAAGTTTCTTTTTTATTTTGTTCTTTAAGAATGATTATTATTTAAAAAAATTAATAATAATAATAAACTATTTTTTAACCTACAGGTAAAAAAGAAGCTCATAAGGCCTCTATATAAAGGGTAGTTACCCTAGGTCAAAATTTAGGTCAAATCCGACCTTTTTTTAACCTACAGTCAAAAAAGCGACCCCATTAGGGCCGCTTTCAATAATTATTCATCATCAAATATTAATACCATTTTACTTCACAGCAACAAAATTATAACTTAAAAAAATTTCAGAATGATAGCTTACAAAGAAACTTAATTTACAACGAAATATTAACTTTAAGATAATTTTGTCACGAGTGATTTTAGACCCCATTAGGGCCGGTTTCAATAGTTATTCATCATCAAATATTAATACCATTTTACTTCACAGCAACAAAATTTTAACTTAAGATAAAGAATATTTCAGAATGATAGCTTACAAAGAAACTTAATTCACAACGAAATATTAACTTTAAGATAATTTTGTCACGAGTGATTTTAGTGTCTTTCTGACAAATGCTAAAGAGCAACTGATGCTCGAAAGTCTTCTGGAAGATGTTACTATATTAAAAAATAAATAATTAGTTCATAATATAAATAAATATTTTGTTTATAAAATCTTTTATTAAAAATAATGTTTTTTTCAATTATTACACAGAAATAGTCCTAAAGATATTAAAACCAGAATGTGCTGTTGAAATGAGTGTTCCCGGACATTGTGAATGCCAATGAAGTTCTTTGATGTCAGTTTGACCTTGATGAATGAAAAGTAATTGCGGCGGTAAATTAAGTAAATCAGAACTTTGCGATTGTTCATTATCGACTTCTAACGATAAATCCCATTGTGCAATTTGATCGTCAGCGCCTCCAGAGGCAAAAACCGAAGCGTCCTCCGGATGCCATTCAATTGTTGTAATTGGCGCCGTATGATGTTTAAATGTTGCGACTGGTGTTGGTTTACCACTAGTGAATTGTCGTAAATCCCAGACGGAAACAACTCCATCATCGCCGCCCGACACTAAAAATCGACATTCCTTTCGATTCCATGAAATAACATTAATATCGGCCGTATGAGCTTCGCCTGCTGTTATCATACATGCCGAATGTGGATTTGCTCTCGTATCCCAGATTTTTATGCTGAAAAAGTTTTATTTCTTTCAATTAAAGTATTAAATAAATTAAAGTAGACTTCGCACTACAATTCTAAGCTTTTTGGAAAATTATTATGTTACGCGCGTTAATAAATGATATTAATTTAATACAAGACTTAAATTTTACCTTTTGTCCACTGAACATGAGGCTAAAACATTTCTTTCGCTCGGTGACCATTGTAAATCTTCGACACTGTGTGGTGCATGTGAATTATAGGGACGTTGATCGACGTGCCACTCATTTCCTTCGCCGTAATTCCATATGTGAATGTTACCCTTGCAATCGCCTGAAGCTAAACAACCCTCTTTCGTTGGACACCAATCTAGACCGTAACCCTCTGACAAATGTCCCTTAAATGTAAAAAGTGGTTTTATAGCATTCTCTGATTTTTCATATTTTTTCCTATAAGTTTCCAATAATTGAGGATCATCAACAGCTCTCAATTGTTCATTCAAATCCCAAATATTAATGCGTCCTAATTCACTCCAACTTGCCGCTAATGTTGTCTGATTCATTCTGGTACATCTGTGGAATAGTAAAATATTTAAAAATTAATAATTTTTAGAAAAAATTAAAAATAGTTTAGAGAAATTAAAAACAGTTTAGAAAAATAAACAGTTTTTTTTCAACTTGGAAAATAGCGAAAACAAAACTTTTGAATTATTTACCTAATTCTGTTAACGCAACCCTGATGATTTATTAATGCTAATTTCATTTTTGGATATTTCTCAATATCATCATCATTCTCTGAATCGCTTGATTCATTGTCAGAATGAATATCGTCCTCATTTTTACCGGTTAGATTTGTTATTTTCATAATAAGAATATTATTAACGTGGGCTTTCGCTGCTTGCGTTCCCGCTAATAGATACATTGAAAGTGGATATGATTCTCTTGATGTTCCCAAATTATCGCGGATAACATCAAAACTGAGACATGGCGCTCCAGTTTGTGCTCGATGTAACATTCTGTATGTGCTTTTGTCATAATCTAAGTCTTCACCTTTTTTCAAAGGTTGACCTGGAAGGTAAATTTTTTCTTCACCATTCTCGCATTCTTCATCATCTTCACTCTCCTCTTCGTCCATAGATTCATTGGAACTTTCTTCTTCCTCTTCATCATCATTATCTTCCTCTTCTTCATCCTCCATTTCATTATCCGAAATATTCATTGGATCCACTTCCATATTTAATGTTTGCAACTGAAAAATTTTATTTAGTAATTATTCAATTAATTCATTGAAATATATATTTTTAGAAAAAAAAAATAAATTTTAGGTTTCTCTTCACTGAATTATTATTCCATTTAATAATTTTTGTTCAACTAATATTTAAAAAATATATATACTACATCACTTCTAATATTCACTTATTTTCTAAAATTTTAACTTACATTCATTTTTAAAATCAATTCTTATTAGAAAAATCTTTGAGAATTCAATTAATTGAATAGAAAAATAAATAATTGAATTTCTAAAAATAATTGAATTTTTCCAAGAATTACTCGAAAATTCCAAGAATTTTTAAAAATAATTGAATTTTTCTAACAATTCAATTTTTAAAAATAATTGAATTTTTCTAACAATTAAATTTCTAAACAATAATTGAAATTTTCTAAGAATTCAATAAAAGTTGCATTGAAAATAATTGATTATTTCGAAGAGTTTCTTCTAATACATTTTAAATCGTTCATTTTGTTTTTAAAATTTTTTGTTTAAATTGTATTTAAAATAATTGAATTCTTTTGAGAAATTTTATTAAAATGATTTATTTAAAAAACAATTTAACTTCAGCGAAATTCTGTTATAAACACTTTTTTTTACTAAAAGCAAGACATTCAAACAATCAAAATATGCAAAATGTTTTAGAATTTCTTGTACCTCTGTAAAGACAAATTTCACACGCAGATAACCTAAATTTATAAAAATATTAATAAAAAATCAAAAAATACGTCTATTTAATAAAAATTAACAAAATGAAATTTAAATTTGCAAAAAAATTGTTTAAAGAACAATCAAATTTATGACTGTTACGAAGGTATAAACTATAAATTAGGGTTAAGAATTAATTAATAAGATTAATACGTGTATAAAAATTCTCAAACTTACGGTTTAGAGTGTTTTTATAAATTAACTGAAACTAGGATAAGTTACTTTTGAATATACGTTGTAAATTCTTATCAAACTAAGGATAATATTTATCGTATTTATTAAATGGATTAACGCACGTGTTGCACTTAATTTTCATGCGACTCACAACTGCTCACAACCATTGGTTAGATAAATTCATATAGAGAACAAGTCTCAAGATAGAAGTATTGAATTTTTTCATGACTCGTGGTTTGAAGACGAGAATGTTTTCGATTCTCTCCTAATAGTGAAGCGCTGCAGTCAGTGGGTAATATGTATTTTATAATTCTTACGATTGAATATTTATCATTTTTGTTTAAGAATCATCATAATTATAAAAAAAATAAATACTTACAATTTATGTGACTATAAATCAATAAGTTTACAATTCTAAAAATATTGTTATAATTATAAACTAAGATGATTAATCTAGATATGATGAGGGTTCTGGTTGCAAATCAACTAATTAAAAAAATTCACTGGTAAGAACATGAGGAAAAATTGTATATCTGTCCTTTTTATATTAATGGGATATTTTAGTTTGAGATATTTAAGTGAATTATCTATAGTTATAAATAAAGTAAAAAAAACTAAATTTAATACATGAATTTATAATTTTTACTGTAACCTCCACGAAGTGTACATTTATTTTGAAACCCTCTTTATTTATCAAATTTATTAAATACAAAGAAGTGTACATATATATTTTCATAATATAGTATTTCGCACCTGTTATTTAGTATCTAACTTATCGAAATATTTGTAAATTATAATTTCGTCATATATTTATGATTTCATTCTTGCTTGTACATTGAATTTTGAATTTTTACTGGTAAAAAGGTCGTTATAAAAAAAAGCCAGTAATTGTTGAAAATAAATAAATAAAATTAAAAATTAAAAAAAATTAAAAATAGTTAACAAAATATAAAATTATTTGACATACTCAACAATTACAAATCAGCATACAAAAATAGAGCCGCAGTGTGAGTAAGCTGGAGCTTACTAAATTAGCATCGTTATTTAAGACATAAGTAATGAATATGGAAGTTTATGTTTTATTTTAAATGGCTTATTTTCATGAGTAATCATTTTAAAGTTTTTTAAAGCGTTAGCTTTAAAAATTTGTTCATTATAAAAATTATGGGTAAGATTAAAAATAGTGTCGTTGATATGTGGAATTTGTAATATTTGTCTGATTTTTTTATTTGATGTTCTTGGAGGTACATCAACTAATCTTCTCAGCAATTTACTTTCAAATCTTAATATTTTACTCATGTTAGCATTGCTCCACACTGGTATGGCATATAATGCCACCGGTCTCACTAGGCTTTTATATAAAAGTGTTTTATTATTAATATTTAGCTTACTCTTTCTATTTAATAGGCTATTTAATAGTCCTGTAACCTTTTGCCCCTTAGTGCAAGCATTATCGATGTGTGTTCTATAATTTAGTTTATGATCCATTGTAAGGCCAAGATACTTAACACTATCACACATTTCAATATTTACACCATCTATTGTAATTTTAATTTCACTTTCATTCTTTTCCTTTTTTCTTTTACTAAATACAATGAACTCAGTTTTACTGGCATTAATTTTCAATTTCCATCTGTGGTAGTACCTCAGGAGTGTATTCAGGTGTTTTTGTATGTATTCTGTCGCTTTATATTTTTTCCATGAAGAGGAAAAAACAGCTGTGTCATCTGCGAATATTGAAATTTTCGTATTCTTGTCTAAAGGAATGTCATTAATATAATAAATAAATAAAACTGGGCCCAGAATAGACCCCTGAGGCACTCCCGCTGCAATAATTCTATATTGCGAGTTTTCGTTGTCAAGTACAACTCGGAAAGATCGTTGTTTCAAGTAGCTTACAATCAACTTTATAATATATGAAGGCAAACCTAGTGTTGACAATTTATAAATAAGACCCCTGTGCCAGACGGTATCAAAAGCCTTCTCAATGTCAAGAAACACTGCTGCTGTGTGTCTGTTAAGATTAAAATTTATTGTTATCTCATTTGTGACTCTAGCTAATTGTTGAATTGTACTATGACTTTCTCTAAAACCAAATTGTTCGTTGATAAGTTTATTATTATTTCTTTCAAAAATTTTAATTCTATTTAAAATAATTTTTTCAAACAATTTGCTAAGAGTTGGTAATAAACTGATTGGACGATAGTTTTGTGGAAAAAGATTATTTTTGCCAGTTTTATGAAAAGCTAATATGTTTGCTTTTTTCCAGTCAGTGGGAAAATATGACAATTTAAAGCAAGCGTTAAAAATGTAATTTATTTGAACAACAGATTTTTTAGTGAGGTTTTTTAGAACTACGTTTTGTATACCGTCAGGACCAGGGGCCTTTCTTGGCGCTACATGTTGTAATATTTTTTTAATTTCACTAGGTGAAGATAATTCTATAGTCTTTGGATCGAAATTGCTCTTTTGTATATCACAGTACGCTTTATTTACAATTTTCTCTGTGTCTTTATCTCCAAGGTCGCGAGTGAGATGATGCACTCCCTCGAAATAATCTGCCAATACATCAGCCATTTCTTTTTTATTATAAGTTATTCCCGATGGACCATGCAATTTAACGATTGACCCTGGGTTGACCTTAGTAAAAATTTTAGCGGTTTTCCAAATACTATTATCTTTAATATTAAGATTTTTCAATTTATTATTCCAATTATCGTTATAAAATTTTTTTATTTTTGTTTTAATAAGATTAGACAAATTATTTTTAGTTTTCCGTAAATAATCTAATTTAGTTCGCTGATATATTTTGCGGATTTTATTGCGCTCTGCTATTAAGTTTTTAATTTCTTGGGATAAAGGAAGACGAGCCGCCATATATCTCTGTTCTTTCTTAGGCACAGCACAATCTATGGCATTGTTAATTAGTTCTGTAAGTTGAGTAACCGAAAAATCAATTTCATCACATGTTTCAAGTTTATTGTTAATCGTTAAATTGTTATTTAAGTGAGTTCTAAATTTAGTCCAATCTGCATTTTTATAATCTAAAAAATTTTTTTGTTTACATTGTATCTGTGAATTATTTATTGTTAATAATATTGGTAGATGGTCGGAATCCAACTCATCAATAACTTCCACTTCAATATTTTTATTTATATTTTTATTAATTGCTATGTCAATGAAACTAGGTAATGAATTGCATGCATGAGGATACAATGTTGGTTTATCCGGAGGAATTACTTCTAACAAATTATTTGAAACATAATTAAAAACTGTACGTCCGTTTTTATTGCTTCTACTGCAGTGCCACAGACTATGCTTTGCATTGAAATCACCAATTGCCAAAATTCTGTTATGTTTACTAAAAACTTTATCCAATTGAGCAGTTGTTAGGTTTTGATTTGGAACATAAATTGAGGCTATAATTATATTATTTTCCAATTTTATGCCAATAGCTTCTACATTTTCAACTTTAAAATCCACCTGGATAAAATCTATATTTAATTTTACTAGGATGGCGACACCGCCTCCCCTACTACCATTATTTTCTCTATCTTTTCTAACAGTTCTATAACCAGGAGTAACATATATCTTTTTATTATTTAATTTAGTTTCATTAAGTAAAAGTATATCTATTGCATGTTTATCTAGGAAGTGCCTCATCTCGCGCTGTTTATTTATAATGCCATTCGCATTCCAATGTGCTATTACTAAATTATTTTTTTTACAATCCATTACTAAACTTTAATATATATTCATTAAATATTATGGCATGTTCTAACTTATCATTAGTTTGATCTAGCGCAAATAACAATTCTTTGGCCATTTTTATCATATTTTTTAAATTATATTTTTTTGCAATAAGCTTACCCACTTCCGCAAGTTCCACAAGTAGAGGCGAGACGTGTTGAGGTGAAGTGTCGTTTTCCTTTGTCCAGGGATTGCTTTTGGATGTAGAGGGTTCCTTGTCCATTACATTTTGTTGCACAATAGGTGCATGTTGGGCTGACTCGTTGGCGACTGGTTTCAAGGCAGGATAATTGGTGACGTCATTTTTCGGAGGGATGTTATGTTGTTGATTGCTTCTCTTACTTGGTCTAATGTTTTCTCGAAGTTTCAAGATTTTTTCAATCCTTTCCATGTATTTCGGACATCCTTTATAGTTCGCTGTGTGTTTACCTCCACAGTTGGCACACTTTGCTTCAGTGTCCTTGGATTTAGTACAGTCCTTTGTAGGATGTCCTTGTCCACACTTGACACATTTTGGTAAATTGAAACAATTATTAGTTCCATGTCCAAACTGTTGACACTTATAACACTGAGTAACACCACTAGGATTTCTATATTCTTCCCAGGATATTCTTGTAAAACAAATAACTTTTAATTTTTTTAGTAATTGAAGTCGGGAACCACGCATTGAATTATCAAATGTGACGAGGTATGGTGGATATTCTTGGGGTCTATCACTTCTCACTTTCATGACACTAACACTCATTGGGTTAAATCCATTTTCAGATAAATCCGAAATTATTTCTTGAGTATCCAGTCTTGGAAGTCCCTTGATGACCATCTTTTTTAATTTTTGAGAGCTTGCCGTGTAGGTATGAAATGGAATATTCTCTCCTTTTAAATAGTTCATGATTTCCAAATGATCAGGTATTCCTTTAGGATAGATTGTGATAGCATATGTTGAGATTTTGATTATCATGTTTTTTGTAATTTTCTTGATGTTATTATATATGTTGAGTCTTGAGGTAGGTTGGATTGTTGAGTCATTTATAATTATTGGTGGAGCTTTTTCATCTTTAGAATTTGAATCGTCACTGTCCATGTCTTCCTCGTCAGAAGCTGGGAGTCTGTTATTTTTTGAAAGTCCATTATTGTTAGGGTCCGAGGATTTAGTTTTTATTCTTTTTCTCTTTCTTGGATTTGTCATTTCTCCGTCTCCCATTGTGATGGGGAACGGTATAAAATTGTGTCGCGCACAGAAGGATTGTATTATTATTAATATCGAATGAGTGCGAGCCACACACCTTCACTCATTCAATTTCATCGGATAATCGAATGTAATCACTCATTGACATTAAGCATGATGTTCATGATCCCACGAAGTGTACAGAATAACTGTCAGACAATAACTGTACGAAAGCGCAAGAGCGCGCCGTTATTTATTGGAACACACGGACGGTGAAGAAAGGCCTATGTGTCCAGGCGCCCCGCAGTGCTGTCTAACTTTTCCTCGTTTTCGTCAATATTTGAAGCGTTTTTAAAATTGTTAATGTAGGAAATTATTTGCTGATGAAGAATTTTAATTAAGGAAGATTTCGACTATATCAGCAATTAGTGACATCTATTAGAAGTCAATTGAACTCTTTGGTTTAGAGTCAGGTGTTATTCTTAAGATAATTATTCCGATATGGTTGTCGGTAAATAATTATATTTTTTGAATTTAATTTTTGATCTGAAAAAATAAGCTGCGTGAACGACTGCACTGTGCATCTGTGAGGACTCGAACCCCAGTTAATAGCTGCCTTTCGCGGGACTAACGCCTACCAATGCACCATGCCAACACAGCCTGGACGTTCACGTTTCTTATAATCTCAGATCAAGCCCATACACTAGTCGAAGAGCTGTATAGTTAATGTAGGAAATTATTTGCTGATGAAGAATTTTAATTAAGGAAGATTTCGACTATATCAAAAAATATAATTATTTACCGACAACCATATCGGAATAATTATCTTAAGAATAACACCTGACTCTAAACCAAAGAGTTCAATTGACTTCTAATAGATGTCACTAATTGCTGATATAGTCGAAATCTTCCGTTTTTAAAATTGCTTTTTATTTTTAACACTAAAAGTGAACAATTTTAGAACAAATATTTTCAATTTTAAAAATTGCAATTGTAATAAAATTTCTAACAATTTGGAAAAAATTGTCGAAAGTTGATATCTGTATTTAGCAACTGAAAATAAATGATTATCAATTTTCTAACAAGTGAATGGAATACGTAAAAAGAAAAATGTTTTGATAACGAAACGAATTGAAAGCAAACAATTGTTTATGGTAATTAAACAAAAATTACGATTGTTTATTACAGAAAATATTAATTTCAATATTTATTTGTAATTTTTATTTATATGTATTTAATTTTACTTATTTTATACTAAAATTGTACACTGTAATAACAAGTGTCTCAATGTAAGACGTTTTGTCCCCACTTTTAAAACATTTGAGGTGTTTTATCTCAAAATTATTAAGGTAAAACACCTCAAATGTTTCAAAAGTGGGGACAGAAACGTCTTACATTGAGACACATTTTTTTTACAGTGTAGTTTAATATTATTTTTCCAAATGGTTGCATCTCTTTTTTTTGTGTTTTCCTAGGACCATTTTTTGTCGTGAAATTTTGTCCTATTTAATTATGTAGTAGAGTGTAATGTTTATAAATTATAGTTGCATCTCCTTTTATCGCTGTCGATTTGGAGCGCAGGTTTAAAACGAGCGCACCAATCAGATTGCTGCAATAGGATAGATGTGTAGCATTGGAAAAAAATTCTCACGAAAGCACTCAACCATCAGATTATAGTATTTCTACAGTTGCCAGGCGTAGCCAAGAATTCTATTTCTATGACAAAAATACAAAAATATAAAAAAATAAAAAAATAAATAAATAAATATTAATGATAAAATAAATTTAAATAATAAGAAATAATAATAATAATAATTAATATTATATTTTATTATTATTAAATATTAATATTTAAATATAAGAAATTTTTTATCTAATACTACCATCTATCAGAGTACACTGAAACAAAAATTTATTTGATTCAAATAATAGATTACTTGTCTGTTATCAAATAAATATTTATTTGAATGAAATAATTTTTATTTAAAAGAAATAAATTGTATTTCACCAAAATAATTTCAGTATTTAAAGCATTTAATTAACACTAAAAAATATTATTTGGGACAAATAAATATTTAATTTTATATAAATAATCGTTTATTTAAATTAAATAATATTTTTTTAGTCTGTCAATTTTGAAAATTTGATTTAAATTTAATTAAAACAACATTTTTTACTGTTGTGTCGAATTCTACAAAAATTAATATGTAAACTAGATTTTTCATTTTGTTTCTTCAATTAAATTTTCTAATATTTAAATAATTTTTATAAGGAATAAGGAAAAAGTTTCTAACTAAGTAAGAAAGAGAGAGACTTCTCTCTGTGAGAGTGAAAGAAGATTGATATTTAGATATTAATTTTTGTAGAATTCGACATAACAGTAAAAAATGTTGTTTAAAATAAATTTGAATCAAATTATCAAAATTGACACACTAAAAAAATATTATTTAATTTAAATAAACGATTATTTATATAAAATAAAATGTTTATTTGTCTCAAATAATATTTTTTAGTGTTAATTAAATACTTTGAATACTGAAAATAATTTGGTGAAACAAAATTTATTTCTTTTAAATAAAAATTATTCCATTCAAATAAATATTTATTTGATAACACACAAGTAATCTATTAAATAAATTTTTCTTTCAGTGTAATCTGATAGATGATAGTATTAGATAACAAATTTCTTTTGAACGTAGTAATTCAAAAGTTCTTTATAGGAAGAGTTGAATTAAAAAAAATATATATTTTTGTCATAGAAATAGAATTCTTTTAGAATTCTTTTTTTCAGTGCTACAAAGCTGTGCTATTGTAGCAATCTGATTGGTGCGCTCCTTTTAAACCTGCGCTCCAAAACGATAGCGATAAAAGGAGATGCAATCATTTGGAAAAATAATATTAAACTACAATTTTAGTATAAAATAAGTAAAATTAAATATATAAATAAAAATTACAATTTATATTGAAATAAATATATTTTGTAATAAACAATCGTAATATTTATTTAATTACCATAAACAATTGTTTGTTTTCAATTTGTTTCGTTATCAAAACATTTTTCTTTTTACGTATTATATTCATTTGTTAGAAAATTGATAATCATTTATTTTCAGTTGCTAAACAGAGATATGAACTTTCAACAATTTTTTTCAAATTGATAGAAATTTTATTACAATTGCAATTTTTAAAATTAAAAATATTTGTTCTAAAATTTTTCACTATTAGTATTAAAAATAAAAAGCAATTTTAAAAACGCTTCAAATATTGACGAAAACGAGGAAAAGTTAGACATCACTGCCGAGCGCCTAGACACATAGGCCTTTCTTCACCGTCCGTGTGTTCCATTAAATAACGGCGCGCTCTTGCGCTTTCGTACAGTTATTGCCTGACAGTTATTCTTGGCACTTCGCGGAAGTTACAGTAAAAATTTCATCTTGTTTAAGATGATTAATCCAGATATGATGAGGGTCCTGGTGGCAAATCAAGTAATTATAAAATTTCACTTGTAAGAAAATGAGGATTACTTGCATATCTGTCCTTTTTTTACTAAAAAGTATATCAAAATGTTTTGATAACGAAACAAATTAAAAACAAACAATTGTTTATTGTAATTAAACAAAAATTACGATTGTTTATTACCGAAAATATTAATTCCAATATTTATTTGTAATTTTTATTTATATAAATTTAATTTTACTTATTTTATACTAAAATTGTACAGTGTAAAAACAGTGTCTTAATGTTAGACGTTTCTGTCCCAGCTTTAATAATTTTGAGATAAATTACCTCAAATGTTTTAAAAGTGGGGACAAAACGTCTTACATTGAGAAACTTGTTTTTACAGTGTACAATTTTAGTATAAAATAAGTAACATTAAATTTCTATAAATAAAAATTACAAATAAATATTGAAATTAATATTTTTTGTAATAAACAATCGTAATTTTTGTTTAATTACCATAAACAATTGTTTGTTTTCAATTTGTTTCGTTATCAAAACATTTTTCTTTTTACGTATTCCATTCATTTCCATTCATTTATTTTCAGTTGCTAAATACAGATATCAACTTTCTACAATTTTTTCCAAATTGTTAGAAATTTTATTACAATTGCAATTTTTAAAATTGAAAATATTTGTTCTAAAATTGTTCACTATTAGCATTAAAAATAAAAAGCAATTTTAAAAACGCCTCAAATATTGACGAAAACGAGGAAAAGTTAGACATCACTGCCGAGCGCCTGGACACATAGGCCTTTCTTCACCGTCCGTGTGTTCTAATAAATAACGGCGCGCTCTTGCGCTTTCGTACAGTTATTGTCTGACAGTTATTCTGTACACTTCGCGAAGGTTATAGTAAAAATTATAAATTCATGTATTAAATTTAGTTTTTTTACTTTATTTATAACTAAGATAATTCACTTAAATATCACAAACTAAAATACCCCATTAGTGAAAAAAGGACAGATATACAATTTTTCCTTATTTTCTTACCAGTGAAATTTCTTAATTAGTTCATTTACCATCAGGACCCTCATCATATCTAGATTAATAATCTTAGTGTATAATTATAACAATATTTTTATAATTGTAAATTTATTGATTTATAGCCATAAAAATTGTAAGTATTTTTTATAATTATGATGATTCTTAAACAAAAATGATAAATATTCAATCGTAAGAATTATAAAATACATATTACCTACTGACTGCAGAGCTTCACTATTAGGAGATAATCGGGAACATTCTCGTCTTCAAACCACGAGTCATGAGAAATTCAATACTTCTTTCTTTAGACTTGTTCTCTATATGAATTTATCTAACCAATGCTTGTGAGTCGCATGAAAATTAAGAGCAACACGTGGGTAAATCCATTTAATAAATACGATCATATTATCGTTGGTTGGATAAACAATTCACAACGTATATTTAAAAATAATTTATCCTAGTTTTATTTAATTTATAAAACAGTCTAAACCGTAAGTTTGAGAATTATTATACACGTATTAATCCTATTAATTAATTCTTAACCCTCATTTATATCTTCGTAAAATTCGTAAGTTTTACAATTTTTTTGCAAGCAGAAATTTTATTTTGTTAATTTTATTAAAAGGACATTTCTCGAAATTATTTAATTATTTTAAATACAATTTGCATACATATATTAGAAAATATCAGTAATTTATAATATTTTAAAGAATCTCTTTGAAAGAAATTAATAATTTGCAATGCAATTTTTTTAAATCTTGAAAAATTAAACTCGTTTAAAAATTGAATTCTTAGTAAAATTCAATTATTTTTAAAAATTGAATTTTTAGAAAAATTTTTGAAATCTTCAAGGAATTCTTCGAAAAATTCAATTATTTTTAAAAATAGAATTCTTTGAAAAAATAATTTCTTTTTAAACATCGATTACTTAAAAAAATTTAATTATTTTTAAAAATTGAATACTTCGAAAAGTTCAATTATCTTTTAAATTTCTTTAAATTTTTAAAGAATTCTTGGACAAATTTCATACTTCGAAAAATTCAATTATTTTCAGTAAGTTACTAGTTGAGTAACAGTAACTAGTTTACTTGATAGTAAATACTTTATATTTGTCAGAACAAAATAAATTCCCACGTAAAAAAGGAATGTTGGCCCTGAAAAGGGCCGTTTGAATGATTTTTTTGCGGCAAATAATAAATAATAGGTTATAATTCTTGAAACAAAATAAATTCCAACGTAAAAAACAAATAGTGGCCCTGAAAAGGGCCGTTTGAATTTGTCAGTGTTTACACTTCTAACTGACTTTTGATAGTGTATAGTTCCATTAACGTGGTGTCAATGGTACGAGTATGAAGCACTATTTCGTGCATCCGGTCGCTGTGTCTAGCTTCCTTCAACTTCTCGTACATTGTACGAAGCAGCGACTTTACTTGCTTGTACTGCCGCTTAATTGAACGACGTTTCACTCTATATGCACTTCGCCTGTTGACTTTCATACTGGCTCCAAGTAGTTGACGGAATGAAAATGTTAAATCTCCGCGATGTGCACAGAGTAACTGTCAGGCAATGACTGGATAAATGCGTGAGGGCGCACCGTTATTTATTGGCACGCACGGACGGTGAAGGCAGGCCTATGTGTTAAAGTGCCCCGCGGTGCTGTCTAACTTTTCCCCGTTTTTGTCAATATTAGAAGCGTTTTTAAAATTGTTTTTTATTTTTAACACTGAAAATGAACAACTATATGACCAATTATTCAACAAATATTTTCAATTAAAAATATTGTAATTGTAACTTATAATCAAATTTCTAACAAATTGCAAAAAAATTGTCAAATATCTGTATCAACTGAAAATAAATAATAATCAATTTTCAAATAAATGAATGCAATATGTAAAAAGAAAAATTTTTCAATAACGAAACAAATTGAAAACAAACAATTGTTTCTGGTAATTAAACAAAAATTACGATTGTTCATTACAGAAAATTCTAGTTTAATAAAATCGCTCCTAATATTCACTTATCTTCTAAACTTTAAACGTAAATTGAGATTTAAATCAATTTTTATTAGAAAACTGTTTGAAAATTTAATTATTAAACAGAAAAAAAAGAAATAAAAATTTCTAAAAATAAATTCTCTTAAAGAAAATTACAAAATGTTTTGTACATATTAAAAATAATTTAAATTAAATAATTTAATAATAACAAAATTATTAAAATTAATTGATTTCTTTGTAATTTTTTACTTAAATAATGGAAATGTTTAGAGAAAGTTTAATAAAATAGTAGCTATTAAAAGTAATTAAATTTCTTCGAAGAGTTTTAATAACATTTTTATTAATAATTGAATTTTTGGAAGAATTAATAAAAATTGCATTAAATAAATAATTGATTTCGAAAAGTTTCATTATAATATTTAAAATAATTAATATTAAGAGAGTAGGTATTTTCATTCAGTTTTCTTTTCAGTTGAAAAAATTCTTTTTGCTTAACAGTAATTTTTACGCCGAGAGCGCGCAACCAATCAGATTACTGTATTTTTTGACACAGCATTTATGATTATCAAAATTTATAAGAATTTTTTTTTATCAACAAAAAATGATTGGTTAATAAATATGTTTCTCTTTAACTCTTACAAAGAGAAGTGTCTCTCTTGCTTAATGAAAAACTTTTTCCTTAAAAAAGTTATTTAAATCATATTTTAGAATATTTAATTAAACAAACCAAATGAAAAATCTATATCAATTATTAATCTTTTTAGAATTCGACATAACAGTTAACAATATGTTTTTAATTAACATTAAAACAATTTTTTGAAATTACAAGACTGGATAATATTTATTTAATTTGGATAAAAATTATTTCATTCAAAAAATTATTAATTTAATTGCAAACATATAATCTGTTATTTTAATCAAATAAATCTTTATTTCAGTGTAACTGTATGGATGGTCGAAAAGAAAAATTTATTCAAAACGTATTAATTTGAAAAGTTCTTCAGCAGAAGTTAAATTATAAATTAAAAAAAAATATATTTTTGTTGACGAATTCTTGGCTACGCGAGGCAACAGTAAAAATACTATAATATGATTAGTGCGCGCTTTCACAGAAAATTTTTTTCAATGATACGCAACTGTGCTATTGCAGCAATCTGATTGTTGCGCTCCTTTTAAACCTACACTCCATACGACAACGACAAAAGGAGATAAAACCATTTAGAAAAATTATATTAAATTACAATTTTAGTGTAAAATAAGTAAAATTAAAAATATAAATATAATTTTTAAACAAATATTGAAAGTAAATAATTAATTAAAACTAGAAATTAGTAATAAAATGGAGTAAAAATTGAAAATTAATAACAAAATAAGTAAGTAAATTTTAATACTAATTTCTAGTTTCAATTAATTAATTACTTCCAAAAATTTTTAAAAATTTTTATTTATATCTTTAATTTTACTTATTTTACACTAAAATTGTACATAATATTATTTTTCTAAATGGCTACATCTCCTTTATCGCTGTCGTTTAGAGTGCAGATTAAAAAGGCGCGCACCAATCAGATTGCTGAAATAGCACAGTTGCGTAGAATTGTAAGAAATTTTCTGCGAAAGAGCGCACCAATCAGATAATAGTATTTTTACTGTTGCCTCGCGAAGCCGAGAATTCTGTGACAAAAATATATATATTTCTTAATTTAACTTCTGCTGAAGAACTTTTCAAATTAATACGTTCTGAATAAATTTTTTTCTTCTACCATATATGCGGCTACACTGAAAGAAGAATTTATTTGATTTAAATAACAGATTACATGACTGTAATTAAATTAATATTTACTTGAATGAAATAATTTTTATCTAAATTAAATAAATATTATCCAGTCTGGTAATTTCAAAAATTTGTTTTAATGTTAACTAAAAACACATTTTTTACTATTATGTCGAAATCGAAAAAAATTAATAATAAAAATAGATTTTTCATTTGGTTTATTTAATTAAATATTCTAATATATGATTTAAATAATTTTTTTAAGGATATAGTTTCTTACTAAGCAAGAGAGACACTTCCCTTTGTAAGAGTGAAAGAAAAACATATTTAGTTACCAATCATTTTTGTGTAGTTAAAAAAAATTCTTAATCATTTTTATAGACGTGCTGTTTCAAAGCATACTGTAATCTGATTGGTTGCGCGCTCTCGGCGTAAAAATTACTGTCAAGCAAAAAGAAATTTTTCAACTGAAATAAGCTGAATGAAAATACCTACTTTTATAACGTAATATCAATTATTTCAAATATTATAATGAAACTTTTTGAAATCAATTATTTATTCAATGCAAATTTTATGAATTCTTCCACAAAATTCAATTATTAATAAGAATTTTATTAAAACTCTTTGAAGGAATTCAATTATTATCAATAGCTACTATTTTATTAAAGTTTCTCTAAACAATTCCATTATTTAAGTGAAAAATTCCAAAGAAATCAATTATTTTTAATAATTTTGATATTATTAAATTATATTATTTAAATTATTTTTAATACATACAAAACATTTTGTAATTTTCTTTAACAGAATTCATTTTAGCAATTTTTTAATAAAAATTGATTGATATCAAGTTAAGAGTAAGTGTTTTCATTCAGGTTTCTTTTAAGTTGAAAAAATTCTTTTTGCTTGACTGTAATTTTCACGCCGAGAGCGCGCAACCAATCAGATTGCAGTATTCTTTGACACAGCATTTTTGACTATCAAAATGTTTAAGAATCTTTTTAACTGCAAAAAAATGATTGGTAAATAAATATGTTTTTCTTTCACTCATACAAAGAGAAATGTCTGTCTTCTATATTAAGAAACTTTTTTCTTATAAATGTTATTTAAATTATATATTAGAATAGTTAATTGAATAAACCAAAAAAAATCTATTGTAATTATTAATTTTTTTAGAATTCGACATAACAGTAAAGAATGTGTTCTTAATTAACATTAAAACAAATTTTCGAAATTACCAGACTGGAAATATTTATTTAATTTAGATAAATAAATTATTTCATTCAAGTAAAATATTACTGTAATTAAATTAATATTTACTTGAATTAAGGAATTATTATCTAAATTAAATAAATATTTTCCAGTCTAGTAAGTTAAAAAATTTGTTTTAATGTTAGTTAAAAACAGATTCTTTACTGTTATGTCGAATTCTAAAAAATTAATAATTAAAATAGATTTTTTATTTGGTTTATTTAATTAACTATTCTAATATATGATTTAAATAACATTTATAAGAAAAAAGTTTTTTATATTGGAAGATAGACACTTCTCTTTGTATGAGTGAACCAAAAACATATTTATTTACCAATCATTTTTTTGTAGTTCAAAAAAATTCTAAAAAATTTTGATAGTCAAAAATGCTGTGTAAAAAAATACTGTAATCTGATTGGTTGCGCGCTCTTGGCGTGAAAATTACTGTCAAGCAAAAAGAATTTTTTAAACTGAAAAGAAACCTGAATGAAAACACCTACTCTTAACTTAATATCAATTATGCCAAATATTTTAATGAAACTTTTCGAAATCATTCATTCAATGCAATTTTTATTAATTTTTCTAAAAATTCAATTAATATTAAAAATTTTATTAAAACTCTTCGAAGGAATTCAATTAATTTCAAAAGCTACTATTTTATTAAACTTTCTCTAAACAATTGCAATATAAAAAGAAAAAAATTCCAAAGTAATCAATTAGTTTTAATAATTTTGATATAATTAATTTATATGAATTCAATTATTTTTAATACAAACAAAGCATTTTGTAATTTTCTTTATGAGAATTCATTTTTAGAAATTTTTATTTCAATCTATTTTTTATTTTTCTGCATAATGATTGAATTTTCAAAAAATTTTCTAATAAAAATTGATTCGTATTAAGTTAAGAGTAGGTGTTTTCATTCAGCTTTCTTTTCAGTTAAAAAAATTCTTTTCGCTTGACAGTAATTTTCACGCTGAGAGCGCGCAACCAATCACATTACAGTATTTTTTGACACAGCATTTTAACTATTAAAATTTTCAAGATTTTTTTTTAACTACAAAAAAATGATTGATAAATATATATGTTTTTCGTTCACTCATACAAAGAGAAGTGTCTATCTTCCATAGTAAGATACTTTTTTCTTATAAATATTATTTAAATCATATATTAGAATAGATAATTAAAATAAACCAAATGAAAAATCTATTTTAATTATTAATTTTTTTATAATTCGACATAAGAGTATAGAATGTGTTTTTAATTAACATTAAAACAAACATTTAAACAAACATTAAAATTTAAGTTAGACAGCACTGCTGGGCGCCTGGACACACAGGCCTTTCTTCACCGTCCGTGTGTTCCAATAAATAACGGCGCGCTCTTGCGCTTTCGTACAGTTATTGCCTGACAGTTATTCTATGTACTTCGCGGAGGATACAGTAAAGCTTATAAATTTATTTATTAAATTTAGTTTTTTTTACTTTATTTATAACTAAGATAATTTACTTAAATATCGCAAACTAAAATATTTCATTAGTAAAAACGAACGGGTATACAATTTTTCCTTATTTTCTTACCAGTGAAATTTTGTAATTAGTTCATTTGCCATCAGGACCCTCATCATATCTAGATTAATCATCTTAGTTTATAATTATAACAATATTTTTATAATTTTAAACTTATTGATTTATAGTCATAAAAAATGTAAGTATTTTTTTATAATTATGATGATTCTTAAACAAAAATGATAAATATTCAATCGTAAGAATTGTTTTGGCAGAAAATTTCTTCCAATGGTAAGCAACTGTGATATTGCAGCAATCTGAATGGTGCGCAGCTTTTTAAACCTTTACTCTAAAGCAACAGCGATAAAAGGAGATGCAACCATTTGGAAAAATAATATTAAACTTAGAGACCGTCACGGAAGTGAAATTTAATTTCGTTACGATAATTCAAAACGAAATTATTACTGCAATTTGATTTTGATTCGGTAACGAAACAAAATTTATAACCAATAGTCTATTTAACATTAGATTTTCTTATAGAAACGGAAGACGATTTATATAATATTATATGTTTATTTGTCTGATATAATATTTATTCTTGTTAATTAAATGTTTGAAATACTAAATTTAATTGCGTGAAATACAATTTATTTATTTTAAATAAAAATTATTTCATTCAAGTAAATATTTATACACTGAAAGAAAAGTTTATTTGATTCGAATAATAGATTACTTGTCTGTTATGAAATAAATATTTACTTGAATGAAATAATTTTTATTTAAAATAAATAAATTGTATTCCACCCAAATTAATTTCAGTATATCAAGCATTTAATTAACACTAATAAATATTATATGAATAAATAAACATTTAATATTATATACATCGACTTTTGTTTCTATAAGAAATCCGAATGTAATGTTAAATAGACTATTGTTTATAAATTTTGTTGCGTTGCAGTATCAGAATTAAAATAGGATGTATATTTTATTTCTATATCAGCAAACGAAACTAAAGTGGAATAGACGTTTGTTTTGTTACCGAGTCAAAATTAAAATACAATTATAATTTCGTTTTGTTTTAAAATATTGTAGCAAAATCAAAATTTGATTTCCGTGACGGTCCCTGAGTTTAATATTATATTTCTAAATGGATACATCTCCTTTTATCGCTGTCGTTTTAAAGTGCTGGTTTAAAAGGAGCGCACCAAGTTAATTTAAAGTTAAAGTTAATTAAAAAAATTTGTTTTAATGGTAATTAAAAACACATTCTTTACTGTTATGTCGAATTCTAAAAAAATTAATAATTAAAATAGATTTTTCATTTGGTTTCATTTAGTCATTCTTAAAAATTTGTATAGTCAAAAATGCTGTGTCAAAGAATACTGTAATCTGATTGGTTGCGCGCTCTCGGCGTAAGAAGTTACTGTCAAGCATAAAGAATTTTTTCAACCGAAAAGAAACCTGAATGCAAATATCTACTCTTATAACTTAATATCAATTATTTCAAATATTATAATGAAACTTTTTGAAATCAATTATTTCTTCAATGCAATTTTTATTAATTCTTCCAAAAATCCAATTATTGTTAAGAATTTTATTAAAACTCTTTGAAGGAATTCAATTATTTTCAATAGCTACTATCTTATTAAACTTTTTCTAAACAATTCTATTATTTAAGGAATAAAGTCCAAAGAAATCAATTATTTTTAATAATTTTGATATTAGTAAATGACATTATTTAAATTATTTTTAAAACATACAAAACATATTGTAATTTTCTTTAAATTGCTTGCCATTGCAGCAATCTGATTGGTGCGCTGCTTTTAAACCGTCAGTCTAAAGCAACAGCGATAAAAGGAGATGCAACCATTAGGAAAAATAATATTAAACAACAATTTTAGTATAAAATAAATAAAATTAAATTTATATAAATAAAAATTACAAATAAATATTGAAATTAATATTTTCTGTAAAAAACAATCGTAATTTTTGTTTAATTGCTATAAACAATTGTTTTTTTCAATTTGTTTCGTTATCAAAACATTTTTCTTTTTACGTATTCCATTCATTTGTTAGAAAATTGATAATAATTTATTTTCAGTTGCTAAATACAGATATAAACTTTCGACAATTTTTTCCAAATTGTTAGAAATTTTATTACAATTGCAATTTATAAAAATGAAAATATTTCTTCTAAAATTGTTCACTTTTAGTGTTAAAAATAAAAAGCAATTTTAAAAACGCTTCAAATATTGACGAAAACGAGGAAAAGTTAGACAGCACTGCGGGGCGCCTGGACACATAGGCCTTTCTTCACCGTCCGTGTGTTCCAATAAATAACGGCGCGCTCTTGCGCTTTCGTACAGTTATTATCTGACAGTTATTCTATGCACTTCGCGGAGGTTACAGTAATGCTTATAAATTTATGTATTAAATTTAGTTTTTTTACTTTATTTATAACTAAGATAAATCACTTAAATATCGCAAACTAAAATATTTCATTAGTAAAAAACGACAGATATACAATTTTTCCGTATTTTCTTACCAGTGAAATTTTTAATTAGTTCATTTGCCACCAGGATCCTTATCATATCTAGAATAATCATCTTAGTTTATACTTATAACAATATTTTTATAATTATAAACTTATTGATTTATAGTAATAAAAATTGTAAGAAATTTTTTTATAATTATGATGATTCTTAAACATATAATTTCATGATAAAAACATATAAGAAGCGAGAAAAATTGAATTTTTTATTAATACTAGAAAATTCACTTTGAGGTGAGACGAAATACATGGGAATCAGGGGGGATCATCTTGTACACCCATTGAGGGATCATCTTGTCCCAAATGCCACTATTTTGTAATTTGTTTGTAACTTAACCTACGAGCTCTGTTATTCCATAATACCAATCAGAACACTTAGTTGAAGAGATTCTGAAGCCGTGAGTACAAGAAACGTGTTGTCATGATAGTTTGACTGATTCATAGGTATGTCATTGGCAACGTATTACCGTATTTGCCTAAAAGGTGGCTAAATTCAAAAGGATCATCTTGCTCCAGGGGATCATCTCGTACACCTTTCCCCTACGTTCTGAATAAATTTCTTTTACTATCTATGGGGCTACACTAAAAGAAAAATTTGTTTGATTCAAATAACATATTACATGTTTGTAATTAAATAAATATTTACTTGAATAAAATAATAATTTTTATCTAAATTAAATAAATATTTTCCAGTCTGTTAATTTAATAATTTTGTTTTAATGGTAATTAAAAACACATTCCTTACTGTTATGTCGAATTCTAAAAATATTAATAATTAAAATAGATTTTTCATTTGGCTTAATTAATTAAATATTCTAATACTTATATGATTTAAATAACTATTTTAAGGAAAAAGTTTCTCACTAAGCAAGAAACACACTTCTCTTTGTAAAAATAAAAGAAAAACATATTTAGTTACCAACCATTTTTTTGTAGCTAAAAAAAATTCTTATAAATTGTGATAGTCATAAATGCTGTGTCAAAAAATACTGTAATCTGGTTGGTTGCGCGCTCTCGGCGTGAAAATTACTGTCAATCAAAAAGAATTTTTTCAACTCAAGAGAAACCTGAATGAAAATACCTACTCTTATAACTTAATATCAATTTTTTTAAATATTATAACGAAACTTTTTGAAATCAATTATTTATTCAATGCAAATTTTATTAATTCTTCCACAAAATTCAATTATTAATAAGAATTTCATAAAAACTCTTTGAAAGAATTCAATTATTATTAATAGCTACTATTTTATTAAACTTTCTCTAAACAATTCCATTATTTAAGTGAAAAATTTCAAAGAAATCAATTATTTTTAATAATTTTGATATTATTAAATTATTTTTAATATATACAAAACATTTTGTAATTTTCTTTAAGAGAATTCATTTTATAAATTTTCTAATAAAAATTGTTTGATATTAAGTTAAAAGTAGGTGTTTTCATTAAGGTTTCTTTTCAGTTGAAAAAATTCTTTTTGCTTGACAGTAATTTTCACGCCGAGAGCGCGCAACCAATCAGATTACAGTATTTTTTTACACAGCATTTTTGACTATCACAATTTATAAGAATTTTTTTAACTACAAAAGAATAATTGGTAAATAAATGTTTTTCTTTCACTCTTACAAAGAGAAGTGTCTTTCTTCCTTAGTAAGAAAACTATTTCCTTAAAACAGTTACTTAAATCATATATTAGAATATTTAATTAAATAAACCAAATTAAAAATATATTTTTATTATTAATTTCTTTCGAATTCGACATAACAGTAAAGAATATGTTTTTAATTAACATTAAAACAAATTTTTGAAATTACCAGACTAAAAAATATTTATTTAATTTAGATAATTATTTCATTCAAAAAAATATTAATTTAATTACAGACATGTAATCTGTTATTTAAATAAAAAAAATTCTCTTTCAGTATAGCCGCATAGACAATAGAAGAAAACAATTTATTAAGAACGTATTAATTGGAAAAGTTCTTCAGCAGAAGTTAAATTAAAAAAAATATATATTTTGTTACCAAATTCTCGGCTACGCGAGGCAACAGTAGAAATACTTCTGATTGGTGCGCGCTTTCGCAGAAAATTTCTTACAATTCTACGCAACTGTGCTATTTCAGCAATCTGATTGGTGCGCGCCTTTTTAATCTGCAGTCTAAACGACAGCGATAAAGGAGATGTAGCCATTTAGAAAAATAATATTATGTACAATTTTAGTGTAAAATAAGTAAAATTAAAGATATAAATAAAAATTTAAAAAAATTTTTGAAAGTAATTAATTAATTGAAACTAGAAATTAGTATTAAAATTTACTTATATTTATTTTCTTATTAATTTTCAATTTTTATTCCATTTCATTACTAATTTCTACTTTCAATTTAATATTTACTTTCAATATTTGTTTAAAATTCATATTTATTTTTTTAATTTTACTTATTTTACACTAAAATTGTAATTTAATATAATTTTTCTAAATAATTTCATCTCCTTTTATCGTTGTCATTTAGAGTGCAGGTTTAAAAGGAGCGCACCAATCAGATTGCTGCAATAGCACAGTTGCGTATCATTGGAAAAAATTTTCTGTGAAAGCGCGCACTGATCAGATTATAGTATTTTTACTGTTGCCTCGCATTGCCGAGATTTCGGCAACAAAAATATATAATTATATCTTTTAATTTAACTTCTGCAGAAGAACTTTTGAAATTAATACGTTCTGAATAAATTTTTTTCTTTTACTATCTATACGACTACACTTAAAGAAAAATTTACACGGAGAAGAATGGAGTTTGAAAAACTGGGAGTCAATATTGAAAAAACAGGACTCAGTCCAGTAACGGAAAATTTACATTGGAGTAAGAGAGTCAGATACATAGTCTGTCTCTCTTACTCCAATGAAAAATTTTCTGTTCTGGAAATTTTTACCGAAAGTGTAAATGCTCCCTAAAGAGCATTGAAATACAGGCGAAGATTATAAGGCGCGCTGCAGTGTGCATAGTAGAGAAATTGGACTCAGTCCTCTACTTCGAAATTTTCACAATAAAGGAACGCAGGCGCGGAACCTGTCGAAATAAATGGCCAACGCGACGCGAATAGAAACGAGTGCTTCCTTTTATTCACTTCGTCAATTTTATATATAAAAAAACAATAACGAATCATTAAAAAAAAGAAAAATATGTTAAATGCACTTTTTATATATTCATATTCATTAATGCACAAGTTTTATTCTTCCCACATCTTCATACTTACAATTAACAACTAAATGCATCGGAAAATCTTACAATCATACGGGATTGAACACCTACCTAACCATACAACTAAATATACGCATAATTATAAATCGCACGCTTTTACATTAAGCCTCTCGGCTACGCAATCAATGGGAGAAATTTCCTATTTAAGAAACATCCCTTACCAATGAAATAAATTAGATCATGCGTGAATTTTACTTTGTAATTAATGTAAGTATGGATGTCAACAATATTCATAACATTAAATAAATAATATTTTCAACTAGATTATTCTTTTTTTTCGTGTACAAAATAGTGAATTGACCTGGAATGAAATGTATAATTAATTATTCTCACAGCAATATTTAATAATTTAATTTACTTAACTGCACTGCATAATAGTTGAGAGTAGTAAGAGTAAGTGAAACGGTAAGATAAGTGAACGACCATTAGTGTGAGAGAGAGAGAGAGAATAACTTGTGGTTTTCGAGTAGGTATCTACTTTATGTGCACGGCGTTCATTTTTCGAAAGAACTGGACTGAGTACTAGTTGTTCAATATTCGCTTCTATTATTGACTTGTATTATGTACACTGCCGCGTTCTTTTAACAATTACATGAGAAAGTAATTTCTTATTCCAATTTTTTATACTCTTATTCCCTCTTAGACTATATAAACAGTCTTGTTTAAGCTGATGAATGGGATAACTTGTGTTGAGTCCCAAAGTGTTCAGCTATGAAACTTCTAATACTATAGTGTGTACCTGTCACATATTATTCTATAAAGGAGTACTACACTGACTGCATAAATCATTTTTTCATTTTTCTCCGTGTACTATTTTATAAAACTTTCACTAAACAATTCCATTTTTTAAGTGAAAAATTCTAAAGAAATCAATTACTCTTAATAATTTTGATACAATTCGTTTATATGAACAATGTATATAAATGTATGTTTATTTATATTATTCATTTATATATGTAATGTATATTTAACAATGTATATTTATATGAACAATGACTTAGGACCACTCTCCCCTAATAAAATGTAATTAAAATTGAAAATTAATAAAATAAGGAAGTTAATTTTAGTTCCGAAAAAAGAAATTGAAATTTTAAATTAGTAATAAAATTGTGAATTAATAATAAAAAAAATTTCATAAGTAAAAATACTTTTTTTGGACCTTTAAAAGGGCCAATTGTAAAAGACGAGATATTTAACACTTATTAAAAGAAGTTAGGAATTCCATACGTAAAAATCAAATTCTGGCTCTAAAAAGGGCCGATTGTTATTGTTGTTGAGACGCAGTCATGTTTATTGAAGCAAATGAAACATTCTAAACGTAAAAAAATTTTGTGGCCCTGAAAAGGGCCGATTGATATTGTCACTGCTAGTGAGAAGCAGTTATTTTTTTGTTCATTGAATCACAAAAAAAATTCTAAACGTGAAAATAATTTTGTGGCCCTGAAAAGGGCCGATTGTTAATGATGAGAGGAGACACTTTAATAAATGCCTAATTGCTGCTTCAGGAAATTCAGTCTCGCCAATGCTTGATCAATAATGCGGTTGTGCATTATCACCAACTTCACTTGGTCCTTCTTCTTGGCCACAGATAATTTCTCGTACATGGATCGAATTACAATCATCAAGCGTTGCATTCGAGCCATGATTGTCTGGCGATCCATCTTCCAAAAAAAAACAAGTAAACGGACACTGTACTCGTCAACTTCGAAAGAGTTCCGAACAATTAATGATCAGTGGACAGAGAATGTGGCCGTATTTATACGCTGCTGAGTCAGTGCGGTAGACGGTGGGGGAAATAGGATCCCCACTAGTTGGTAGAGAGTTGGAAGGGAGGCAAGCGGAACAGCGCGGTTGTTCAGTACGTGGTTGTGTCAGAATGACCTGGTACTCCATAGAGACTTTGGCAACTCTTGTCTCATCGACGTGGGACAAAAAAGTATTGTCTGCATGATGCGCACAACAGAGAAAATTTCTCGTTACGCGCCAAAGATGAGATGGGAAGTAATAGAAATATATTTTTATCCTTTTCCATCTTATGCTATAAGTTCGCCAAGCCTTTTCTCAGAATATAAATTAGCTCCTTTTCTTTGAGAACTAAGAGTTTTTCTTGGCATATTTTATTTTGTAAATTATTTATATAGTTTTCTTATTCCTAATGAGAAAATAATTCCCAGGAACATATAATTGTTATTTTTCTTAACATTACAGAATAAATTGATAAATAAAGTAAAAAACAAAAATTAAGTAATACTTAATTTAGGTAATTTTTATTTAAACTAAATAAATTCTGTTCCACCCAATTAATTTCAGTATTCAAAGAATTTAATTAACACTAATAAATATTATATGAGACAAATAAGCATTTAATATTATATAAATCGACTTCTGTTTCTATGAGAAAACCAAATGTAATGTGAAAGAGACTATTAGTTATAAATTTTGTTTCGTTGTATCAGAATCAAAATAAAAAGTAAATTTTGTTTCGTTACTGTACCAGAATCAAAATAGGAAGTAAATTTTGTTTGTTACAGTATCAGAATCAAAATAGGAAGTAAATTTTGTTTCTATATCGGAAAACGAAACTATAGTGGAATAAACTTTAAAATATTCTATTGATTTAAATTACTTTTATAAAGAAAAAGTTTCTCACTAGGTAAGAGAGACACTTCTCTTTGTAAGAGTGAAAGAAAGACAATTTATTTACCAATCATTTTTTTGAATTTAAAAAAAATTCTTAAAAATTTTGATAGTCAAAAATTCTGTGTCAAAAAATACTGTAATATGATTGGTTGCGCGTTCTCGGTGTGAAAATTACTGTCAAGCAAAAAGAATTTCTTCAACTGAAAACAAACCTGAATAAAAACACCTATTCTTAAGTTAATATCAATTATGCCAAATATTTTAATGCAACTTTTCGAAATCAATTTTTTATGCAATTCAATTTTTATTAATTCTTCCGAAAATTCAATTATTAATACAACTTTTGTTAAAACTCTTCGAAGGAATTCAATTAATTTCAAAAGCTACTATTTAATTAAACTTTCTCTAAACAATTCCATTATGTAAAAAAAAAATTCCGAAGAAATCAATTATTTTTACTAATTTTGATATAATTAGTTTATATGAATTGAATTATTTTTAATACTAAAAAAACATTATGTAATTTTCTTTATGAGAATTCATTTTTAGAAATTTTTATTTCTATCTATTATTTATTTTTCTGTTTAATAATTGAATTTTCAAAAAAATTTCTATTAAAAATTGTTTGATATTAAGTTAAAAGTAGGTGTTTTCATTCAGGTTTCTTTTTAGTTGAAAAAATTCTTTTTGCTTGACAGTAATTTTTACGCTGAGAGCGCGCAACCAATCAGATTACAGTATTTTTTGACACAGCATTTTAACTATTAAAATTTTCAAGATTTTTTTTTAACTACAAAAAAATGATTGGTACATAAATAAATATGTGACGCTCCACGAGAAAAGGGACCTTATGATAAGAGTAAATAAGGTCCCTTTTCTCGTGGAGCGTCACATATGTTTTTCGTTCACTCTTATAAAGAGAAGTGTCTCTTTTGCTTAGTGAGAAACTTTTTTCCTATAAAAGTTATTTAAATCATATATATTATAGAATATTTAATTAAAAAAACCAAATGAAAAATCTATTTTAATTATTAATTTTTTTAGAATTCCATATAACAGTAAAGAATGTGTTTTTAATTAACATTTGAACAAATTTTAACAATTAATAGACTGGAAAATATTTATTTAATTTACATAAAAATTATTTCATTCAAGTAAATATTAATTTAATTACAGAACATGTAATCTGTTGTTTGAATTTA
The DNA here is from genome assembly GCF_015476425.1 of Leptopilina heterotoma. Classification (NCBI taxonomy): domain Eukaryota; kingdom Metazoa; phylum Arthropoda; class Insecta; order Hymenoptera; family Figitidae; genus Leptopilina; species Leptopilina heterotoma. Next base: position 219,974 of record NW_025110812.1, read on the forward strand.
TTAAATTTTTCTTTCATTGTAGCCACATATATGGAGAAGAAAAAAATTTATTCAAAACATATTAATTTGAAAAGTTCTTCAGCAGAAGTTAAATTAAAAAAATATATATAATAATATATATAATATATATATTTGTCACCAAATTCTCGGCTACGAGAGGCAACAGTAAAAAAGGCAACTATTGCAGCAATCTGATTGGTGCGCTCCTTTTAAACGTGCACTCTGAACGACAACAATAAAAGGACATGAAACCATTCAGAAAAATTATATTAAATTACAATTTTAGTGTAAAATAAGTAAAATTAAAGATATAAATTTTAAACAAATATATTGAAAGTAAATAATTAATTGAGACTAAAAATTAGTAATAAAATGGAATAAAAATTAAAAACTAATAATAAAATAAGTAAATTTTATTACTAATTTCTAGTTTTAATTAATTATTTACTTTTAATATTTGTTTAAAATTTATATTTATATCTTTAATTTTACTTATTTTACACTAAAATTGTACATAATATTTTTTTCTAAATGGTTACATCTTCTTTTACCGCTGTCGTTTAGAGTGCAGATTTAAAAGGAGAGCACCAACCAGATTGCTGCAATAGCACAGTTGCGAAACATTGGAAAAAATTTTCTGCGAAAGCACGCACCAATTAGATTATACCTAGTATTTCTACAGTTACCTGGTGTAGCCAAGAATTCTATTTCTATGACAAAAATATATATTTTTTTTAATTCAACTCTTCCTAAAAAACTTTTGAATTACTACGTTTAAAAGAAATTTTTTATCAAATACTATCATCTATCAGACTACTTACTTGTCTGTTATCAAATAAATATTACTAATATAATATAATATAATAATATTATAATATTATAATAATTATAATTATTAATCATTAATTATTAATTATATATATAATTATATTATAATTATTATAATAATTTTATTATAATTATTATATTATAATATTATAATTATATAATATAATATAATTATATATATTATAATATTACTATTATTATTATATTTATTTGAATGAAATAATTTTTATTTAAAAGAAATAAATTGTATTTCACCCAATTAATTTCAGTATTTAAAGCATTTAATTAGCATTTAATTTAAATTAATATCTAAAATTCTAAATATCAATATTCTTTCACTCTCACAGAGAGAAGTATCTCTCCTTCTTACTTAGTTAGAAAGTTTTTCCTTATAAAAATTAATTAAAGCATATATTAGAAAATTTAATTAAAGAAACAAAATGAAAAATCTAGTTTACATATTAATTTTTGTAGAATTCGACACAACAGTAAAAAATGATGTTTTAATTAAATTTAAATCAAATTTTCAAAATTGACAGATTAAAAAAATATTATTTAATTTAAATAAACGATTATTTATATAAAACTAAATGTTTATTTGTCCCAAATAATATTTATTAGTGCTAATTAAATGCTTTAAATACAATTTATTTCTTTTAAATAAAAATTATTTCATTCAAATAAATATTTATTTGATAACAGACAAATAATCTATTATTCGAATCAAATAATCTTTTCTTTCAGTGTAGTCTGATAGATGATAGTATTAAATAAAAAATTTCTTTTGATCGTAGTAATTCAAAAGTTCTTTAGCAAGAGTTAAATTAAAAAAAATATATATTTTTGTCATAGAACTAGAATTCTTGGCTACGCCAGGCAACTGCAGAAATACTATAATCTGATTGGTGCGCTCCAAAACGACAGCGATAAAAGGAGATGCAACCATTTGGAAGAATAATATTAAACTAATTTTACAATTTTAATGTAAAATAAGTAAAATTAAAAATATAAATTTTAAACAAACAAATAAACAATTGTTTGTTTTCAATTTGTTTCGTTATCAAAACATTTTTGTTGCTAAATACAGATATCAAATTTCGACATTTTTTTCCAAATAAATTGTTAGAAATTTTATTACAATTGCAATTTTTAAAATTGAAAATATTTGTTCTAAAATTGTTCACTTTTAGTGTTAAAAATAAAAAGCAATTTTAAAAACGCTTCAAATATTGACGAAAACGAGGAAAAGTTAGACAGCACTGCGAGGCGCCTGGACACATAGGCCTTTCTTCACCGTCCGTGTGTTCCAATAAATAACCGCGCGCTCTTGCGCTTTCGTACAGTTATTGTCTGACAGTTATTCTGTACAGTTCGCGGAGGTTACAGTAAAAATTATAAATTCATGTATTAAATTTATTTTTTTACTTTATTTATAACTAAGATAATTCACTTAAATATCGCAAACTAAAGTATCCCATTAGTAAAAATTGGACCGATATACAATTTTTCCTTATTTTCTTACCAGTGAAATTTTTAAATTAGTTCATTTACCACCAGGACCCTCATCATATCTAGATTAATCATCTTAGTTTATAATTATAACAATATTTTTATAATTGTAAACTTATTGATTTATAGTCATAAAAATTGTAAGAATTTTTTTTATAAATTATAATAATATAATATAATAATATAACTCCCACAACCAACTCAGTTGTGCTTAGGGCTTTATACAAAAATGATAAATATTCAATTGTGAGAGTTATAAAATACATATTACCTACTGACTGCAGAGCTTCACTATTAGGAGATAATCGGAAACATTCTAGTCTTCAAACCACGATTTATGAAAAATTCAATACTTCTTTCTTGAGACTTGTTCTCTATATGAATTTATCTAACCAATGGATGTGAGTCGCTTGAAAATTAAGTGCAACACGTGCGTCAATCCATTTAATAAATACGATCATATTATCCATATTATCCTTAGTTTGATAAACAATTCACAACGTATATTTAAAATTAAGTTATCCTAGTTGAAAATGAAAGTTGAGAATGAAAATACCTTCTCTTATAACTTAATATCAATTATTTCAAATATTATAATGAAACTTTTTGAAATCAATTATTTAGTCAATGCAAATTTTATTAATTCTTCCACAAAATTCAATTATTAATAAGAATTTTATTAAAACTCTTTGAAGGAATTCAATTATTTTCAATAGCTACTATTTTATTAAACTTTCTCTAAACAATTCCATTATTTAAGTAAAAAATTACAAAGAAATCAATTATATTTAATAATTTTGATATTATTAAATTATATTATTTAAATTGTTTTTAAAACATACCTACAAAACATTTTGTTATTTTCTTTAAGAGAATTCATTTTAGAAATTTTCTAATCAAAATTGATTGATATTAAGTTAAGAGTACGTGTTTTCATTCAGATTTCTCTTGAGTTGAAAAAATTCTTCTTGCTTGATAGTAATTTTCACACCGAAAGCGTGCAACCAATCAGATTACAGTATTTTTTGACGCAGCATTTTTGATTGTAAAAATTTTTAAGAATTTTTTTTAATTACAAAAAAATGTTTGGTAAATAATTATGTTTTTCTTTCATTTTTACATACAGAAGTGTCTATCTTGCTTATTAGGGAGAAACTATATCCTTAAAATATTTATTTAAATCATATAAGTATTGGAATATTTAATTAAATAAACCTAATGAAAATCTATTTTAATAATTAATTTTTTTAGAATTCGACATAACAGTAAAGAATGTGTTTTTAATTAACATTAAAACAAATTTTTAAAATTACTAGAGTGGAAAATATTTATTTAATTTAGAGAAAAATTATTTCATTCAAGTAAATATTAATTTAGTTACAGTCATGTAATCTGTTATATGAATAAAAAAAATTTTTCTTTCAGTGTAGTCTTATAGATGAGAGAAGAAAAAAATTTATTAAGAACGTATTAATTTAAAAAGTTCTTCAGCAGAAGTTAAATTAAAGAGAGAGAGAGAGAGAGAGACCTTTCTTCTCTGCACGGAGAGAAATTTATAGTAGTGGGTAACATAATTGTGGTTAGAGTGACCATCTTTAATGCTACGTATACAGACAGCTATCTAGATAGTCACCGTTACCATCAATATCATCAGGAGTAACATCTTGGTAGTACGGGGTAGCATAACTATATTTTTTTTAGCATCTGTGATGGTTGGCAGTAGCATAATGATAGTATCGTGTAACATCATCTTTTTAACATCAAAATCTAAATATCCATTTCTCTCAGTGTGATAGTGAAAGAAAAACATTTTTATACCAATCATTTTTTGTAGTTAAAAAATATTCACAATTTTATTATTAATTTAGAATTTTAATTTCTTTTCATGGACCTTAAATTTACTTTCTTCTTTTATTGTTAATTTAAAATTTTAATTCATTTTTATTACTAATTTCTAGGTTCAACTAATTATTTACTATCAATATTTGTTTAAAATTTATATTTATATCCCAAGTGCGAAATGCCAAGACTGCAAAAACGGCCCATCATTGGTGCAGTAATGTCTGCCGAGAATTGGCAGTAGTTACTGGGCCATTATTGGTAACCAAAACGTCCCATTACTGGGCCAATGATGGTGCCGATGGTCAGAATTTCAAATTTTTTAAGACTGGGCCAGCTCTCGGCCCAATAACGGCACATTCATGGCAAAGTTTATCAATGTTTAATGTCAAAAGACAATTGCCAGTGATGTGCCGACCATCGGCCCAGTAATGGCTCATTATTGGCACTTTAATGGCAAAAAATTTGTATCGTTCATGGCAAATTATAATTACCAGTATTGGGGAGTAGCTTGGCTCAGTAACGGCATAATATTGGCAAAGTTGATCAATCTTTCATGGCAAAATTCAATTGCCAGTGATGTCACGAAGATCGGCCCATTAATGGCACATTAGTGGCACTTTAATGGCAAACATTTTGTATCTTTGATGGCAAATTATAATTGCCAGTATTGGGGCGTAGCTTGGCCCAATAACGGCACGTTATTGTCAAAGTTGATCAATCTTTAATAGGAAAATTCAATTGCCAGTGATGTGACGAAGATCGGCCCATTAAAGGCACATTAATGCCATTTTAATTTGGTATAATTTTTTATAAGAATTGAAATTTAAGAAACATTCAGGTATTCAATAAATTATTTATTTTGTATTTAAATAATTGAATAAGCTTGAAAAGGATTCAAATTAAAATATTTGAAACTTTGAATTTTCTATATTTTTAACTGTCAATTTTAAAGAATTAATTTTTTTGAAAAAGTTTAATTAAGTATTAATTTAAAAAAAAAGTTATTAATGTTTTCATATAATTTTACAATTAAAGAAATTCGTAAATAAATGTTACAGAAACCTTTTTTTGAGTAAAATTTTTCCTTTATTATCTAAAAATTAAGAAATTTTCAATTTCACTTTCAATTAATATTTGCAATTGACAAATAGAATTTATAAACATTTTTTTCCTTCATTTTTTAAAAATCTTTGAATTTTTCTTAAAGCAATTGTAATTAAGAAATAGAAATGATGCAAATTATTTCCTTAAGAAAATTTATTGAATAAATGAATGTTTTTTAAAATTTAATTCTCATAATTCAATTTTAAGAAACATTTAGTTATTCAATAAATTATTTATTTTTGCATTTAAATAATTAAATTCTCGTAGAATTTTGTAGTAAAAATTGATTTCAAAATGGATTCTAGTCAAATTTTCAGATAATAATTAAATATTAAAAATATACCATGAATTATGATATTAAAATTTTTTTAAATTCAATCGCCAATGATGTGACAAAGATTGGCCCATTAAAGGCACATTAATGGCACTTTAATGGCAAAAAATTTGTATCTTTCATGGCAAATTATAATTGCCAGAATTGGGGCGTTGCTTGGCCCAATAATGACACATTCACGACAAAGTTGATCAATCTTTAATGGTAAAAGACAACTGCCAGTGTTGTGACGAAGTTCGGCTCATTATTGGCACTTTAATGGCAAAAAATTTGTATCTTTCATGGCAAATTATAATTGACAGTATTGGGGCGTAGCTTGTCCCAATAACGGCACATTCACGGCAAAGTTGATCAATCTTTAATGGCAAAATTCAATTGCCAGTGATGTGACGAAGATCGGTCCATTAATGGCTCATTGTTGGCACTTTAATGGCAAACATTTTGTATCTTTGATGGCAAAATATAATTGCCAGAATTGGGATGTAGCTTGGCCCAAGAATGGCACATTAATGTCTATCATTTTGTATCTATGATGGCAAATTATAATTGCCAATATTGGGACGTAGCTCGGCCGAATAATGGCACAGTATTGGCCAGTGTAGTGTAGCTTATAAGAACCCTTTTGCTTCCTCGACTTCAAGTCAGAGTAGCAGAGTGGTCAGAGTGTTAGGCTGTGGAGCGTCAGGTTCAGGTATCGATCCCCGCGAGAGGTAAGAATTTTTCAAATATTTGTAAGTTTGCGTTTAAATTAGGGAAATAAGCCGTATAAATGTTATAAATTAATTAGTTAATTGAATAAAAAAAAATTATTTTTATTTTTTTCTAATTTTGTCAACACTGGGGGAGTAATGGCAGCCAATATTGGGCCATTAATGTCTGCTGAGATCTGGCTGCCAATAATGGGCCATTAATGTCTGCCGAGATTTGGTGCCAATATTGGGACAGTAATGTCTGCCGAGATCTGGCTGCCGACGTCCAACCGCGGTTAACACCACAAGAGTCGGCGCAAAGTCGGGCCAATATTGTCTGCCAAGTCTCGATGCCAGCTTTGCCAATACTGGGCCAGTGTTGGGCCGCGTTGGTTTTCGCACTTGGGATGTTTAATTTTATTTATTTTACACTAAAATGGTAGTTAAATATTATTTTGCTAAATGGTTACATCTCTTGTTATCGCTGTTGTTTAGAGTGCAGATTTAAAAGGTGCGCACCAATCAGATTGCTGCAATAGCACAGTTGCGAAGCATTGGAAAAGATTTTCAGCGAAAGCGCGCACCAATCAGATTATAATATTTTTACTGTTGCCTCGCGTAGCCGAGAAATCGGTAACAATATTAGATATTTTTCTTAATTTAATTTCTGCTGAAGAACTTCTTAAAGTAATACGTTCTGAATAAATTTCTTTCTTCTACTCCCTATGCGGCTACACTAAAAGAAAATTTTATTTGATTCAAATAACAGATTACATGTTTGTAATTAAATAAATATTTACTTGAATGATATAATAATTTTTATCTAAATTAATTAAATATTTTCCAGTCTGTTAATTAAAGAAATTTGTTTTAATGGTAATTAAAAACACATTCCTTACTATTATGTCGAATTCTAAAAATATTAATAATTAAAATAGATTTTTAATTTGGTTTATTTAATTAAATATTCAAATACTTATATGATTAAATAACTATTTTAAGAAAGAGTTTCTTACTAAGCAAGAGAGACACTTATCTTTGTAAAAATGAAAGAAAAACAATTATTTGCCAATCACTTTTTGTAATTAAAAAAAATTCTTAGAAATTTTTATTGTCAAAAATTCTGTGTCAAAGAATACTGTAATCTGATTGGTTGCGCGCTCTCGGCGTGAAAATTACTGTCAAGCAAAAAGAATTTTTTCAACTGAAAAGAAACCTGAATGAAAACACTACTCTTAACTTGATATAGTAAAAATACTATAATCTGATTGGTGTGCGCTTTCGCAGAAAATTTCTTTCAATGTTTCGCAACTGTGCTATTGCAGCAATTTGATTGATGCGCACCTTTTAAATCTGCACTCTAAACAACAGCGATAAAAGGAGATGTAACCATTCAGAAAAATAATATTAAACTCATAGACCTTCACAGAAATCAAATTTTGATTTCGTTACAATATTTCAAAACAAAACGAAATTATCATTGTATTTTGATTTTGATTCGGTAACGAAACAAAAGTCTATTCTACTTTAGTTTTAAAATATCGTAAAGAAATCAAAATTTGATTTCCGTGACGGTCCCTGAGTTTAATATTATTTATCTACATGTTTACATCTCCTTTTATCGCGGTCATTTTAGAGTGAAGGTTTTAAAGGAGCGCACCAATCAGATTGCTGCAATAGCACAGCTGTGTAGCATTGAAAAAAAATTCCTCTGAAAGCGCGCACCAATCAGATTATAGTATTTCTACAGTTGCCTGGCGTAGCCAAGAATTCTATTTCTATGACAAAAATATATATTTTTTTAATTCAACTCTTGCTAAAGAACTTTTAAATTACAACGTTCAAAAGAAATTTTTTATTTACTGCTATCTATCAGACTACACTGAAAGAAAAATTTATTTGATTGAAATAATTGTCTTCAAAATATTGTCTGTTATCAAATAAATATTTACTTGAATGAAATAATTTTTATTAAAAATATACATAATGAGATTATATTATTTTTCTAAATGGTTGCATCTGCTTTCATCGCTGTCGTTCTAGAGTGAAGGTTTAAATGGAACGCACCAATCAAATTGCTGCAATAGCATACTATACTACTCTTATTTTGAAAGTCGAAAAAAATGTCTAAACGAATAAAAAATTCCTGTATTGGTCCTGAAAAGGACCGATTTTTAAAAATTGTTCCACGTTTGACGTTTTGTCTAAACGAACAAAAAAAATTCTTGTATTGGTCCTGACAAGGACCGATTTTTTGAAATTATTCCATGTTTTTGAGAAACTGAAATACTCTTACGTTGTGAATAAATTTTTTGGCCCTTAAAAGGGCCGATTGGGTTTTTTTTCTCACTGTCGATTTTTTCTATGCAGAACTATATGCTTCTGCATTGCTCTCTTAAATTGTCCATTTAAGATGCGCCATCTTCTTTTTGTCTTCGGTGAGTGCTCGACGTTGTTGATTTCTCCCTTTTCGATTATTCGTCCCTGAATAGCAAGAATTCGTTTTATATAAAAACAAGTTGTGCACTTATGCATGGCGACGAACATTTTTGAAAAATAATTTTTTATTTTCTTAAAACTGTTTTCGGTTGAAACAACTGACGAGAACTGTAATGCTGTGCAGTTGGAGCGTCCGTATTTATAGATTTGCTAACATTTCCCTCACTCCTGGTGGCGAGGGAATTGGATGCGCATGCGCGTGGAAGAGCGTTGACGATGAATTCTTATACGATCGAGAAACTTAAAATAAAATTTCAAAAGTAATTATATACTTTTAGCAAAAGTCAATTATGTTCAAAATTTTTTTTAAATTCTCGTAAAAATTTCTATTATCCTTATAAATAATTAATTTCTTCTCTGAAATTCAATTATTTTCAGAAATTTTAATAAAATTCTTGGAAAAACTTCAATTATTTTCAAAAATGTTTTTGAATTTAATGATTTTAAATATCTACTATCTTGATAGAATTTTCCAAAAGTATTCAATTTATTTAAAACAAATATTTTATAAAATTCTACGCAAACATTTCATTATTTTCATAAATAATAAAAGTTTCACGGGAATTTAATTATTTACAAATTTTTTTTATGAATTTCTTTGTAAAAATTCAATTATTTTCATAAATAATAAAACATTTTATAGGAATTCAATTATTTTCATAAATAATAAAACACATTGCAGAATTTCAATTATTTTAAATACAATTTTAATCGAATTTCTCAAAAAATGTATTAAAATTCGTCAAAAGAATTCAATTACTTAAAAAGTTGTCTATAAGCTTGTATTCAAATAATTGAATTCTCGTAGAATTATTTAATAAAAATTGATTTGCAAATGAATTCCAGTTAAAATTTTAAAATTATATTTTAATTCCTTTTTTTATAATTATATATTAATTTAATACAAATAAATAAAATTTTATTTTTTGTTTAATATTTTGAAGAATCTATTAAATTATTTTTTAAATTGTTTAATATTAAAATGAATGTATTAAAATGTAATCGTATTAACATTACTATTATTATAATTTATTTAGAATTATTATATTATTTATTTACTTATTCAATTTTTTTTTATTATTATTATTACACTGAAAAAAAAATTCGTCAGAATGTGCTTTTTTCTTCAAGCAATTTTTGACTAAGAACAAAAGCAAACAGTCGTAATTTTTGTTTAAACACCATAAACAATTGCTTTTTTAATTTGTTTCGTTATCAAAACATTTTTCTTTTTACATATTCCATTCATTTGTTAGAAAATTGATATTCATTTATTTTCAGTTGCTGAATACAGATATCAATTTTCGATATTTTTTTCCAAATAGTTAGAACTTTTATTACAATTGCAATTTTTAAAATTAAAAATATTTGTCCTAAAATTGTTCACTTTTAGTGTTAAATATAAAAAGCAATTTTAAAAACGCTTCAAATATTGAGGAAAATGAGGAAAAGTTAGACAGCACTGCTGGGCGCCTGGACACATAGGCCTTTCTTCACCGTCCGTGTGTTCCAATAAATAACGGCGCGCTCTTGCGCTTTTGTACAGTTATTGTCTGACATTTATTCTATGCACTTCGTGGAGGTTACAGTCAAAATTATAAATTCATGTATTAAATTTAGTTTTTTTACTTTATTTATAACTAAGATAATTTACTGAAATATCGCAAACTAAAATATCCCATTAGTAAAAAAGGACCGATATACAATTTTTCCTTATTTTCTTACCAGTGAAATTTTTTAATTAGTTTATTCACCAGCAGGACCCTCTCATCATATCCAGATTAATCATCTTAGTTTATAATTATAACAATATTTTTATAATTGTAAACTAATTGATTTATAGTCACATAAATTGTAAGTATTTATTTTTTTATAATTATGATGATTCTTAAACAAAAATGATAAATATTCAATTGTAAGAATTATAAAATACATATTAACTACTGACTGCAGCGCTTTATTATTATGGGAGAATTGGAAACATTGTCGTCATCAAACCACGAGTTTATTAGTGAAAAACTTTTCCCTTGAAAAAGTTATTTAAATCATATATTAAAATATTTAATTAAATAAACCAAATGAAAAATCTATTTCAATTATTAATCTTTTAAGAATTCGACATAACAGTAAAAAATGTGTTTTTAATTAACATTAAAACAAATTTTTGAAATTACCAGACTGGAAAATATTTATTTAATTTAGATCAAAATTATTTCATTCAAGTAAATATTAATTTAATTACAGACATGTAATCTGTTATTTGAATCAACAAAATTTTTCTTTTAGTTTAGCCGCATAGATGGTAGAAAAAAAAACAATTTATTCGGAACGTATTAATTTGAAAAGTTCTTAAACAAAAGTTAAATTAAAAACTATATATGTTTTTGACAGAGAACTCTCGGCTACAGGAGGCAAAAACATCTGAGTAGTGCGCGCTTTCACAGAAAATTTTTTCCAATGATACGCAACTGTGCTATTGCAGCAATCTGATTAGTGCGCTCCATTTAAACCTGCTCTCCAAAACGACAGCGATAAAAGGAGATGCAACCAATTGGAAAAATAATATTAAACTACAATTTTAGTGTAAGATAAGTAAAAATAAAAATATAAATTTTAAACAAATATTGAAAGTGAATAATTAATTGAAACTAAGAACATTATTTCTAAATGGTTACATCTCCTTTTATCGCTGTCGTTTAGAGTGCATATTTAAAAGGAGCGCACCAATCAGATTGCTGCAATAGCACAGTTGCGAAACATTGGGAAAAATTTTCTGCGAAAGCGCGCACCAATCATATTATAGTATTTTTACTGTTGCCTCGCGTAGCCGAGAATTCTGTGACAAAAATATATATATTTCTTAATTTACCTTCTGCTAAATTCAATTATTTTCAATAGCTACTATTTTATTACACTTTCTGTAAACAATTCCATTATTTAAGAAAAAAATTCCAAAGAAATCAATTATTTTTAATAATTTTAATATAATTATTTTATATAAATTTAATTATATTTAATACTAAGAAAACATTTTGTAATTTTCTTCATGAGAATTCATTTTTAGAAATTTTTGTTTCTATCTATTTTTTATTTTTCTGTTTAATAATTGAATTTTCTAAAAAATTTCTAATAAAAATTGATTGATATTAAGTTAAGAGTAGGTGTTTGCATTCAGGTTTACGTTCTGAATAAATTTTTTTCTTTTCCATATATGTAGCTACACTAAAAGAAAAATTTATTTAATTTAAACAACAGATTACATTACTTGATTTGCCACCAGGACCCTCATCATATCTAGATTAATCATCTTAAAGATGATAAAATTTTTACTGTAACCTCTGCGAAGTGCCAAGAATAACTGTCAGGCAATAACTGTACGAAAGCGCAAGAGCGCGCGGTTATTTATTGTAACACACGGACGGTGAAGAAAGGCCTATGTGTCCAGGCGCCCCGCAGTGCTGTCTAACATTTCCTCGTTTTTGTGAATATTTGAAGAGTTTTTAAAATTGCTTTTTATTTTTAACACTAAAAGTGAACAATTTTAGAACGAATATTTTCAATTTTGAAAATTGCAATTGTAATAAAATTTTTAACAATTTGGAAAAAAATGTCGAAAATTGATATCTGTATTTAGCAACTGAAAATAAATGATTATTAATTTTCCAACAAATGAATGGAAAACGTAAAAAGAAAAATGTTTTGATAACGAAATAAATTGAAAACAAACAATTGTTTATGGTAATTAAACAAAAATTATGATTGCTTATTACAGAATATATTAATTTCAATATTAATTGTAATTTTTATTTATATATTTAATTTTACTTATTTTATACTAAAATTGTAATTTAATATTATTTTTCCAAATGGTTGCATCTCCTTTTATCGCTATCGTTTTGGAGCGCAGGTTTAAAAGGAGCGCACTAGTCAGATTGCTACTATAGCACAGCTGTGTAGCACTGAAAAAAAAATTCCTGCGAAAAAGCGCACCAATCAGACTACAGTATTTCTACTGTTGCCTGGCGTAGCCAAGAATTCTATTTCTATGACAAAAATATATATATTTTTTTTAATTCAACTCTTCTTAACGAACTTTTGAATTACTCCGTTTAAAAGAAATTTGTTATCTAATACTATCATCTATCAGACTGCACTGAAAGAAAAATTTATTTGATTCAATTAATTAATTGCTTTAAATACTAAAAATAATTTGGTGAAATACAATCTATTTCTTTTAAATAAAAATTATTTCATTCAAATAAATATTTATTTGATAACAGACAAGTAATCTATTATTTGAATCAAATAAACTTTTCTTTCAGTGTAGTCTGATAGATGGTAGTATTAGATAAAAAATTTCTTTAGAACGTAGTAATTCAAAAGTTCTATACCAAGAGTTGAATTAAAGAAATATATATATATATTTTTGTCATAGAAATAGATTAATTCTTGGCTACGCCAGGCAACTGTAGAAATACTATAATCTGATTGGTGCGAGCTTTCGCAGGAATTTTTTTTCAATGCTACACAGATGCGCTATTGCAGCAATCTGATTAGTGCAAACATTTTGAAAAATAATATTAAACTATACAATTTTAGTATAAAATAAGTAAAATTAAATTTATATAAATAAAAATTACAAATAAATATTAAAATTAATATTTTCTGTAATAAACAATCGTAATTTTTGTTTAATTACCATAAACAATTGTTTGTTTTCAATTGGTTTCGTTATCAAAACATTTTTCTTTTTACGTATTCCATTCATTTGTTAGAAAATTGATAATCATTTATTTTCAGTTGCTAAATACTGATATCAATTTTCGACAATTTTTTCCAAATTGTTAGAAATTTTATTACAATTGCAATTTTTAAAATTGAAAATATTTGTTCTAAAATTGTTCACTTTTAGTGTTAAAAATAAAAAGCAATTTTAAAAACGCTTCAAATATTGACAAAAACGAGGAAAAGTTAGATAGCACTGGACACATAGGCCTTTCTTCACCGTCCGTGTGTTCCAATAAATAACGGCGCGCTCTTGCGCTTTCGTACAGTTATTGTCTGACAGTTATTCTGTACACTTCGCGGAGGTTACAGTAAAAATTATAAATTCATGTATTAAATTTATTTTTTTACTTTATTTATAACTAAGATAATTCACTTAAATATCGCAAACTAAAGTATCCCATTAGTAAAAATTGGACCGATATACAATTTTTCCTTATTTTCTTACCAGTGAAATTTTTAAATTAGTTCATTTACCACCAGGACCCTCATCATATCTAGATTAATCATCTTAGTTTATAATTATAACAATATTTTTATAATTGTAAACTTATTGATTTATAGTCATAAAAATTGTAAGTATTTTTTTATTATTATGTTGATACTTAAACAAAGATGATAAATATTCAGTCGTAAGAATTATAAAATACATATTACCCACTGACTGCAGCGCTTCACTATTAGGAGAGAATCGAAAACATTCTCGTCTTCAAACCACAAGTTATGAAAAATTCAATACTTCTTTCTTTAGACTTTTTCTCTATATGAATTTATCTAACCAATGCTTGTGAGTCGCATGAAAATTAGGAGCAACCAGGAAGGAAGAGTAAGGAGACCGAACTCTGTGTAGAAAGCGCTTTAAAAATCTCAGAGAAATATGCACGAAAAGTGCCAGGCTCACTGTGTTCTAGTTGATCGCCAATTAAGTCGATCATGCGCATAAGCTGTGTTGTGTCTCTGTTTCTCGTAAAAATTGTGCGAGTGAGATGTAAGATCTAATGTTTACATTTAGCCGGTCTTAGTGAGATACATATACAATACATTTCGTTTTAATAATTATGTATTTATTTTATTTAAAAAATGTCGTGTTGTGTGCCCGGATGTAAAGAAAGAACAAAAAGAGTCTAAAAACATTAGTCTCTTCTATCCTTCTACGGTATGTAAATATACTCTAGTTATAAACACAATTCTTCTTAACCATTTTCGCAAAATTTTTCCCTTTTCATAAATATATTATTAAATTATTTTGAAAATCTAAATAATATCACAATTGCAAATAAATAAATTTGCTTTTAAAATTAACACTGTTTAAACTATGTTATATTTACCTTGACATAACCACACTTTTCATCTATGTCAACACGGTCAACACTGAACTTTAGTTCAATGCGCATGATCGACTTAATTGGCGATCAACTAGAACACAGTGAGTCTGGCACTTTTCGTGCATATTTTTCAGACATTTGTAGAAGCAGAGTTCGGTCTCCTTACTCTTCCTTCCTGGGAGCAACACGTGGGTAAATCCATTTAATAAATACGATCATATTGTCGTTGGTTTGATAAACAATTCACAACGTATATTTAAAAATAATTTATCCTAGTTTTATTTAATTTATAAAACAGTCTAAACCGTAAGTTTGAGAATTATTATACACGTATTAATCCTATTAATTAATTCTTAACCCTCATTTATATATTCGTAAAATTCGTAAGATTGATTGTTTTTTAAACAAATTTTTTGCAAGTAGAAATTTTATTTTGTTAATTTTATTAAAAGGACATTTCTCGAAATTATTCAATTATTTTAAATACAATTTGCATACATATATTAGAAAAAATCAATAATTAATAATATTTTAAAGAATCTCTTTAAAGGAAATTAATAATTTGCTTCAATTCTTTTAAATCTTAAAAAATTCAATTATTTTAAAAATTAAATTCTTAGTAAAATTTAATTATTTTTAAAAATTGAATTTTTAGAAACATTCTTGTAATTTTCAAGGAATTTTTCGAAAAATTAATTTCTTTTTAAAAATCGATTACTTAAAAAAATTTAATTATTTTTAAAAATTAAATACTTCGAAAAGTTCAATTATCTCTTAAATTTCTTTAAATTTTTAAAAATAATTAAATTCCTTCGAAGAGTTTTAATAACATTTTTATTAATAATTGAATTTTTGGAAGAATTAATAAAAATATCATTAAATAAATAATTGATTTCGAAAAGTTTCATTATAATATTTGAAATAATTAATATTAAGTTAAGAGTAGGTATTTTCAATGAATTTTCTTTTTACTTGAAAAAATTCTTTTTGCTTGACAGTAATTTTTACGCCGAGAGCGCGCAATCAATCAGATTACAGTATTTTTTGTCACAGCATTTTTGACTATCAAAATTTTTATAATTCTTTTTAACTACAAAAAAATGATTGGTACATAAATAAATATGTTTTTTGTTCACTCTTTTAAAGAGAAGTGTCTCTTTTGCTTAATGAGAAACTTTTTCCTTATAAAAGTTATTTAAATCATATATATTATAGAATATTTAATTTAAAAAACAAAATGAAAAATCTATTTTAATTATTAATTTTTTTAGAATTCGTCATAACAGTAAAGAATGTGTTCTTAATTAATTAATGTTCTTTCATTCTTTCATTCATTCACTTTTTCTGTCCCTCACACTCTGAAGTTGTCTTTTGTTTATACTTTTGTTTTTTATTAACTTTAGATAGAAAATAGAAATCATCAGAATTTTTTTACTTCCTTTCATTAAAAGACTAAAATTTTGTTAAATATTATGTTTTGTCAAATTGAAATTATTTTTGTTCTTTACTTCTAAAAAAAATTAGAAAATTATTAAACAACTGTCATTGAGAAATACAAAATTTATTTATTTTGCATTTTTTTTCTTGAATCAGAATTTTTTCAAGAAAATTATTTTGTTTTAGAAAAATAAGAAAAATATTTGTACAATTTTTATTTTAATGTTATCTTTGGAACAAGATTTTCCACAGGAATTAAGACATTCAAAAATTTCAAATTCAAACGTTTTTTAAATTAATTAACTTATAAAAGTATTGTTTATAAAACATGAAGATATCGATTGCACACATTCGAAGAGTCGGAGTGATCAATTTCTTCATATTTTCTAATAATTAAAGATGACTGAGAGATAAAATCATTATTTTACATTATAAGAATATTGTTACCGTAACTTCATCAAAATTATTTTCATCATTTTAATTCAATTACTATTTTTAGAATTTTAAATTATTTTCATAAATAATAATTTAATTCCTTAAAAAAATTTTATTATTTATGAAAATAATTGAATTCCTTGTGAAATTTTAATTATTTTATGAATATAATTAAATGTTTGCGCAGAATTTTAATAAAATTTTTTATAATTGAATTCTTTTAAAAAATTTTAGTATATATTATAAAAATCATTGAATTGAGAAAAATTTTTGAAAATAATTGAAAATTCTGCCCAGAATTTTTTCAAAATTTTTTTAAATAATTGAATTGATTCGAAGAATTTTATCAAACTTTTTAAAATAATTGAATTTTTGCAACGAATTTTATTAAAATTTTCAAAAATAATTGAATTCTTATGAAGAACTTTTATTAATTTTTTTGTTAAATAATTCTTTAATTTATTGAATACAATCGAATTTTTTAATAATTGTATTGAAAATAATTGAATACCTGAGAAGAATTTTATTATTTTTGAAAAATACTTTAATTATTGCGATGAATTTTAATAATATATTTCTTTTTAAATAATTGAATTCTTTTGTGAACTTTTATTGAAATAGTAGATATTAAAAATAATAGAATTTTGATATTATTGAAATTAATTTAATTCTACGAAGAATTTAATTCAAATTATTTTGAAAAAAGTCGAATTGTTAAAAATTATTTCATTAAAATCTTTGAAAATTAATTTTAATAAAAATTTTAAGAATAATTAAATTTTTCGAGAAATTCCATTAACATTGTACTAAAAATAATTGAAATTCTGCGATGATTTTTATTATTTATGAAAGTAATTGAAAATCTACATACCTATTGAATTTTGTTATTTTTGAAAATAATTGAATTCCTTGTTAAAAAAATGTTATTCTTTATGAAAATAAATTAATTATTGCGATGAAATTTATAAAAAATTTGTAAATAATAGAATTCCTCTGAAATTTTTATTATTTAATTCATTCATTCAAAATTGTCATTTTCGCGAATTTTTTCTTAAGATTTGAACAGAAATTTAATAAAAAGAATTTTATTTTATTTTTTTAGAATTTTTGCAATTATTTTTAAATTCTACAAAATTGAATTTTTATTAGTATTTTCAACAAAAATTTAAATTAGAAAACTTTAAAATTTTATTATTTTTAAAATTGCTAATTTTATTTAAAAAAGGTAGTAAGAAGTTAGCCGCGCGCTTTAGCGCGCGATTTGTTGCTGTTAACATTAAAACTAATTTTTAAAAAAATAGAAAAATAATAAAAAAATTCTAAAATAAAATTAGAAAAATAATATTAAACTTAGGAACGGTCACGGAAATCAAATTTTAATTTCGTTACGATATTTAAAAACAAAACAAAATTATTATTACATTTTGATTTTGATTCGGTAACAAAATAAAAATATATTCCACTTTAGTCCCGTTTTCTGATATAGAAACAAAATTTCCTTACTATTCTGATTCTGATACTTCAACGAAACAAAATTTATAACCAATAGTCTATTTTACATTACAATCGGATTTCTTATAGAAACAGAAGACGATTTATCTAATATTAAATGTTTATTTGTCTCATATAATATTTGTTAGTGTTAATTAATTGCTTGAAATACTGAAATTAATTGGGTGAAATACAATTTATTTATTTTAAATAAAAATTATTTTATTCAAGTAAATATTTATACAATGAAAGAAAAATTTATTTGATTTGAATAATAGATTACTTGTCTGTTATCAACTAAATATTTACTTGAATGAAATAATTTTTATTTAAAATAAATAAATTGTATTCCACCCAATTAATTTCAGTATTTCAAGCATTTAATTACCACTAATAAATATTATATGAGACAAATAAACATTTAATATTTTATATAAATCGACTTCTGTTTCTATAAGAAAACCGAATGTAATGTGAAATAGAGTATTGGTTATAAATTTGGTTTCGTTGCAGTATCAGAATTAAAATAGGAAGTAAATTTTGTTTCGTTACAGTATCAGAATCAAAATAGGATGTATATTTTGTTTCTATATCGGCAAACGAAACTAAAGTGGAATAGACTTTTGTTTCGTTACCAAATCAAAATTAAAATACAATGATAATTTCGTATTGTTTTAAAATATTGTAACGAAATCAAAATTTAATTTCCGTGTCGGTCTTTGAGTTTAATATTATGTTTCTGAATGGATACATCTCCTTTTATCGCTGTCGTTTTAAAGTGCTGGTTTAAAAGAAGCGCACCAATTAGATTGCTGCAATAGCACACTTGCGTAGAATTGAAAGAAATTTTCTGCGAAAACGCGCACCAATCAGATTATAGTATTTTTACTGTTGCCTCGCGTAGCCGAGAATTTGGTAACAAAATATATATTTTTTTAAATTTAACTTCTGCTGAAGAACTTTTTAAATTAATACTCTCTAAATAAATTTTTTTCTTCTACCCTCTATGCGCCTACACTTAAAGAAATTTTTTTTGATTCAAATAACAAATTACATGTCTGCAATTAAATTAATATTAACTTGAATGAAATAATTATTATATAAATTAAATAAATATTTTCCAGTCTGGTAATTTAAAAAATTTGTTTTAATGTTAAAACTAAATGAATACACCTACTCTTAACTTAATATCAATTATTTCAAATATTATAATGAAAATTTTCAAAATCAATTATTTATTTAATGCAATTTTTATAATTTCTTCCAAAAATTCAATTATTAATAAAAATAAAATTAGTTAATAAAATAAAATTTATTTTATTAATTTTAATATTTTATTTTTTATTTATTAATAAAATAAAATTTTATTAAACCTTTTCGAAAGAATTCAAATATTTTCAATAGCTACTAATTTATTAAACTTTCTCTAAACAATTCCATTATTTAAATAAAAAATTCCAAAGAAATCAATTATTTTTAATAATTGTAATATAATTAGTTTATATGAACAATGTATATGAATATATATATATATATATATATATATATATATATATATATATATATATATATATATATATAAACAATAACTTAGGACCACTCTTCCCTAATAGAATGCAATTAATATTGAAAATTAATAATAAAATAAGGAAGTAAATTTTAGTTCCATAAAAAGAAATTGAAATTGTAAATTAGTAATAAAATTGTGAATTAATAATAAAATTCAAGTAAAATTAAATAGAATGCAATTTTAATAAACCAAACAAAAAACCATTTTAAGGAGTGCATTGCAATGCGTATATAAATATTAATTGATTGTGAAAGACGAAATATTTAACACTTATTGAACTAAGTTAAGAATTCCATACGTAAAAATCAAATTTTGGCTCTGAAAAGGGCCGATTGTTATTGTCACTGCTGTTGAGACGCAGTCTTATGTTCATTGAATCAAATGAAGAATTCTAAACGCAAAAAAAATTTTGTGGCCCTGAAAAGGGCCGATTGTTAATGATGAGAGGAGACACTTTAATAAATGCCCAATTGCTGCTTCAGAAATTCCAGTCTCGCCAGTGCTTGGTCAATAATACGGCTGTGCATTATCACCAATTTCACTTGGTCCTTCTTCTTGGCCACAGTTAATTTGACGTACATGGATCGAATTACAAGCATCAAGCGATGCATTCGAGCCAACATTGTCGGGTGATCCATCTTCCAAAAAACAAGTAAACGGACACTGTACTCGTCAACTTTGAAAGAGTTCCGAACAATTAATGATCAGTGGACCATTACCATTAAAAGATATTTATTGAGATCAGTAAAATACAGAGTAAAAAATACACATGTAGATTTGTAACTTAAACTATGGCTCCTATCTTTATTGCGATTTATCCATAGATATTCTTTTATGTTATGCTTAATATTTCTCTTTTAGTAAAAATATATATATCTATGTGTTTTAGGAAAAGTTTTATAAAAACCTAATTGATCTGATTTTCTATATAACAAAATTTAACAAAAAAATATAACTATGTAGGACTTATTTATACTATTTACATTATTTACAAGCTATTGTATTAGATGGTTAGGTAATTTATATTTAATTTTGAATGGCGCTTCGTTATACTTAATTTTACATGTGTTGCTTAAAATATCTAAATTATTTAACTTATTAGTATAAAAATCTTCAGTCAAACTATATATTATTTCTTTAACAGTTTTAATTTTTAATTTTCTATGCATAAGAATGACTTTTTTGCTTCTCTCAGCATTTAATATTAATCGTAAACATTTGTTTTGTAGTTTTTGTAACTTTTCAATATAGGTTTCATAAGTACTACCCCAGATGGGAGCTGCATATAACATAATAGGTCTAATTATCGTTTTGTAAATAATCTCTTTGTTTTGAATGCTCATTTTGCTTTTTCTATTTAAAAGGCAATATAATTGTCCAATTACTTTAAAAGTTTTAATTAGGGTTTCATTAATATGCTGAGTATAATTTAACTCGTTGTCTAAAAACATACCTAAGTATTTTACTTTAGGTTTAGGTTTAATTACTTCTTTGTACATTTCAAGTTCGGGGATAAAACTATCTTTTGGTTTGTGACTGAAAATTATAAATTCTGTTTTATTTGCATTAATTTTGAGCTTCCATTTGAGATAGTACTCTTCTAAAACTAAAATATATTTTTGGAGGTTTTGTGCTAATTGTTTCTTTCTCCAAGAGGAATTATATAACGCAGTATCGTCAGCAAATATTGCTATTTTGACTTTGTCATCCTTTGGTATGTCATTAATATAATATAAGAAAAGGATTGGGCCTAATACTGATCCTTGAGGGACTCCGGCTACTACATCTTTTACGGTAGATGTCTGACAATTTATATCTACTACAAATTTTCTATCTTTAAGATAGTTTGATACAATTTTGATCAAGTAATAATTTAATTTTAAATCATGTAATTTAACTATCAGACCTTTATGCCAGACAGTGTCAAATGCTTTTTCCATATCAAGGAAAACAGCGCCGGTGCTTTTATTTAAATTAAAATTTGTCGATATATGATCTACTAATCTAGCTAGTTGTTTAACAGTACAATGTTGAGATCTAAATCCAAATTGTTCAGGAATTAGTAGCTTATGTTCGAATTCAAAATTTTTAATTCTATTTAATATTATTGTTTCAAGAAGTTTACTTAGGCTGCAAAGTAGACTGATTGGTCTATAACTTAATGCTAATTTATGATTTTTACCTTGTTTTGGTATGGGGATTATTTTTGCACATTTCCAGCTTTGAGGAAAGTAGCCCTGTTTTAAGCAAGCATTGAAGATGTAGTTCAGTTGAACTATAGCTTTCTTTGGTAGCATTTTCAATATGATATTCTGAATTTTATCATGCCCCGGGGCTTTTTTAGACTTAGTTTTTGTAATTATCTTTTTGATTTCCCTTGGTGAAGATAGTTCTACTTCATCAAGGTTTATTATTGGATTTAAAATTTGTTCATATTTATCATTTATTTCTTTCTCAAATTTAGCGCTACCAAAGTTTGCTGTCAACCTGTGTACACCCTCAAAATTACTTGCTATTAATTCGGCTTTTTCCTCATCTTTGAAAATAATATTATTATTGTCCTCTAGGGGAGGAATAAAAGAATTATTTTTACCTTTTAAAGCTCTTGTCATTTTCCAGAGCGAATTATCTTTTATGTTTAGTGAGACTAATTTTTCTTCCCATTTTTTATTTCTAAATTTATTAATAGCATCTTTGATTTTCCTACTCGCTTCATTTATAAATGGTTTCAAATATTGGTATCTGTATTTTTGAGAAATTTTTCTAAGCTTATTCCTTTCATTTATTTGTTTTATTATTTCTGAAGGTAATTGATATTGATATTTAAAAGGTTTTGATCTAGGTATAGACCCATCCATTGCATTGTCAATTATATTTGTAAATTTTTCAACTTGCAAGTCAATGTCAGAAGTAGAGTCAATTTTGGAGTCAATTTTTAAATTTTTGTTTATTAACTCTCTAAATTTAGTCCAATTTGCTAGTTTGTAATTTAAAGTTGGAGGTTTATTTTGTGTGTGATTTATTAAAGAATTACTAAGGGTAATTAGAACTGGTTTATGATCTGAATTTAGTTCATCTAATGTAATGACTGATTGGATATTAGTAATATTTTTAACAATAGATAGATCTACAACACTAGGTTTTGCCTTACGATTGAAAGGATATAATGTAAAACTATAGGGTGCTTCGATATTTAGTAATGTATTCTCAACAAAATTAAAGAGGATTTTTCCGTTTTTATTATTATTATAACAATTCCAGCAAACATGTTTTGCGTTTAAATCTCCGGCAGCTATTATTTTATTATTTAAATTAAAAATACTGTCTAGATCTTGTTTGGAAATATTTTGAGCTGGAGCATATAAAGAAACGATTAATATATTATTTTCTAATTTAATGGCATGTGCTTCTATAGTTTCAAGGTTATCTATATGAATCTCAATACAAGGAATTTCATTTTTAACAAACAGGGCTACTCCTCCAGCTTTTTTGTTAACTCTATTTTTCCTATAGCATCTATAACCTGATGGAGGCTTTGGAAATATGTCATGTTTGAACCATGTTTCTCCAATTAACAATATGTCTACATTGTATCTTTGGAGAAAAATGGGCAATTCATGCATTTTATTATTTAGTCCATTTGCATTCCAATGTACTATTCTAAGTTCACGAAAATTATTTGGGCTATTATCCATCTAATTCCTGAGCAATTTTGGATATGGCCATTATTCTATCTAAATCGTTATCACAATTTTTTAATAAGTCTCTTAAATTATATGCTAATTTGATTACCTTGTTTAAATCACAGATTTTGTTTATCTCAGCTAAGACGTCCAGTAGTTCCTTGAATTTACCTGGGTTGTCATCACTTCTGCTTTGGTTTGTGTGTCTGCTGTAGCTTTCCTTGATGGGGTTGATATCGGCGTTTGCTATTGTGTGTTTGACCTTCAGTTGAGGGAAGTCCTCGGCAGTAAATTTCGGAGGGTCCTTAATTTTGGGCGGCAGGGCCCAAGTCAAGCCCCTTTTTTCCTCGATTTTGGTCACATGTTGAAGATAAGCTGGGCACTTGCTGTAGTTGGCTGGATGGGATTGTTTACAGTTTGTACACTGTGCTTTGTCCTCCTTCTTTTTTGGACAGTCTTTGGTGAGATGATCTTGTATGCACTTTACACATTTTGGGTCCTCATGGCAAAATTTGGATCCATGGCCAAATTTTTGGCATCTGTGGCACTGTGTAGCTTTTCTTTTGCTTTTAAACTTTTCCCACTTCACTTTCACGAACAAAATGTCCTTCACTTTAAATGCGTCACTGGATTTGGTGTTATTGTCCAATACTATCATGTAAAATGGGTTAATTTGTGGTTTATCTGCTGCTTGTTTCATTATAACACACTTTGACACTCCAATACCTTTGTCACTGAGATCACTAATTATTTCACTCGTGGTGAGAGTTGGTAGGCCTTTAACTACGAGACTTTTACTTTTTTCTTCCTTCGAAGCGTAAGTGAAGAATTTCGTTTTTCCAATTTCCAATATTTCAATAATACTGCGGTGGTCTTTGTAGCTTTTTGTATGTATAGTGTAGGATTCCTTCTTCAATGTGATGGAGATTTGCTCGGTGCTGTTTTTGTTTAATTCTCGCATGAGTTGTTGTACATTTGCCAGCTTTTGCGTGACAACTATTGGAGGCGGTCTTCCGGCCCCTTTGTCATCAGTCTTATCCGAAATTACATCCATTTCCTCTAAGTCATCCAGAAGATCGAATTTGTTGTGGGTTTCAACTCCTGTAGAAGGTTGTTGTTTCTTTGGATTAGCCATGTTCAATAAATTGTCAGATGGTCTTTTCCTTTGATGCATTTTTGTGTACATACGTCCACCTGCGCCGAAGCGCCTTCCAGAGATTGGTAACAACGTGCGCCAAACGCCTTCGTTGTTACTGTTTGCATAACGCGCGCCAAACGCCTTCGTTGATATACAATAGAGTGTGGGAAAAGATAAGAGTGCGGTTCATACGTGCGTATCGAACGAAGAACAGAATGAATCTGATGGATGCTTTCAACTCAAGCGTTCAAACAGTTCTGATCTGATCAGTGGACAGAGAATGTGGCCGTATTTATACGCTGCTGAGTCAGTGCGGTAGACGGTGGGGGAAATAGGATCCCCACTAGTTGGTAGAGAGTTGGAAGGGAGGCAAGCGGAACAGCGCGGTTGTTCAGTGCGTGGTTGTGTCAGAATGACCTGGTACTCCATAGAGACTTTGGCAACTCTTGTCTCATCGACGTGGGACAAAAAAGTATTGTCTGCATGATGCGCACAACAGAGAAAATTTCTCGTTACGCGCCAAAGATGAGATGGGAAGTAATAGAAATATATTTTTATTCTTTTCCATCTTATACTCTAAGTTCGCCAAGCCTTTTCTCAGAATATAAATTAGCTCCTTTTCTTTAAGAACTAAGAGTTTTTCCTGGGATATTTTATTTTGTAAATTATTTATAGTAATTTCAAAAATTTGTTTTAATGTTAATTAAAAACATATTCTTTACTGTTATGTCGAATTCGAAAAAAATTAATAATAAAAATAGATTTTTCATTTGGTTTATTTAATTAAATATTCTAATATATGATTTAAATAACTTTTTAAAGGAAATAGATTCTTACTAAGCAAGAGAGACACTTTTCTTTGTATGAGTGAAAGAAAAACATATTTATTTACCAATCATTTTTTTAGGGGATAGGGCCCTAAGGTGGTCACTCTAAGAAAATTTTTGTATATTAGTTAGTATCTTCAAATGTTTTTTGTTATTGTTATTATTTGAGAAGACAAAGATTTTAGTAAAGTTTTGAGGTAAATATTCGTATGAGTCTCTTTGTAACGTGAACGTCGTGAAATTTCTGTTTTTAAATGATCGAGAAATTTTTTTTTCTCAGGGTGTTAAAATCATCGAAATTAACCATTTTAAATTAGTAAAAATCGTTATAATTATCTTTATATATCGTACAATAATATTCCGAATGAATATAATTAATATTGTGCTTTAAAAAATTTTTTCATTAACGTTTAAAAAATTTGTGCCTTGGCCCTAAGGTGGACACTTTTTTGGCCACAAGGTGGTCACTTTTGATTTTTTATGAAAATGTGTTTAAACGCTATATTTATCAACATTTATCACTGTGAATGTGAATTTTATTAATTTTTAAGTTTTATGATGAATAATAATGAAATAGAATTTTTTTCAAAATTTTACCTGTCTAATACATACACAAAAAGTATCATTTTTGACGAAAGGACAAAGTGCAAAAAAAATATGTAATATGTTTCTGTGATCCTGAAAAACAATTAATATTAAATAAACAACTTAATAATACGTTTTTTACATTTTTTTAAAAAATTTTTAGTGAATTTTTGTATGGTGACCACCTTGGGGCCACTTTTTTAAAAGTCGGATTTTCAACTGTTTTTAAAAAGTGCCATAACTTTTTTTTATTAATGAAATGAAAAAAAAACTATATGATAGGAAGTCAGGTAATAAAGTAAAGTATTAAACGCCGTATTATTGACATTTTATATAATTTCATTTCAAATCTACAGTCGTTAAAAAGATGGGTGACCACATTAGGGACCTCTCCCCTAGTTAAAAAAAATCTTGATAGTCAAAATGCTGTGTCAAAAAATACTGTAATCTGATTGGTCGCGCGCTCTCGGCGTGAAAATTACTGTCATGCAAAAAGAATTTTTTCAACTGAAAAGAAACCTGAATGAAAACACCTACTCTTAACTTGATATCAATCAATTTTTATTAGAAAATTTATAAAATGAATTCTCTTAAAGAAAATTACAAAATGTTTTGTATATATTAAATATAATTTAAATAAAATAATTTAATAATATCAAAATTATTAAAAATAATTAATTTATTAATTGTTTAGAGAAAGTTTAATAAAATAGTAGCTATTGAAATCAATTATTTATTCCATGCAAATTTTATTAATTCTTCCACAAAATTCAATTATTAATAAGAATTTTATTAAAACTCTTTGAAGAAATTCACTTATTTCAGGTTTCTTTTCAGTTGAAAAATTCTTTTTGCTAGTGACAGTAATTTTCACGCCGAGAGTGCGCAACCAATCAGATTACAGTATTTTTTGACACATCATTTTTTACTATAAAAATTTTTAAGAATTTTTTTTAACTACAAAAAAATGATTGGTAAATAAATGTTTTTCTTTCACTCTTACAAAGGGAAGTGTCTCTCTTGCTTAGTAAGAAACTATTTCCTTAAAAAAGTTATTTAAACCATATATTAGAATATTTAATTAAATAAACCAAATGAAAAATCTATTCTTATTATTAATTTTTTTCGTTTTCGACATAACAGTAAAGAATGTATTTTTAATTAACATTAAAACAAATTTTTAAAATTATTAGATTGGAAAATATTTATTGAATTTAGATAAAAATTATTACATTCAAGTAAATGTTAATTTAATTACAGACATGTAATCTGTAATTTAAATCAAAAAAATTTTTCTTTTAGTGTAGCCGCATAGATGTTACAAGTAAAAAATTTATTCAGAACGTATTAATTTGAAAAGTTCTTCAGCAGAAGTAAAATTAAAATATATATATATATATATATTTGTCACAGAATCCTCGGCTACGCGAGGCAACAGTAAAAATAATATAATCTGATTGGTGTGCGCTTTCGCAGAAAATTTCTTCCAATTCTACGTAAGTGTGCTATTGCAGCAATCTGATTGGTGCGCTCCTTTTAATCCTTCGCTCTAAAACGACAGCGATAAAAGGAGATGTAACCATTCAGAAAAATAATATTAAACTCATAGACCGTCACAGAAATCAAAATTTGATTTTCGTGACGGTTCATGAGTTTAATATTATTTTTCTGAATGTTTACATCTCCTTTTATTGCTGTGGTTTTAAAATGAAGGTTTAAAAGGAGCGCACCAACCAGATTGCTGCAATAGTACAGTTGCGAAACATTGAAAAAAATTTTCTGCGAAAGCGCGCACCAATCACATTATACCTACACGGAGAAACTTTTAATACCACTAATTCTTAAAACTGGTGAGACATTTTAGTATGTTAGGTTAGATTCAAGGGAAAAACGACATAGGTTATAGAAATTGCTATTGAGACTATCAAAAACACTCATTCAGTATATATTTTACAGTTCTTCATAAGGAAACTAACGAAAATTAGTATGTTGTTTTAGAAAGAAAATAATAATTTTTGCAAAGTTGGGAAAGCCATGAATTAAAAAGAAACACAACAAATTAATTGTCTATAGATACTCATAGAGACGATAGTGATACTTGGATCTGATGGTAGATGGCATTAGTGAATGTCACTGTAACTGTAGGTAAATATATTTAACACGACGTAAGAACCAAACCTATATTATTAACGCACACACGCACACGCAAGTAAAGACACGACGATTGGTCACGGAAACCGAAAGATCGCACGATTCGTTAGAAGTACACAGCTGAATCGTCCTTATATATTAAACGAGTGGAAAAATATGTGCCTTCGAGAGAGAGCATTTTTTAAAATAACTTACTAATCAAATTATGTAAATAAGTAAAAGTCGTGAAAAAAATTATGTTATATTGAGGAACAGTTCTTGAATTTAATTTGGCATGAGGAGACATTCACGTTTATTAATAAAAGGTTTTTTTCTTTCATACACGTGTGAATTTCAACTTCGAAAACATTAGGGTTAGTTCGCGACGTCAGGTGATGGACTCGGTGATGCTCGGGCGAAATCGGTTAAGTCCGCCCGCAGTCCTTCCAAAATTGGTATGTTACGTTAGAATGTCTGTTATATATTCTATCTATATGTGGAAAAAAGGTTAGAATTACCGTATTATTTCACAAACAAAAACTAGCATTTTATTCTTTTCTAAAGAAAAATAAGACTATTTCTAATGCAGATAGTAATTTTTGTACACCGAAGGTTGCTTAATATATAACGAACTTATCATATTTTCGTATTAATGTTGAAATTATTAGCACAACGCACGAAAAATCCTCACATTCTAACGTACTTTTAGAATAAAGATAACCAAATATATTCAATATTAGAAGAAAAAGTTTCTCCGTGTAGTATTTCTACAGTTGCCTGGCGTAGTCAATAATTCTATTTCTATGACAAAAATATATATTTTTTTAATTCAACTCTTCTTAAAAAACTTTTAAATTACTACGTTTAAAAGAAAATTTTTATCTAATACTATCATCTATCAGACTACTTACTTGTCTGTTATCAAATAAACATTTGTTTGAATGAAAAAATTTTTATTTAAAAGAAATAAATTGTATTCCACTAAATTAATTTCAGTATTTAAAGCATTTAATTAACACTATAATAAATATTATTTGGGAAAAATAAACATTTAATTTTATATAAATAATTGTTTATTTAAATTAAATAATATTTTTTTAGTCTGTCAATTTTGAAAATTTGATTCAAATTTAATTAAGACAACATTTTTTACTGTTATGTCGAATTCTACAAAAAATTAATATCTAAAATTCTAAATATCAATATTCTTTCACTCTCACAGAGAGAAGTCTCTCTCCTTCTTACTTAGTTAGAAAGTTTTTCCTTATAAAAATTATTTAAAGCATATATTAGAAAATTTAATTAAAGAAACAAAATAAAAAATCTAGTTTAGGTATTAATTTTTGTAGAATTCGACACAACAGTAAAAAATGTTGTTTTAATTAAATTTAAATCGAATTTTCAAAATTGACAGACTAAAAAAATATTATTTAATTTAAATAAACGATTATTTATATAAAATTAAATATTTATTTGTCCCAAATAATATTTTTTAGTGTTAATTAAATGCTTTAAATACTGAAATTATTTTGGTGAAATACAATTTATTTCTTTTAAATAAAAATTATTTCATTCAAATAAATATTTATTTGATAACAGACAAGTAATATATTATTTGAATCAAATAAATTTTTCTTTTATTGTAGTCTGATAGATGATAGTATTAGATAAAAAAATTTCTTTTGAACGTAGTAATTGTTTCCAAATTGTTAGAAATTTTATTACAATTGCAAATTTTTAAAATTGAAAATATTTGTTCTAAAATTGTTCACTTTTAGTGTTAAAAATAAAAAGCAATTCTAAAAACGCTTTAAATATTGACGAAAACGAGGAAAAGTTAGACTGCACTGCGGGGCGCCTGGACACATAGGCCTTTCTTCACCGTCCGTGTGTTCCAATAAATAACGGCGCGCTCTTGCGCTTTCGTACAGTTATTGCCTGACAGTTATTCTGGGTACTTCGCGAAGGTTACAGGAAAATTATAAATTTATGTATTAAATTTAGTTTTTAGTCTTGTTTTCCGATATAGAAACAAAATTTATTTACTATTTTGATTCTGACACTGCAACGAAACAAAGTTTATAACCAATAGTCTATTTCACATTACATTCGGTTTTCTTATAGAAACAAGACAATTTATATAATATTAAATGTTTATTCGTGTTAATTAAATGCTTGAAATACTGAAATTAATTGGGTGGAATTCAATTTATTTATTTTTAATAAAAACTATTGCATTTAAGTAAATATTTATATACTGAAAGAAAAGATTATTTGATTCGAATAATAGATTACTTGTCTGTTAGCAAATAAATATTTACTTGAATAAAATAATTTTTATTTAAAAGAAGTAAATTGTATTCCACCGAATTAATTTCAGTATTTCAAGCATTTCATTACCACTAATAAATATTATATGACACAAATAAACATTTAATGTTATATAAATCGACTTCTTTTCTATAAGAAAAACGAATGTAATGTTAAATAGACTATTGGTTATAAATTTTGTTTCGTTGCAGTATCAGAATTAAAAAAGGAAGTAAATTTTGTTTCGTTACAGTATCAGAATCAAAATAGGATGTTTATTTTGTCTCTGTATCAGCAAACGAAACTAAAGTGGAATAGACTTTTGTTTCGTTACCGAATCAAAATTAAATTACAATGATAATTTCGTTTTGTTTTAAAATATTGTAACAAAATCAAAATTTGATTTCCGTGACAGTCCCTGAGTTTAATATTATGTTTCTAAACGGATACATCTCCTTTTATCGGTGTCGTTTTAGAGTGAAGGTTTAAAAAGAGCCCACCAATCAGATTGCTGCAATAGCACACTTACGTAGCATTAGAAAAAACGTTCTGCGAAAGCGCGCACCAATCAGATTATAGTAGTTCTACAGTAGCCTGGCGTAGCCAAAGAATTCTATTTCTATGACAAAAATATATATTTTTTTAATTCAACTCTTACTAAAGAGCTTTTAAATTACTACCTATGTTCAAAAGACATTTTTTATCTACTACCATCTATCGGACTACACTGAAAGAAAAATTTATTTGATTTAAATAATAGATTTCTTGTTTATTATTGAATAAGTAATTACTTGAATGAAATAATTTTTATTTAAAATAAAGAAATTGTATTCTACCTAATTAATTTTAGTATTTAAAGCATTTAATTAACACTATTAAATATTATATGAGAGAAATAAACATTTATATTATATAAATTAATCGTTAATTTAAATGATATTTTTTCAGTCTCTAAATTTCAAAATTTTGATTAAAAAATAATTAAAACAACATTTTTTTCTGTTATGTCGAATTCTGTAAAATATAATATCTAAACTAGATTATTTATTTTGTTTCTTTAATTAAATTTTCTAATATTTGATATAAATAATTTTTATACACTGTAAAATCAAGTGTCTCAATGTAATACGTTTTGTCCCCAGTTTTAAAACATTTGAGGTGTTTTATCTCAAAATTATTAAGGTAAAACACCTGAAATGTTTCAAAAGTGGGGACAGAAACGTCTTACATTGAGACACTGTTACCTCGTGTAGCCGAGAATTTGGTGAATATTCTTTAATATAATTCATTTTAATAATGTAATAGGATTATATTTAATCAATAAAATTTACTATTTCATTAATATCTTTTATCATTTTATTATAAATAACATGTACTACACAATTAATAATATTTATTATTTATGTTTCAACAATTCCGTTGATAGTAGCTACAATCACTGGAATTGTTAAATATATCATGTTCTGAAATTATATTAAAATCAAATACGATTTATTTGATTCAAGTAAATATTTATTTGAAAATAGACAAGTCATCGGCAAGAATATTTTGCCAAAAATCGTTCCGAGATTTGGAAACATATGAAACAGACAAGGACAGCGATATGTTTGTGTCCTTTTCTATCTCATGTTCCACAAACGCAGGCGTTCCGAAAAATGGGCGTTGGCCTTTGAGGTTACTAAAAAACAGATTCTATTTTTATTTCACATTGAATAAGAAATTAATTTGAAAAACGGAATTTTGAAACTCGACGTAATTAATTTTCTTGTATATAAAAAAGTAAAGAAGCGGTTATTTTAATTTTTGGTAAAAATAATAATGTATTGAAAGAACAAAAATATTCGTAAAATTTATGTTGGCCCTGAAAAGGGCCGATTGTTTTGTAAAAGTCTGGATATCAGAACAAATATACGTTCCCAACGTCTTCTTGAATCTCCAACAACAATTTTCAACAAAATAAAAACACGTCTGAAGCAAACGTGAGTTCACGAGAAAATGGTGCCCGATCGTGAAATGGCGACTTCTTTTACGTGCGTCGCAAGTAGAGGGAGAAGCAATCTGATTGGCGGGCGCACTCAGGTACCCTTTCCATGGAGAAAATTGTCACTGGTGGGGACGTAACTCGGGGCGCAAGCATAAATACCCTTGCGTTTCGTGAAAATGTCACACAACACCTGCAAGAAGAGTCTCAAGCGCCAGAAGGATTTCTCAAATTTCAAAACAAGAAATGGATCAACCGAAGAAATCTGAAGAAGCTTCGCGTCCTTTCATCGGCGGCCAAGGAAGAAGATACTTTCCGAATGTGCCGTGTGAGGTGCCCTTTGGAAAATTCCCGTCGAAATTCATCCCAAGGCTCTTCGCACGGAAAAATCGACTTGCTCTGAAGGCGAAAATTCAAAGAGCAAAAAAATTGAAGCGGTACGTGTCGGAGTCATCGGGTACAGACGACGATGACTTTTACTGCCCACCGTCGTCAAGTCCAGTGGGAAGTGCGATGACAGTGACGTCATCTACAATGGGATCGGAGCGTACAAGAACGTTGTCATCATCATCGACGTCCGATGATGAGAACAATAATTGTACGAAGTCTCTGGATGGAATAGCTGCACTAAAGAAGATTCCGGACTCTTTAAATCTGTCAACCTCAAGTACAGATAACGATGAAGAGTCATCATCATCGAGCTCCTGTTGCCCGACTTGTTGCTCTTGCTCATCATCGTCTTCTTCTGACGATGAGACTAACAAGAGTTCATAAGGACATTGTGCAGAATTTTTATTTGCACTAATAATCGGCCCTTTTCAGGGCCAAAAAATATTTTTACGTGGAATATAAGGTTCAAAACATTGAGTCACGTACTCTTTGAAGGTCCATTCACAAGTAAGTCGAATGCGCAAAAGAGGAAAGCATAAGTGCAAGAGAGATAGACGCATGCTTCTGCTTCTCTCACACTTATTAATTTAATTATTTTAATTGATAAAATAGAAAATTATTCTTCGTATTTCTTTACAGAGTGAAAGAATGACATTTTATTTACCAATCATTTTCTTGAAGTTAAAAAAAATTGTTAAAAATTTTGATAGTCAAAGATGCTGTATCAAAGAATACTGTAATCTGATTGGTTGCGCGCTCTCGGTGTGAAAATTACTGCCAAGCAAAAAGAATTTCTTCAATTGAAAAGAAACTTGAATGAAAACACCTACTCTTAACTTAATATCAATTATGCCAAATATTTTAATGAAACTTTTCGAAATCGATTTTTTATGCAATGTAATTTTTATTAATTCTTCCAAAAATTCAATTATTAATACAAATTTTGTTAAAACTCTTCGAAGGAATTCAATTATTTTCAATAGCTACTATTTTATTAAACTTTCTCTAAAGAATTCCATTATTTAAGAAAAAAATTCCAAAGAAATCAATTATTTTTAATAATTTTGATATAATTAGTTTATATGAATTCAATTATATTTAATACTAAGAAAACATTTTGTAATTTTCTTTATGAGAATTCATTTTTAGAAATTTTTATTTCTATCTATTATTTATTTTTCTGTTTAATAATTGAATTTTCAAAAAAATTTCTAATAAAAATTGATTGATATTAAGTTAAGAGTAAATGTTTTCATTCAGGTTTAAGTTCTGAAAATAAAAAAATTTATTCAATATAAACAACAGATTACATTACTTGATTTGACACCAGGACCATCATCATATCTAGATTAATCATCTTAAAGATGATGAAATTTTTACTGTAACCTCTGCGAAGTGCCAACAATAACTGTCAGGCAATAACAGTAGGAAAGCGCAAGAGCGCGCGGTTATTTATTGGAACACACGGACGGTGAAGAAAGGCTTATGTGTCCAGGCGCCCCACAGTGCTGTCAAACTTTTCCTCGTTTTCGTGAATATTTAAAGCGTTTTTAAAATTGCTTTTTATTTTTAACACTAAAAGTGAACAATTTTAGAACAAATATTTTGAATTTTAAAAATTGCAATTGTAATAAAATTTCTAACAATTTAGTAAAAATTGTCGAAAGTTCATATCTCTGTTTAGCAATTGAAAATAAATGATTGTCAATTTAAGTATAAAATGTACCATCCAATATCAACACATGTTCAATTTTTACGAATTCAACCGAAATATTAGAGTAAAAAGCGAGAATATGGGTGTCGCACACCCAGGGTGCGGTTTAAGGGTTAATTTTACTTATTTTATACTAAAATTGTAATTTAATATTATTTTTTCAAATGGTTGCATCTCCTTTTATCGCTATCGTTTTGGAGCGCAGGTATAATATGAGCGCGCTAGTCAGATTGCTACAATAGCTACAATAGCACAGCTATGTAGCACTGAAAAAAAATTCCTGCGAAAGTGCGCACCAATCAGACTATAGTATTTCTACAGTTGCCTGGCGAAGCCAAGAATTCTATTTCTATGACAAAAATATACAATTTATTTTAATTCAACTCTTCTTAAAGAACTTTTAAATTACTACGTTCAAAAGAAATTTGTTATCTAATATTATCATCTATCAGACTACACTGAAATAAAAATTTATTTGATTCAATTAATTAACTGCTTTAAATACTGAAAATAATTTGGTGAAATACAATCTATTTCTTTTAAATAAAAATTATTTGATTCAAATAAATATTTATTTGATAACAGACAAAAAATCTATTATTTAAATCAAATAAATTTTTCTTTTAGTGTAGTCTGATAGATAGTAGTATTAGATAAAAAATTTCTTTAGAACGTAGTTATTCAAAAGTTCTTTAGCAAGAGTTGAATTAAAGAAATATATATATATATATATTTTTGTCATAGAAATAGAATTCTTGGCTACGCCAGGCAACTGTAGAAATACTATAATCTGATTGGTGCGAGCTTTCGCAGGAATTTTTTTTCAATGCTACACAGATGTGCTATTGCAGCAATCTAATTGGTGCAACCATTTGGAAAAATAATATTAAACTATACAATTTTAGTATAAAATAAGTAAAATTAAATTTATATAAATAAAAATTACAAATAAATATTGAAATTAATATTTTCTGTAATAAACAATCGTAATTTTTGTTTAATTACCATAAACAATTGTTTGCTTTCAATTCGTTTCGTTATCAAAACATTTTTCTTTTTACGTATTCCATTCATTTGTTAGAAAATTGATAATCATTTATTTTCAGTTGCTAAACAGAGATATGAACTTTCAACAATTTTTTTCAAATTGTTAGAAATTTTATTACAATTGCAATTTTTAAAATTGAAAATATTTGTTCTGAAATTGTTCACTTTTAGTGTTAAAAATAAAAAGCAATTTTAAAAACTCTTCAAATATTCACAAAAACGAGGAAATATTAGACAGCACTGCGGGGCGCCTGGACACATAGGCCTTTCTTCACCGTCCGTGTGTTCCAATAAATAACGGCGCGCTCTTGCGCTTTCCTACAGTTATTGCCTGACAGTTATTCTTGTCACTTCGCAGAGGTTACAGTAAAAATTATAAATTCCTGTATTAGGGGAAAGGTGTACGAGATGATTCGCCTAAGGGAAAAAACCTATTATTCAAAGAAAAATCAACATATTCGAGTTTTTTTTTGTACGCACTACTAGATAATTAATCTATCTAACTATTCTGATTTGTAATATTTGCAGCTAATTAATATTTTACTATTAAATTTAATTTTTCTAAAACCAAAATTAAACCCCAATTATTAGAAAAGGAGTCTAAATTGAAGGAATAACAGTGTATCAATGTTAAATATACTATATTTAGGCCATAAACGCTTTCGACCACTCACCACGATTCGTTTTCCTACTTTATAATTACGAGGCATTGTCTACAACGAGAAAATTAATTAAATAGATGTAGATGTTAACTTTTTGTTTTAGATAAGTTAGTTTTTATAATAAAAACATATAAGAAGCGAGAAAAATTGAATTTTTTATTAATACTAGAAAATTCACTTTGAGGTGAGACGAAATACATGGGAATTAGGGGGGATCATCTTGTACACCCATTGAGGGATCATCTTGCCTCAAATGCCACTATTTTGTAATTTGTTCGTAACTTAACCTACAAGCTCTGTTATTCCATAATACCAATCAGAACACTCAATTGAAGATATACTGAAGCCGTGAGTGCAAGAATCATATAATTTCAGCTACTACAACAAAAGTTATCTAAGCCCAAAGTTAAGCTTTCCTTAGATCAAAAGTATGAAATTTTTATTTTTTCCAATAGAATTTTTTTAATTACGCGTATTGTCATGACAGTTTGATTTATTTAATTCAGATAAAAATTATTTCATTCAAAAAAATATTAATTTAATTGCAGACATATAATCTGTTATTTTCATCAAATAAATTTTTCTTTCAGTGTAGCCGTATAGATGGTAGAAAAAAATTTATTCAAATCGTATTAATTTGAAAAGTTCTTCAGCAGAAGTTAGATTAAACAAAATATATATTTTTGTTGACGAATTCTCGACTACGAGAGGCAACAGTAGAAATACTTCTGATTGGTGCGCGCTTTCGCAGAAAATTTCTTACAATTCTACGCAACTGTGCTATTTCAGCAATCTGATTGGTGCGCTCCTTTTAAACCTGCACTCTAAACGACAACGATGAAAGGAGATAAAACCATTTAGAAAAATTATATTAAATTACAATTTTAGTGTAAAATAAGTAAAATTAAAAATAAATATATTTTTTAAACAAATATTGAAAGTAAATAATTAATTGAAACTAGAAATTAGTAATAAAATGGAGTAAAAATTAAAAATTAATAACAAAATAAGTAAGTAAATTTTATTACTAATTTCTAGTTTCAATTAATTAATTGAGGGGCTGGATGCTATAATGTGTTACGCGCCATGTTAAGTGAATGGCGCGTAACACATTATAGCATCCAGCCCCTCAATTACTTTCAATAGTTGTTTAAAATTTATATTTATATCTTTAATTTTACTTATTTTACACTAAAATTGTACATAATATTTTTTTTCTAAATGGTTACATCTTCTTTTATCGCTGACGTTTAGAATGCATATTTAAAAGAAGCGCACCAATCTGATTGCTGCAATAGCACAGTTGCGAAACATTGGAAGAAATTTTCTGCGAAAGAGCGCACCAATCAGATTATATTATCTTTACTGTTGCCTCGCGAAGCCGAGACTTCTGTGACAAAAATATATATATATATATTTCTTAATTTAACTTCTGCTGAAGAACTTTTCAAATTAATACGTTCTGAATAAATTTTTTTCTTCTACCATATATGCGGCTACACTGAAAGCAGAATTTATTTGATTTAAATAACAGATTACATGACTGTTATAAAATTAATATTTACTTGAATGAAATAATTTTTATCTAAATTAAATAAATATTATCCAGTCTGGTAATTTAAAAAAATTGTTTTAATGTTAATTAAAAAAATATTTTTTACTGTTATGTCGAAATCGAAAAAAATTAATAATAAAATTAGATTTTTCATTTGGTTTATTTAATTAAATATTCTAATATATATGTTTTAAATAATTTTTTAAGGAAATAGTTTCTTACTAAGCGAGAGAAACACTTCCCTTTGTAAGAGTGAAAGAAAAACATATTTACTTACCAATCATTTTTGTGTAGTTAAAAAAAATTCTTAATCATTTTTATAGTCAAAAATGCTGTTTCAAAGCATACTGTAATCTGATTGGTTGCGCGCTCTCGGCGTGAAAATTACTGTCCAGCAAAAAGAAATTTTTCAACTGAAAAGAAACTAAATGAAAATACCTACTCTTATAACTTAATATCAATTATTTCAAATATTATAATGAAACTTTTTGAAATCAATTATTTATTCAATGCAAATTTTATTAATTGTTCCACAAAATTCAATTATTAATAAGAATTTCATTAAAACTCTTTGAAGGAATTCAATTATTTTCAATAGCTACTGTTTTATTAAACTTTCTCTAAACAGTTCTATTATTTCAGTAAAAAATTCCAAAGAAATCAATTAATTTTAATAATTTTGATATAATTAAATTATATTATTTAAATTATTTTTAATACATACAAAACATTTTGTATTTTTTTTTAAGAGAATTCATTTTAGAAATTTTCTAATAAATATTGATTGATATTAAGTAAAGACTAGGTGTTTTCATTCAGGTTTCTTTTAAGTTAAAAAAATTCTTTTTGCTTGACAGTAATTTTCACGCCGAGAGCGCGCAACCAATCAGATTACAGTATTCTTTGACACAGCATTTTTGACTATCAAAATTTTAAAGATTTTTTTTAACTACAAAAAAATAATTGGTAAATAAATATGTTTTTCTTTCATTTTTACAAAGAGAAGTGTCTCTCTTGCTTTGAGAAAACTATTTTCTTAAACTATCAATTTAAATCATATAAGTATTAGAATATTTAATTAAAGAAACCAAATGAAAAGTCTATTTTAACTATTAATTTTTTTAGAATTCGACATAACAGTAAAGAATGTGTTTTTAATTAACATTAAAACAAATTTTCGAAATTACCAGATTGGAAAATATTTATTTAATTTAGATAAAAATTATTTCATTCAAGTAAAATATTAATTTAATACAGACATGTAATTTGTTATTTGAATTAAAAAAAATTTGCTTTTACTGTAGCCGCATAGATGGAAGAAGAAAAAAAATTTATTCAGAACGTATTAATTTGAAAAGTTCTTCAGCAGAAGTTAAATTAAAAACATATATATTTTATATTATTGTCACAGAATTCTCGGCCGCGCGAGGCAACAGTAAAATACTATAATCTGATTGGTGCGCGCTTTCGCAGAAAATTTCTTTCAATGCTACGCAACTGTGCTATTGCAGCAATCTGATTAGTGCGCTGCTTTTGAACTTTCACTTTAAAGCAACAGCGATAAAAAAATGTAACCATTTAGAAAAATAATATTAAACTTATGGACGGTCAAGGAAATCAAATTTTAATTTCGTTACGATATTTCAAAACAAATCAAAATTATTATTGCATTTTGATTTTGATTCGGTAACGAAACAAAAGTATATTCCACTTTAGTCCCGTTTTCCGATATAGAAACAAAATTTACTCACTTTTCTGATTCTGATACTTCAACGAAACAAAATTTTATAACCAATAGTCTATTTTACATTACAATCGGATTTCTTATAGAAACAGAAGACGATTTATATAATTTTAAATGTTTATTTGTCTCGTATAATATTTATTAGTGTTAATTAAATACTTGAAGTACTGAAATTCATTGGGTGGAATACCATTAATTTATTTAAAATAAAAATTATTTTATTCAAGTAAATATTTATACAATGAAAGAAAAATTTATTTGATTCGAATAATAGATTACTTGACTGTTATCAAATAAATATTTACTTATATGAAATAATTTTTATTAAAAATAAATAAATTGTATTCCACCCAATTAATTTCAGTATTTCAAGCATTTAATTACCACCAATAAATATTAAATGAGACAAATAAACTTTGAATGTTATATAAATCAACTTCTGTTTCTATAAGAAAACCGAATGTAATTTTAAATAGACTATTGGTTTTAAATTTTGTCTCGTTACAGTATCAGAACCAAAATAGGATGTATATTTTGTTTCCATATCGGCAAACAAAGCTAAAGTGGAATATACTTTTGTTTCGTTACTCTAAATAAATTTTTTTCTTCTACCCTTTATGCGCCTACACTGAAAGGAAAATTTTTTGATTCAAATAACCAATAACATGTCTGTAATTAAATTAATATTTACTTTAATTAAGGAATTATTATCTAAATTAAATATATATTTTCCAATCTAGTAATTTAAAAAATTTGTTTTAATGTTAGTTAAAAACATACTCTTTACTGCTATGTCGAATTCTAAAAAAATAATAATTAAAATAGATTTTTTATTTGGTTTATTTAATTAACTATTGTAATATATGACTTAAATAACATTTATAAGAAAAAAGTTTCTAACATTGGAAGATAGACACTTCTCTATGTATGAGTGAATCAAAAACATATTTATTAACCAATAATTTTTTTGTAGTTAAAAAAAATTCTTAAAAATTTTGATAGTCAAAAATGCTGTGTAAAAAAATACTGTAATCTGATTGGTTGCGCGCTCTCGGCGTGAAAATTACTGTCAAGCAAAAAGAATTTTTTAAACTGAAAAGAAACCTGAATGAAAACACATACTCTTAACTTAATATCAATTATGCCAAATATTTTAATGAAACTTTTCGAAATCATTCATTCAATGCAATTTTTATTAATTTTTCCAAAAATTCAATTATTAATAAAAATTTTATTAAAACTCTTCGTAGGAATTCAATTAATTTCAAAAGCTACTATTTTATTAAACTTTCTTTAAACAATTGCAATATAAAAAGAAAAAAATTCCAAAGTAATCAATTAGTTTTAATAATTTTGATATAATTAGTTTATATGAATTGAATTATTTTTAATACAAACAAAACATTTTGTAATTTTCTTTATGAGAATTCATTTTTAGAAATTTTTATTTCTATCTATTTTTTATTTTTCTGCATAATAATTGAATTTTCAAATAATTTTCTAATAAAAATTGATTCGTATTAAGTTAAGAGTTAATACTGAGTTTTCATTCAGGTTTCTTTTCAGTTAAAAAAATTCTTTTTGCTTGACAGTAATTTTCACGCCGAGAGCGCGCAACCAATCAGATTACAGTATTTTTTGACACAGCATTTTAACTATTAAAATTTTCAAGATTTTTTTTAACTACAAAAAAAATGATTGATAAATAAATATGTTTTTCGTTCACTCATACAAAGAGAAGTGTCTATCTTCCATAGTAAGATACTTTTTTCTTATAAATGTTATTTAAATCATATATTACAATAGTTAATTAAATAAACCAAATAAAAAATCTATTTTAATTATTAATTTTTTTAGAATTCAACATAACAGTAAAGAATGTGTTTTTAATTAACATTAAAACAAATTTTTCAAAGCAATCTAATTGGTGCGCTGCTTTTAAACCTTTACTCTAAAGCAACAGCGATAAAAGGAGATGCAACCATTTGGAAAAATAATATTAAACTACAATTTTAGTATAAAATAAATAAAAATTACAAATAAATATTGAATATAATATTTTCTGTAATAAACAATCGTAATTTTTGATAATTACCATAAACAATTGTTTTTTTTTAATTTGATCGTTATCAAAACATTTTTCTTTTTACGTATTCCATTCATTTGTTAGAAAATTGATGATCATTTATTTTCAGTTGCTAAATACAGATATCAACTTTCGACAATTTTTTCTAAATTGTTAGAAATTTTATTACAATTGCAATTTTTAAAATTGAAAATATCTGTTCTAAAATTGTTCACTTTAAGTATCAAGAATAAAAAGCAATTTTAAAAACGCTTCAAATATTGATGAAAATAAGGAAAAGTTAGACAGCACTGCTGGGCGCCTGGACACATAGGCCTTTCTTCACCGTCCGTGTGTTCCAATAAATAACCGCGCGCTCTTGCGCTTTCGTACAGTTCCTTATTTTCTTACCAATGAAATTTTGTAATTAGTTCATTTGCCATCAGGACCCTCATCATATCTAGATTAATCATCTTAGTTTATAATTATAACAATATTTTTATAATTGTAAACTTATTGATTTATAGTCATAAAAATTGAAAGTATTTTTTTTTATAATTATGATGATTCTTAAACAAAAATGATAAATATTCAATTGTAAGAATTGTTTTTGCAGAAAATTTCTTCCAATGGTACGCAACACTGTGCTATTGCAGCAATCTGAATGGTGCGCAATTTTTAAACCTTCACTCTAAAGCAACAACGATAAAAAAATGTAACTTTTTTGAAAAATAATATTAAACTTAGAGACCGTCACGGAAATCAAATTTTAATTTCATTACGATAATTCAAAACAAAACGAACTTATTATTGCATTTTGATTTTGATTCGGTAATGAAACAAAAGTATATTCCACTTTAGTCTCGTTTTCCGATATAGAAACAAAATTTACTTAATATTTTGATTCTGATACTGCAACGAAACAAAATTTATAACCAAAAAGTTATAACCACAGAAAGAAAAATTTATTTGATTCAAATAACAGATTACATGTCTGTAATTAAATTAATATTTACTTGAATGAAATAATTATTATCTAAATTAAATAAATATTTTCCAGTCTAGTAATTTAAATAATTTGTTTTAATGTTAATCAAAAACACATTATTTACTGTTATGTCGAATTCTAAAAAAATTAATTATTAAAATAGATTTTTCATTTGGTTTATTTAATTAACTATTCTAATATATGATTTAAATAACATTTATAAGAAAAAAGTTTGTTACTATGGAAGATAGATACTTCTGTTTGTATGAGTGAAAGAGAAACATATTTATTTACCAATCATTTTTTTGTAGTTAAAAAAAATCTTGAAAATTCTTATATTCAAAAATGCTGTGTTAAAAAATACTGTAATTTGATAGGTTGCGCGCACTCGGCGTGAAAATTACTGTCAAGTAAAAAGAATTTTTTCAACTGAAAAGAAACCTGAATGAAAACACCTACTCTTAACTTGATATCAATCAATTTTTATTAGAAAATTTATAAAATGAATTCCCTTAAAGAAAATTACAAAATGTTTTGTATATATTAAAAATAATTTAAATAAAATAATTTAATAATATCAAAATTATTAAAAATAATTGATTTATTAACTGTTTAGAGAAAGTTTAATAAAATAGTAGCTATTGAAAATAATTGAATTCCTTCAAAGATTTTTAATAAAATTCTCATAAATAAATGAATTTTGTGGAAGAATTAATAAAATTTGCATTGAATAAATAATTGATTTTCAAAAGTTTCATTATAGTATTTGAAATAATTGATATTAAGTTATAAGAGTAGGTATTTTCATTTAGGTTTCTTTTCAGTTGAAAAAATTCTTTTTGCTTGATAGTAATTTTCACGCTGAGAGCGCGCAACTAATCAGATTGCAGTATTCTTTGAAACAGCATTTTTGACTATAAAAATTTTTAAGAATTTTTTTTAACTACAAAAAAATGATTGGTAACTAAATATGTTTTTCTTTCATTTTTACAAAGAGAAGTGTCTCTCTTGCTTAGTAAGAAACTATTTCCTTAAGAAAGTTATTTAAATCATATATTAGAATATTTAATTAAATAAACCAAATGAATGCGCTCGGAGGAACGCGCAACTGCCAGTTAGTGAGCAGTGAGCGCCTCTGGGCCTCTCACTTCTACCCGACTGGTATTAGCGCGTGTCTTCGAGCGTCGGGCGAGTTATTGGATCCAAGTCGAAAAAAAATGTCTAAACGAATAAAAAATTCCTGTATTGGTCCTGAAAAGGACCGATTTTTAAAAATTATTCCACGTTTGACGTTTTGACTAAACGAACAAAAGAATTCTTGTATTGGTCCTGACAAGGACCGATTTTTCGAAATTATTACATGTTTTTGAGAAACTGAAATACTCTTACGTTGTGAATAAATTTTTTGGCCCTTAAAAGGGCCGATTGGGTTTTTTTTCTCACTTTTGATTTTTTCTATGCAGAACCATATGCTTCTGCATTGCTCTCTTAAATTGTCCATTTAAGATGCGCCATCTTCTTTTTGTCTTCGGTGAGTGCTCGACGTTGTTGATTTCTCCCTTCTCGATGATTCGTCCCTGAATCGCAAGAATTCGTTTTATATAAAAACAAGTTGTGCACTTATG
The DNA here is from genome assembly GCF_015476425.1 of Leptopilina heterotoma. Classification (NCBI taxonomy): domain Eukaryota; kingdom Metazoa; phylum Arthropoda; class Insecta; order Hymenoptera; family Figitidae; genus Leptopilina; species Leptopilina heterotoma. The sequence goes on from NW_025110812.1 coordinate 264,266, forward strand.
CATGGCGACGAACATTTTTGAAAAATAAGTTTTTATTTTCTCAAAACTGTTTTCCGTTGAAGCAATTGACGAGAACTGTAATGCTGTGCAGTTGGAGCGTCCGTATTTATAGATTGCCTAACATTTCCCTCACTCCTGGTGGCGAGGGAATTGGAAGTGGAAGAGCGTTGACGATGAATTCTTATGCGATCGAGAAACTTAAAATAAAATTTCAAAAGTAATTATATACTTTCAGCAAAAATCAATTATGTTTAAAATCTTTTTTAAATTCTCGTAAAAATTTCAATTATCCTTATAAATAATAAAATTCTTGGCAAAACTTCAATTATTTCCAAAAATGTTTTTGAATTTAATGATTTTAAATATCTATACTATTTTGATAAAATTTTCCAAACTATTCAATTTAGTTACACTTTAAAAGAAGGGAGTTAAATTTTAACTCCCCCGGAGGGTCTGTAAAAGTCGCACCCATTGGGGAGTTAATGCCAGGGGAGTTAAATAAAGAGAGTTAAAATTTCACACCTAAATGCTAACTCCCCAAGGAAAAAATAACTCGCGCGGGTGTTGAATGAAGGGAGTTAGAAATTAACTCTCTTTTGGAGTTGATTTTTAACTCGAAAAATTTCACTCCCAACTCCCGAGTCCGTTAACTCCCTAAATTTTTTTGCAGTCTAAAACAAATATTTTATAAAATTCTACTCAAACATTTCATTGTTTTCATAAATAATAAAAGTTTCACGGGAACTCAATTGTTTACAAATTTTTTTTATAAATTTCTTTGTAATTATTCAATTATTTTCATAAGTAATAAAATTTTCACAGAAATTCAATTATTTCATAAATTAAAATAATTTTCACAAGAATTCAATTATTTAAAACAGAATTTTCGTAATATTTTTCGAAAAAATCAATTATTTAAGTAGATTTTTATAATTCAATTCTTCAATAATTCTTCTTCAAAATTCAATTATTTTCAAAAATTTTAATAAAATTCTTGGCAAAATTTCACAGGAATTCAATTATTTAAAAAATTTTAAATAAATTTCTTCGAAATAATTCAATTATTTTCATAAGTAATAAAATTTGCACAGGAATTCAATTATTTACAAAATTTTTAATAAATTTTATCGAAATAATTGAATTATTTTCATAAGTAATAAAATTTTCACATGAATTCAATTATTTAAAATACAAAATTTCATAAAATTTTTCGAAAAATATTAATTATTGAAGAAGATTTTTATAAAATTCGTTGCAAGAATTCAATTAAAAAAAAAAATTTAACAAAATTCTTTTCAAGAATTCATTTATTTTTATAAATAATAAAATTCTTCACCGAAATTTAATTATTTTTATAAGCTTGAATAAAATTCGTTGCAAGAATTCAATTATTTTCGAAAGTAATAAAATTCTTCGCAGAAATTCAATTATGTTCAAAAATTAAAAAAAATTCTTGGCAAAATTTTAAGGTTCTTTTTAAATTATAAAATTCTTGGGAAAATTTTAATTATTTTCATAAATAATAAAACCCATTGCTGAATTTCAATTATTTTAAATACAATTTTAATCGAATTTCTCAAAAAAAGTATAATTATTTTTAAAAATTTTATTAAAAGTCGTCAAAAGAATTCAATTATTTAAAAAGTTGTCTATAAGCTTGTATTTAAATAATTGAATTCTCGTAGAATTTTTTTAATAAAAATTGATTTAAAAATGAAGTTCAGTTAAAATTTTAAAATTATATTTTAATTCCTTTTTTTATAATTATATATGAATTTAATACAAAGAAATAAAATTTTATTTTTTGGTTAATTTTTTGAAGAATCTATTAAATTATTTTTTAAATTGTTTAACATTAAAATGTATGTATTAAAATGTAATCGTATTAACATTACTATTATTATAATTTATTTAGAATTATTTATATTATTTATTTACTTATTCAATTTTTTGTTATTATTATTATTACACTGAAAAAAAATTCGTCAGAATGTGCTTTTTACTTTAGGCAATTTTTGCCTAAGAACAAAAGCAATACACGTAAAGCAATTGTTTCTTTAGAAAAAAGCAATTTTTGCCTTTAAAAAAGATAATTTCCTTAGTTAAAATTTTTGGCTTTAAAAAAAGGCAAAAATTACTTTTTTTTAAAGAAACAATTGCTTTGCGTGTATTGCTTTTGCTTTTAGGCAAAAGTTGACTGAGTAAAAAGCACATTTTTTCAAATTTTTTTTCAGTGTATAGTTATTAATGTTTTTCTTATTTGCATAATTATAAAACCCACGGTAATTAAATATACAGAATTAAATAAAATTTAACAATTACAAATTTTTTAATTTTTAAATTAAAAAAGTAACATCTAAAAGTATTTAAAAATCAGAAATTATATTCTTTCTAATAAATTTAAATAACTAAGACAGAGGTTAAGATGGGTTTTAAAAGTTTGGACCTGGGTGTTGATGGGGAATCCCAACCGTCCTAGTGGGGGGCTGGCGCTGATCGATTTAAAGATCAACGGATTATTATATCTTCCTCTAAAGGGTTTTTCGCCATTCAAACGATTCAAACAATACAATTGTCTCTCGTCTAAAGTATTTGTTTTTTCTTGTAATCATATTTTACTCGATATAATGACAATGTTACAATACATTATAATTTTTGAGTTGGTATATAGTTTGAAAAGTTTATTCGTTTCGTCAACCGCAGGTCCTTAGTGGCCTTAAATTTTTCTTTTTATATACAAACATATTTAGCAATACACAAGATTCTAGAAAACTGTATTTTTTAATATTGAAAAAATTTGAAAATTTGAAAAAAACTACTTTTGAATAATATATTTATTTAATTTTTTTAATTTTATGTATTTAATTTTATATTTAATGTTCTTAAAAATTTCCTTTAAGGGCATGCAACAGGTCATCATAGACAATTTTTAATATTTGTTGTCAATAGTTAGTTGATCCAATTTGACATAAATTTAATAAAACATACAAACTCGTTTACCATAATTCGAATTTTGACGTAAAAATCATTTGACAGGAATTTTATTTAACATAACAAATATTAGACATAAATTTTAATTGATCTAAGTTAATTATAATTTGTGAATTAATTTTTAAGTGTCATTTAACATAAGAGACATTTAACATAATTCTTTTTTGACATAAAATTTACTTGACGCACCTGACATAAATTTTATTTGACATTCAATTTCATTTGATATAATATTCAGTTCATATCAAGTTTATTTTACATAAACGTCATTTAACGTAATTCTCTTTTAACATATTCACTCGCCATTTTAATTTTACATAAAAACGCGTTCAGCATATTTTAGCATTTGACATGAATTTCATTTATCATAAAAAAAATTGACATAAATTTCAAATGCTCTGTTTTATCTTACAAAAAATTCATTTGACAAAAAATTAGTTTAAGACAAATGTCATTTGTCATAAATGACATTTAATATAATTATCATTTGACATAAAAGTCACACTTGACACAAATTATAATTTGACATTAAATTTCATTTGACATAAAATTCATTTGACAAAGAATTCGTTTAAGATAAATATAATTTAACATAATTTGCATTTGACATAAAAGTGACAATTGACATAAATTATAATTTGACATTAAATTTCTTTTGACATAAAATTCCTTTGACATTACAATTCATTTGTCATAAAATTCATTTGACAAAAAATTCGTTTAGGATAAATGTCATTTGACATAAAACAGACATTTAACATAATTCACATTTGACATAATAGAATTCACTTGACATTTTTACTTTTTCATAGAAACTCGATTAGCAAAATTCAAATTTAATGCAAAAATCATTTGACATAAATTTCAATTGTATTAAGTTTCATTTGACGAAAAACTCTTTTAACCTAAATAATGTCATTTGACGCATAAGAGACATTTAACATAATTTTCATTTGACATAAGAGTGAATTGATCTAAATTTCATTTGACATAAAATTTATTTAACCTTAAAATTCATTTGCCATAAGATTCATTTGACATAAAATTTATTTGACATTATTTATTGCATTAATAAATAAATGAAATAATAAATTATAAATAAACGAAGAATAATTTAGAAAAAAAATTTTAAAGAAAATAATATTGAAGCAATAATTATATCTAATATCAATCAATATACAATCGCCCATTTTATTTTTATTTTTGGTTTTCCTGTTAGTCTAGACATTGACCATTTGGGATTCTTATCCGATTTTCTCTAATGAATGGGGTCTAGTACCCCCTGCGGTTTGGTACAGGTGTATTCATAAAAGTTTGTGTGAAAAAGAGATTGAACTCTGATTATCTTATGATTATTTGACAATAGGTAGATTAACTCTTCAAGTGGGTTGTTTCACACTCATTATAATTTCATAAATCAATAAAATAAGGAATGAGATTTTAGATTTTGAATATAATCCTATTAGTTTTGAAAAGTTGAGAATTGAAATGAACAGTTAACGGATTTGCTTGTCCTCACAAAAGTATGGTAAAGTGTTAAAAATTAATTTCCCTCGGCAAACAAAATTACATTTTTCTTTATTCTCATTTTTGTCCAGTTACTTAGAAAAATAAACATACAAAAACCTTGCAGGGTATTTTTCCAAACCTGTTCGTATATAATTACAGCCTTCAATAATTCTATTATAAGAGTTTTAAGTTTTATTATTATTAATTTTCCAATTTTTATTTTAAATTATTATTTTATTATTATTATATATTGTTAAAAATATAATAATATATTGTGAAAATGAAACTAAAAATGACAATTTAGCAAATAAAACTAAAAGTGAAATTGATAATATTATGGTCACAGTAAAACTAAAAAATTTTGTAAAAGTTGAGTTAGAATGTTTCTATAAAAATAACGAGATCTAGTAAACCTAAAATTTAAATTTAAAGTAAAAATGTCAATTTGTTAAAATGAAAGTGAGAATGAAACTAAAAATAAAAATTTGTCAAACTGATTTGTGAAAATGAAAAAAAGTAGAAATTAATAAGAATGACAATTTAGCAAATTGAAAATTAAAATTGATGATTAATCATAGTAAAATTAAAAATTTGTCACAAAAAAAGTGAGAATAAATCCGATAGCAACGAGATCTTGTAAACTTAATGTAAAATTGAAAGTAAAAATAATAATTTGCTAAAATTTAAAGTAAGTTACAATTTGTCAAAATGAGAGTGAAAGTAAATAAAGTACAAATCACAATTTAGTACAAAGAAAGTAAAAATAAGTAAAATTTAAAGTAAAAATGTCAATTTGTTAAAATTAAAGTGAAAATAAAACTTGTAAAAATGAAAGTGAAAATAAAAATAAAAATGTCAATTTGTTAAAATGAGAGTGAAAATGAAACTTGTCAAAATGAAAGTGAAAATAAAACTAAAAATGTCAATTTGTTAAAATGAGAGTGAAAATGAAACTTGTCAAAATGAAAGTGAAAAAAAACTAAAAATGTCAAAATTTAAGAGAGTATGAATCTAAAAATAATGAGATTTGGTAAACGTAAAATTAAAATTGAAAGTAAAAATGTCAATTTGTTAAAATGAAAGTGAGAATGAAACTAAAAATTACAATCTTTAAAAATAAGAGTGAAAATGAAAGTAAAAATGCCAATGCAGCAGAATGAAAGTAAAATTAAAAGTAAAAATGACAATTTGTCAAAGTGAAAGTGAGAATGAATCTAAATACAACAATCTGTCAAAATGAGAGTGAAAATCATAATCTAGAAAAGAAAAGTAAAATTGGTTCTTCAAAGTTAAAGTATAAGAGTAAAAGTGAAAAATTTTCAATGTAAATGTAAAATTAAAAATGTAAAAGAGAATGAAAGTAAAATTTTTGGATTTCATTTTCACATTCTTTTTTACCACTTTTTTCTTTGAATTTGATTTTCAAATTTAAGATTCATTTTAACTTTATTTATTGTCATATATTCTTAAAAAAATGAAAATGTAAATCCAAAATGAAGATTAAAATGAAATTCAAAGCGAAATTGATATATTAATTCTATGTGAAAATAAAATGAAAAGCAAAAATATAATGTTAAATGAAAATGAAATTCAAATTGAAATGAAAAGGAAACCCGAAGTTAAACTAAAATTGTAGATCCAAAGTGAAGATTAATATGAAATTCAGAGTAAAAATGAAATTAATTGTAAGTGAATAAAATAAAATGTGAAAATGAAAAGCAAAAATATAATGTTAAATGAAAAGTGAAAATGAAAAGAAAAAATATAATGTTATAAATGAAAAGTGAAAATGAAAAGAAAAAATATAATGTTAAATGAAAAGTGAAAATGAAAAGCAAAAATATAATGTTAAATGAAAATGAAATTCAAATTGAAATGAAAAGGAAACCCGAAGTGAAAATAAAATAATTGTAGATCCAAAGTGAAGATTAAAATGAAATTCAGAGTAAAAATGAAATTAATTCTAAGTGAATAAAATAAAATGTGAAAATGAAAAGCAAAAATATAATGTTATATGAAAAGTGAAAATGAAAAGAAAAAATATAATGTTAAATGAAAAGTGAAAATGAAAAGCAAAAATATAATGTTATATGAAAAGTGAAAATGAAAAGAAAAAATATAATGTTAAATGAAAAGTGAAAATGAAAAGCAAAAATAAAATGTTAAATAAAAAATGAAAAGCAAAAATAATGTTAAATGTAAATAAAAATGAATGAGTAAAGGAAAGTTTTTATGAGAACAAAGAAATAACTATAATTTCATCGTCAAAATTCAAACGACATTAATGCAAAAATCATGAAAAGTATATGTTTAATTTTTACAATAAGTTATTTAATTAACATTCGAATGATTTTTGTTGTGAACAATAATTTTTATCGTTTTTTTGTCGTCAATATTTGTCAATTTTAATAGTTCGGTCACCATATTTGTATTCAGTTTATTCGTCACGACTTCGGCTATCATCGAGCGTTGTCGGCAAAAGAAATGAGAGAGTCTAACGTTACAGCCAATAGGGTTGAGAGAAATAGTGTGATAATTAACCCCCACTATGATGTAATTAAGTGGTGGGGAAAATTTTTGCCAATTTGAAATTACTGGTCATTAACGAAAGTGTCATTCGTTCGACTGCACTTGTGGTTGTTGGGAAATCCTTGAAATCCTTCAGGATTTTGAATACTTTTAATGTATTATTGAGTATTTTATTTTTTAAACAACAAAAAAAAGAAGAAAACAACAAAACAAACAAGAAAAAGAAGCAATCAACAAGAAAAAGAAGCAACAACAAAAAAAAAAAGAAAAAAACAAGAAATGGAGGAAATCGGCAAGGTAAGAACAATGTTTTTTTATTAACTAAAATATTTTACTGTCACTCATACATTTTTTTTGCTGTTAGAATATTTTAATTTATTTTCCTTATTTCAAACTGCAATATTAAAAAAAAAATTAATTAAATTAATTAAACAATTTTTCTAAACTAAATTAAAATTTCATTTTTAGCGATAAATTTATTATTTTTTCTGTTTATTATTTTGTTAAAAGTTTTATTCAAAATTATTGTTTATTGATGATATTAACTATTTTGATTCAAATTATGATTTATTTTATTTATTCTTATTCGAAATTATTATTTTTTATATTTAAAAATATTTATTTTATTTTTTGTAATTTTTTTCATAATTATAATGTATTTTTACTGTTTATTGTTATTTAAAATTATTATTTACTTTTATTTATAAACATTATTTGTTGTTTTATTTTTTACTTTGATTAAAAATTTTAAAGTGAAACTACATATTTTTGTGAAAAGAAAAAATTGAATAAAAAGGTTGAAAATTTATTTTCAACAGTTAAAAAAAATTATGTATGGAAAATTTTCAATTTATTCATTTTAAATAACGAAAAATTGAATAAAATATTTGGAAATTTATTTTTAACAATTAACAAAAATTTATAATTTAGAAATTTTCCATTTATTTATTTTAAATTATTTATTTATTTATTTCATTTAAAATATGTACTATTTTTAACTTATGTGGAAAATAAATTATCAAAATTTCCATTTACACTAAATTTTAAACTATTTAAAATTAAATTTCATTTAATTCAAAATTTCAAGTGATATAAATTTTTGAAGCTGTATCAGACAATTTAAAAAGTTCGAGTGTTCGAACTAAAAAAATTAATTGAAATTTTTATGTGTCAAGAGGTCAAGACATTATTTCTAATTTAAAATTAAAATTTTATAATCACAAATTTTATATTATTTAACAAACAAATTTCATTTTATCCCTATTTAAATTTTGTTATTATAAAAGTTATTTTATTTTCTCTAAAATTTTTTTGCTATTAAAATTTCTTTTTTTTATTTTATTTAATTAACATTATTTAAACATATGATTTATAATTATCAATTTTTTTTAAATTTTAATCATCAATTAAATATTAATTATTTAATTAATATTAAATTATAATTAAATTTTTGTTAAATTTATTTTTTCTTTCTTTCACATATTACTAAGAATATAAATTTTTTTTAAAAATTGTAACGACTAATTTTTAATCAATTTTTTACAAAAATTTCAAGAAAATATTTGAATTCACTTTATTAGAGGAAAATTCAGTAGATAAAAATACCTTTAGTCAGACATTTGTATTAACGCCTCTGCATAGGCAAACAAACTTGCACACGTGTATATTTCTTTGCAATGAATTTAATTGAAATTAAATAAAAATTTTAAAAAAATTGTTTACCTAAAATTTGAAGTTTATGTTCTTTATTTATCCTGAAACGCATGCTTTTAAATTTTGAGGTTATATTCGCTATTTAGCACGTGATTTTGACCTAAATTTAACAAATTACATCCACATTCCAACCTGCGATATTTGACCTAAAATGTTAAATATTATACAATTGGCCTCTCTTCAACTTTCCATTTTTGACCTAAATTTTAAGTTCACATTTTCATTAAGTTATTTTTTCAAAACAAATTTAAAAAAAAATTTTTAATTCAAAAATTAAAAAAAAAAATTTAAGTTGATTTAAATTCACTTGTATTTCTTTTGTGCTTTTGACCTAAATTCTAACCCAAAATTTTTATCTTAGGTTAAGATTTTTTCTAAGATCAATATTTTTATCTTGACCTTTTAAATTTTAAGGATAAATAAATATATTCAATGACACTTGACCTAAATTTTTAAATTGTGGTTGTTTACATATAGGTCATTAACTTGAAATTTTAAGGCTTAAAGTCAGATTAATTTTTACTTTTGACCTAAAGTTTATAGATATGTAAAATTTGTCCAAAGTTATTAAATATTAAATTAGATTTCAGGTTAAATATTAACATTTGACCTAAATTAGGTTAAAATTTAACAATTAATCTAAATTAGGTTAAAAGTTAACAATTAACCTTAATTAGGTTCAAAATTAACATTTGATCTAAATTAGGTTCAAAATTAATAATTGACCTAAATTAGATTAAAAATTAACATTTGACCTAAACTAGGTTAAAAGTTAGCAATTGACCTAAATTATGTTAAAAATGATAATTTGGCCTAAATTAGATTAAAAATTAACATTTGACCTAAATTACATACAATTGACCATTCAAATTATGACCATCACATAAATTTTGACATTTGTCCTAAATTTATGTACGTTTATTTTTCTATAGTATATCTTTGACCTAAATATGAACATAAACTGTGAGTCTCAATCTGTAATTTTTTAAAGTTAAATATCTATGAGACTTGACCTAAATTTTTTAAGTTATGATCAACAATTCAAACAGGTCAATGACTTTCGCTTTTAGGTCAAAAATTAAAATTTGACCACAATTTTCGTGTATTTTTATTTTTGTACATTTGACCTGAATTCTAACCTAAAATATAAGTTTTGACCTGTAAAATATTACATTTTTAGGTTTATAAAATTTATATTTGACCTAAGGTTTAAAATTATGTTCGACACTTAAATTGTGACAGTTGACCTGAATTTACAAGTATTTTTCTATTATATTTGACCTATATTCTTACCTAAAGTAAGAATTTTGACAATATTCATTATTGAGCATAAATATCAATGCAATTTGACCCATAATTTTAAATTTATATTTCAAACAGGTCAATTAGGTTTGACAATTGACCACAATTTTAACGTGTTTCTTTTGTAAATTTGACCTGAATTCTAACCTATGATAAAATTTTGACCTTTAATTTTAACGGGTAAAAATAAAAACTGAAGTCCATTAATTTTACATGTATCTGTGAACGATCGTGAATTCAAAATTTAGGTCAAGTGTCTTATTTTTATCTTCGAAATTAAATTTTTAACTTAGGTCAATTTAGGTCAAAGGTATCAAAAAATATGATTTCAAAATTTACAATTTGACCTAAGTTTTGAAATTATGTTCTTTGACACGTTTGACCTTAGTTGACCTGAGTTTAAAATTATATTTCGAGGTTAACCTGAATTTTGAGGTTATGTCTGTATTCTCTTCAAATTTTTATATTTATTAATTTAATATATGCAAAAATATCTAAAGAAAATTCTAAAAAATTTAATAAGAAAGGAAGAAAATCAATTTTTTAAATTATAGTAAAGAGTTTAAATTATTTTTTATTTATAGAGAAAATCAAGAGCTCAACGTAGACGAGAGCGTAAGAGAGCGGAGAGACATCGTCAGATGAAGGAAGCGGAGGTTCAAGTCCTGCCAAGTGTTGCGGCACCAAAACGACCAACAAATGATATTTTACCATTAATGTCACTTCCACAACCATCATGGCTATCGAATACAAATAATAATATTTATAATAATAGCAATAATGGATTATTGGGTTCAAATCCTTTTGCATTGCTGGAAAATTTACAGCGAAGCGCCAATAATAATATGAATATTGTTCCGAAATCAATTGGACTCGAACCATGGAGTAGATTGTTACAATCGTCCCATTATATGCCCATGATTGTTTTTCCAACACAAACACCTGGACCTGGATACTGTAATAATAATAACAAGAATCATCAGACGAATTCAACTCATACTCCTGTGACTGGTGTTGTTCGAAAGGTAAGAAATAATGTTTTGATTTTTTGTTATTTTTAATATTTTTTACAAAATAACTAATTTTGATAAATTCAAAATGACGAATCGAATATGACGGATTTTTTTTTAAATTCATGATTTTTGGATAAAATAAAATTCATTTGACAAAAAATTTATTTAACATAATTTTCATCTGACAAAAATTCACACGACATGAATTTCAATTGACATAAAATTCGTTCAACATAACCGTTCATTTAACATAATATTCATTTGATATCAATTTTATTTGACATAAAATTCATTTGTCATAAATAAAAAGGCATAAAGGCATTTAACATAATTTTCATTTGACATAAAAATCATTTGACTCAAAATTCATTTAACATAAAGTTCCCTTAACGCACAAGCATTTTAGCATAATTTCCATTTTACGTAAAAATCACTTGGCATAAATTTCGTTTAACACACAACCAATTTAACATAATTTTCATTTGACATTAAATTAACTTGATATGAATTTCAATTCACATAAGTTCTATATGACTTAAAATTTATTTGACGTTTAACGTCAAATGTCATTTTACATAAAATACATTTGACATAATTTTCGTTTTATCTTAAAATTCATTTGTCATTAATTTAATTTGGCATTAATGTCACTTAACATAACTATCGCTTGCCATAAAATTTACTTGATACAAATCTTATTTGACATAAGAATCACTTGATATGAATTATATTTGACATTAATTACTTTTGACATAAATTCCATTTTATCTTAAAATTCATTTGTCATAAACTTTATTTAACATTAAATGTTACTTAACATTATTATCATTTGATATAAAATTCACTTGTCATAAATTCATTTGATATAAATTTCATTTAATATAAATTTATTTGACATAAATATCATTTGACATAAATTTCACTTGACATAAATTTCATTTTAACATAAAATTCATTTGTCATAAGTTTCATTTGACATAAATTTCATTTTAACATAAAATTCATTTTCAATAAGTTTCATTTGACATAAAATCTGTTTAATATAAAGTACATTTGACATTAAATTGATTTAACATAGAAATCATTTGACATACAATCAATTTAGCATGATTTCTATTTGTCATACAATCATTTTAGCATGATTTCCATTTGACATAAAAATTTTATTCTAAAATTCATTTGCCATTAATTTCATTTGACATTATTGTCACTTAACATAATTCTCATTTGACATTAATTTCATTTTATCCTAAAATTCATTTGTTATAAATTTCAATAAACATAAAATATGTTCAACATAAAGTACATTTGGCATAAAAATCATTTTGATTTTTTTAATTTGATATTAATGTCAATTAACATAATTCTCATTTGACATAAAATTCTTTTGTCATAAATGGCATTTTACATAAATTTCATTTAACATGATTTTCATTTTAACCTAAAATTCATTTGTCATAAATTTCATTTAACATAAAAATATGTTCAATATAAAGTACATTTGACATAAAATTCATTTGACATATATTTTATTTTATCCTAAAATTTATTTGGCATAAATTTCATTTGACATAAAATGCGTTCAACATAACATTCATTTGACATAAAATTCATTTATCAAAATTTTCATTTGACTCAAAATTCGTTTAACATAAATGTTACTTGACATAAAATTTATTTGACATAAATTTCGTTTTGACCTAAAATTTGATTATTCATATAAATATGTCATTTAACATAATTCTCATTTGACATAAAATTCACTTGATATAAATCTAATTTGACGTAAGAATCACTTGACATGAATTATATTTGACATAAAATTCATTTGACATAAACTTCATATGACATAAAATTAGCGCCGCTTATTTTAAAAGTAACCAATCAGATATTAACAAGAAAAGAAATGTTTAAATTTGATTAAAACTTATCAGCTGGATATTTTTAGGGTCTCTCATTCATTTTTCAAAATTCAAAATGGCGGATGCAATATGACGGAGAATTGATTAAAAATTGAGGAGACATATTGAAGAATAGTTGAGATTTGATAAAAACTTGTAACTCGGAAATTTTCAGAAAATTAAAAATAACAATTCCAAAATGACAGACATTTTTTTAAATCATTAGAATCACTTAATAATCGTTATTTTTTCAAAATTCAAAATGGCGGATCCAAGATGGCTGACAATTTAAAAAAATTATTGCATTTCTTTGAAACTTGGTATTCAGGCATTTTCAAAGTCGTTGATTCTGAATCCGTTATTAGATTTTGAATATTCAAAATGTCGGAAAATTTTTTAATTGAAAAATTATTGATAATATTTGAATTTGTCAAAATAAATAATTTTAAATGACATTTGTTTTAGGCTCCAAAAGTTAAAACAGAAGCCCGACGACTTCGAAGTCGATTGAGAGCAATGGAGCATCGCAGAAAAAAGGCGGCTAAAAAAGAAGCAGAAGAAGAATTGTCAATTGTTGTTAAAGGTGAAACAACTCTTTCTGAAAACGAGTTATCAATTGTTGTTCAAAATGAAACAACAAATTTAAATGATTCCGAGCTGTCAGTTGTTGTTAAAAATGAAACGACAAATTTAAATGATTCCGAGATGTCAATTGTTGTTCAAAATGAAAAAACAAATTTAAATGATTCCGAGCTGTCAGTTGTTGTTAAAAATGAAACAACAAATTTAAATGATTCCGAGATGTCAATTGTTGTTAACAGTGAAACAACAAATTTAAATGATTCCGAGATGTCAATTGTTGTTAACAGTGAAACAACAAATTTAAATGATTCCGAGATGTCAATTGTTGTTAACAGTGAAACAACAAATTTAACTGATTCCGAGTTGTCAGTTGTTGTTAAAAATGAAACAACAAATTTAACTGATTCCGAGGTGTCAATTGTTGTTAAAAATGAAGCAACAACAACTTTATCTGATTCCGAGGAGAAAGAGAAGAAAAAAGAAGAACCATTGAAATTGATTTCAAAACAAGTGTCAAAAAATAAACCATCGCCAATAATTAAAAATCCTTTATGGAAACCCATACAACCAAAGTTAGAAATACGTAATGATAGTGATCACGTGCCAATATATCATCAATTACCATATCGTGTGATTGATACCAATCGCTGTCATGTACGCGTTCAAGTACGCCTTCGAAATGTATAATTTTTAGTAGATTTTTTAGAAAAAAGGAAAAATTAAAACGACAAAAAATTATTTAATTTTTTTTGCAAATTTTCATAGTATATTTCTGAAGAATGATTCAACTTTTTGAGAATAACTTCTGATATATGTTAAGACGAAATATAATAATTTTATATAATATGTTATTTATTTAACATGTTAGATAATAAGAAAAAAAATTGTAATATTGAAAATGGAAATGGAATTTAGTTTTAAAAAAATTTTAAGAGATTAATTTTAATGTATGATTTAGACAAAATAGATTTTTTTTATTTGCATGATAGTTTGTAATCTATTTGAATTAGAAAATCAGATTTATTAATAGTTTTCTAATGTTGGAAATTTTTATAATTTTCTAAAAATAAAAACAAGTGTAAAATAGGTGTGTGTGTGAAATAAAAAATTGTATAGAAACTGTACTTGAATTTTTTCCCCATAAAAATCTTAAGTTTAATTTTTCCATAATCTATTTTTTCTTTCTCGAAATCTTTTTAAAAATTTTTATTGCAAAAATAAAAATATGATTATCAAAAAAAGTTAATTTAAAAATTTTTCGAATTATAAATTTTATGAAGAAATATTTTTGAATAATTTAAACAATTAAAAAATTGAATATTTTTCATTATTAAATTCAGGAATTAAATATTTTTAATTGTAAATTTAAAAAATAAAAATTTTTATTTGTAATTTTAAAATTCTTAATTTTAAATTAGAATTTTAATTTTTTTAACCTAACATTTAAATTAAAATATTAACAATTTTTAAATCACAAATTGTAAATTTTTAATTTTCAATTAACAATTTCTAAATTATAATTCAAAATTTTTTGATACATTTACATTAGAATTAAAAAATTTTAAATCACAATTGAAAATTTTTAAATTAAAATTAACAATTTTCAAACTACAATTAAAATTTTTTATCTATAAATTAAAAAGTTTTTAATTTTTATTCCAAATTTACAATTTTTAAATTACAATTAGCAATTTTTTAGAATTAAATTAAAATTTCCAAATTAGAAATTTTGATTTTCAATATAAAATTCAGTTTTTAAAAATTTTAATTAAAAAAATACATTTAAAATTAAATAAATATAAAAATAAATAAATATAAATATAAAATAAATTAAATTTTAATTAAAGTTACATTTAAATTAAAATTAACAAATTTTAAATCACATAATTTAAAAATTTTAATTTAAAATTGACATTTGTACTTCAAAATTGATTGATTTTAAATTAAAAATTAAAAATTAAAAATTTTCAGCTGTGATTTAAAATTTGTTAATTTTAATTTATAAAAAAATTTTAATTGTAATTTGAAAATTGTTAATTTAAAATTAAAAATTTGCAATATTGTGATTTATGTTAATTTTAATTTAAATGTAAAAAATTGTTAATTATAATTTAAAAACTGGTCAATTTTATATTAAAAATCAAAATTTTTTATTTGGAAATTTTAATATAATTATAAAAAATTGTATGTTTGAAATTAAAAATTAAAAATTTTCTATTGCGATAATGTAATTTGTTAATTTAATTTAATTGTAAAAAATTGTTCTTTGTAATTTAAAAATTGTAATTTTAATTTAAAAATTAAAAAGTGGTAATTTTGCTTAAAACATTAAAAATTGGCAATTTTATTAAAAATTTTAAATTAATTTCAATATTTAAAAATGAAAAAAATGTTAACCTTATTACTGTAAAATTACGTTTCTTTAAATTAGTTAATAAATTCATCTTGAAAAATATAAATGAAAAAATAAAAATAAGAGCAAAAAAGAATTTTCAAATATTATCTAAGAATAAAAAAAAAAAATTATCCTAAAAATAATGTTTAAAAAAGAATGTGTTAAATTTTGTTTGCCTAACAAGAATGCAAAATTTTTTTTTTTTTTTGTAATATTTCAAGCACCACATTTTCATATACCTTTCGCAATCTTTGAAATAAGGTGTTGTAAGCTGTCAAAGAATAATTGAGTTTTAAGATGAATAATGAGTTAGTTCGTTTACCTACTTTTGAAAATAAAAATAGAAAAAATGAGGAAAAGACTTCGCAAGCAAAAATCTTTCAGAAAATTGAAATTTATGGTAAACTGCGCAAAAAATTGAGTAAAAAGAAATTTAATCAAATTTTCTAATTATTAATTAATCTATTAATTATTAAATTAATAAGCAAACATAATTTATAAGACAAATATTGATTATATAATTTTATGCAAATTTAATTCCAATCTGTTCATTGACTGTAAACTTATTAAATATTTCGTATTTTGTAATTCTGTTTGAAATAAGTTAATAATATTTTAATATTATTTTTTATTGATTAATAACATTTTTTCATAATATTATTAATTAATAAATATTATTTTTTAATACTAAATTAAAATTATTATTCAAAAATTTTTTATATACTTTATTATTAATTCAATATTTTTGGAAGACATAGTTAATATAAAATTAAGAAAAAGAAGAAAGAGAAAAAAATATCTAAATTGAAAATTAAATAATTTATTATTTTGAGTGCGAAAAAAAAATTGAAATTAATAATTATGTCTCCATGTGCCATATATATATATACACTAGCTCAAGAGCGTTATAATGACGATTCTCTCTCTTTGACTTGTTCTTCTACGATCTATGAATATCCTGAGTCGGAAAAAAGAAAAGTACAGCCAAATGGGGTCTCAGGGACCCCACTACCAAGAAGATCACAGCTGTTCATTTTGGTGGGGTAATTCTCATGAGAAGACGTTGGATATTTTCATCTCAAATAGTATAACACGTGCTCTCTTACCGCGTACACTCGCGATTTTCTCCAAAACATTTTTCTTCTTTTAAATACAATCAAAAATAAAAATCTCATTTTTTGACATTCCTTTTAATTAAAAAAATTTTTTTTTTTTAATTTGTTACTAAATCTTTTTTATTTGTGGAAAAATTATTTTTAATTATTATTTTTCTTTCTCTTTTTTTTTTTTTGAATGAACGGAAATATTTGAATTTCGCGCGAAATTTCGAAATTTTTTCGGTTGTAAATATTGAAAAATTATTTATATGAAAGTTGTTTCCGCAGTGAAATTATTTACATGAGTGAAAAATAGTAAACAATTTTTATTTCTGTAAATATAGAAAAATTACATTTTTTTCTCGAATAGTGATAATGAGAAATGTTTAAAAATTTATCTATTTATAAATTTTCAATTAAAAAAATGACAATTATTATTATTTTTTTATTAATTTTTGAAGCCAAGTGTGTTTTTTCGGCTCTTTTTCGACATTCGAGGAGAATGTGTGAATCGTTCTAAAAATACGAGTGTATATACAAACGACGAGTGTTTCTGTAATATGAAACTGAAACTCACCTAAAAATCAGAAAGAGAGAAAAGAGAGAGAGAGAGAAAGAGCGAAAGAAAGCATTAATGATATATCAAATGATGAAACAAAAAAAATGCTATTCAGGTTTTTGAAATAAAAATAGGATGCGCGAGAATTGTGTTTCGCATTTTTTCCCTGTGTTATCTATACTATCAAGTTTAAAAAGCTGAATTACAAAGGCTTTTGTTTTATTTTATTGTAAAAAAATATTAAGCAACCAGCAGTGTCAGTTTTACAAAATATTTAAAAAATTAAAAAATGTTTTACAAAAAAAATTTTTATTTTTTTTCTTAAATAATTAAATTATTTACCTATTATTATATTTCATAACTCATTAAATTGAAGATTTATTATTTAATTTGACAATTTTTAACAATTATTTAGTAATAATAATGATAATTAATAATTAGTGGTGAAAAATAAATAATTAGCAATTAGTAATTTAATAACTAGTAATTAGCAATTTAATAACCAGGAATTAACAAAAATTATTATTATTATTATTATTAATATTAACCAGTATTTAATAATTAATTATTAATTAGTAATTAATTACCTTAGTAATTAAAAAGTAATTAGTAAATTTGAATTAGAAATTAACAGTTGATGACTAGTAATTAATTTTAAATAATTGTTAATTTAATATAGTTAGTATTAATTATTAACTTATTATCGAGTTTGTTAATAATTGTTATTAATATTTTTACTATTAAAATTTATTAAAATTATTGATAGAAAATTAAATTCTTTCAAACAATTTTATTAGAATTTTGTAAATGATTAAATTCTTATGAAGAATTTCTTAAAATTTTTATGAAAATAATGTAGTTTTTTGAATAATTTTAAATGAAAATTTTGAAAATAATTGAATGAAACAAAGAATTTTTTTTAACTTTATAAAAAATAATCGTGTCTGTTAATAATTATAATAAAATATTTGATTATTAAAGTTTATTGAATTTGTATTGAAAATAATTAAATTCCTGGGAAGAATTTTATTACTTATTAATAATAATTGAATTGTTTCGAAGGATTTATTAAAAATTTTTTAAATAATTGGATTCTTTCCAAATTTTTAAAAAAAATTGAATTGTTTCGAAAAATTTATTAAAATTTTAGAAAATATTGAATTTTTTCGAAAAATGTTATTAAAAATTTTTTAAAAATTAAATTATTTTGAAGGATTTATTAACATTTTAGAAAATAATTGAATTCTTTTGAAAAATTTTATAACGAATTAAGAAAAAAATTGAATTCTTTGGTGTAAATTTTATTGAAAATAATTGAATTTTTGCAAAGATTTTACTAATTATAAAAATAATTGAATCGAAGGATTTATTAAAATTTTAGAAAATAACTGAATTGTTTCGTGTAAATTTTTTTGAAAATAATTGAATTTCTGCAAGATTTTATTATTTATGAAAATAATTGAATTTCTGCAAGATTTTATTATTTATGAAAATAATTGCATTGTTTCGAAGAATTTATTAAAATTTTAGAAAAAAATTGATTTCTATTGACAAAATTTTATAATGAATTAAAAAAAAAATTAAATCCTTACGTGAAATTTTATTGAAAATAATTGAATTTTTGCAAAGATTTTACTATTTATAAAAATAATTGAATCGAAGGAATTATTAAAATTTTAGAAAATAATTGAATTCTTTCGTGAAATTCTATTAATGTTTTGATGAAGATAATTAAATTTTTGCTAAAAATTTTACTATTTATTAATAAAAATAATTGAATTATTGTGAAGAATTATTTAACAAAATTTCCAAAGTATAAACAATTATAATTAATTAGGTACTCTATAAGTGTACCTATCTTTAAAAGTTTGATTATGAAATTATTCAAAAATTCATGTTTGAAATTAAAAAAATTTGTAATTTGCATAATAATTATAAATTGAATATCACGTTCCGCGCGTAACATTTGCTGGTTAATAATAATTAATAATTTAATAATCAAAATTGACAAATGGTTAAGTTCTTAATTAGTAATAAATAATTAAATAGTTTATTTATTGAACATTTTATTTATTAATAAATTTTGTTAAATTTGTAATTCTATAATAATAATTAATATTTATGATAATAAATAGATAGTGAGTGTAAACAATAATTGAAAAAAATTAATAAAAATAAACAAAAAAGCAAACAATAGTAGTGAAAATTCTGCAACAATAGACTACAGTGCCAATGAATTTGTTAGTGATTAAAATTAAGAGGATGAAGAAATGGCCAACATAAAAGTAGCTGTACGTGTCAGGCCGATATCAGAACGGTAATATATATATTTTTTTTGCATAAACTTTGGTTTAAATTCAGAAAAAAAATTTCTGCTTCCTAATTCTGTTAAGTTTGACAAAAAAAAATTTTTATTTATGGAATTTTGTATAGTAAATTATTTTTTCACTTTCGGAGTCGCTAATCACGACTCTCTGTCCTGATTTTGAAAATCTAATATGGCGGATCCAATATGGCGAACGACTTTTTTAAATTCTCAAATTCACTTGAATCATATAAGTAGGGATTTTTTTTCACAATTTTATGTATTCGAAATACTTTACAATTGAATTAAAAAATATATTCAACTTTTAACAAGCGCAATAATAAAAAATAATTAATTAAGTAATAAAAGTCTTGGACTTATTACTTAAATTATATATGGCTTTTAAAAAAGTTCTTTTATCATAATAATTAATTAAATTTTATAAATTTTAATTTTTTTTAAAAAGTAAAAAAATTGTTAATTATGATTATTATTATTTAGCAAGAAGTGGTTATTGTTGATAATAAAAATGTAAATAAATAGACTTGATATTTCTGTTGTGTCGGGAGTTAAAATTAAAATATAATAAATAACATTATAGTCGGCTGTTTACTTGCATGAAGAGCTATTTATATATATAGCTAAGAAGGGTGGAAGTGAAATAGAAACAAAACGCCATCAAGAAGGATGTGACAGTCTTATACACGCATAAAGCAGGGTCACCGGAAGTTCATGTCACTAAGAGAAAAAAAAATTCACGAAAACAATTTTTGCAAATTAAAATATACGAAAAAGTCTTTCCCAATTTTTTTTTTCAATTTTAAAATTGAAAATATTCAAAATAATAATATTTTATTTAACATTTACCAAATTTATAATTTTTTAAAATTTGTTTTCTTTTATTCTTGCTTTTAATTAAATTCCAAAAAATTACGTAATAGTTTATTTTATCGTTGATTAATTTTTGGAACATATCTGCCAAAAAATATTATTTCTATTTAATTAAAGTAATTTTGATTTTGAATTTAATGAGTCAAGTGAAAGATCAAACGAGAGACTCGTAACATTTGGCTTCAACGATATTTTCTAGTGGCTAAATAGGGCACAGACAAGGCGTATAAATACTGCTAAATAGAGAATCACGAATAAATTTCTAACCATCTCTCGAAACATTGGAATAAAATTTTATTTTCAAATTTTCAATTTTGTTTTATTGATGAAAAATATTTTTGCAAATTCAATTCTGCAGTAAAATATTAGTGCAATTATTTTTTTAATTTCTAAATTTTTACCTTCTGTTTTTTTGGATTTTTAAAATTTGTTGTCAGATTCGCAATTACTGATCTCAAAAAAACACCCCGAGTGACGAGATTAAAAAAATCAATGATTTCTATAATAGTTCGCCGTATTGGATCCGCCATTTTGAATTTTCAAAGTATAACATCAAATTCGTAATGAACGACTCCAAAAATCCGCGAATAATATATTTTAACCAAATTTAAATAATTTTTAAATACTTGTTCTCAATTTTAAGTAAAATAATAAGTACCTATTAATCAAATTTGAAATTGTTTTAAACATTTGTCCTGAACCCTCAACTAAATCGTCAGCCATCTTCTAACCGCCATTTTGAATTTTGAAAAACTAATTGCTTTGAATTTATTATTTTATTTTAGTGAATTGAATTTCACTGGATCAAAAATTGTCGTTCGTGCGCAATCGAATGAAATATCGTTGACGAATTTAAAGGTTTCATCATGGAAAACTGGCGATAGTCGAGAGCGCATTAAAACTTATGGCTTTGATTATTGTTTTGATTCATCCAATTCGGAAACAGAGAATTATGCAACACAAGCGAAAATTTATG
This sequence comes from Leptopilina heterotoma, assembly GCF_015476425.1. Lineage (NCBI taxonomy): Eukaryota > Metazoa > Arthropoda > Insecta > Hymenoptera > Figitidae > Leptopilina > Leptopilina heterotoma. The sequence goes on from NW_025110812.1 coordinate 286,029, forward strand.
AAACCCTTGGAGAATCGGTACTCGATTCTGTCTTTACCGGATATAATGCTTGTCTGGTGGCTTATGGTCAAAGCTCGACGGGCAAAACATATACAATGATGGGTAGCAAGGTACAACATTTCATTTAAACAACCATAAAAAATAATTAGCAAAAAAAATTAATTTACAATAATTAATTTAAAAAAATTAATTTACAATAATTAATTTAAAACAATTAATTTAAAATAATTAATTTAAAAAAACAATACAAATTATTTTTTCTACAGGATGATCCTGGACTAACTCCAAGATTATGCAAAGGAATTTTCACTCGTATCACTCAAGAAGAGGATAATGCCAAGACCTATCAAGTTTTCGTGAGGTAAGTCATATTTTGTATTTAACAATTTTTCCTATCTCGAGACAAAACAATTTCTTTTGTTTCATATCTATGGAAAAGTTTCCATTTTATGGATCAAAATTGAGACTTTGTTTGAAATTGAATAGCATGCAGTGAGGAGATAAAGATTAGGAAAAAATATTGAAAAATAATAGAGAACATATTCAAAACGTCAATTTTTTAGTTGTAATGGTGAAAAAACGTTTATTTTTTTCGTGACTGGTGTGAGTTTAGAGTGCAAAAAGAAAATTATTCCTGGAAGAAATTTTGAAATTATATGATTCGCATTTTCGAAAAAATATCTCATTTATATTGTCTGTTGAGAAAATTACAACTGATAATATAGTGTAAAATTAGTAAACATATTTATGTTTCCGGAGCTTAGAATGATAATTAGACTTAATTTACTTTTTGTGTTATTTACGGGGACGAAGAAAACTAGAATGATTAGATTTTGAATGATAAGAAGTTGTGAAGGTTGAAGGCGATATTAGGCGAGGTTGTTTTGTATGTGAAAATAAAATTCTGATTCGGAATTAATTTTTATTAATTAGAGACACTCGACGGATTTTAAGGAGAGAAATGTCTGTAAAACCTTCGCTTGACTTCTAGAAACATTCCGATGGAATTTATGTTGTAATTAGTTTTGAAAAATTAGGAGAGAATGTTTTGAACTTCGACGGAATTTTTACTAAAATTTGTTCGTTAAAAGTCTGCAGATTGTTTTAGTTGAAAAGTCTTATTACACTTGTATTTAGAGAGGATGAGTATCTCTACTAAATAGGTTGTATTTCGAGTGGTATACTAAATTAGCCCAGTATTTAACCACAAATAAATTTTTGTTAATCTTACCTAATACTGCTTCCTGAGATGCTGCGTCCATGAACCTTGTAATATTGAAGTCCTTCTTCCTTGAAGATACTACGTCTAATAATCTGTTTAGAAGATGTTATCTCCTAAAGGAGTTTTATAAGAAATTCGAGTGGTATACTATTTTAGCCCAGTATTCAACCACAAATAAATTTTTGTTAATCTTACCTAATACTGCTTCCTGAGGTGCTGCGTCCATGAACTTTGTAATATTGAAGTCCTTCTTCCTTGAAGATGCTACGTCTAATAATCTGCTTAGGAGATGTTATCACCTAAAAGAGTTTTGTAAGTATTTCGAGTTGTATACTATTTTAGCCCAGTATTCAACCACAAATAACTTTTTGTTACTCACCTAATACTGCATTCTGAAGTGCTGTATTTATGGAACCTTGGTATTCTACTGAACGACTTCCCAAACCCACATTGTCAATACTTCGAATCATGTTGGTGAAATGCGACAGGAAAATCTTTTTTTCAGTGACACCTTTAATTAATATCAATGGGACCCCTTTTTATAGACAGCAGTTCTATCTAAAACTTAAGGAATGATTTTTCGTCCAAGATTAAAAATTTTTCTCAATTCGTGGTGATTTACAAAAGTTAGCTCAGTATTCAACCACAAATAACTATTTGTTAAACTTACCCAATACTGCATCCAGACGTACTGTATCCATGAAAGTCCTCCTTCCTTGCAGGTACTATCTTTAATAATCTGTTTAGAAGATTCCTCCTCTAGTTTCAATGGCGTCTTCTTGAAATCCTTTTCTCAATCCCTTTTCCTTAGTGTGTCAGTCTAAGCAATAAAGTCAAAGAATTTTATCGTAATTTATTAACATAATTGAAAAGATAATGCGGTAAACTTTTTTGGGAATATTTAACTAATGGTAAATATTGTGTCACGGTTAACATATTAATGAGATTTGAAAGAGGATGTTTGTAGTAAAATGGCAGAACAGGTACACTAACTTAGCCCAGTATTCAACCACAAATAAATATTTGTTAATCTTACTTAATACTGCTTCCTGAGATGCTGCGTCCATGGAACCTATTGATTTCCTTCCTTGAAGATGCTACTTCTAATAATCTATTTAGGAGATGTTAACTCCTAAAGGAGAATTTTAAGTATTTGTAGTGGTGTACTAATTTAGCCCAGTATTTATCCACAAATAACTCTATTTGCTAATCTTACCTAATGCTGTATCTTAAGGTGCTGTGTCCTGAAAACTGTGTATCATTATTCCATTCCCGATGAGGAGTAATCGAAATCAGTATGAATGTAATTAACTGCTTCTCCTTTTCATTGTCCATCAGTTTTCTTCTCTTTAAAAATTGTCTATCCTGTAGGGAAAATGTAAGTAGCTGGAAAAGGAAGTAGTTTGTAGCTGCAAAGGAAGTCCATGCTAACAGAGGGATTTTTCCTTTTGTGTTCCGAATCTGGAATTAGAGAGTTCTCATCCAAAATCAAAAAGCTACTAACAACTATCCGATCCTTATTGATATGGGTATATGAGTTTCCTATCTCCATGGCGGAGAAATTTAGGATTTTATATTTTAATTTACAATATCTCAATATTCTGTATTTAATTTCCCATTACAATACAGTTGTTTTTGTATGAAAGCTTAACTCGTTACTATTTAATCCAATTTAATTGTAACAGGAAATATAAGATTCATCCGCAAAAAATGAATATTTTTGAAATACAAAATGTTTAAATAATATAGTGTTCTTTTACAAAATTAACGAGGATGTAACGGAGAACATCATGGAAATTCCATGCGATAATACTGAAATATAGTATTTCCGCAAAATATTTTCACGCAGTTGGAATATATATATAAAGAGGAAGGGAGGAAATCCAATATCAATTATTGTCCATAGAATATAGAGAAACATTCAAACAACTAGCCAGACAGAGACGAGGTTACTGTCTGATTTGATAACTGTGGGAAAGCCAACACGTTGGCCTGCGCTTGTAGTTGAGATATTTGCTATATAGTAACACACAGCTGACGTTCCCAATCATTGGAAACTATTTTATGCGCGCCCACCAAGGGCTTCAAATCTCTGGTTTTGGATTTCAACTTCGAACTATAGATAGGATGCTTCGTGCTGTCACATATATTTCGAATCGAATACCACTGCAATTTTCAATCCATCAATGATTTCGCGCTATTTAAGTGGCGATCAGGACCGGCCTCTGGAGAAAAGAATCGTGCAAGCACCAGATATCGACTCGTGTCGCCGTGACCTGAAATATAAGAATTGCTTTTAAATCTCAATTTCTGATAAAAAAAAATAGGGGGGAACTATAGTTTTAAGGTTTCTTGTAATACTGTTTTTTGTTCTTCTACCTTTTTTTATTGCTTAGTGTATGGGATCTGTTTTTTATATTTCAATCTTTTTGAATTGGACTTTGTTAGACTTTGTTATATTGAAAAAACAAAATAATGAAGAAAATTAATTATAAAAGATATGGGATCTTTAATAAAATTGTTTACATCTAATGTATTTGGAGGATAAAACCGTTAACTGTTAAGCCTAGAAGTGCCTCGAAGCTGTATGGTCACAAACCTAACAGATATTATTATAAAGACGCTGGCAAAGAACATAAAAACGTACAATCTTTAGGATCATCTGAAAAGAACATCAGAGGTCAGTATCGTCAAATGACTTCCAAATAAGGAGGGCGTCAAGTTTTTAAAGGTTACGAAACACCAGCGGAGGATGGAGCACTAGGTAAACGGAAGAATATTCTTAGAGTTTATTTGTGGTTGAATACTGGACTAATTTAATGGAAACAAGAAGTTTTACTGATGCTCAAGAGTGCACGATTTGCAAAGCTACTTAAATTTTTCAATACCACAAATCATTTTTGAAAAATTCGATTCAAGTAAAAGGTGTATCAGGTTTATCATCTTGAGTCCAGTCAGTAGTATTTTAAAAATTTCCATTAATGAATATAAATAAGTATAATTTTGAAACGACCTCCAATTAAAGATTCTGGTAACAAATTAAAAATAATATAAAGCAAAGATGAAGAAAAGTCCTCTTCAGGTAACATCGTTTACATAATGTGAACTATAAAAAATTATTGTTTCACTGTGTGGAGGGTGGTGAGAATGGAAACTTAGGGTTTGAGTTTGTAAGCTTTATGAAACTATATGTTGCCTTGAATGTGTCTTAAGCGTCAGTGCCTCGTGACTCGCATTCCTAGGTGGTCGTAAAAAACGTATCGCAATTAGAAACTAAGATTCTTCCTTTTAGTTCGTTTAATTTTGTGATGTTTCTCTTATTGTTATACTATGTTCTAGTGCAGTCTTTTTAGTTTGAAAACTTTTTTTTACTACTTTTTTTCTGGTTTTGTGCGACATTATTTTTTATGTCATTTTTCATGTCCACTTTCAGTGTGAGTTTTAAAATATTTAATTACCTATGATAATTGCATTGAAATAATTTCAATTCTCTAAGGATTTTTTATTCTTTTAATAATTTGTGAGATAAATCGGTTTATTAAATACTTTTGAGGAATATTTGTCATTATTTTTGCAACTGTTATGCTTGGAAGAATTAACAACAAATTATCTCCTTCACATGTAATCAAAATTGTAAGGATACCTCTAATTTTTACACAAAAAATAAGTATTATCTTAAAAGCACGACAATCTTAAAAGTATTTAATATTAAAATTAAAAATATTAATAAATTAAATATTAAGTTAATATTAACAATTACTATTTTGGAATTAAACGGAAATGAGTGTAAGTGTATGAAACTGATACTTTTTTAAAGTGGAAGTGTAATTATTCGGCCTTGTTAATTTTAGGGGTGGAAACTTTTTTTTCACAATAAGCTCCTGATAACCTCAGATCTGTACTTTTACAGTTTTTATTCTAGTTTTATCGAACTATAATGTGTTATCAAGGTCATCATTCTGGAGGAAAAAAGTAACCTGCGACGTCAATATTTCATAAAATTTTGTAAGGCTACGGTAATTGAGGATAATCGCAATAAAAGCAAAAAATAAAATTTGAATTTTAAACAATTAAAATTAGAATTAAAATACATTTTCTTATTTTTGACGGTATAATAAATGTTTTTATAAAATATCAAGAAGACCGCGTACTTAGTTTATGTAGGGGTGAACAAGAGTCCTAGGAGACCCATTAAAAACCACGCTCTTTGGCTGGACCGTTTTTTATTCTACGGAACTGTTTCTAGACTGCACTTTGTCAATACTTCGAATTACCTTGGTGAAGTTCGTTAGAAAAATCTTCTTTTTGGTGTCGCTTCGATTTTTACCAAACGGACCCTTTTTTTGTAGGTAGTATTCTACCTAAAAGTTAGGTACTGATTTTTTCCACAAGATTATAAACGTTTCCCAATTTGTGGTGAACTACAAAAGTTAGCCCAGTATTCAACCACAAATAAATTTTTGGTAATCTTACCTAATACTGCTTCCTGAGATGCTGCGTCCATGAAACTTGTAAAATTGGAGTCCTTCCTTGAAGATGCTTGAAGATACGTTTAATAATCTGTTTAGAAGATATTATCTCCTAAAAGAGTATTTTCAGTGTTTTGAGTGGTATACGATTTTAGCCCAGTATTTAACCACAAATAAATTTTTGTTACTTACCTAATACTGTATCCTCAAGTGCTGTATTTATGGAACCTTGAGCTTTTCAAAACCACCTTGTTAATACTTCGAATCACGTTGGTGAAATTCGTCACGAAATCTTCTTTTTGGTCACACCTTTGATTTTAACCAGAAGGATCCCTTTCTATAGGCAGCAGTTCTACCTAAAACTAAAGTTGTGATTTTTCCTCCAAGATTAAAAATATTTCTTAATTCGTGGTGATTTACAAAAGTTAGGCCAGTATTCAACCACAAATAACTGTTTGTTTATCTTACCTAATATTGCATCTAGACGTACTGTATCCATGAAAGTTCTCCTTCCTTTCATATTGCAGATGCTATCTCTAATAATCTGTTTAGAAGATTCTTCCTCTAGTTTCGACGTCATTTTTTTGAAATCTTTTCCATATTGTCTCAGTCTAAACAATAAAGTAAAACAATTTTATCGTAATTTAACAATACAATTAAAAAGAAAATTGAATTTTTTTCTGAAATATTTAACTGATGGTAAATATTGGTACAGTGCAGTGTCACGTTCAACAAATCAATGAGATTTAAAAGAGGATGTTTGCAGGAGAGAGGGAGAGTTATTTACCTCGAAAGGGTCGCCAATGATTCCATTAGTGCAAAACGTTGATCGAAATTTCATTGGTCGTAAATTCCAATGATTATCAGAAATACTTAATGGGTGGTATCGGGAGCTTGACATTGGGGAACGATTGTGGTCAATAGCAGGGACGAGTGAGGAATGCGATCACTTTCATTTGCTGTTTCACAGGAGGGAATTTATTTCTTTTTTCTTTTCAAATGAATATTTTCCTTGATATGCGAATTGTTCTTCCGAAATACCCAGTTATATGTTAAACCTGTTTAGAGATTTTCAGCAGTAGCAGAAAAATTGGTCAAAATTGGTCATATTGGAAATAATCAGAAACAGATTAATTGTATTCTGAAATAAGATTTATCCAGAAAAAAATTTATTTATTGAGAGAAAAATTTTAAAGGGTAAAAATAGTATCGTTAGCAGAAAATTAAAATTTTTGATAAATATAGTTATCAGCATTTTAGAAAGTTTAAAATGTAGAGGTAAATTTGATTTTAACTGCGGCCCTTTGTGTATTTGTCATGACGATATTACGGACGTGTCGTTCAAACACTATAAATTCACATTTAGGTGGGACTGCCAGTTATTAAAAGCCTCGGGTTTTCAAGCGTGGAATTGCGGGTTGAACTGAAGTGGGTGTTTGGTGTGAGGATGGGACACGTTGGATAGGATAAAAAATATGGGCGTCTGTCCATCAGTGTCCAACGGCAGTTAAACAAAATTGTGTTTACACGAGTCTCGACGCGTTGTAGATTTTATTCCCAAAAAGCGAGCCAGATAGAGATGAAACCCTTTTGAAGTTAGACAAATACCGTTCTCAAATTTGATTTGACAAAACTTTTTTTGTTAAATATTAATTCTTTATTAGTACTGTAAATTTTAACATATATATCAAATCTAAGCCAATAATGTACTTTTTTAAGTACTACTGTCGAATATTAAAATTTTTATCTTCTTGAAAAATGTTTGTGCTTTTTCGAAATGATAGAATTTAATACCATCTTTTTATTAGGAGATTATAATAACAGTGTTATATATGACGATAATGTCCTTGGCTTTGTGAATCGGGAACAAATCGAATATCAAAACGATGCAGTGGAATATCATATAATGATTCCTTTATGAGAAGGTATAACAGTATTGACGGCATCAGTTACATCGAGATAGTCGTTCACCTAAACGTTTGTTCGAACGTGATAGCCTTCTATTTGCTTCTATTTTACGCGCGCGATCATCATCAAGAGCACGCAACGCGTTAATATGTATTATTAACGGAATTTTCGAAATTATTTTACTATCGTTTTAAATAAATTTAATTACTTCAGTATTTTTTAATTTGATAGTTATTTTTGGCTTCTTTTACTGCTCTAATTCTAATGGAGATTATTGTCATCTTCTACAAATTTGAATGACAAAAAAAGGTAATAGATTTCGGTATTATTCTTAGATATATTTGTGGTTGAATACTGGGCTAATTAAGTGAAACCAGGAAATTTTACTTCTATCTTAAAAAGATATGATAAGGTAACATCATTTATAGAAGTATATCACCATATTTATTTCGTAGTTTATAAATTTGATTCGGAAAATTAATTTCGAATTGACATCTATATCCTTTAATGTAAATTGTATCAAATTCTAATCTACCTTCCAAGTAAAACAATTAAATCATTTTATAATTAAAACTTTGACAATAGATGCAAAAATAATTGTGTCCGAGTGACGCTTTATTGAAACGAATGAAGAAATAAAAACATTTTTTTAACACAGTTTAATCTATTTATTACAATATAAACAAATTCAGTTTATAAATTGTTAATGAAATAATACATTTTGTATTATTATGAGGAAGCCTTTGTATTTATATTGTTGTTTGAATTCACAATGAAATGAATGAAATAAAACCGAACGAATGCTTTGAAATGTTTTTAGAGTGAAATCAAATTAAAAGTATGAATACATGAATATCTTTTTGGTACGGATAAAAAAAGTAATTTAATTATTTTCATTTAGAGCTTAAAAGTAACATTTCAAAAACCACGGAAAAATATTCAATAATAAATTCGTTTTTTTCAAAGGGCAATACAATTATTTTAGTTTAAAAATAAAATTCATAAAGAAAGGATTTTAGGAAATTTTACCACTTTTGGATAAAATTGATAATGCTGCCCTAGGATCGATGTTTAATGATGATTATTGCTTTCAAGGTTTTAATTCCAAAATAAAAATTCAAGTTCCAATTGATCTGTTTGATTTATGAATATTGTCGGTTTTACGAATTAAAAAATTTTTAAACCATGTTTGTTCTTCAATATTAACAATAAAGTTAGATGAAATTTTTTTTATTTTAATTTTGACATGCAATTTTCTTTCTGATATAAAAGAAGTCAGTTACTATGGAAGTTTTCTGGGAGAACTGTAAAAAACCACGCTCTTTGACTGGAGCATTTTTATCCTACAGAACGGCTTCTCGACAGCCGTTTGTCAATACTTGAAATCACGCTAGTGAATTTTGTTGGAAAAATCTTCTGTTTGAAATCACCTAAAATTTTGACTAAAAGAATCCATTTTTGTAGGTAACAATTCGACAATAAAATAGGCAGATTTTACCTACAAGATGAAAATTTTTTTCAAATTCGTCGTGATCTACAAAGTTAGCCCAGTATTCAACTACAAATAACTTTTATTCTAGATTGGAAATATTTTTTAATAAAAGTCTGGTTTTAATTTTAGAATTTTATTCCGTTCCCTTTAAATCGTAATAGTTTCAAAAAATAGGTCAATTGAAAATTTTCTATCTCGAAAATAAAAAAAAAACTTTGTAACACAATTTTTCTAAACGTGAAGTGTGAAAAAAAATTTTCATTTCTTGATTGGTTTTTACTCTGAATTTAACTAATTTTTAGTTTATATTGAGAGATTTAATTGATCCACATTCTGAGTAGATTTGTAGATAGCAATGGTAATCGAAATTGCACGGATTTTAATGAAAGCTCCCCGGATTCTATCGATCAATCAGCCATAAGTAATACAGGGGCTTTTGATGGGTTATACATAGCATTGAAATGAAAAGCTTCTATCCACATGCTATTCTCCCGAGTTGAGACGTAATTACATTAAATGCCTAATTGCTGAAAATAGCAATTAACATACCACTAATTTCTCCTTAACACGTTTCATCTTATTTAGATAATTTTTTCTTGGTTATCAATTGGGTACTTGCAGTACGATAAGGAGGATTGTCGATTTTATGCAATTGTGACTAGTGCTGGTTAATAAATAAAAATATAATTTGATAAATAAGTCTGATAAAATAATTATAATAACTGAAGAAGATAGTTGCAATGGCTATTATAATTGGAACTACTTTTTTGTTTATGATCAGAAGTGGGAAATCTATTTGATTAATTTATTTTATTACCTGGATGTTGATCCTAGATTATGTGAGGCTGATCGCTCTTGTTCTGGTCGACCTACAAAAAACCACTACCGTCTTCAAGTGGATTCTATGTTTACGGTTTATGAAACTACCTTTCAGCTTTAAACTTCGCAGGGAAGGTCTTATAAATCCAATCATGTTGTGTCCCAGTTTCTCCAGTTGATCCGCTTCCTCCTGGTCAGTGACTACAACGGCGAGCTACATCCCTCGCCTATTTGGTCCAAAGACAGTGATGTTCCTGCTTCTCGAGAACATCTAGCAGCCTCTGCTGTACCTCATCTTCCTAGGTAAGGTAGTTGAGGATCGCAAGAGTAGCTCCTTGATTCACCGACTGAACATTGCCTATGCTTTCATTAGCTTCGATGATCCCAGAGGTAATAGCTTCTTTATTGGCGTCTCCTCTGATTTGTATCAGTTTCCCTTTCTTGTCGGCCTTGTCCGCTTGGTCCCCACTGATATCAAGTCGGGCACTGACTTGTAGAGACAAAAGAGATTATAAACTTCCCGCTCTAGACCGAGGAGCCACTTGGAAGTGTTTCGAAACAGTTTTTATGAGAACCGTAAGATAAGTCTACCAAAAAACTTCGATTGCAGTATCTTGACTCCGTTCCTATAGAGGATCGTAGAACTTCGTTTGAGATTGGATCATTGTCATCTCCATTAACGTTACTAAAGAAATCAGCTGGAGTTTTGAGTTTTTGATCCGGTAATGTTTTAAGGACGTTCTAAAGACATACCACGTCCCAGTGTTCTTTGGGTGTTCATCAGGTAATATTGGAGTGACTTTTCCAATGTTCCTTCATGTACAGGAATATAAAAAGCAAACTCCACAACTGTTAGCAGTCCGCCCCAATCCTCACAGTCGATGGCGTACTGTTTTACATAATCAGCTAATACAGCACGACTTTTTTCTAATGCTCCATTAGTTTAAAGTCTGTAACCACTCCTCATCTAAGTCAATCGGTGACCTTAGCAATTGTTTAACTTAAGAACATTCTTAGATTTATTTGTGGTTGAATACTGGGCTAAATGATTGGAAACGGAAATATTCCCAACCTTTCTCTAATCCTCCATCTATTTAAGGTCTATGAGCAGAGGATCCCTAATCCTCTTCCTCAGTGAACTTAGCAATTGTTAAAATTAAGAACATTCTTAGATATATTTGTGGTTGAATACTGGGCTAATTGACTAAAAACAGAATTAATTATCTAATTATTATTCTCAAAGTTGTACCACTGATTGCGAGGAATGATTAATTTATAGAAAACGATTAGAAACTGATTTATAAATTCTGAAAAAAACCGTAAGATATTTAAAAACACATTTTGTAGTATGAATTCCAATGTGAAAAATTGAAAGGTGGAAAAAGAATCTTTGCAATTCGATTTTCTTTTATTTTTTTTTCACCTAGAGGTATCTAACTCGTAGTTCGAAATCGATTCTTATTCCCTTCAGTTTCAACCCCTTTAATGTGAAACAGACACGAAAGGCTGTGTTATACTTGACGTTTGGTTTTCGTTTTTGCCAATGAATCTCTTCTCCTCTTTCTTTTCCTCTCGCACTCTTTCTCTCTCATTCCCTGTAACAAAGACTCTAAGAAAACTACTTGAAAATTTTGAATTCGTAACTTTAAATGAAAGATTCTAACACCTTCCAATTTTTTAAGGCTGAAAAAAAAGAATGTTTTCTAAAATTAGTATTTCGAATAATAATAAAAATAATAATATTAGTAATAATACAAATAGTAATAATATTAATAATAATAAAAATAGTACTAATATTAATAATAATAAAAATAATTATGATAATAAAAATTTGAATTAGGTTTGTTTCAAATATTTCATTCTACATAAAAAAAATCGTAAAGGAAATTGAAGTCCTGACAAATATTAGCATTTCGCTATATAATTTTTATGATAGAATTCATAAGAAAGTTTGTAGAAAACATTTTTTCAATTATTGTTGTAAGAAGAATAAAGTACTGGGAAGTTGTCATAAAAATAATGCCTTCGAAGAAAATAAAAATAAGTGATATTTACTTTCATTTATTGTCCTCATAATTCAAGTTCTCTAAAAAATAGTTCTTTTTTCGAATTTCTTAGAATTTTTCTTCAGAATGGTAGTAAAATAAATTTTCCAATTAGTATTTGATTTGTCAACATTATGTTGACGTTGGTCTGAGATAAAAAAGTTTCTTGTTTTGACCTTGGATGTCAAGGGTCAGGAATCCTGGAATTTCAAGTACTGAATGAGTCTTGCGTACGCTTCCAAGAGTTGGAAGTTCGATTTTCTAATTTCCGGTGTTCTCGTTCTCATTTCAACTGGTAAACATTTTGATGGGCGTCTTAAAAGTGATTGCCGAGCTTGCGCCGCTAAAACTTAGTTTCACTTCAGGAGGAGTAGGTTTAAGTTCCGTCGAGCTTTTTCTTTACATCTAAAATTTTCCCTTCGGTGAGCAAAATTTCTCCTCTCCCATTTACAGTTAAAAACTATTTAACGGGAGATATACAACTCCAGGAGTTGGTAGAAAAGGATATTTTTTGAAATATTGCATTGGAAGTTTTTCTATTTAAAAGTGTACATTTCTTTGACCATGCTGATTTCATTTTACTATTAAAGGCGAAAAAGTTGAAGATGATACTTTTTGGTTCCAGTTATTTGGAGATCTACAACGAAAGGGTCAGGGACCTCTTGAAACCAAGAGCAAATGCCAGTGGTCTCAGAGTTCGCGAGCACCCCCGTTTGGGTCCATATGTTCAAGGTACGAATTGTCTCTAATTTTTTAAAAAATTTTCGGCAATTCGATAAAATATTTTTAATTCCAGGCCTAACACGTCACAAAGTCTCCAATCTGGGGTCGTTGATGTCTTACGTGGAAGAGGGAATCAAAGCAAGAAAGACAGCCTCAACTCTACAAAATCCAAATAGTAGTCGTAGTCACGCATTGCTTACGGTCTCCCTCGCACCAGTTTCGCCAAACAATCATTCAGCAACAGCTACTGCCAAAGAAAAGGATTTTCATCGTGGCAGTAAATTGCATTTGGTCGATCTGGCGGGCAGTGAAAGTGCAGCCACGTGCAGTGGGATTCATCGACTAAAAGTGAGTCATCAAGTATAAATATATCTCATTATTTATATACGCACTAATTTCTAAAATTACCCCCCAAATAATTTTACCAAATCTATTAATTTTATTTCAAAATTTATTTTTATTTATTCCTATGCTATTTTTACGATTTTTTATATTACACATCCCAATTTTTTTCTATCAAAATATTCGATTAGTTGTCAAATTTAAATTTGATATGAAAAAGAAAGTTGATAAATGACATCTAAATAATGAATCCATTAAATTGCAGTATTCGATTTGGTGACCATATTAGAACATGAAACGTCGCCTTAATTCAAAATCACCTCCATAATAAATTCAAAAAGTAATTCCTGTCACTCAAATATCCTATTACAGCATTGCACGAAATATAGACGATTGTTTTAAGCGTTTTGCATTCAGGAAACATTGTCACGCGATGGAAGCATATATAGTCTATTTAGCCAAAACTAACATTTTGATTGTTGTTATATTGAGTACTTGGGGAAAAATTATTTCACTCTGTTCACTTTAAAGGTGGAATTTACTTAAAGGGTTATAAAAGAAGTAAGAGGCAATTTAAAGATTTATATTAAGTAGAATGGAGTTAAAATATAATGTCGAAATTTTTAGGGCTTAAAGGAGACGTTCTTGATGATTTTTTTGATGATCGTTTTTATGGTTTTCTAATTTTTTATATTGTTCCAACCCAAAGAGGATATTTTTTGCAAGTAGAGTATATGTTGCAATAATTAATCCTGTTTGTAGTTAATTAGCCCAGTATTAAACCACAAATATATCTAAGAATGTTTATAATTTTAACAATTGCTAAGTTCACTGAGGGACTTAGACACTTAGATTAGGAGTCCTCTGCTCATAGACCTTAAATAGATGGAACATTAGAAAAAGGTTGGGAATATTTTTGTTCCCAATCATTTAGCCCAGTATTCAACCACAAATAAATCTAAGAATGTTCTTAAGTTTAACAATTGATTATATCAAATTTAAAATGCATCTTGGTGTTGTAAGCAAGTTTTTTCTGTCTGTCCCACTGTGCCTCTCTAAAATTCCATTAACTAACAATAATTTTCATTCCCAACAGGAAGGCGCAAATATCAACAAAAGTTTGGTAGCTCTGGGAAACGTGATATCAGCACTCGCTGAAAGAGGCTCCAGTGGAAACGTTCCCGGCAGAAGATTTATACCTTACAGGGATTCATCTCTCACCTGGCTATTAAAAGATGCTCTCGGTGGAAATGCAACCACAATTATGTTCGCCAGTATGTCTCTATCTTAATTTACCGAACAATAAATTAACATTTTTTTTTTGAATAAACAAAAAATATTCAACTAATAAAAAATTTCGCCCAATTTACCTGGGAGATAATTCAAACTTTAAACAAATTCAAAAAAAAAATAATTCAAACTAATTAAAAAATTCTAATCAATAATAAAATTTTGATAAGAACTTTATAAACAGAGTTTGGGAAAGGACGAATAACAAACATTTTTCAAATACATACGAATAAAGAATGTAGGATTAAATCGGTTTCAATAATTTTCCAGGCCAACTAAGATGGAGTGATTAGAATACATAAACCAAGGTAGAGAATGTAGTTCGATTTTTTTTTCTAAAATTTTTTTTTTTTGTAAATTAGTTTGAAAACGTAGTAGTAAGCTTGATGACATAATCCTTTGACGAAATTAGTACGTTAAAAGACGAAAGGATCAACGTGAATATTGCCTTTGTAGATAAATACTCTAAATGCTGTATTTGCTCTAAATTACAATTAAGTAGTATAATATAATTGAAATATTTCCTTGCAGTATCCGGGAATTAAGACTCCTTGCCTTATTCTAAAGAATTTCTTTTGTCATATCGACAAAATTCTCCTTTTATTTTAGTCATCGCACATCACAAATCGTAACGCACTTTAGTACAGCACAAATTAAATGATTTCAATTTTTTTTTTCACTTTTTGGAAAAGAATATTTGAGTCAAGAAAATTTCTTTCCTTTAACTCTTAGATTTTTTGTATTTCTTTAATTTTTTCCCTCTTCGTTTTTATACGGTCCATTAAAAATCATTTTAACAAACTGTCCTAATTTTGAAAAATTCAGAAGATTATTAAAGATTTTAAATATGATAGGAAAATAATTATAAAGCTTAATAATTATTTTTTTAATATTTTGGAAGTAATTCAGGGAGCAAGGGAAAGAATAGAGAAAATTAATCTTGTTAGTGAATTGACACAAATCTCTTTAATAAACGTAATAGCATATAAATGTATATACATATATAAACGTACTTTGTAGTTACAGCTTAGAGAAATTGAAACGCGTAGAAATTGAGGGTTGCGGGAGAAAGTTTTAATTAAATGAAACACTTTGTCGTTTACAGCAATATCGCCGGCGAGCGGGAGTTACAACGAAACCGCTCATACACTACGTTTTGCCCAGAGGGCGCAAAGTGTGGTTAACAGACCTGTGGTCAACGAAGATCCCATAGCCAGAATTATTCGTGAATTGAGAACCGAGGTTGCAAGACTCAAATCATTATTACTGGAGAAAGTAAGATTTTTGTTTTATTCTACAATTCATTTTGTTTTATCATAGGAAAAATCTTTATATAGAAAATAACAGAGATAAACTTTTTAGAATTAGTAAAATTTTATTGCAATGGGGATCCTCACAGCCAAACTTGACCAGTAGAGTGCAGCACTACTATAAGATTTTATGGCGCAAAATTTTAAATGTGATTTGTTGCATAATATTAATTAAACAATATAAATGGTTTTTGTTCATGTAAATGAAGAATAAAATCATTAGATCAGAAATATTGGTTATAATAAAGTACGGAAAACTATTTAAAGATGTTGGGAGATTCAAAATTAAAATGTGTTTACAATATTTTTAATAACAGGCAACATAACCTCAATTTTTTTTTATCTATACTTTTACGATACTGTGACTTGCAAAACCGTCTTTTTTCCTGTGACACAAATTCCTCACCCAAGTAATTCAATTTTTAACTTTTCACAATTCCAAAAAAAGTATTTATTTACTTCGCCCATTTGTTTGTAAAACAAATATGACTTTTCAAGAAATCAAAAATTAAGCGCTAGACAAATCTTGCTATAGTGCTGCCATCTGAGATTAGCTTTACATATAATGATCCCTATTCCAAGAATTTCCAATTTTTTAAATTACTATTTCCCATTGGGGATTTTTATTTTCTCAGTTCGATGATTTAATTAATAATAAACGCTTTTGTCTTTTAGGAATTAGGGGGATTTGCAAAGTCTCCGTGCAGTTGTGGTCATAATTTAGAAGCTGAGTTTGAGAAAGAAGATCAAAAGGATGAGCAAGTGGTGCCTTTGACCCGGATATCATCGTCCCGCCTTCTTGGAGAACCAAAGGAGATTATCAAGCCTTCTATCAGAAGATACAACTCGAATGAATGTCTAGTGACACGTGATACTAGACCCTCGAATTCCATCAGAAAGTGCGGTTCCTTTGAATCAATCAGTCCAAGTATATCCTTTGCTAATGAAGGAAGATCCTATCGTTCAGAGCCATCAGAACCGCTCAATTACCAAGTCAACGAGCCAGTCTTTGTCGATATTCCAACATTAGTGGCCGTTTTGATCAAGCCCGAGAATTCTTCTCAAGTGCACTCGACCCAAATTGAAGAAGTCTGTAACGATGGACTATTGGAGGGATTAATCGATACCAAACTCTTTAACAATCTCCAAGACTTGTCATCAGAAAATGATGATTTGTCCACAATTGATGGGAATTTAAATAAAATCGTCGAGGACACGGATGTTTTGACTAAAATCGATAAAGATTTTGTCGAATCTGAAGATTTTACCAACAGGAAGGATAATATTAGATGTTCGGATGACAATCATGAAATTCATGAAATTAATACCAAAGAATTGGGAAAGAATGAAATAGTAAATTTAGGTAACGTAGTTTTATCTGATTTGAATACTCAAGTTCCGACACTTTCCGAGAAGACAAAGAAGGAGAAAACCGAGCGACCGAAGGAAAAGGGAAAATTAAGGAAACAAGATTCGGTCGATTCGAGAAAGAGAAATAATCTCAACACCTCGAGGATCTTTGGTTCGGTTGATGGTCTTTCGAAGAGAAAGGAAGAACCCCTGATTCGTTCGCCAACGAATCTTGAGAATCGGGCAAATTCCGAAAAATCGAAACGATTGAATAATATCAAAGAAGTCGAGGATCGAAGACCCAAGGGCGGAAATTATTGGCGGGGTTTAGTCACACCGGGCAATAAGGAACTACAACGAAAATGGAGCAACGATTCCGATCGCAGTCAAAAGGAGACCCATAAGACTAAAAATCCCCTAAGGAAGTACAGTATTGATGATCTTAAACGTAAGACTAGTAAGGACAGCAGTTCCAGTAGCTCGAAGGAGGATCAATTAATCTCTAGCAATTATTCCAGAAAGAGTTCATTTCAGGATCAAGACAGACCCCATACTCCAATTCAGAGAAATCGTCGAGCTGAAATTGTGGCCGCAGTCACTGAAAGACTCTACTCAAGTGGTAAACGATCAGACGAAGGAACTGGAGCAACGACTCCAGTTTCGGATTACCGATCACCGGAAAGTACAGACGTTAAATTAGCCGCTGTCACTAGAATGCGTTTGCAGGAAATCTCAAGAAGAATGTTGGCTAAACGTAGAAAAATTTCTGCCGATACGCAGACTGATAATACTCAAACCGTTAGAGTTAAGGATAAAGCTTCTCTCACCGATGAACCGAAAATTGTTCAAAAGGACGCCGAGGTATTGACTGATGAACACGAAGTTTGCGAACGATTGTCCCATGGGCATCAAGTGTTGCGTGTCAAGGAGCGAGCGACTCTTACCGAAAAGCAAAAGACTCCCACCGTTAGATATAGGGACGCAGGAAATATCACTGACGACTGTGATGAAGATTTCGATCTCCATTCGCCACGCAACGATTCCGGTATTCTTTCGGACGATACACAGAATTATGCAGACAGCAATATCTCCGAAACGTTGGATTTTGGCGAAGAAAGAAGAAGTACTGAAAGCTCCACGAATACGGTGGGAGGGATTGAAACTAGCGTTGACGGCACTGCCCAAACGCGACCCGAGGATCTGAGAACGAAAGAAAACGACTGTTGTCACAGACTCCATGAATGTTGCTACCGTCGTCATTCACAAAAGCACGAACACAAATCTACTTCTGGTAGCGAAAGCAGTCAAACAAATGAAAACGGTAGTATTAGTAGTAATCAAAATCTTCAAAACAATCATATTCACTGTCAGAAGCAAAATTGCAAAGACAAAAGTGTCATATCGATTAATTTACCGGACATGATTAATATCACCATAGAGTCGCCGAATATTTTAGAATCTAGAATTTCCGTCGCTGACGAGGAGGAATTGAGGACCAATTACAGAGATCGTGAGGTGCAGACTGAGGAGAGGAGAATATTCACCGAGGACATAAATCGTTACTACAATACAAGACCCAGTCAAACCGATGGTCGAACATTCAGGATAGAGAACATATTTCAAGAACCAAAGACCATAAGGATAACACCCGATTCTAGAATCACAAATCGAATAAGAATAGTCTCGAGTATTGAAGATCCAAAAATGAATTTCACCAAAACAATCGGAACATCAGGACAGAGAATAACTTCCAGACGATGTCTAAGTTTTCACTCACCATTAAAATCCCTCCGTAGAAAGTTTTCCCTAATCCGTGACAGACCATTTACGGATAGTTATTTTTCCCGACGAAGTCGAAGTTTCAGTCCACATTGCAGAACACCATTTGTAACGGAGGGTTTTCGAAATCGATATCCATCGTCAGAAATGATATTAAATCCGGTACAAGAAGTTTTACTAGAGCGTGGACTTCTATTTCCGAGGAATCAGATTTGGAGTGCTAGTCGTTATTTTCGTACCACACCAGGCGAGATGAATTTATTCAATGGTAGACGATTTCCAAATGTTGACAATGAATTGAGAAAGGATTCCTATTTCTCGGATGACAGTTTGGATCTTATGGAGGAGAAGAGCGTTGAAGATCCCTGTCAGCCTGATCTTGTCGCCCATACCAAGGAGAGTTCAAAAATCACCGAAAACAAAGTTCCCGATGCAGTGGAAAACTTGGAAACTATCAAGAAGAAGAAGGTCTCATTCTCAAATCCAAGTATCGTTGACAATCAAAGTGCAGATCAGAAACTTCCCCAAACACCCAAACCGATAATTAAGAAGAAAATTTCGTCTGTGGATTCTAATTCTCCGGATGATGAGGAACCGAATACGTCGATTGCGGGTATTTCGGAAATGGACGAAAAAATTTCTAAGGAACTTGAAAAAAATTCAGAGGAGGAAAGTTTAATTACCGATCGGGATGAACCGACAGGTGGAGATATTCCGGCAGAAAGTTTGGAAGATAATGGAGAGAATTCGACGGAATGTGAAAAAGATTCGACGGTAGCTGAGGGAGACAAGACGATTCAGTTAATCGAAGAACAAGATCCAGAGGATCAAGAGAGGAGGAAGGAGGAGGAGGAGGTTCAAGAATTCGAGGAGAGTGGAAAAACTGATGAATTAGAAGAAAAGAAAAGTGTAGGACCTCAGAATATTTTGCAGGATTATCTAGACGAGGCAGTGACATTTATTCGGAATGTTCATTCGGTTAATGATTACGCGACTGCTACGAATTTTTTGAAAAAATATTTACGATCTACACGAGGATCGAGACGACTGCCACAGAAAAGTAGAGATTACGTGGAGTACGCTGGTGAAAAAATAAGCCTAACGGACGATACCGATCAGTATTTACTCGATGAGAACATTGAGGTACCAAATAAAGCTTACGAGAAGTGCCTCCAAGGAATTGAGAAATTAGAAAAGTGCATCGAAAAAGTAAAGGACCACGAAGTGTCATTGAAGGAAAAATATGGAATTGGAACCGAACCTGCTGGTGCTAAACACGTTTTAGCAAATTCCAATCAGGATTTGTTGGGGTACCTCGACAACGATAATGACAGTGATGACAATATTCTCAACTCCGACGTTGATGAGAATGATACATATCGAAATTCAAATTCCGTTAGAGGGAATTTTCAAGATATTGACAATGATAATTATAATTGGAGTTATCGACATATCGACCCTGGACTATTTCCCTCCCATCAGAGATCCCAATTTTCAAGTCATATGTCAAACTCACAAATTGGTGGTAATTACAGATTATCCAATAGTTACAGATCAAAATATTCAAATCAAAAGTCAAAAACATTTGATAATTTTGAAAATTATCTAAAGGAAAATAAAAGTTCGAGAACGACAAAAAATTTTCCATCATCAAAAACAGAATCATTCGATAGACATTTTGGTAGATTTACTGATTTCGATGATAGTGAGAGAAATTGTTCACGTTTGTCAAAAATCAGTCCTCTTAGGAGATATGGACCTTTTAATGGTACTTTTCGGGTTGATGATGATGATGATGATGTTTTGGGGAAAAAATGGAAGAGTCCAGCATCATTTCGACACAGTTCACTTCCACGTTTGACAAGTTCGTCTAATGAAAGTTTCAGTTCCAGTGAAACAATTGCAGCAAGTTTGGAATCAATTGACAGTGTTTCGAATGTTAGGGAACAAATTAAATATCCCGGCAGTCCAAGGGCAAAGTTTCTTCAACTATTAAATGAAAGACGGAGAATTGTTGAGAATAGTCGAAGAGGCAACAAAAGTTAAAAACAAAAAAAAAAGTTTAAGACGAATATTTTCACACAAATATAATTGAATCGCGAGACTGAAAATGTGTATTTTTGTAATTTTCATAGAGACAATTCTGCTTCTTAATTGATTCGATTTTCTTTTTGTTTGTATATAAAAATATCTTCCCCTTTTTGGTTCATTGGAAATTTTTGATGAAAGATCCAAAATGAGTCGAAAAAAATTTAGAAATTGATGCGCAAACGAATACTCCGAGATTTTTTTTTTTTTTTTGAGAGAGGCATTGATTATGATTATAGAGTCAAATTTGCAAAATTCAAAATGGCGAATCCAATATGGTGGAAATTTTAAAAAAATGGATTGAAGTTACTTGAAAGTCGTCAGTCAGGAATTTTATATATTCGCTGATTGTAAATTTAAAATTCAAAATGGCGGATCAAATATGGAGGGAATTTTTTTTAAAAATTCATCAAAATTCACTTTAAAGTTGTCACTTGGGGGCTTCTGGACTCGCTGATTATGAAATTGATATCTATTTTTCAAAATTCAAAATGGTGGAAATTTTTTTAAAAATTAATCAAAATTCACTTTAAAGTTGTCACTTGGGTACTTCTGGAGTCGCTGATTATGAAATTGATATCTATTTCTCGAAATTCAAAATGGTGTCAATTTTTTTAAAAATTCATCAAAATTACTTTAAAGTCGTCAATCGGGAATTTCTAAAATCGCTGATTGCAAATTTGAAATTCGCTTTTTAAAATTCAAAATGGCGGATCAAATATGGAGGGAATTTTTTAATTTTAGATTTGCATTAATATTCGAACTTATTTTTAATTCTATCTTCTTTGATGAATACTTAAAAAAAAGGGGAAATGAATACATTTTTTCAAATTAATAAGAAAAAAAGCGAGAAGCGGAAGATTTATTGTACTAACAATTTGTTATGAATTTTTATAAATTAGCTATTTTTATGTAAATTGCAAAATTTTTTCTTACATAAATTTTTTTTCAAATATTAAAAAAAGGCTTTTTTATGAAGATTAGTAAAAAAATAGAATATCGTTTTTTAATACTGAAAAGAAAGAAAAAAATTTTTTTTTCCTACCTTGAAACAAACGTATGCGATAATTTTATTCTTCATTATTAATAATGTATGTATATGTATAGGTATAAGTGTAAATTGTAAAATATTTTAAGTGATTTGTAACACGTGTTAAATTATCGTTAATAAAATGAAATTAGTTTTTAAAAATTGTTTTTCAATCATTCAGGGTAAATTATTATTATTTAAAAACTAATAATTCAAAAAAAGAAAATAGAAAAATAATATTGGTTTATATTTTTTTATATTATTATTTGCTCAAAAAAATATCAAGACCCAATTTTTTGGAAGTGTTTCTTTCTTACCTTCCAATGGGAACCCATGTGGATTGAATTATAATTGGATAATAACCCATAATTTTAATAATTACAATTGTAATTAACATTAATAGTAATATTAATATTAATTATTACTAATATAATTATTATTAATAAAATAATTATTATTAATATTAATATTTATTATTTTTAGTACTATTATATTGTTTTTATAATAATTACTATATTTATTGTTATTACTATTAGTTTTATCATTAGTAATATTTTGAACTAATTTTAGTAATTACACTGTCACTTAAATTTTTTCGTTTCATAATAAATTGAGAATTTAATTTTTATTATACTTTCAAACATTAACCTATTTTAACGTAAAAAAAAAATTTTTTTTTACGCAAAACTAATAGAAAATTACAAATGGGTATTTTAAGTAGATAAAATTGTGTAGATATGAAATGATTGCATGTTTTTAAAGGTTTTTTTAAAACATAAATTTGAAGAGTAACTGGAATGAAAAATTGTGTAGATATATATATATATATGAAATGATAGTACCTATGTATTTAAAGGTTTTTTTTAAAACATAAATTTTAAGAATAACTGTAATGAGCATATTTTTCAATGTCATTTAAAAGATTTTCAAACATATATAAATAGTTCTGCAATTTGGAAAAAATTAAAGTTAATTTTGAAAACGAACAGAAACATGAAAACGTTTGGGTTACTAGCAATAACGCTCATCATTATGATGAATTTTTCTCTTCAAGTTAATGCACGTAAGTATTGAAAAAATGTCTTTTAATTTTTTGACAAATTTATTATTTACATTTTAAAAAATTTGTATTATTATTTTTAATTATAATTATCCAATAGTAATGAAAACGTAATTTTAATTTAAAAAGAAAAAAATTTTTTTTTTAATTTTAGTTAAATTGAAATTGAAATTGAAATTTAATTAATTAATTAATTAAAATTTAAATTAATTTAATTTCAGTAAATGCGTAATGTTATTTTTTTATTTAACATTTAAAAAGTAAAAAATTGTTTATATTTATTTTAATTTATAATAAAAAATTATGAAAAATATTTTTTAGTTTCAATTTTTTTTTGTTTTTACTTAGGTGAACGCTACTATAAAGGAAAAGACGGTCGTGTTCATTACAGTTGGAAATCTGACGATTAAATGTTAATATTTACAATCAGTTTGTTATTTTCGAATAATAATTCAAATATTCAATGCACATAAATTGCGATTTAAATTTTAAATACATTCTGATGAATCTTGTAAACGATATTAAAGAATAATTTCAAAATTAAAACAATTATATACTATTTTTCTCCGCATGTCCAATTAAAAAAATTAAAAATCATCAATTTTACATTCGAATTTGTAATTATAATTATAAGTTATAAATTCTAATTCTAATTTATAAATTCTAATTAAATCAGTTAGAAATTAACTACAAATTTGTCTTTATTTCATGACCTATATTACAGACAATGTTTTTAAGTTTTTTCAAAAATTATCAGAAAAATTTATTGTGTCAATATTATTGTATCATAGAATATTTTTCTTTTAATAAATCTACTTTAAATTTAAAAAAAAAAAATAAATAAATAAAAGGTAATAGTAAAAATGCGTCTTAATATAAAAAGCAAACTATTTTGATAAATAGAAAGACTTTGAATCATTGATTTTGAAAGAACATATATTTAAAAAAAGGGTTATCAGTGAAATGCTTGACTTTTGATCTTAGATAAGTTTTAACTGCCTTATTGTTTCTTAAGAAAAAAAGAGAAAAAAAGACATGAAAAGTAAAGTGAAAACATTTAAGGTCAATGTAAATAAAGAATGTTTTCCACATACATACTACGAATTTAGAGTACATCAGTAGTTTATTGTCAGTATTAAAAGTGTTACATATCGAGAAAGTATGAATAGTTCGGAATTGGAATTTTCAAATTTGGTTTGTACATTTTTAAATATTTAAATTTTTTTTTTAAATTTCATTTTATTAAATTAAGTTTTATTAAATTCATTAAAATAAAAATAATTAATTTCTAATTGACAATTAGTCATTTGTTTATCAGAAATTAGTAAATTATAAACTAACAATTAGAAATTAATTATTAATTAATTAATTAATTAACTTAATTAATTATTAATAATAAATTACTTTTTTAATTAGTAATTGCAATTAAAGTAATTACTATAAATGCTAACATTTATTTATTTATTAATTACTAATTATTAATTAACAATTTACAAATTGCTGATGAATAAATTAATAATTATTAATTAATAATTTATTAATTTCTAATTAATAAATTACTCATTATTAATTAATAATTACTAATTAATTACTTAGGTTATTTATTAATACCTATATCGAAAACTGATAACTAATTACTGAATATAAATTAAATGTGTGTGTAAGAATTTGTATATGTGAAAGTTTACAAGTATATTGTGTTTGTGTAGTTTATATATGTATGTGTTTTATGTATATGTGCAAGTTTAAATGTGTATATGTGTTTTGTGTAAATGTGTAGTTTATATGTGTGTATGTGTTTTGTGTATATGTGTAAGTTTATATGTGCAAGTTTAAATGTGTATATGTGTTTTGTGTAAATGTGTAGTTTATATGTGTATATGTGTTTTGTGTAAATGTGTAGTTTATATGTGTATATGTGCAAGTTTAAATGTGTATGTGTAGTTTATATGTGTGTATTGTGTATATGTGTAAGTTTATATGTATATGTTCAATTTTATATGTGTATTGTGCATATGTGTAAGTTTGCATGTGCATTGTGTTTGTATAGTTTATATGTGAATGTGTTTTGTGTATATGTGCAAGGTTACATGTGTATTGTGTATATTTGCAAGTGTAAATGTGCATTGTTTATATGTGTGTATGTGTTTTGTGTATATGTGTAAGTTTACATGTGTATTGTGTTTGTATAGTTTATATGTGCATGTGTTTTATGTACATGTGTAAGTTTACATGTGTATTGTGTTTGTATAGTTTATATTTGCATGTGTTTTGTGTATATGTGCAAGTTTACATGTGTACATTATTATTTACTAAACGATTATATAAAATAAATATAGGTACACATAAATTTTACCAAAAGACAAAGTACGACTGACGACAAAAACAACAAAATTAACTTTCCTATCATATTATATTACATCAGACAAAATTTTTCACATTTAACAAAAAAATGTTATTTAAAGTTTGGAACTGACGATTTGATGGATCCATTCTGCAAGGAAGACAATCCATTGAAAATAACATTCGAGGACATTACTTCAGCTGCTTTTAAAATTAAAGAGGGAGTAATAAATACACCATGCGTGGTAAATAAATGAATCAATAAATAAATTAGTCATTTACTAAATATGCAATAACTGCGATGAAGTGAATTTAATTTTTTTAAAACAGAAACTATTTTTTCCAGCAATCCAGACTATCCGAAATGACAGGAGTGGATCTTTATTTAAAAAAAGATTTTCTACAAGTAACAGGAAGCTTTAAGGAACGAGGTGCAAGAAATGCTCTCTTAAAATTATCTGAGGAGCAGAAAAAAATTGGCGTCATATCGGCGTCATTAGGGAATCATGCATTGGCCCTTTGCTATCATGGCTTATCACTGGGAATACCAGTGACTGTTGTAATGCCTGTTGTGGCACCTATAATGAAAATTGCATCGTGTCAACATTATCGTGCTAATGTTATAGTTAAAGGCGCTGAAATGGGTGAGGCAAAAAGAGAAGCACTGAAATACGCTAAAGAGAAGGGATTAATCTACATTAATGGGTAAGTTAGAATTAATAGATGATAATAAATAAAATTGTTCAGAAAACGATCGGGATAATTATCCCGGTAGGATAGATGATATAAATTATTTATTGTAATGTGAGTGCTGGAGTAGATTATAGAAGAGTAGGAATTAAATTACTATTAAACATTTGAGATATAACAATTAAATTACCATCAAACAGACGTCAAATTGACATTCAGTTAACAATCAGGTTCAAAGTAATAGCATTACATTTATTCATTTAAATTTTTATTGTATTGAAAGCGTTAGATCTTAGATTTTGTATGATGTTTAGCAGAAAGTTTAATTAATTATTAAATTCATACACAACAGGCTATTTTATTTTTCAGATACGATCATCCGGACATAATGGCAGGACAAGGAACACTTGGCCTAGAAATTGTGGATCAAGTGAAAAAAATTGACGCAGTCGTTGTACCAGTAGGAGGTGGAGGTCTTATTGCCGGAGTCGCTTTGGCCATAAAGACCCTACTCCCAAACGTTTCCATAATTGTGGGTTCTGGTATTTCAGTACTTAATGAATTCTTTAAAACAAAATTCTTTCATCACATACAAAGTTTTGAATTTAATTTCCACGTTTTTAAAGGGAGTGGAATCTGAGAGGTGTCCTAGTTTTCATTTGGCTCGGGAAAAAGATAAACCAACATTTACTCCTACTCAATCAACACTAGCTGATGGTCTAGCTGTTCCAATGGTTGGTTACAATGCTTTCGCCACCGCTAATCCTCTAATTGACAAACTGGTGGTCGTTAAAGAGGAATGGATCGCCATTGCAATTTTGAGACTAGTGGAGAATGAAAAATGTATTGTCGAAGGCGCTGGTGCTACAGGCCTAGCGGCAATTCTCTCTGGACAACTGGACGAACTAAGGGGCAAAAGGTATTTTTTTTTGCTGTAGTGGTCATATTCAGTCTTTTAAATCGGGTATCTAATTTCAGGGTCGTCCTACCACTTTGTGGTGGTAACATTGATACAACAATTCTAGGTAGATGTTTAGAAAGAGGACTCGCTGCTGAAGGACGTCTAGTTAAATTTTCAGCCCAAGTTTCCGATAGACCGGGAGGAATTGCCGAACTTTGTACATTACTGGCCAGTATTGGGGTTTCGATAAAAGATATTATACACGAACGTGCTTGGATAATGTCAGACATTTTCAGTGTTGATGTTAAAGTTGTCTGTGAAACCAGAGACGCAGGACACGCTCAACAACTTAAGATGATTCTAAATAAAAATTACTCAAAGGTCATCTTTGGAATGGATGACATTTTTCCCCTTTCACCATAGAAGATTTATTATAATTATCGACCAAAAACAGTTTATAGCAGAATTTCTAAAAGTAAAATAACTAAGAATTGAATTATAGTTTATTACAATTTATTTATTGTTCTTAACATAACTGATGTACAAATTGACAATAGTGTTCTAATGATAAAGAATAAACATTTTTGAAAAACAAATTCAAGAAAATTAAAATATTCTTATTTTCCTAAAATATGGAAACGACAACAAGCTTCTAAATTTTCGCATTTGCATTGCGCCGCAATTGATAACAAATTAGCCGCCTTTTCTTTCGACATATTGGATGTTAATACTTTCTCGCACATAAACTTAAGTTCATCAATTAAATACTTATCAGCTGCAATCAATAATTCATCAGCGATATCATTCAAATCCTTTATCTCACAATTATAAATATACTGCAATAGTGCTTCAAAAATTTCAAATCTTATATCCACTATTGTCACATTATTATTTTGTTCGGCAAATTGATGTTGAAACATTGCCAAGAATACCGGACTTCTCGAGGCCAAAATCACTTTATGCGCTTTTAATTCACGATTGTCGATAAAAAATGTCACATCACAAATTGTTTGACTTTGACGAAATTGATCGAAATTACTGTAAACTGGACTGGGTGTTGAATCATAAACAAGATTTGTGACAACATCGTCGATAATGTCGATTTGAAAAAGTAAAACTAAATTCAAATATGGCTTGTAGGGTTTTTTCAATTGAACCAGAAATTCGGGTGTTAATTGAATTCGATTTAACGGTGGAATAAATAAGCTCGATTGCCAATCGCTCATACCTCTTTTGTTTAGAACTGAACAAACAATCGTTGAATACTTTGGTAAATCTGGTGTACATTTGAAATGAAGAAAATTGTAATTATAGTGAAATGTGATTTGAAATGGTTTTTCACGATCTTTGTCCTGTATGAAAAATGTCGACGATTGTATATTTGGAAATCGTCGTCGATTTTCACTTGATGTCAATGTTTGAAAATCCTTTATAGTCCATTTGAGTTTGGCTGTTATTTTTTTCAATCCTGTTTCACTGTTCATGATGATTTCATCATTCTTTTGATGTTTAATTTCCGTCATTTCTTTCTGTTCCTTTCTGAAAGGTTTAGTAGAAGAAAAATTAAATTTCCGTTCTGTATTAATGTTATTTTTATTATAGGGACAATTCTTTCTTAAAATTAGAATCAAATTCAGATTATACTAACCTTGATGGTTATTTTGGAATTTTTCTAGACCATAAACGGATAATTTTTTTAACAGAATTGTAACTTCCACTGAATTGAATTATTCACTGCTGTCAACTGCTGTGTTCTAACCTGACATTTTTTTTATTGACATTTAAATTTTTTGTTTCTTCTCCAATTCAGAACAACTGAATTCAGACTTTTGAATTTGCTGATTTTGATTTTATTTAAAAACAATTTTCGTTATTCACCTGTTTTAAAATTACTTTATGGAATTAAAAAATAAAAAAAGAATTATAATACATAATTCACTGAAGAGTTTATTTGATTTTCGGGAAAAGAATTAATTACAGTAAATGGACGCGTACTTTAGGTCGGTATTGAAAGTTAGGAGTTAGAGAACGCTGATCTGGAAAATTTATTTGTTAAAAAGTTTCCTCGTTAAAAGCCAGATACCTTACCTGGCATTTCGCGCTACTCTCATTGAACACTTGTATGTATATACATATATAGTTCAGAAACAAAAGCCGGAAGAACAACAGCAATGCAGGAAAACTGTATTTACCTCTAAAGCGGTAAATTATGGGAAAAGTACACGACTTCCGGTATCTTAAATTGCTACTTTTTCCTAACTTCTCTCCCTTGCCATCTGAAATGCAAAGGGAAGACAGAAAGAAAGAAACACGAGTTCGATTAGCAGAAATCGGTTTCAACTACGGGAATTAATTTCAAAATATTTTAGAAAAGATTTTCTTCTTCGTTTCTATGTGCTTGGATATCTTAGTTTCTGTATGAGCGATGTTAGACTTTTAAGTCCTTTCTTGATTGTCACGTTAACATTCCTTTACACTTCGCAGAGGTTTAGCATCTTGCTGACCTCCTCTACGATTGATGGTGACGATTAGAATGAATTGCGTATGGATAAGTTAGGTTTCTAGAATGTCTGAATTTGACTCAAGTAGTGAATCTGGGAGTGAGAGTGAGGCGCGAAAATTTCAAAAGAGGAATATAAAAGAATGGAAAAGTTATGACCAAAAATTTATCAACTGCAATCTAAAAGAAATTCCAAAAGATTTAATCTAAATAAAATGTCTCGCAAGTTTAATAGAAGATGACGGAATGGACTATAAAATGTTACGAAGGGAAACTTGATATATAGATAACAGAGGGGAGATGCGTGAGTAGTTAAATCCACCTGGTACACTTGACATTAGGCTTCCCGTTTTGATGAGGACTATACATGTTACGAAGCGAAGACGTGGAATGCTAATGTCCAAATTAATCCAAACTCTCTCTTTCTCTCCCCTCCAATGCTATTTCTATCTCTCTGTAATTAGTAGCAGCTTGTACCATATCGTTTGGACCCCTTTGTGATATCTCGTCACCTTTTGACATTCAACCCTGCACTCGTTAAATTCATTTTAACATTCCACGAGAAAATTTTTACAAAAAGGGTTAGGATAAGTACTTCCAATTTATAGTCGCTAATGTTTTCGTAAAATTTTTTATTTTACCATAATAGATTAAAAAAATCTTTAAAGGTGATGTAATAATTAAATCTGAAATCGAATGACAAATGGAGGAAGGGGAAATTATCATGGTCCGGTTATCAATCGTTATGATTAGGTTAATAATTTCTCGTCGCCTCAGCTAGATCAGGGAATACGTCGCGCCGTGATGGGAAACATGAAAGTGACGAGACAACCTGCCCAGAGTAATGATGAGTTGAATCATCCTCAATGCCTCTAGGGGTTGGTGTTCCAAAATACGTTTTGCATACCGATATGACTTATGATGGTAACAACAAGTGACGTGCGAAATAGATGCTTTTCATTCGATGTCACGTATACGAGCTATAATTGTCGATTGACTTTGACTTAACGAATCCGATCAAAATTATAGCAACTAGAATAATGATTTTTATTTTTCTGTAATTAAAATAATTAAATATTTCTATCCTTTCATAGTGTTAATGAAAGTTAAAATAACAAAAAGAACAATTAGGGCTTAAGAATAAAAAAAATTTTCAATACTGTCTTATTTTTTAAGTGCTCTTGAATTTTGTTCTAAAGTTCTAATTTTTGTTGTTGTTGTGAAGAAAAATGAATATTCACTAAAGACTTTAAAATTCATATTTCTATGTAATGACAATGGACCTTTTCTTCCATAATTCTCTCTCTTCGCCAACATCAGCCGTGTAATTTACTGTTGATGAACGGTAATTCCGTTTCACTGATAAATGTGGTAGCATCCGGTCAGTTTGATCAGTATAATAAATACTCAGATATCTGCTTCGCTAACTGCAATTAATCGTTTTAGATTTCCGCACGATATTCAGCTTTTCAAATCAGATTTAATCAAACATTTATGCAGAGATGAAGTTCGCAATTTTTTTCCTTCTATTTTGTTTCTCCACACAGGTAAGAGGATTACATTTTTTTATTTACATTACTAAATAGTAAATTATTTTGCAAACTAGTCTTAAAGGGTGCGATAATAATTTAATTAAAAGTAACAAATGCGAAGACAAAATAAAATAAATAAAATAGAAAATGAAGATTATTACTAAAATGAAATTAGAAAATAATTGTTATGAACAGATTAAAATTCTACCTTTGAAAACTATGATACTGTTAGGTAATGGACATTTTTTTTACCCATGTTTCTTGTTTTAAATTAGTTTTGGAATTGAACCTAATTTGGGATGTTTGTGAATTGTCACTAAACATTTATTACTTTCGATTAAAAGTCTGTTATTGTGAGTGTCATTCTTTGTGTGATTTTCTGTTATTGTGACTTCTCACAATCAGTGGCGTCAGTATTAACTTTTTTTTGTATTCTTAATTAAAATCAATTCATTAACAGTCCTGAAACTAATTTAAAACGATAAACTTAGGGATATTTAGAAAAAGTTTCTTGTTCTGACGTAATAATAATGATTCTGTATACATAAGTAAAGATAAATAATTTTTTGCTGGACCTTTGCATTTTTTTGTCTCTTTTAGGCACTGGCCAGACCAGTACCAGACGATCTTTTTCAAGAATTTTTAGAAAGTATAAAGAGTCGTTTTAATAAGGCACTAAATCAAGTACAGGAATTGGCGAATCGTGCCCTAGAATCAATTAAGGGATCACTATTAAATAGTTTCGA
This sequence comes from Leptopilina heterotoma, assembly GCF_015476425.1. NCBI lineage: Eukaryota > Metazoa > Arthropoda > Insecta > Hymenoptera > Figitidae > Leptopilina > Leptopilina heterotoma. The sequence goes on from NW_025110812.1 coordinate 317,668, forward strand.
TGTTGCACAAAATGCGACAAAAGAGGGACTCGAATATGGCAAGGGTTTAGCTAAAGCTGGTGAAGCTTCAGCAAAGAAGTTTATTGACAATACTAATACAATGTTTGGATCTGAGAATAATTCCACGGAACAAGTTCCTTTGATGAATGCATTTTTGAATGAAATTCATTCCATGGACTTAACACCACCTGAAGAGCAATATTCTAGAGGAACGTACTAACTAAACAATAGTATTTACTTTTAGGTGACTTATAAAAATAAAAAATAGAAAGGTTTTTTAAAATTTTACCCTGTTGTGTAAATACTTTCTTTTAATTATAGCTTAAGATGTTATGTACTTGAAGAAATAGATATAAAAATAAATTGTTATTTTATCTTTAACATTTTTGTTCTTTTAATTATAGCTTAAGATGTTATGTACTTGAAGAAATAGATATAAAAATAAATTGTTATTTTATCTTTAACATTTTTGAACTATAAAGGGGTCATCCATAAAGCAAGTGATAGATAATTTCGGAAATTTTAACCCCCCTTCCGTCATGACGATTTTTTCCAGTAATGATATTAATCTGATATTTTATTGACCCCCCTACCCCATAAAATATCATATACTTTATGGACGACCCCAAAGGATCAATACAAATGTGCATATTTATTAAAATTTTCTCTGTTTAGAAATAAAGTCGTCTAACAAGACTTTTGTTTACTTCTAATGATTTTAGAAAATTCCTTTAGCGCTAAGTAATAAAAAAAAAGAAAATTTTAATTTCAAACGTAGGTACAAAAGAGATTTTTTAATTTTGAAAATATGTACGTGATTGTAAAGTTTTTTTTTTATGAGCAAGAGGAACATTGTTAATGAATGTTTTTGATGATACGCATTTACCAGATTTAAGAGAGAAAGTTTCGTTAAAGGTTTAAAGAGCCAAGAGTTTACGATTATTCTACTGACTTCTGGTGTTAAAGAGGCGAAACGTAAATTCTTTCAAACCCAGTTTTTTTTAACTCTAAAAAAGTAATGCTTCAAAACGTAAATCAGTCATCGAGAAAATACATCCCCGCATGTTATAATTCCAAGTTTTTAAATCAATTCCCCCTTTTTTTTTATTCCTTCCGTTTTTTATTATACTAAAATGTTTCCTGGTTAGGTGAAAAATGAGGTTAAACTTAGTTATATGAGTAATATACTATATTCGAAAAATTGTCAGTTAAGGAAAATGTTATATCGGCAAAAGTTCAAAAACTTCGCTATATACATATGTGAAGGAATTTTATTTTTTATTGGAATATCAGTTTTTTGGATGGATTGAGAGATTTCGCGGTATCGAATAGACAGACAGGTTTGGCGGTCGTTTATTTATGAAAAAATCGATGCTCGTAATTTGTAGAAAATATTTTCCTAGCCAAGTGGAATATGATTCATAAAACAGTCGATATAAACCTGTAGGTTTTTTTGAGCGCAAAAACGAAAAGAACTAAAGTAACTTTAGTTTAATGATTGACGATATCGAATTTCGATTTTCAAACAAATTTAGTATGTTGTAAAACGTGAACAGAAACAAATGCGGAATTATTTAGGGTTGATTTAAGAGGTTAGTGGAATTAAAACTGTGTTTGGAAAGTTAAAGGGGAAGTGATAATTTTAAGTAAGAAAAATTTAGGAGCAAGTGGATTTTTATTTTAGAACACAAAGATGATGTTGAGAAGGAGGTTTGAACCATTTCTTAAAATTAGGTTCGGGTTCATTTATTTGTAGGTCTTAATTTTAAACAGGACTCCAAGATATTTTGTAAGATACCTTGGATCCAAAAAAACCCGAAGTAAAAATAATCCCAACTCCAGAAATTTGTTTACGGATTTTCAATTATTTAATTATGACCCAATAATTAATAATGATTCGACGAGTGATTGATTCATGAATATACATATTATTCTATTCGACAAAAGCCTTGTAAATTGATATACAATGATTAATTAATATTACCCTAATCAAGTGAACAAATCTATTTATTCATCTCTTTGATCATAAGCATTATTCAATTCAATTATATGTATATTATTTGTTATTATCGGATACAAATTCAGTTTCAAAATACACGTCCATTTAATTAATTTGTATGTGGTATTAATTTTCATTTGTATTCATCGGCTGTTTTCATTTTTTCGAAAATTGATTTTTTTTTAGTAAATGTAGCCGATTCGAACTATACGCAGAAGAAAAGTTTTTGATAGAAATTTTTACAAGGAGTTTATCACGGTTCAATGATCCGTAATGGTATTTATGCGCGTGTATGAAATACAACTTTTGGAGTTTAGTATCTTGAAATGGGAGTTGAGTATATGCTGTGAAAAGGAGTGTTTTAGTGAAGTAAGGAAAATAGGGGGTTTGAGAAACATCGCAATCATGAACAAAGTGTGGGAGAGGGATGTTATGTTGAAAAGGGGTCATGAAAACAAGTTGATATCTAATTCTAAGTCACGGTGGTCTAAGGCAAGTTTGCCGGAAGGAAAATGCGAATCATCCTCATTGTCGTAAACTTTATGCTTTAGAGATGTTTTCTATGTGTTGTGCTTGTCGATGTTTAGAGAAGTTGCATCATTTTATATCCGACAGTCTAGAGAGGAGACTAAAGTGGAAGTATCTGCGAAGAAAAATTAGCATTCATAGAGATGTGGACTCACTGTTCATAATTTACTGTTAAAGCGATATGGGCGTCATTCGATACTCTGTAATTCTCTTGAAATTATCAGGATTATTTAAATTGATATTTTTATATTGTCTCCACAATTTTTTGATTATGGATTTGAGTCTTTCTTTAATACTCATTTCTTTAAAATTGTTGTTTTCATTTGCTTTATTTTCGTAATTCGTTCTTCTCATTGCAAATGAGAAAGTAAATCATACATAAACACAGTTTGCGTTAGAAGTGTTGTTAGAGAAAAACTTCAAATTGTTCAACAAACAAATCTTTATTTCCTTATACGTTTACACTGAATAGTACAAATGTTACAACAAGACTGACGGACTGGCATTCTTCCTTTCCTAGATTCCTCGAAGCGCCCCTCTCCTTCTGTGTGGAAATAAATTTGTACATATGTAAAATAAAAGAACAGTCCGGAGAGGGCAGACCATAAGGTCAAATATTTATTTTCAGGTATGAAGATTATAATTAGGTAAACCATTTTAAAGATGGTTTCGTCAACAATTACCAAAGAAAAATCGTGTCAGTCCAGCAACCGCGATCAAGTTAACTAGTTGTGTACTGTCATCGAGTGTTTTCTTCGACTCCAGTCCAGAAAATTTCTTCAAGTAGCTTCCTTCTTCGAGTATCGTTCTAGTCAAATTTATTCAAGAAGATAATTTCTACTACGAGGCACATTTTTATTTTTCTAAGGACTGCATTACTTCGACATCAACGTCAAATAAATAATCCGATCACTCCTAGGCAGAGGGGTGTTTTATCTAATTTACATCGACACCTTAACTCCGGACCTATCACATTGTCTGTCCCTAAAACAATTCGAGGGAAATCTACTGCATTCTCAGTTTCGGATAAAAATAATTATAAAATTGATAAACGATTTTCGATTAATTTTCCACTCTTGTTGTTTGATGTATAAAATTTTTCCCTCATCATGACAGCAACAAATTCATATATACGTATCTAGTAAATAAACTAAAAAAAAACACGTTCGCCAATTTAAAAATACTGAAGGTGATGCTCCTGGCGATTATATGATCGATAATATAAAAAGGCAATTTGCATAAAGTCCATCGGGTAGACTCTACACAATTTTGCTGTCATGTCCTACCGAAAAAGTGAGATTAACGTTGTTTAGAGCTATTTTCGAAAATTAATCTCAACGAAAAATATTTATCTTCGTTAATTATGGTATTGAATATATAAATTTTTCTTTGTGTATTTAGTTGTGACATTGATTTACATGAACGACTTTCATAATAATAACTGTTTCCCTTTCCCCCAAGAGGAGATCAATTTATATGATAGTAATTATCAAATGATATAAAGCACGTCTTATGAGGACTTTTCACAAATTTTATTAATGCAAATGAATAATGATACTTTATGATGGAAATAAATTATAAAATAAAATTCAAAGACCTAGTGTACAATTTGAAAAATTTATTGATAGTATATGTTGTCAATTACTGTCAAATTATATTTTCTATTTTAAAGTTTGCCTTTTGTGGAAAAATGTATTAAATTAAAAAATGAGAAACATGATTTAAAGGATAAATTTTGTAATGTTATTATTTATTCTTGAATAGAAAATATTTTTATAAATGGTATAGTACTTTTTCGATGAATTCATAATGAGTCATTTTTTAATTAAATTCTTCAAGTATCGTTCTTTTTCAGTCGTCTATTAATAAACATTCTTGTTAGCCTTGAGGATTCATTAAAATTAAAATTTCACAAATCCGTGTCACATTTCCGCTTTTAAAACGTTTAAATTAAATCTCTGCAGTATATATGCATATATATTCATTTTTCTTCGCTGAGATTTCACCTGAATTGTTGCCATTAGTTATTTATACGTGTGTGTGGCAGGTGCGCGTTTGCAGGTGAAAAGCAAGTACTTAAGAACTTTGTTACATGTAAAAATAATGAGAACGAGTGGCGTGTCGGCCTGACATTTAACAGCCTCTTAAAAAAGTACTCGGATTTTTTTATTTTACATTTATGCATGAAAGGAGCCTCCTAAATGGCCAATGTCAATTATTTAATTAAATATCTCTTTTGGAAGAGAAATATTCATAGTGGCAACCCAGTAAGCACCGCAGGATGTCTTAAAGATATACTAAAAAGGTCCTAAAATGTTCAGGATCAATTTAATTTTTTTTGGAATATGAAAAAGACCACAAGTGGTCTATAGGGGTCCCTGGCATACCCATCATGTCAGGGTGTTCCTACACAACTATGTCAAATTGTCTTTTAAAATTTGTTTTTTCAACTTCTGCCACTAAAACCAAGTTACATAAATGGAATCTATAAATAATATTGTTAATTTGTCTTTTATTATTTAATAAAAAAGAAAGTTTTTTTTTTGGGTTTTTTGTCAAACTGTCGACATTCAGGCGCCTTAAGGTTATTAATGACTATAAATGTCAAATGTCTAATATTTTCCGATTTAATAAGAATATTTAATTTATCATTAATCGTTAAGTGTACTAAAAAGTGAAATTACAAAAAAGTGCATAAAATTAAGAAAAAAACAAAATTTCGGTATAGTTAACGATCCTAGACACTGGGCTACTTGTTATAAAAGGTCTATTTAAACTTTAACGATCTCGGTTTATGTTTTTTTAATTTCCCACCATTTACAGTCGATAACGGACGATTTTTTACGACCTGCAAAATTGACATCCTTAAAAGTTCAATCTCCCAGACACGAATGTGTTTTTTATGTGTAATAAGGCACTTTTATATATATGACATTCTCGCGTTTTCAATTAAAAACTAATATTCAAACTTTATAATCGTAAAATCGTAATATTTTTCATTTTGATCTTTTGATTTTAAAGATTTTCATTAATTTTTTTTTCATAGAGAATGGTTCTCCAAATTTTTCAATTAAGTTCGACGTTAATTGAACTACTTTAAATAGATGGATTAATTTTAAAAGTTTTAAATTAACATAAAGCAGGATGCAGGGAAATAAAAAAACTTGGAATGGTCTATAAAATTCTCAATTAGACAAAAATCGTTAATGTACGAATTAAATGGTTTGAAAAAAGAAAACAAATATACAAAGTGAAAATAAATTCCGAAAATACATTCAATTGGTGATAAAATAAATAAAATAAATTTACTGTAAGTGAAATCGTGTATTGAATGAGAGAAAGGAGGAGATGATTGAAAAAAGGCGAGTACAGGTATAAATCAGAGCGGGATTGCAGATGGCCAAAAAGAAATTGTGAAATGTAAATAAATTAAAGTTTCGCAATAGGTTGAGGTGCATTGCCAACTGCGAGGCATATTTTTATGTTATCAACGTCAAATAAATAATTCAATCACTTATAGGCTGAGGGGTGTTTTATCTAATTTACATCGACACCTGAACTCCGGATCTTTCAGTTTGGCTGGTCCGAAAACAATTCGAGGGAAATCTACTTCATTCTCTTTCTGCGCTAGACAACGTCATTTCTTCGACATCACACTGAAGGAGGTATCGCTTGTTGGGTCTACGACTCTAAGAATAATTTTTAAAAGTAAGTAACTAATACTTTTAAATTTTGTCCCAATTTGAATTCTCGATTGATTCCACAAAGTTCTGATCATGTTTCAGTATCCCTAAGGACATCTGGATCTACTCCTTCTCTCTGATTCTAATTGTAACCCAGGTAAAAAATATTCGTACGAAATTTATGTATGGTTTTCGTGCGAATTTCGTTCAGAAATCCGTCCAGATTCGTACAGAATTCCTATCGAATTGATATGAAATTACTTAGTGAAATTCGTGTTGCGTTTTGAAACGTTTTTTCGCACGAATATTCGTGCGAATAGTACCCGGATTTTTTAAAATGGATTTAAAAAAAAAAAAATTTCGTTCGGAAATCCGTATGGAAATTTGCACTGAAATTCTTTTGACAATTTCTTAAAAAAATTTTGGCCAAATTTCCTTTCGAATTTCATACGAAATTCAATCGAATTACAAACGGAATTATTTTGAAATTTTTTTTATTAAATTCTGCTCAGAAATTCGTATGGAATTCCGCACGAAATGAAAACTAAAATTTCCTCAAAAGTTTTTGGCCAAATTTCCATACGAAATTCGTATGAAATTCGAGCGATTTACAAACGGATTTATTTTGGAAAATTTTTATAAAATTTTGCTTGGAAATTCGTATGGAAATTTCGCCGAAAATTTTTGAAGGAATTTTTAGTTGACATTCCGTGCGGAATTCCATAAGAATTTCTGAGCAGAATTTTATAAAAATTTTCTAAAATAAGTCCGTTCGTAATTCTATCGAATTTCATACGAATTTCGTATGGAAATTCCGACTAAAATTTTTCGCTGACATTTCCGAGAAGAATTTTCCAAAAAATTTACCAACAGAAATCCGGTGGTAATTCGCTCGAATTTTAATCGAATTTCTTATGGAAATTTCGTTGAAAACTTTTTTGAGGAAATTTTTAGCTGACATTTCGTGCGGAATTCCATAAGAATTTCCGAGCAGAATTTTATATAAAAATTTTCCAAAATAAATCCGTTCGTAATTCGATTGAATTTCGTACGAAATTCGTAAGGAAATTTGTCCGAAAATTGTTGAAGAAATTGTCAAAAGAATTTCCGTGCAAATTTCCATACGGATTTCCAAATTTTTTTTTTTTGAAAATTCATTTTAAAAAATCCGGGTACTATTCGCACGAATATTCGTGCAAAAAAACGTTTTAAAACGCTACAGGAATTTCAATGGTAATTTCATACGAATTCGATAGGAATTCTATATATGAATCCGGACGGATTTCTGAACGAAATTCGCACGAAAACCGTACGAATTTCGTACGAATCTTTTTAACCTGGGCAAAGGATTCAAATAAAAACTTTAATAATTTAATATCAATTTAACAGTTACAGTTAAAAATTTTTGTATTACGATAGCAGTTAACTTTTAACTTTGTTTTTAAAAATGTATAAATTATAAAAGAGGTTTTCACGATTTTAGAGGAGTCTGAACGAAGGCCTGGTGTTTTAATAAGTAATCGTTTGCCGGCTCGTAGAAAGTGCTTCCCGACTCCTAAAGCTTCACTTTTCGAGACTTTAGTTGCCATTAGCTTAAACCATGTCGGTCAAAGTGAGTGGGACGAGATAAAAGGCCCACTACTATATTTTGTTGAGAGTGGAGATGAAAAATCACCGCGTTTTCTGAACGCTTAACTGCAACCCTGGGCTTGGAATGAAAAGCCATCTTCTAGTGGAAAAGCGTCAAGTACGGAAACGACACAAGGGGAGTGCAACACTCACTATGCGTCTGACTGTGTCTCTCTTGTTCGCTGATTTTACTATTCCCTCTTTCGCTTTCTCTCTTCCCTTTCCTCGCCTATACTCTGAGACTAAAGTTCGAGCTTGTAATCACATTAGGGAACTCCATTAGCGTGCGACTGTCTAAACTCGAATTAACTTCGATTGGTCCTCCTTCTTCATCCTCACTATTGCGAAGAGGTGTTATAAACATCACTGTGTTACGTATAATTTATTGAAACTTCACTTCATTGTGTGCTATCATACTTTGTAGTTCAAAATTTTGAAATTTGCATAACTTCGTTAAATAATTTTTTTTCTACTGCAAAAAAATATGAGTCGTCTAAAATTGTCTCAAAAATATATACCTAAATAATAACATATATGCTTTTCTTCCGGTTTGGACAACCCAACTTTAAAATGGTTTACCTAATTCTAATCTTCATACCTGAATAGTTATTATCGTATCAAGGGCGCAAAACAGGTGATTGCGACGATGGCGAGATGAAGGGACCGAGGGGACATTTTCGCGCCCGAGGCGAAGCCGAGGGTGCGAAAGTGTCCCCGAGGTCCCGAATTCTCGCCAAAGTCGTAATCACCTTTGCGCCCATGTTGCAAACATAATTTTTTGTCCTAACTGCATGAAAAGTATGGCATTGAGGGCACGAGCGAAGCGGGCGCAAAAGTACAGCAAGCGGGCGTAAAAGTACTTTTGCGCCCGCTCGGGCTAGATGAAGCGGGCGCAAAAGTACTTTTGCGCCCGCTTGTGTGACGTCAGCGGGCGTAAAAGAACTTTTGCGCCCGCTACCCCGACCCCGGGCGAGAATCAGTTACTTTGCGCCCACCTTTAGTGCCCGAAATGACATACTTTTCGTGCAGGTAGGACAAAAAATAAATATTTGACCTTATGGTATGCCCTCTCCGGACTGTTCTTTTATTTTACAGGTACAAAGTTATTTCCACACAGAAGGAGAGGGGCGCTTCGAGGAATCTAGGAAAGGAAGAATAAGCAGTCCGTCAGTCTTGTTGTAACATTTGTACTATTCAGTGTAAACGTATAAGGAAATAAAGATTATTTTGTTAAACAATTTGAAGTTTTTCTTTAACAACACTTCTAACGCAAACTGTGTTTATGTATGATTTACTTTCTCATTTGCAATGAGAAGAACGAAGTGCGAAAATAAAGCAAATGAAAACAACAATTTTAAAGAAATGACTCAAATCCGGTTTGGACAACTTTTGAAAAATGGTCTGCCTTCTATAAGAATTTTTTAAGTCTATGGTGTATCATACTTTTTGAAAAGTGGTGTGCCTTCTATAAGAATGTTTTAAGTCTATGGCGTATCATACGCCATAGACTTAAAACATTCTTATAGAAGGCACACCACTTTTCAAAAAGTTGTCGAAACCGGAAGGAAAGCATATATGTTATTGAGTGTATTTTAATTAATAATTTAAAAAAAAAATAAAAATATATCGACATTGGAAAATGATTCCATGACTCAAACTATATAATTGAAATGGAATCGACAACTAGTAGACAACTCTAGTTATAGTCAGACAGTGACGATAGCGCCTGGCTAGAGGCAACCCATCTTGCGCTAGTGTCGATCCTGTTTCAAGACTATACAAGAATCTATTGGTTTTAAACATATACACTGAATAACATATATGCTTTCCTTTCGGTTTGGACAACTTTTTGAAAAGTGGTGTGCCTTCTATAAGAATGTTTTAAGTCTATGGCGTATGATGATTGAGATACGCCATAGATTTAAAACATTTTTATAGAAGGCACACCACTTTTCAAAAAGTTGTCCAAACCGGAAGGAAAGCATACATATGTTATTGTGTGTACATCCGACACGTATGATTAAACAATAGTAAAATTATTTTTAAAATTAAGTAATTATTAAATTCTCAATTTGTATTAATTATAGAAAGCGATGAAACCGAAATATAATTATATAGAAGATATAAAGAGCTTATAGAAGATCATAAAGTACACAGATAAAAGCCACAATTGCAAAATGAACCGAATAATTAAATGGTTGAGATTTAAGAACTGAATGTGGCACACGTGAATCATAAATTCGAAAAGAGGATTAGTAAATACGCTCACTGCCGCAAGCGCCTACTATATATAGTTATATCTTCAGTAAAATGAATTTACTGAGAAAAGTGAGACTGCACGAATTAAATCAACAAACTCTAGTAGGAATTTATTTTTTTCTTTTCAATTTTAAACTAGTATTTATTAAAACCATTTTTCTATTTAGTAAACAAAAATTTATTTATTAAAAAAAATTCTCAAGTGGATAAGAAATTTTGCAAATTGTGAAAAAAAATTAAAAAATGGAAATATGATGTTGTTCTTCTTCTTCATCAAGAGGACGTTATCTAATGGAGTCTTTTAGTTTATATTTCTATATTGAAGTAGCAAACGTAAGTTATTCACTTTATTCACTACATAATGTATTATGTAAAGATGTCCTAAAATCACTGACTTTTATGGAAATTGGATGACACTCCCCCTATCTTGATATTAAGGCAAACCCTCGTTTGTACACAGTGGCTTCGACAATATTCCTCGAGACGTGAAGCAATAGATCATCAAGCCCATTAGTCACGTTCCCTGATGGATCTCTTGGCATGGAAATGCTCTGTTTACAAGGATCACGACTGACTGCATTTAATTTAGCTTTTACACTTGAATTTCAATTTCCTCTCAGGGGGAAACGAAATTTTCATTGCAGTGAATCTTTAAGTCCTAAAAAACGTATTTTTTGTTCGAATAATAATTAATTTAGGACTTAAAGATTATGAATACAATCCCTTTTTGGAAGAGGAGGTACCCCGCATGTAGGGAATTAAAGTTTGCAATTAATTTAATAAACCAATCAGTTAGCATTTAGGCTAGAGAACAATTTTTGTTTGATCAAACTAATGAAAGATTCATTCTCGCCAATTTAGAAGATCATCATCTCGTGTTCATTTATCTTTTATGTCTCGAGAGAACGTGCCACGCTTATGGTTTGGTACCATCGAGATCAGATCTTATCGTTCGAGATTTAGATGAAGGTAACAATTATTAAGTTATAAAAGCGAACTTAGAATTATAGAACATTAATTTCACATTTATATTATATTTCGTATATTAGATATCATCGACTGTATTGAAATTGAATTTAAAATTCAATTAAGTTTAATTTATGTGGCATGTAAATTATAGAGATAAATAAAGTTACTGTTTAGTGAATATTATGGAGATGGAAATGATCCCCATTCGCTAGAATTAATGATGTGTTTGGTTGCAACAAACTTATTAATCCAAATACGAGAAAAAAAATCAGTTTGGCTACAATCGTTACTGTATACTATTATCAGCGAATCAATATTATTTCTTTCTCTTTTCAATAAAACCATTATTCCTCACTTTCAAGATACAATATAATTTCTCATCAATTTTTCCCGACCATTTAGAAAATTAGTCCGTGCCATTTAACACACAGAGATACTGAACTTGAGTGTATTAGTGAACCCTTTTAACGCTAACCCAAACCATTCTGATGGTCCCTTTCTGCCGCTAAAGTACCTTTAATGAGACAAGGCATCTTTCCAATTTATTCGCACTTAGCAAATAATTGTAGAATACAAATTTTATTCACTTGGACTACAAGTGCCTTTTTGTATATTAACTAGAACCACGATCACTTTTAGTTTAATATAACTTTACTAAATTTCACATATTGGTTTTTTTATTCCACTCTTACCTTCCCTATGATCATTTAAATTAATATAACTAAAAAGAGGTTTTTTCATCATCTTGCCAAATCCAGCCAAAAAAATTAGCTGTTTTTCTATTAGGATTAGGACCTTTAGGTTCCCTTTAGGAAACTTTTGATATTTTGAATATAGTATTAATTTACATACAGAGTTCTGAATTTCAACTCAAATCATAGTTTGCGAATTATTATTATTTATCAGAAAGTTTATTGGATGGCATAAGAATATTCCACCGGCACATCACCATTAGCACACTTGTGATAACATGCTAAGTTTTCCTCAAGGTATGCGTGTTCCTAAACTACACTGGATGGCAGTTAGCTAGACTCGGTAAGCCCATAATACAGTGGGATTTGATTACGTGGGATTGCTTGATTTGCATCTACTCAGTAAAGGAGGTAGAGTTCCAAGATCGAGAATAGACAGAAGCTGCAGTGAGATAGACTCCAGAAAACAGAGAGTGAGAGAGAGTGAGTGAGTGAGAGATTCAAGGTGAAGAGGATGAGGCCCTTTCTTGGGGGTCTACATTTCGAGATTGAGAATCCAAAGCTCATGCATATTATCAACCTTCATATATTGCCATATCTTCATCCGTCTTTGACTCCACTGATGATGTTGATTCCTTTTAAGCCCTTCCTTCAACTACCGTTACGGCAAAATTATTCAAATGCATATTACATTCATCCCAACAGATTTTGGAGAATATTGAAAACAATTTGGAAATTCGGTTGGCAATTTCGAACTTATTTGAAAAAATTTTAATCAAGGCTTCATTGCTTTAATTTTTCTGTAAATTAAACAAGTGGGAAATGATTTTAGAAAGCCTTTCTAGGATCCTAGATAACATCTAATATAATAGATAATAGATAGATGATGGTACAAAATAGGTATAGGGGTCTGACCCATAAACCCACTAATTTTGTCAGGGTATTCCTACACAACTATCTCAAATAGTGTTTTAAATCTGTTTTTTTCTGTCCCCACTGATCGAACTCGTCAACTTAAGTAAAATTCATTAATTATACTGTCAATAATGCTTTGTATTTAATTACCAAACTCTTAAAAATGTATTACGAATACTTTCTGGTAATCATTAATTTGTACTTAGGTAGGGTCTTCCTGGGCAACAAGTTCAAATAGTGCTTTAACTATATTATTTTTGTTATCAAAACTTACTGGAATAATTGCGATTGTCTTTAGTTAATTACGAATTAGTCTGTTTTCGCAGACTCGTTTCATTCGGAATAGTTGTAAATTAACTAAGTGCAGAATCTGAATTAATTTTGGTTTAATTTGGAATTTATTAATTATAGTACAAATTGAATTAATTTAGAACTAATCTTGAAAAGAACTATTGCGGAATAATTAGAAACTAATCCGTAGTTAATCTTACGGTCTAATTATAGATCAATCGGAAATTATGAATAGGAAGAAAACAAAAAATTCAATTTAGAAAATCTTTATCTACAACTTTCATCTCTTAGAAAATTTTTCACCCCAGCTATTAAAACCAAAAAGTACTTTTTATTTACCTTTTGTCAACAAAAATCCCAGCTTTACTTTTCTGCAAATTTACCAAAATGTAATTAAATTTTCAGAACGTCCTTTCATGTTCCATACCACTAACTTTTAGTTTATATATCATTGAATTAATTCCAACATCCTCTTCAATTTTCATCTCATGCAGACAAACTGAAAGTAACCCGTTTGGAAGAATTACCCATGGAGGAGCATCCTAGAAATTCTAACAAAATTCCAGGAATTCCGACGAATTTAGGATACCGTTTTGAATTATAATATCAAAATGCTATTCGAAATCCGCTAGCATTTCGAATGAAACATTTAGGAGGATGGAAAACCTAGTATATGGGCTTTTATTATTGGAATCATATCGGAAAGAAAATTCACTTCTGACTGAATTGGCGACATAAATCATTATTGGAATCCAAATATGGAAATTTTATGGTAGATCAGAAAATTGGGATTTTTATTGGAACACTTTTGGAAATTCGATGGAATTCTAGTGGAATCGGGATAGAATTTATTGTCAGGGTTCTAATAACAGTCAATAGGGGAAGAGCTTCCTGGTGCATATATTTGGATGTGATTCCCGAATATTCAAGAGCAGCAGGCAGATGAAAACTGTTGTCTGTTTGGGGTCTATCAAAACACTAGCAGCATTCGTCTTGAAATGAAAATTATAATTAAAGGGGTTCGTGACTATGGATAAATTGGTGTTCTGTTTTATCGACAGCGGATAGTTACCGACTGCGGGTAATAAAATCTGTAATCTAATAAGTAGTTCACTTGGGACTCACTATCAAAAAGTAAGCGCTGAAACAACTCTTTCTCACTTTTCGTGGACTTATTATGAACTTTCCCTAATACTATTCTGAATTAAAGATAATTGCTTAAATTTCGGTAAATGAATAGTTCCTTGTAAAATATCCTGGCGCTAAATAAAAATAATACTCATTCTAAATTTAATAAATTAATAATTAGAATTCCAGAAATGTATCCAAGCATATCCAAGTAAAAAATTTCTTTTCATAACTAAAAGAACAAAAAAATTCAAATCAATTGTTGCCGAGAGCAATGGATACAGATTAGTGATATACATTGTCTTGCCCGAGTGCTTTTAACAGACATTTCTAAGGTCGCAACTAGATTAGATGCTTGAAACCTGATTATTGAGGAACGCGAGATCTAATCAATAGGCGTTCTCACTCCTCTTAGTCTTGACTCCATCCCATTCGGCAGGGCGTTCATCTCACTTGGAAGCCAAGTCTGTAATTAGAGAAAGCAACCGCGCGAATGACGAGCGAGCAAGCGAGCGAGAGGCAGAGAGAGAGAGAGAGAGAGAGAGAAAGAGAGAGAGAGAGAGAGAGAGAGAGAGAGAGAGAGAGAGAGAGAGAGAGAGAGAGAGAGAGAGAGAGAGAGAGAGAGAGAGAGAGAGAAAGCAGACGTTGATATGTGTGATGCGGTAGCCAAAAAGGATTAGCCAAGATGTTTCATCGTCGTCAAATAGTGGGGGGACATAATTGCCACTAAATATCCTTAAATTGATTCCAACTTGCATAATACCTGATGACCTTAATTTCAAAAAATGCGGATACAGTTATAAAAATAAAAAAAAAGATCTTTAATATCCTTAATTAAATATAATTTGTATCTGTTGCTTTATAGTGGAATTCTTTTTTATTTTAAACGTATATTATATCAGTATTTCTTTTTTTAAAAAGAGCATTAAATAGAATGAAACGAGTATTACCTAATTAAGTATTTAAAAATGGTATAATTTAAAATGCAAATTTATCAGATTCAATTACTAAAATTAAAAGAGCTTTTAAATTGAGATAAAAGGCAATTGTTTAGCTCGGCACTGTAAACTCGAGTCAGACATAAAAGCTATTTAATAATAACAAATGCAGATTGTACATTAGGGGAAAAATTAAATTCACTCATTTGGAATGTATCATTGTGGAAATTTTTCATTTGGATACTTTTACCAGAAAGGGTACTCTGGGAAATTTTTATCAGAATTTTGATTATAATTTCCGTTTGGAATTGCACTGGATTTCCCCTTCGGATTTGAGGTGAAGCAGTAGAACAGAATATGCAGTAGATTTCCTTCGAATTGTTTTTGGGCCCAGTCAAAGTGAAAGGTGTCTGGAGTCCAGGTGTCGAATTATTGATTTGACGTTGAAGTTGAAATAATGCAGTTCTTAGTAAAATAGAAATGTGCCTCGCATTAGAAATGATCTCCTTGAATGAATTCTCCTTGAATGAACTTGATTGAGACTTGAAGAATGCACTTGGTACTTGAAGAGATTTTTATGGAACTGGAGTCGTAGAATAAACTCGATGACAATACACAACTTGTTAACTTGGTCGCGGTTTCTGGACTGACACGAAGAACGCAGGTTGCTGATTTGAGGGTGACTTCTGGACTGACTAATTTGGCAAGGGTGCCTCCTATTCCTTTGCAAGGGATAATACGTCACACCACCCACTTTTATTTGGGTCAAGACACATTTATTGATTAGATTCTTAGGTCCTGTATCCAACAGGTAAGGACCCAGTGGAAGAGTAGCAAACCACAGATGACCATATTTGGTAACTGCTAATCCGGGTGAACATTTGGATCAATATGGTTTAGATTTCGAGAACAAGGATTCAGTTATTTTTAACTTTTACAAAATATTTTTAATATAAATATGCATCGCGATGACGTGACACATCACTATCCGAAAAATAATTCCAAACTAGATTTTGTTGTCTTGTGTACATTCCTTATTCTCTTTCAAGAGAAAATAAGATATTTGAATTGAAGGGAATATGGTATTGCGGAAATCGTATGTCGATAATCCCGCAATAAGATATTAATGCTCGCAATTACGGTCTAGAACGTGACTTTCAGATCTACAGCCTCCCATATATACATATGCAAAGGCTCGTTGACTTGTATATGAAGAGAAGAATGAGAAATGTTAGTACTGGTTGTGAAGGTTCGAGAAAAGGAGGGGGAAACCTCACATGAGATAATAACTTCATACAAAGTACCCGGTGGTCTTCCATATATTTCATATTACGAACGAAGAAAATAAAATTTATTGCCATTTCCTCTTTTTACATTTGATTTTTATTTACATCTTTTTCCCCTCTCGTTGAAAATATTCGGTATCAGATTGAGATTTTATCGAAATTCCGAATACAAATTCAAATTTTTGACGAAATTCTGACAGAATATGGAATAATAGTAAAAGACAGGAATTCTATTGATTCTCCATGATCCAGAAAAATAATTTTTTGAATGATAAGGAAAACAGAAAAAAGTGTTTTATATTATTTTTTATATGTCAATTATTATTAGATTTTATTTTACGTTTTTTTTTTTACTACGAGGAGAGAGAAGATGGTGTAGGTACATGGGTGCATGTACTTGGTGCAAAGGCATGCAGCGATCGTGTAATAAGATATTGCAAGAGCAATGCCGCGAAAGCCCGACAGGCAAAACAACGAACGTAGCTGGTGGTCCTGTTGATTTCCGTGCCAAGCGAACCTAGAATATCGTCGTTGACTGTCATCATCAAGTCCATACGTGTTTTTCCTCCACACCCTTAAACACACACACACACACAAATTGCAAATTCGTTGTCTTTCATTCCGATTCTAAAATCTTGATAGCATCCACGACAAGCAACATGGATTTTTATCTCTTTTAAATATGTTATCTCAATAGGTGCGAGAGAAGTTTTCCGCATCATTGTATTGAATTTTTTTTCTCCTCTCCAAACACATAGTGTTAATTAAAAATAAAAGAGGGGGAAAAAAAGAAACAATTTTTTCTACTAATAATTACAGGAATCTTTGACGAAATCTTTCTTTTTTCTCACATTTACATTATGTGACAATTTAGCGCCATTTTAAACAAATTTTACGGACACTTGTACAATTTTGCGGCACTTTGCTTGAAACATACTTTTGAAACGTATTATTACGTTTTTTATGAAGCAGAAAATAAATGCGTGATTTATAAAAAGTGGATGTAACATCTCATATTTTGTTTCTCGATTTTTTTTTTCAAGAGTGTGAGGTGTTTCAGTTATTTCTCTTTTTTTTTCTTGCGCAAAAATACGCTTTAAATCTTCATGAACGAAGAAGGAAGGAGAGAAGAAGAAGGTGGGTTTCGTAAAAATCAGTTGCTTCAGGACACTGTTTTCGAAAGCAGCTGCTGCTTAACGAGGCGGAGCATATTCTTAAGTATATACCTTATTTCTTGCCGACACAGTCCCACCAGTGATTGATCCATCTTCAACATCAAATATTTTCTTCTTCGCTTCAAGGGACACACTCTAAATTAAACATTGTTTGTTTTAGCCAAAATGAAAGTGACATTCAAATTAATAAAAAAAAAATCACACCCTGGAAAAGGTTGTTGAAAATTATTTTTTGAATATTTCATTAAGGAAGGTTTCTATGGCAAGGATTGACATGAACTTCTATAGGAATTGTAAAAATTGCAGAAAGTTTGGAAAAAAATTGGTTAATAATTAATAATACTTCTATAAGAGGCTGACTATAAGTTATTTGGTGGATGAAAAAAAATTTTTTGCAATTAACGTGAGATTATTGTTTTTTTTTTGTCAAAGAATTATAAGATTCGAGGGGGAATTGTATTCGTAATGGAAGTTGAGGGGGGGAAATGGAAAATGAACGATGGTTGAGATCCACTGTCGCAAAGGAGAGAACGCGGCACCTCGTAGCGTATGGATGGATGGATAGATGGACGAGACCTCGCTCACTTGGCCATCTTCGAGGCAAAGGGTATTATTAGTCCTCAGCCCGAGCGTAATGACTTAATACCACGCATCTGTGTTAGTTACCCTATATACTAAACCGACAACCAATTCGTATTTGCAAATACCTTTGAGCTAACTTTTCATTTAAATTTCGCTACTTTTTCATTTCACCTCTTTACCGGCCTTTTTTCCAGGAAAATATCCTTTTATAACAAAATATTTTCAATTCTCCTTCTTCAGCCTCTGTATTTGTCAAAAAAAACTATTTTTATTCAAAAAGTAGCGTAAAATAGCGATAATTTATTATTAATATCAATATTCAATTAATCAAGTTTTTCTTATTTTGAATTTCCCGCCACTGCAGTTCTTTAAATTGCCGTCTAGATGTCGAATTTCCATGACATCTAGGCGGCAATTTAAAGAACTGCAGTGGCGGGAAATTCAAAAAAAAGAAAAACTTGATTAATATTAATAACAATATTGTAACAAGATAAAAAAACAGAAAATTATTTTCTCGTAAATTAATAACAAAAAATAATAATAAAAAATTCCCATTTGAAAAAGGATTTTTTTTTAAACAGAGATTTCATTTTTTTTTTTTTTGCTAAATTCGAAAAATAAGAATAAATATATATGATTCGAGTCCTTGAAAAAATTTGTACATTCGAATAATGACGACATATTATTCGAGACGTATAAATACGTAAATCATTCATGGATTTAATCTCATAAAAGTTTGAAAAGCAGCTGGTCGTCAAAGTTTCTTCCTCGGGGAACAGATAAAATGCTAAGCTAGAACTCCCAAGCTCGAGAAACTATCGAAAGCTTCCAGCCGATGAGTTTTCAGAATTCTGTCGTAAAATCCAAATGCCAAGTGTATATATGTATATATATATATGTATATTAGTGTCAGTGAAAAGAGCTGTTCTAGAAACACAAAATTTTCCCCCTTTATTCGAATTAGAGTCAGGTAAATAAAACTAGCATAAGCAGAGTTTAAAGTCTTTTGAAAATTGAAAGCAAAACGATGAGTTTTCCTAAAACAATACCTACAGTTACATGCAATCAATATTCATCCAGGGGAAACAAAACAAAATTTATAATTTGGGAAAATATTTTCAATAGGATTTTTTAAGAAAATATTAAATACTGAAGTTGAAAGCTGAGATTAAGAGTAACAGAGAGAAAGAGAGAGAAATTTAAGAATGACTGAAAGAAACAGTGAAGAAAAGAAGAAGAGTAAAGGAAATAAAGAAAATTTACAATAATTAAAGGAAGAAAGTAGGAATGAAAAGTATAATGAAGAAAGAATGAAAAAGTGAAGTATAAAAGAAAGAATGAAGAAAGGGATTATAATTTTAAAAAATGAAAGAAAAATGAAATAAAAAAAATAAGAAAAACAGAAAAGTAAAAAGACAAAGAAGAAAAGAGAGAAATGAAGAATAGACAAAAAAATAAAAATGCAACAAAAATAAGAAGAAAATAAGAAAAAATAAGAAGAAAAAATAAGAAGAAAGGAGATTAAGAAGAAGAAAAAAGGAAGGAATGAAAAAAATAAGAAAAAAAGAAGAAATGAAACAAAATAAAGCAATTAAGTAAAAGAAGATAAAAAGAAATACAGAAAGAGTGAAGAAAGAAGAAAAAAAGAAAAATTAAAGAAACTATGAAAGAATTAAATAAAAAAAAGATGAAAAAAACAAATAAAGAAATGAAAGAAACAAAGAAAAAAATAAAATAAATAAAGAAAGAATGAAAAATAATAACAAAAAATGAATCAAAAATACAGTAAGGTAGAAGAAAGGAGAGAAAAAAGAAATACAGAAAGAATGAAAGGAAAGAATTCAAAAAGAAGAAAAAAGAAAAATTAAAGAAATTATATGAAAGAATTAAATTAAAAAGAGGACGAAAAAAAATAAAGAATGAGTTGAAGAAATAGAAGAAATAAATATAAAAAGAATAAAAGAGAATATTTAAGAAAAGAATTAAATAAAAATGAAACTAAAATAAAGTAGCAAGTAAGAAGAAAGGAGACAAAAAAGAAATACAGAAAAAATGAAAAGAAAAAATGAAAAAAGAAGGAAAAAAAAGAAAATTAAAGAAATTAGAGAGAATTAAACAAAAAAGAAGACGAAAAAGAAATAAAGAAAGAGTTAAAGAAGTAAAAGAAATAAATAAAGAAGAAATAAAAAAAATGAAACAAAAATATAGCAAGTAAGAAGAAAGGAGATAAAAAAGAAATGCATAAAGAATGAAAAGAAAAAAAAGAAAAAAGGTAAAAATAAAGAGATTAGAAAGAATTAAATAAAAAAGAAGACGAAAAACTAAATAAAGTAAGAATTAAAAAAATGAACAATGAGAGAAATGAAATAAATAAAATGAATGAAAATGATCCTAATAGAAATAAAATCCTATCAAAAGTTAAAATAAATGGGGGGGGGGAATAAAAATATATCGAAGAGTAAATAAAATTTAAAATAAAAATCTATCAAAGCGAATGTTTAAATTTTAAAGTTTTAAAATATTAATTTTTTTTTTAATTTTTAAAAGTGATAATTTTGCAGGAAACTGATTAATTGAAGTGTCAATTTAAATGGAATGTTTAGTTAACACGAAACTGACAAATAAATACTCGTAAGCGGACTTTATATATAACACAAGTTAGTGTACAAATTGAAATATTCCGATAATCAAAGCTCTCGCAACGTAAACCGTGTTATTCCCTCCAAACGTTTGAAATGTTATAGTTACATCACAAGTTTAAGTGAAGGGACAAAACTCAAATAGAACATTATCCATAAATGATTTCGAGATGTACATTTTCAAATTAGAATTTATTTAGAAAATAAAATATTTTTCCTCAGAGAGGATAATTTTACGTAACTTTTTTAAATCAAAGTTCATTCAATTAAAAATATTCATTTTTCAACAAATTGTCAAAGTGAAAATATCAGTGAAAATAAAAGTGAAAATAAAATCCTATGAACATTAAAGTCAAAAAGAGTAAAAGAGATAAAGTGAAAATAAAAATCCGTCATAGTGAAGGTGAAAATAAAATCTCTCAAAGTGAATGAGAATGTGAAATATTTATCAAAGTGAAAGTGAAAAAGAAAGTGAAAGTAAAAATTTGATGACAGATTTAAATTATTCAAAATGGCGGATCCAATATGGCGAAATATATTATTTTTTAAATTTTTTTGTCGCCATATTGGATCAGCCATTTTGAATTTTTGAAACTTGACATTAAATTATTAAATTATTAAATTTATACCTCATTTATTTAATTTATGACAGAAACTGACGATTTTAATTGCAACTTATAATTTTTTCAACTTTTATAATACAAAATGCATGAATTTCATCCTTGCATGTAGAAAAATAAAATCTTTCTAATTTTTTTTTTATAATTTTCGTAAAATGTTCTCCCTCTGTTTTTTTTACCGGAAGTTAAGAAGTATTTACAGCGTATTTTTGAGTACAAGAATATTTATTATAATAACTGTGTGTATGTATGTATGTGTGTTGATTTTTCACCAGCAGCCTCAGGCCAGTCATTATCGATATTTATGCTAATAGTATAAAACCAGTTATATATCTCTCTATAAAAAAAAAAATATAAACAGTTCAATGCATTCAGATTGGATTCTTTTTTCCTTACGATACTGTCATTAATAATTATTGTATAAAATGTGATTTTATCTTAAATCGTGATAGTGAATTAAATAGCGCAAATATCTCTCAATAGTTCCACGGCGAAAGACTTTTATTGATAATTTCAAATCTTAAATGAATTATACATTTTAAGAAAAATAAAGATTAAAATAACTAAAGTTATGTTTTTCTTGAGGAAAATAAATTTTATTATTTTTTTCTTTCTGATGAAGTTTTTACATTTTATGATTTATTATTTTGGATATTTGATTTATTTTGTTTTTTTATATTTGAAATTTATTATTTTTTACATTTTCTACATTTTTATTATATTTTTTCGATAAAATGAAAATCTATTGAAAATAAATTTAAAACTATGAAAAAAATGAAAATTTATGTTTTTTGGGCTTATTTTCAAACATTTTATTTCTGACTTTTCCCAGAATTCCCTGACCAGTGGCAACACTGAAAAAGAAAAAAAATTTATTAGTTAGCAGACTTGTATTGAGGTTAAACATTTAGTGAACTTAATTTTTAGTTAAAATTAATTTAAATTTAGTTAAACAATTAATTTCTCCCTCCCCCCACTCTTCACCCTACTCTTTTTTCTTTGAAATATTTATTTGGTCTAATTCTTTAAGAACATTTTAAATATGACGGGTCTTATGTCTTTCGGTACTTTTGCTGTCGAAGCAAGAGCAGTAATGACTTCATCAAGACGCTAGTCTGCCAGGATGTTATTAAAGTAATTACCGCCTCCCCCTCCCTCACCCTCCCCTTCTACACCCCATTACTTTACCCCCTTATTTATCTCCCACTTTTGATTTCAAATTCACAATGAATTATCTTCTCCTTTCTTTTATACTCTTGACATGCACTCTATTTACAAAGACACCAATAATAATCAACAACACTTTTATTCTTATTCTACTTGATTATCAATAATTATTTTTTTTTCTGAAAAAAAAATTTTTTTTTTTTTTATCGAATTTGCAAAAGAGCAGAAAGAAAACATCGGAAATGCATAGAGAACAAAACTATTTTGTACAACTGAGTATTATGAAAATCAGTTTAAAAATTTAGAGGGGGAGAGGAAAGAGGGAAAATTTTGAAATTTTTGGGGGTTTTCAAGATGATTTTTTGGTCAATTTGACGTATTAGAGACTTTTATTCCCCGAGATCTTAAATTATTGTTTGAAGCGTAAATTTTAAGACTCATGTGCGCTAGACCAAA
This sequence comes from Leptopilina heterotoma, assembly GCF_015476425.1. Classification (NCBI taxonomy): domain Eukaryota; kingdom Metazoa; phylum Arthropoda; class Insecta; order Hymenoptera; family Figitidae; genus Leptopilina; species Leptopilina heterotoma. The sequence continues at coordinate 340,624 of NW_025110812.1, forward strand.
AAGAAAAATAGAGATTTTTGAAAAAAATGGGGGTAAGAATAAAAAAATTTTTTTTTTTGTTATTTTTGATCATGGTAGTCGTTTTCAATGTATTTTTGTCCTCTGAACACGATCCTGGGTCTCAAAATTGTCTAGCACTTTAGCATTTTGAGAAAAGTGGGGGTAAGGATAAACAAAAATTTTTTTTTCGTTATTTTTGAACATGGTAGTCGTTTTTAATGTATCTTTGTCCCCTGAACACGATCCCAAGTCTCAAAATTGTCCAACGCTTTAGCATTTTGAGAAAAGTGGGGGTAAGGATAAAAAAAAATTTTTTTCGTTATTTTTGATCATGGTAGTCGTTTTAAATGTATTTTAGTCCTCTGAACACGATCCCGGGTATCAAAATTGTCCAGCACTTTAGGATTTTGAGAAAAGTGTAGAAAGAGATCCAAACTAAGGTCCAACCCTGACAATTATCCCCTATATTTATTCCTTTAGGTCAGATTTAAGTTTGCTAAATTTTTTCAATAACACGCATAAATAAAAAACCAAAAACCTAAGATAATACAGAAACTTAATAAAATAAAAAAATTATCCGAATTTAAAATTTTTTTCTAAAAAAAATTTTTTTCTAAAGTCAAAATGCAAAAAAATTCTACAATTTCCACCTCTTTTTCGATGTATTTAATTTAACTTTCCTTTTTTTTTATTGCGTTTAAACCACATTTCCAATTTTCCCGAACGAAACGAGAGTGAAGTCCATTCGGAGGATTTAGTCAATGTTCTGTTATATAGTGCTGCGCAAGGGAGAGAGAGGGAGAGAAATCCAAGTCTCAAATAGAGAAAATAAACCCTATCCGCAGTAGTCTCTATCTATTTATTTTACTCTATTATAGTCACTGAGAGATGACCTGAGATACGATTCCGGGTACAGAATTCTGTAATGTGGAAAGTATCGGGTCGTGTTTCTCTCGTGTCTGGAATATTGTTTTCCCGAGGAATAAAGTCATCTGATACACGCTTTTGTACCGAAAAAGAATTCTAAAAGTATTCAACTTGAAGAGAGAATATAGGAAAAATGCCTCAATGGATATACTATACATTTTTCAAGTTAGGTAGGTATATATATATATAAAATACATGTGTGGAAACAAAAAATATTCTTGACAATTTCATTTTATCGTATTTCTTTCTAATTTAATAACAAGAAATAAAATAAAATTTATTTACACTCGGAAAGTTTAAATTCATTTTTTTAAAGATTTTACACTAGCTTTTTAATCGGCTATTATTGACATAAATTCTTTTTTGACCTGTGAATTTAAATCTATTTGTAACAATTTTTTTAATCCACTTTTTGACCTACTTCTCTTGACTAAAATTTAAATTTTTAATGCTTTTAAATAAGACCCAATTTTTGACCAGATAATTTTAAATTGAATTTTTGATTTACATAGAGCTCTTTAAAGTTGACCTAAATTTTAGCCCTAAACGTTTTTTTAACCAGTTAGTTTTGACCTAAACTTAAATTTTTAACGCTTTTAAATAAGACCCAATTTTTGACCAGATAATTTTAGATTGAATTTTTGATTCACATAGAGCTCTTTAAAGTTGACCTAAATTTTAGCCCTAAACGTTTTTTAAACCAGTTAGTTTTGACCTAAACTTAAATTTTTAACGCTTTTAAATAAGACCCAATTTTTGACCAGATAATTTTAGATTGAATTTTTGATTTACATAGAGATTTGTAAAGTTGACCTAAATTTTAGCCCTAAACGTTTTTTTAACCAGTTAGTTTTGACCTAAACTTAAATTTTTAACGTTTTTAAATAAGACCCAATTTTTGACCAGATAATTTTAAATTGAATTTTTGATTTACATAGAGCTCTTTAAAGTTGACCTAAATTTTAGCCCTAAACGTTTTTTTAACCAGTTAGTTTTGACCTAAACTTAAATTTTTAACGTTTTTAAATAAGACCAAATTTTTGACCAGAAAATTTTAAATTGAATTTTTGATTCACATAGAGCTCTTTAAAGTTGACCTAAATTTTAGCCCTAAACGTTTTTTAAACCAGTTAGTTTTGACCTAAACTTAAATTTTTAACGCTTTTAAATAAGACCCAATTTTTGACCAGATAATTTTAGATTGAATTTTTGATTTACATAGAGATTTGTAAAGTTGACCTAAATTTTAGCCCTAAACGTTTTTTTAACCAGTTAGTTTTGACCTAAACTTAAATTTTTAACGTTTTTAAATAAGACCCAATTTTTGACCAGATAATTTTAAATTGAATTTTTGATTTACATAGAACTCTTTAAAGTTGACCTAAATTTTAGCCCTAAACGTTTTTTTAACCAGTTAGTTTTGACCTAAACTTAAATTTTTAACGTTTTTAAATAAGACCAAATTTTTGACCAGAAAATTTTAAATTGAATTTTTGATTCACATAGATCTCTTTAAAGTTGACCTAAATTTTAGCCCTAAACGTTTTTTAAACCAGTTAGTTTTGACCTAAACTTAAATTTTTAACGCTTTTAAATAAGACCCAATTTTTGACCAGATAATTTTAGATTGAATTTTTGATTTACATAGAGATTTGTAAAGTTGACCTAAATTTTAGCCCTAAACGTTTTTTTTAACCAGTTAGTTTTGACCTAAACTTAAATTTTTAACGTTTTTAAATAAGACCCAATTTTTGACCAGATAATTTTAAATTGAATTTTTGATTTACATAGAGCTCTTTAAAGTTGACCTAAATTTTAGCCCTAAACGTTTTTTTAACCAGTTAGTTTTGACCTAAACTTAAATTTTTAACGTTTTTAAATAAGACCAAATTTTTGACCAGAAAATTTTAAATTGAATTTTTGATTCACATAGAGCTCTTTAAAGTTGACCTAAATTTTAGCCCTAAACGTTTTTTAAACCAGTTAGTTTTGACCTAAACTTAAATTTTTAACGCTTTTAAATAAGACCCAATTTTTGACCAGATAATTTTAGATTGAATTTTTGATTTACATAGAGATTTGTAAAGTTGACCTAAATTTTAGCCCTAAACGTTTTTTTAACCAGTTAGTTTTGACCTAAACTTAAATTTTTAACGTTTTTAAATAAGACCCAATTTTTGACCAGATAATTTTAAATTGAATTTTTGATTTACATAGAGCTCTTTAAAGTTGACCTAAATTTTAGCCCTAAACGTTTTTTTAACCAGTTAGTTTTGACCTAAACTTAAATTTTTAACGTTTTTAAATAAGACCAAATTTTTGACCAGAAAATTTTAAATTGAATTTTTGATTCACATAGAGCTCTTTAAAGTTGACCTAAATTTTAGCCCTAAACGTTTTTTAAACCAGTTAGTTTTGACCTAAACTTAAATTTTTAACGCTTTTAAATAAGACCCAATTTTTGACCAGATAATTTTAGATTGAATTTTGATTTACATAGAGATTTGTAAAGTTGACCTAAATTTTAGCCCTAAACGTTTTTTTAACCAGTTAGTTTTGACCTAAACTTAAATTTTTAACGTTTTTAAATAAGACCCAATTTTTGACCAGATAATTTTAAATTGAATTTTTGATTTACATAGAGCTCTTTAAAGTTGACCTAAATTTTAGCCCTAAACGTTTTTTTAACCAGTTAGTTTTGACCTAAACTTAAATTTTTAACGTTTTTAAATAAGACCAAATTTTTGACCAGAAAATTTTAAATTGAATTTTTGATTCACATAGAGCTCTTTAAAGTTGACCTAAATTTTAGCCCTAAACGTTTTTTAAACCAGTTAGTTTTGACCTAAACTTAAATTTTTAACGCTTTTAAATAAGACCCAATTTTTGACCAGATAATTTTAGATTGAATTTTTGATTTACATAGAGATTTGTAAAGTTGACCTAAATTTTAGCCCTAAACGTTTTTTTAACCAGTTAGTTTTGACCTAAACTTAAATTTTTAACGTTTTTAAATAAGACCCAATTTTTGACCAGATAATTTTAAATTGAATTTTTGATTTACATAGAGCTCTTTAAAGTTGACCTAAATTTTAGCCCTAAACGTTTTTTTAACCAGTTAGTTTTGACCTAAACTTAAATTTTTAACGTTTTTAAATAAGACCAAATTTTTGACCAGAAAATTTTAAATTGAATTTTTGATTCACATAGAGCTCTTTAAAGTTGACCTAAATTTTAGCCCTAAACGTTTTTTAAACCAGTTAGTTTTGACCTAAACTTAAATTTTTAACGCTTTTAAATAAGACCCAATTTTTGACCAGATAATTTTAGATTGAATTTTTGATTTACATAGAGATTTGTAAAGTTGACCTAAATTTTAGCCCTAAACGTTTTTTTAACCAGTTAGTTTTGACCTAAACTTAAATTTTTAACGTTTTTAAATAAGACCCAATTTTTGACCAGATAATTTTAAATTGAATTTTTGATTTACATAGAGCTCTTTAAAGTTGACCTAAATTTTAGCCCTAAACGTTTTTTTAACCAGTTAGTTTTGACCTAAACTTAAATTTTTAACGTTTTTAAATAAGACCAAATTTTTGACCAGAAAATTTTAAATTGAATTTTTGATTCACATAGATCTCTTTAAAGTTGACCTAAATTTTAGCCCTAAACGTTTTTTAAACCAGTTAGTTTTGACCTAAACTTAAATTTTTAACGCTTTTAAATAAGACCCAATTTTTGACCAGATAATTTTAGATTGAATTTTTGATTTACATAGAGATTTGTAAAGTTGACCTAAATTTTAGCCCTAAACGTTTTTTTAACCAGTTAGTTTTGACCTAAACTTAAATTTTTAACGTTTTTAAATAAGACCCAATTTTTGACCAGATAATTTTAAATTGAATTTTTGATTTACATAGAGCTCTTTAAAGTTGACCTAAATTTTAGCCCTAAACGTTTTTTTAACCAGTTAGTTTTGACCTAAACTTAAATTTTTAACGTTTTTAAATAAGACCAAATTTTTGACCAGATAATTTTAGATTGAATTTTTGATTTACATAGAGATTTGTAAAGTTGACCTAAATTTTAGCCCTAAACGTTTTTTTTAACCAGTTAGTTTTGACCTAAACTTAAATTTTTAACGCTTTTAAGATAAAATATGTTAAAATTATCTGGTCAAATATAATTATAGGTCAACTTAAGTTCAACCTAATAGGTCAATAAGTAAAAATATCTTAAAATTTAAGTTAAAATTAGCAGGTTTTCTTGTTGCAAAGTAGAAACGAAAAAGAAAAATGTTCTATGGTTATTTTCATAAGTTTCGACTTAATAAGAAAAAATCAGTTAAAACCAGAAAATGTTTAGTTGAAAAAATTTTTTCTTTTAGAAATATTATATTCATATTACGATCATTATTTATACATTATCTAATTTAATTGGGTTGGTCATTAACGATTTTGACACTTGTAATAAATTTCTATTATTATTCATAATTACCATATGATCTACTTCAATAATTATCTTATAATGATGGAAAAATATTATATTCGTCACAAGAGAACATTATGTGTACAATAATTTTGATGTCTCACTTTAATGTAATTAATTCGTTTAAAAATTTAAATATGATGAAAATTAATGTCATTATCAGCAGACTTTAAAAGCAGGAGATCGTTTATTTTATACTTTTTTCTTTATTAAAAATAATACAGTAAACAAATAATAAATAACTAAACCATAAATAATAATAATCAATAATAAAAGAATATTATTTAAATTAATTTAAATAATTAATTTATTATCATTTAAATTAAAAACAATAATTTATATTAAAATTTAAACTATTTATTTTTAATAAACTATTTTATTTATATTAAAAATTGTAGAAAAGAGAGAAAATGAAAAATTAATTTTTTTGTATGTGTCGTAGCTTAGTGATAAGTGCGTTAGCTTTTAAGTCCGTAGGTCGTAGTTTCAAATCCCGTCATGAGCAAATTTTTTTTTAATTCGTAATTTTTCAGTAATTCTAGCCTTCAAGAATTTAGTAATTATTTTATTTGAATTAATATAAAAATAGTTAGTAAAAATCTATTTTTTTGTTAATCCTTTTTTCAAATTTTGTACAAATTTAATCGAAATTCGCATTTTTAGCAAAAATATGTATATTTGGATAAATTGTTTATTTCTAATAAACTATTTTCTTTGTATTGCAAATTATAAGAAAAAGAAAGTGAAAAATTGCAAAGCTTTTTTGTTTGAAAAAAAAAACAACTTTTTGAAAATGTCCTATAGCATAGTGGTAAATGCGTTAGGTTTTTCGAGTTCGTTCGTAGGTTTGAGTTTTAATTTCCCTTGGGATTAATTTTTTTTTTTAATTCATAATCTTATTGTTGATTATAGTTTTTGTGCATTAATTCTAATTGTCAATTTTGTTTTAATTCAAATGATTATAAATTATTTATTTTGTAAATTATATAATAGTTAAAATTAATTTATCTATTAATTTAAATTATAGTTAAAATTAATTTATCTATAAATTTAAATTATTTCGCTTCAAATTAGTCATTATACGTTAACTTGCTTTAATTTAGTCATTCATATTAATATTCGAAAATTCCTATTCATATTTTTTCTAAATCAGCAGTCGAAGAAAAAAAATTTTTTTTCTCTGTCTCAACGATTTCAACTGATTAGAATGATGTACGACGCGTTCATAGACATAATCTTTAGCAAATCGGCTTCTGAATCAAGTGCGTTGAATCTTTCTCGTGACAGTTTTGGGAGGTCGGTATATTCCCCCTTTTCTTCTCAATAAAAAAAAAAGAAGAAGTCGAAATACAAGTTTGGACTCCCCAGGTATCGTTGAAGCGATAAAGCAACAGCGGCAGCAGGTGGACGTTTCGAGTATAGGTCTTGAATCGGGGCCTCACATGATAGAGTTATTATACATCAAGGCAGGTGAATCTCTTTCTCTCTCTCTCTTACTCTCTCATCTCGATTTACCTGCGAGCTCTCTAATTTGTTTTCGGAATTCGTGAACATCATCATTCTTGTAAATTTTTAATCAGGAACAACTTATTTATCCTCTGGCTGAACAGTGGAAAAAAAATGTGTTAAATTTGTTGCGTATAGTTTTCAGGTGGCTATATTGTATAACGTTGTAGTTTTGATTCTTGATATTTGCTCTTGTTACTGCTGAAAAAAATGATATTATTTTTTTTTAAATCCATGTACATAGGAACCTATGTACGTTTTTTATATTTCAAAAATACCCATATAGGTACCCCTACAGGCGCTCCTATGGGTTTCTATATATGGGTTGTTATATTTTTAAATAGGAACCTATGTGTGTTTCCCTTAAGGCTCTCCTATGGGTTCCCATATAGGTTATTATATTTTTAAACAGGAACCCATGTTCTTGTTTATATATCCAATATAATAACCTCTATGGGTTATTATATTTTTAAATAGGAACTTGTGTGTGTTCGTCTCTCCTATGGGTTCCCATATGGGTTATTATTTTTTTAAATAGTAACCTATGTAAGTTCCCCAACATTCTCTCCTTTGGGTTCATATATAGGTTATTATAATTATTAAATAGGAACCCATGTGTTTTCCTCTATAGGCTCCTGCGTTCTACTTCTATAATAACCTACTCATATGGGTTATTATAATTTTAAATAGGAACCTATGTGTTTTCCCCTACAGGCTCTCCTATGGGTTCTCATATGGTTTATCATATTTTAAAACTTCAACCTATGTGTATTCTTCCTACAGGCTCTCCTATGGGTTCCCATATAGGTTATTATACTTTTAAGTGGGAACCCATGTGTTTTCCCTTACAGACTCTCATTTGGATTATTATATTTTTAAGTAGAAGCCTATGAGTGTTCCCCTAAAGAGTTTCCTATGGGTTCCCATATGGGATATTATGTATTTAATCAGGAACCTATGTTTGTTCCCCTACATGCTCTCCTATAGGTTCCTATATAGGTTATTATAATTTTAAACAGGAACCTATGCGTTTTCTCTTATTGGCACTCGTATGGGTTCCTATATAGGTTATTATAATTTTAAACAGGAACCTATGCGTTTTCCCTATATAGGCACTCGTATGGGTTCCTATATAGGTTATTATATTTTAAAAATATAACCCCAAAAGAACTAATATAACTGCCTACAGGGGAACACACATAGGTTCCTAATTAAAAACATAATATCCCATATGGGAACCCATAGGAGAGTCTTTAAGGGAACTTATGGGTTCCTAATTAAAAACATATAATATTCCGTATGGAAACCCATAGGAGAGTCTTAGGAAACTTATGGGTTCCCAACTAAAAACATAATATCCCATATGGGAACCCATAGGAGAGTCTTAGGAAACCTATGGGTTCCCAACTAAAAACATAATATTCCATATGGGAACCCATAGGAGAGTTTTCAGGGGAACTTATGGGTATTCATCATATTTTTAAATAGGGACCTTTGTGTGTTATCCTATAATGACTCTCCTATGGGTTCCCATATAGGTTATCATATTTTTAAACAAAAGCCTATGGGTTTTCCAATTTAAGCTCTCCTATGGGTTCCCATAGCAGATATTATATTTTCATCTACGAACTTATAGATTCAGAGAAAAAATTTTTGCCTCTTGAGAAATCTTGATGAATGCTGTGTGTTTATTATAATTTTTTTCCATGGGATGGTAATTTTTGATCGGAACCCATATATATGTGAGTGTGTGTATGTGCGAATAAGGGATTGCGTCAGGTTTTGAAGAATCGAATTGAGTTATTACATTGAACTTCGGGGCGTATATATCGACTCACCCTTCTCTCTCAGTCTCTCTCACTCTCTCTCTCTCTCTCGATCGAGCGTGTAGGTACGCTCTTCTCTGTAATAAAGCCTAAGTTTCGAACCCATCAGTTCTGCTGGTATAATCACCGAAACGCTAGCGTGGATAATTTTCTCCTCTACCCTCAGGACATGCCAGACCGACATGGTAGTTTTGCCTTTGTGTAATTGGGCTAGGACAGGTGGTTCCTTTCGGATATATCTGGAAGGAAACCAAGAAGATGACTTCATCGTTCTTCAAAAAGTCCAACCTTTGCAATTTTTTTTTTTGCCTTCTCTTATAAGGCGCCAGGTCTAAATCCAGAGCTCTCTTCTAATTATCTGAAATATATCATGTATACATATATATTATGTAGTCTTAGTAAATAAAAAAAAAAAATTCGAAACCAACGTTCAGCTGATCCCACCGCTGTCACCTTGAAGTCGTGTTTTTTCGGATATTATAAAAAAGAAGCGGTGTGAGAAATGTAAATAAGAAACTAGACCTAAAATTGAAAATTAATATAAATTTTATTTCCTAAAATTCGAAGTCGAGGTCAGTTTTTCAAAATTCAAAATGGCGGATCCAATATGGCGAACTTTTTTAAATTTATTGAATTAGCTTAAAACTTGATATTTGAGGTTTTTTGGGGTCAGTGGTTACTAATTACTAACCTGATATTATTTCATAAAAATTTTAAACGTTTGAAAAAATTGGAAAATTTAACAAATTGTTTATAATTTTTTTAAACCAATAGCAAATTTTAGATAATTTCCTGTATGAATATTTTCTTGAAGCCTTCTCTTTGCTGAAGAAATCGCACCAAATTTGAATGAAAAATATTAATTTTGTTTCTAGATATTGAGCTTTTTGTAAGTGGGACAACAATGGGACATTTATGTCCCAGGGGCTACCAAAGGTGCTACCAAAAAATTTTGACCTAAATTTTGACATTAAGCTCGCAAATAGACCTGCGATTCTTTATCTGCAATTTAAGTTTATTTTTTGCACATCACAATTTTTTTAATATAAATTTTAAAATTTAAAGTTTATTTTATGAAAATTACAATTTTTTGAAAATGAATTTTAAAATTTATCTTCTTTTGTTAACCTCAAAATTTTGACCTCAATTTTAAGGTTAAGCTCGCTAATAGACCAGCGATTATTATTTATTTGCAATTTAAGTTTATTTTTTAAAATAACAATTAAAAAAAAAAAAAATTTTTAATGGGACAAAAACTGTCCCTAATTGTTTTCTTTAACAGGTATAAATACATATATATTGGAAAACCCCGATTTTCTGTTTCCTCAAAATTACGGGTATAAGAAGAATTTCTAAAATGATGAGAAAAAATGACATCTGCAGGTTAAGAGATTATAAATGGTACCAGGACGAACCTTAATGACACTTTTGAAAAGAGAGAAAAAAAATTGGAAGATAATTTTTTGGGATGTTCTTTTAATGATCCAGCTCATTCCTAAAATGATATAGCCACCTAAAATGGAAACCCTACAATTGGTCAAGTCGTTGTCACTGATGATCACCAAAAAAAAAAAAAAAAAAAAAAAAATATGGTGTCGACAATTCTAGAGGCGCCTTATTGTCATAGGTACTATTATTATCCAACTGAGAGTCATAATTATCTATAGCTGCCGACAAAAAAATTCTCCTCCTCCTCCTCACCTGATGACGAGATAATCTGCACTCGTCTCGTCTATATAATATATAATTTTAAGAAAACAGGTGCAAATTTGAGACAATTTCCACATAAATGACAAATTTTTTTTTTAATTATAGTTTTATTTTGTATTTTTTATTATTTTTATTTATTTATATTTTTTACTCTTTTTTTATTTGTACTTTTTAATGTTTATTTATATTTTTTACTATTTTGTTATTTGTACACTTTTTACAATTTATTTATATATTTATATTATTTACTATTTTTTTATCTATATTTTTAAACATAATTTAAAAATTTACTTTTTCGAAAATTGTTAAATTTTTAAAAAATTATTAAAAAATCAGCTTTAATTGAAAATTTATTTTCAAAAAAATCAAAATTTTTGAAAAAAATATATTTTTCAAAGAATAGAAAAAAAAATTGTTCGTTCTTGTGTCTAAGCCATAAAGTTTATATTTTACGAGCGTGTGAAAAAGTCGCGCTTCAGGCCTCGAACCCTCCTTCTTTATTCGATCGAGCAAATTTTTTTTTTGTTGTTTCTTTTTTATTTACTTTTATTCTTCTGTCTCGGTTACTCCTTTCCCTTCGCGCCCTCGGGACTCGAACGTGGTAATAAAGACATTAGCCCCGGCCTGCTTGGATCATTCACCATGATGAAGACGTCCTGCTTCGGGAGAGCTGGCCAGTTAGCCAGTTATAGTTAATGCCAGCTGAGCTTAGTACACACATATCGCCCTTAACTTTTATATTTTCGACGAACTGATTTACGCCTTTTATCAACCTAATTATTAAAAGTGCCGCTGCTCTTTTAATTGCTTTCACTCTATAATTTTTTTTTCGAGAAATAAAACTCTGTGTACAAAAAAAAAAATAAAGGAAATTCCGAAGAAGTTAAACAAAAAAAGGGTTTATTATTTAGGATTATCTTTGTCTTCTTGACCTAAATTAACCTAAATCACTATTTGACCTAAATTGAAAAGATTGTAAAGTAATATTTACCCATTGACCTGAATTTAGCCCGAATTTTGACGATAATTTTAAGATTTTACTCTCTTTACTTTGTTACCTCTTGACCTGTTATAGTTGACCTATTTGACCTAAACTATAAAGATTATAAACAAATAGGTTTACCCTTTGACCTCAATTTTGACCGTCAATCACAATTTTAACCTTTTATTTTCTTTTCTTTTTTACCTTTTGACCTTTTATAGTTGACCTATTTGACCTAAATTATAAAAATGATAAAGAAATGGTTTTACGCATTGACCTCAATTTTCCCCGTCGACCACAATTTTAAGCTTTTTCTCTCTTTTCGTTTTTACCTCTTGACCTGTTATAGTTGACCTATTTGACTTAAATTATAAAGATTATAAAGAAATGCTTTTACCTACTGACCTGAATTTCGACCGACGACCATAATTTAAAAGTTTTTGAATTTCTTTATTTTTCACCTCTTGACCTGTTATAGTTGACCTATTTGACCTAAATTATAAAAATTATAAAGAAATGCTTTTACCTACTGACCTGAATTTCGACCGTCGACCATAATTTAAAAGTTTTTGAATTTCTTTATTTTTTACCTCTTGACCTGTTATAGTTGACCTATTTGACCTAAATTATAAAGATTATAAAGTTTACTGTTTGATCACAATTGTGACCGTCGACCACAATTTCCTGCTTATATTTTTTTACCTTCATTTTTTCATATCTTGACCTATTTGACCTATTTGACCTAAATTGTAAGAATTAAATTAATTGATTAATTGTATAAAGTAATAGGTTGTTTACTCTTTCGACCTAAATTCCACTTTTCCCGATTATTAAGATTTTTTGACCTAAATTTAAGTTTTTTGCCGATTGTTAGTTTTTGACCTAAAATTCAAAGTATCATTTACTGATTTGCCAGTAAATTTTACCTAAATGTCGAGATTATATTCAATTATTGACCTGTAAATTTTCACCTACTATAAATAATTATATCCTACGAAATAAAAAATTTTTCAATATAGAGAAAAAAAATTACAAATTTTCATAAATTAGTATTTAAATACTAATTTTGGGAAATTTTCTATTCTTTCGCTTTCAAAAATTATTATTTCTCATTTTTTTTATGAATTTGTTTTTAATGAGTAATTAATTAATAATACGTACACTGTTTTGTTTATTAAATGAAAATTTATTTTATTATTAATATTATTTTAAGTGATAAAAAAACTTTGTATAAAACTGTAAAGTAAAATTCTATATTGTATATAGTCTAATTATAAACCTCATTAGCATTAATGTGAAGAATAATTAAATTGTCTTTTTTTGGATTTATTCTTCATGAATTGAAATATTTTTTTTCATGATAACAGTTTATATTATTACAAGAAAGAGAAATGTTGTGTGTTATAGAAAATGGTTTAGAAAGTTTTGAAAAGTTGGTTTTTTAAGGAAAAATAAAAATATCGAATATCAATATATAAAAAATTGTGATTGAGTTTCTGTTTGCTTTGTTTGATTTATTGTTTCCTGGAAGGAAGAGGTAATTTAATTTAAAATTTTCTGATTTTTATTAAAAAGTTGTTAATAATGAAGAATTATTTTACTTCTGAACATAAAGTTTCGTAATTTTATATTTTTTTTTAAGTTTTTGATTTTTTTTTTTTGTTTAGTTTTTCATATTTTGTTTCTTATTATTTATTTTATTGTATTTGCTTATGCATTAATTACAAAATTTTCACCTTTATTACATTCATTTCTTTTTCATTATTTATACTTTGTTCTTTATTAATTAGGTTAAATTTTTTTAGAATTTTATTTTATATTTATTTCTTTTTCATTATCTTTTTTTACATTATTTTCCCATATTAATATTTTTTGCATTTCTTAGATTTTGTATTTCTGTTTTTTCCATTTTTTTCCATTTTTTCTATATTTTCTAAATTTTGTACTGTATTTGTTAAATTTTGTCTTCTTTTTTTTATTTTGCTGTTTTAATTTTTTTTTATTTAATAGAAAATTAGTAGAAAATAAATTTTTAAAAAAGTTTGTTTTTGATTCTTTTTTTTATTATTTATTTATAAATGTGTTACTAAAATATTTTCTGAAATAAAAATTTTTCTATAACATTCAAAATTTGTTACAATGAAATATTTTAAGGAACATAAGACAAAATTAAGTAACATATTTCAAGTAATAGTGAAATAATTTAATTAATTTTTAATTAGCGTTCAACAATGTCTTGGAGCTGTAGATTAAAAAAGAAATTAACAGTGTAGTTATTAAATTATTAAAACAATAAATTTTTCTAACATTTAGAAGATATTAAGTGTTGATTAGATTTCACACTAATAATTATCGTTTCGCTAATCAGGGCATCAGCTATTTTTAAAATTTTTTTGTTTTTTTTTATTTTTCTAATTTCAATTATTTTTAAAACAAAGCTTTTCTCTTTTTTATTAATTTTTATTTGAATATATTTTTTCTTTTTTCTTCTTTCTTCTTTCTATTTTTTCTCCTCTCTTCTTTCTGTTTTTTCTCCTTTCTTCTTTCTGTTTTTTCTCCTTTCTTCTTTCTATTTTTTCTTCTTTCTTCTTTCTATTCTTTCCTCTTTCTTCTTTCTTCTTTCTTCTTTCTTCTTTCTTCTTTCTTCTTTCTTCTTTCTTCTTTCTTCTTTCTTCTTTCTTCTTTCTTCTTTCTTCTTTCTTCTTTCTTCTTTCTTCTTTCTTCTTTCTTCTTTCTATTTTTTCTCCTCTCTTCTTTCTGTTTTTTCTCCTTTCTATTCTTTCTTCTTTCTTCTTTCTTCTTTCTTCTTTCTTCTTTCTTCTTTCTTCTTTCTTTCTCTTTCTTCTTTCTTCTTTCTTCTTTCTTCTTTCTTCTTTCTTCTTTCTTCTTTCTTCTTTCTTCTTTCTTCTTTCTTCTTTCTTCTTTCTTCTTTCTTCTTTCTTCTTTCTTCTTTCTTCTTTCTTCTTCTTTTTTCTCTTCTTTTTTATTTGTTAAATATATTTTCTCAGGTCCCTTAAATAATGGATTTGCCACTACGGATGAAAATGAAGACGATGATGACGACGACAATGATGATGATGCTTATAATGACAGGAATAATACTCCAACATGGCGAATCTTTATCAACCGACGAAATTTATTTCAAAAATACCGAATTCAATCTATCCTCGGGATTATTTCACGAAAAACTTGGAACCCTACAAATAATCGGTGGTACACGTAAAATATCAATAGTCCTAACAAAACTAAAAAATCATCAATATTTACAAACATTCGTCGAAATGTTGGACAAGGCACTAAACAATTGTCAAAAAGCAGGACAATTAAGATGTCGTGAAAGAATAAATTATCCACGACTAAAGAAACAAATCGATTTAGCAACAAATTTACGAGCAAAACTTTTAGAGGAATTAGAAGAAATAAATCTAAAGCCCACTGATTTTGAACAATCACGAAGAAAACGTCAGGCAGAAATAAATATTGATACAATAGAAAATAGTTTTGCATTCAGTACAAATTTTTTAGATGAAAATAGTATGACAATTTTAATGGGCAATCAAAATCATACAATACAATCCGAATTAGATGAACTCAATAAATTCGAACCAAAAATAATTCATGAATTAACAATTTTACAGAATCAATTGAAAAATCCAACTCTCAATTTTTCGAAAGAATTAGACGAATATATGATTTATAGAAACTTTAATTTAATATTAGAAAAAACTTCATTTGAACTTGAGAAAAGTATCGATGAATATATGAAATATCTAGAAGTGATGCTTGCCGTTATTAATTCAATTAAACAAGGAAAAGTTCATCATTATTTGATAAAAAGAAAACAATTGATTGAATTTATCACTAAAATCAATGATTTGCGGGGGAATTTACAATTTCCCTTTAGAATCGATAAAATGAGTGTTCCTGAGGTTTTGCAAATTTCTTCAATGTCTTACAAAATGGATGGAGACGATCTTCATGTTATTCTACACATTCCTCTAATTGAGAAGAATAAATTTAATTTCTATCAATTGCACTCGATTTATGTATCAAAGAGTTTGGTGAATAATACATTTGGTTCGGGTTTTATTAAACCAAAAACTAATTTTCTAGCTATTGATGAAGAAATAAGGTACTATTTTCCCATTGAAGAAAATATACTGAAGAAATGTCATAAAATTGATGGAAGATACATTTGCCATTTATTTCAGGCCTATTACAATGTTAATGAGATGAATATTTGTGAGGTGAAACTATTGAATTCAACGTCTGAGGAAATATTGCAAACTTGTGATATTCATGTGTCGATAAAACAAACACCATTGTGGACGGCAATTACGAGTTTGGGTGGTTGGTTATATTCGTTGACGGATGAAGAAAGAGGGATTGTCTCGTGTGATGGTGATAAAAATAATTCACGTGAAATAATTTTGAAAAATAGTGGAATTCTACAATTAACGACTGGATGTACATTGAGAACGAAAACAATAACATTACCATCATTGGCGTACAAGAATATTGATTTTCACTTTAGTCATCTAGTGATAAAAAATGAGACAACTTTTAATGAATCGAAATTAGTTCGTATTCTTCAGAGGAAAAATCGACCGATTATTTATTGTACTGGCTCAGCGTACGATTGTAATTATTCGGATCTTGAAAGTTTAGCGTTAGTTGATGGATCGTCGACTAAAATGGAGACAAATCCATTGATTTATATTATTTTAATTTGTATGGTCACCATTTTGATAAATCTTTCGATTTTATTTTGTAAAATTCGCTTGTGTCACGGTGGAAAGAATAAGAAAGTAAATGGTAAAATTGAAAATGATTCACGTCCAAGAGTAGCGGCTGAATATTTTCCCACTAAAATGAGTAAACCAGAAACTTATATTTAATTTATTGTAAAAAAATTTTTTTCCATTTAATATTTAAATTGATTTACAAATATTATTAGAAATTCTAGATTTTCTATTAAATTCAATAATTTAAAGAAACTAATTTTTTTAAAGCAGGTAATCAAATAAATTTTGTCGACTTTTCTTCAAAATATATTTTCAAATAGCCAACAAAATACCATAATTTTTGTACAAAAAAATTTAAGAAATTCTATTAAAATATTTTTAAAAAACTAATTAAAAAAATTTTTTTTTATTATATTTTTTTTAAATTCAATTATTTTCAAAAAATGGAAATAAAATTTTTTAAAATATTTTCATTTTTAGGCTTATTATTTAATTTTCGAGGAAATTGTGTATTTTTATATTTGCAACTAAAGTTCTCAAGAAAAATTTTTTTTAATTCGGTACATTAAAATATTTTTGAAAAATGCAATTCTTAAAATTTTTCTTTATAATTTTTTTAAATTCAGTAATATTTTTCAATATTTTTAGTTACATATTTCGGAAAATTTAATAATTTTCAAAAAAAAGCATAGCCAACATTTTTAAAAAATTCTTATTTTTGAAAGAATTATTTTTAAAATTTTGTAGAGAACAATAATTTTTTTGGATTTGTTAAAAATTATTGTAGATGTAATGAAATTTTGGCAAAGTTAAAAAAGAAATTAAAATTTCGGAAGTAAATTAAAATTAAATTAAATTTCTGAAGGGTTGAAATTGAACTTTAAAATATTTCAATTCCTTTGAAAAGTAAATAAGTAGGTATTTAAATATTTATATGACAAAATTATTCAGGTATAGAAATCAAATGAATGTGAAAATTAATATTAAAAGTAAAATAAAAAAAAATACATAAAAAAAAGAAAATATGATTAAAAAAATTAATGACAAACGAAAAAGCGAATCTTGAATTTTCAGTAAAAATACAAAGTGAAAATGAATGTCAAAGTGAAAGTGAAAATATAAATTTAAAAGATACCAAGAGTGGATTATTTAATAAAAATTTTTTTAATTTAAATGAATGTCAAAATAGGAGTAAAATTTTAAATTAATATCAAAAAGAAAGTGAATTATGACTAAAATTCAAAATAAAAATGAATATAAAAGTGAAAATAAAATTATACTTTCTATTAATGGAAAAGGAAAGAGTAGATTTTTATTAAATATCTCTATTAAAAATGGCTGTGAAAATGACAGGGAAAAAATAAATAAAGATAACAAACAACGAAAAAGTGAATTTTGAATGTTGATTAAAAATTTATTGTAACAATGAATGTCAAACGCAAAAAAGTGCGACAACAAAAATTAATGTTAAAATCGCAGAGAATTGTTTTTCTAAAATTCATATATATACTAAAAAACGAATGTATTTATTTACTATTATAACAAAGAGTCAGAGAATTTTGAATGTTGAGTAAAATAATGAATAAGGGTTCACATTTAATTTTGAAATATTTATAAATAAATAAAAAAATAAACTCTTTAAAAAATTAATTCTTACAATTATTATTATTTAAAGGAGAGCATATTAATTATGAAAATAATTGAATTCTTACGAACGATTTTATTAGAAATTTTTTAAATAATTGAATTTCCGAGAAAAAATTTATTACTTTTAAAAATAATTGAATTCATGTGTTGAATATATTGTTATTTATGAAAATAATTGAATATTGCAAAGAATTTTATTAAAATGCCTCAAAATAATTGAATTTTCGGGAATAATATTGTTATTTATCGACATAATTGAATTATTTATGTAAATAATTGAATTCTTGGAAAGAATTTTATTGCAATCTAAAAGAATAATTGAATTATTTCAAATAAATTTAATTAAAATTGTATTTAAAATAATTAATTTCTTTTGAACCAATTTATTAAAATATTTGAAAATAATTATTGAATTCCTGTGAAAAATTCTAATATTTTGGTAAATAATTGAATTCTACCAAAGAATTAAAAAAAACATTTTTTTTAAATAATTGGCTTTTTCGAGGAATTGAAATTAAATTTTTAAGAATAATTATATCTTTCGAGCAATTCTTGTAAAATTGTATTAAAAATAATTGAAATTCTTCCATGAATTTTATTATTTATGAAAATAATTGAATAGTTGCAAAGAATTTTATTAAAATTTTCAAATGTTATTGTTTAAATTATTATGTAGTAAAAACAAACAAAATTGATAATTTTTTAATTATACATACTGTTTAAAAATTATAATAATTAATAATTCAATGTTGAAGAAAACCAAAATTTTTACCATTTTCTCCTTTTAGACATAAGACAAAACTGAACTGTGGAAAAAAAATAAAAGTTTCTTAAAAATCAATACCAGTATTTGTAAAATTTGATCTGTAAGTGTGATAAGATGTAAATAATTTATATATTTCAAATTCACTTAGGGATTGTCCATTTATTACGTCATCAGGAAGCTTAAAGAAAAAATCAATATAAAATCAAAGAAACATTATCCATCATGGTAAATTGAAAAAGAAATTGTTTAAAATTGTTATAAACAAAATTAGACATTTTTTTTAAAAATAAAATAAAAAAACCTTTTGCATCGATTTTAAGTTAGAGAATATGGTAAAGATGGAAGAAAACTTTTTTCATAAGCAGCAAGATTTTTGTACTTTTTGATTATTATTATTATTATTATGATTATTATATTTTTTTTCATCCTCTCCATCCTGAATTTGGGTTATAGTTTCGATGTGAAGTTAGGCGAAAGTATAGTACAGGTGCACCAGGTGATGCTAACGACGTTTATTGGCCTTCTTGCTATAAACTTTTCAAAATTATGCGCGACCCAAGATTTTGTTTTTTGTTGAAATTCTAAAATATCTTTCGCAAGAATTGCGCCGCGCGCCGCCGGTGAAAAATGATAATGACTTTACTAAATTCTTTGATTGGAATCTAAACATCTTCTTCCCGCATGTTAAACATAATGTTGAAGCATTCAAAGCACATGTTATTTTTATTATTATTAGTATTTTTATTATTATTATCATATTAATATTATAAATATTATTATTATAATTTATAATAAAATGAAATGAAATGAAATAATTAAAATTATTATATTATAATAATTATTATAATTACTAATTAAAAATGTTTAATATTAATAATAATTGTTAAATCTGTAGAATAATTCAAGATTAAACTAATTTTTAATTATTATACATTAATTTATATGAATATTAGGTATTATTTGTAACATTTTCCAAGAAAACATTTTAGCAAAAAAAAAAAAAGTAAAATGAAAAAGATATAATCTGTTATTATTAATCTTTCCTCCTTTTTAACAAAATAATAAATTACTATTATTATTCATAATTTAATTTAAAATAAAAAAATTATCCAGAAAAATAATTGTTAAAACTAAATTAATTTAATAAATAATTTATAAATGGGACAAAATTTGTTAACTGCGTGCTATGAATATATTAGTCAATATTTTAATAAAAATTTTGTTAAGTACATAATAATTTTCTTTTGTACTGATTTTTTTCAGCGATTTTCTCTTATTTCTGCGGAAAATTTGATTTTCTCCACATTGAACATTTTTATTTCGACTTGCAATATTTTTTTTTATCTTTTTTTGTGTTCAATATATTTTTCTCCTTTTTATATTATTTTTCCTTTAACAGAATTTTCCACCTTTATTTTATTTCTATTTGACAAATTTCAAAATTTTTTTCTATTCCTCTTTTCTTACTTCTTTTGAAATTATTTCTTCATTTTTCTATTTCAAACAGTTTATTCTCTCTCTTTTAAGTTTATAAATTTTTTCACATTATTGTTATCAACTGAATTTAATAAAAAGTGAACAATGTTTTTTTTATAAATTTTCAATAAAACTTATTTTCTTTGAAACAATTATTATTTTTCTGTATTTCATTATTTTACTGTTTTATTATATTATTTCTAATTTTTTATTTTACTTGAAATTTTGTATATTAAAAATTTTTTCTTTTTAGCAAATCAGAGAAGGAGAGAGAGAGAGAGAGAGATTAGAAATCGATGACATGTAATTATCTGATAATGTAAATTAAAAAAATTTTTTTTTGTTAGTTTTCTTGATGAAGTTGAAGTGATAAACTTATGAAGAAAAGAGAGAGAGAGAGATGACCTTCTTTTTACTTTCGAAAGACTTTTCAATTTCCTCGACATTCAAATACCCTCGTTTTCTGAATATCCTTTTGCGACTTCCAATTTCTTTCTTGCTAACGAGTCACTGAAACTATTTCTATATCCATACCTTGTCAGCGATGAAGAAGTAAGTCGAATATTTCCCCTTTTTCCACCCCCTTCAAACTCACTTTAATCTTTTTTTTTTCCTTTTCCTTTGGGTAATCATCCTATAAACCGCCATTTGCGTGTGAATTCAATGAGCTATTAAACCATCAATTCTATTCTAAATTGTTTTTTTCCATTCGTTTTGCATAAGAACATCAAATGTTCCTTTTTAGATAATCTGAAATTTGATTTAAAGTACTTTTGTTAACAAAAATGTTCGGTACGGTTGATTGCATGAGAATGTCGAACAGAAAATGTAATAAGAATAACTTAAATATTTCCTTTGAAAAATTCTATTGGACATTAAGACTGCGAGTTAGGTTCTAAATTAGTCTGAAGTTTAAAAAAAAAGAATAACCAGATGTTATCCGTTTGAAACGAATCTGTTAGATTTAAAAAAATTGTCCGCCATATTGGATCCGCCATTTTGAATTTACCACTTTACGAGGTTCGCATAATTTTTGATTCAATAATAATTGTTAAACGCGATAGTAAAAATTTATCCATAATAATTAGCTCAGCATAATCCCTTAAAGGAAAATGAAAACCACTGCGTTTACGAAATATCTCACGAGTCATGTAATCTTTTCTCATTCTACAGTGTCGAACCTTTTTGCTCCTTCATCCTTATTCGTTTATTTTTTTGTGCGTTAACTATTTTCTTTTTCTTCATCTTCTTCTTCTTCTTTACCTTCACTTATTTTCCGAAGCGGGAAGGAAATTCTTATTCTCCAAATGCGTAGGTATCGATGCTGTAAAACAAGATTCAGCTACAGTTGAGGTAATTGCCAGTTATAAAGAGGGTTGAACTAAAAGAGGTGAATGTAGACAAAATGAAAAAAAAGAAGGTGGAAATATAGCGAAAAGTTAACGAGAGATAGAGGAAAGAACCTCTTTGAAGGTGAACTTGGCAACATCCGTCGTCGTGCGTCTTCACAAACCTGCAACATACATATATATATATACAGCCACATGTATGTTGAAGAAAAATCGTAAAATCCTCGGAACGTCGCACGTGGCTCGGCTACTGTTATAGTCCCAGAACTTGTTAAACTGCTTGTTCCTTCATTCTCATGTGCTGTTTTTTTTACATGTTTGTGAAATCCCCCCCCCCTCTCTCTCCGAATGGTGTGTATCGACTCCTGGTTTTATCGAGTTTGCGATACGTGGCGTGAACAAACAATCTTCTTCTTCTTCTTCTTCTTCTCCTTCCTGGAAGAAGCTGCGATAAATAATTTACGATTATCTCGCATCTTCGCGTAAAGAATAACCACCATAATCAGCTTATATTTAAAGGCGTAACGATGTGTTTGCATCGTGATACCTGCGGTTTTATCAAGCAAAGATATTGTGTGTGTATACCCACAGCGCGTGATCATGGTATGCGGATATGTTAGTTTCCTTATTATGCGCGGGGAGAAGTCAAATACATACGCCATATATGGTGTTGCTTGCATTTTATACGGTACTTTTCCTATTATTTTTTCTATTCCGCCCTTTTTTTTTAAGCAAGGAAACCATTGAGTAGTAATTAAAAAGTAAGAAGTAATTAAATTCAGAAGAAAAACAATACTCAGTAACCCAAAAACCCCTAGGTGTCGATTCTATAACTTTTCCACTTGCCACTCCCCACCTTCCACTGTCACTTCCCACTTTCCACTAACACTTCCACATTCCACTTTCACTTCCCTCCTTCCACGTCCCATTCCAACTTTTCACTTTCCACCACCCACTTTCCCACTATCACTTCCTACTACTCACTTTCTATTGTCACTTCCCACTACAATTCCCACCTTCCACTTTCCACTATAAATTCCTACCTTCCACTTTCACTTCCCACTGTAAGGTTAGGATATTCAAGTCAACCTTATTTTTCACTTACTTTGGATTCACAATAGGTGGTAAACCGCCCCACTCTATTTTTCGAACGGGTCACTGACCTGACGAGTAGGAGTTTCAGTTTGGGACTACGCTTCAACCGTTGCGGATGTTCTTATTTTTGAATAAGTATTAAGTGTTCTTTTCTCTCCATCATTTAATTGTTTGTATTACTATATTTAATTGTTATATTTCATTTTGTTTGCTGCACTGTTGCGAGTTTCTGCCCTTCAGTGTTAGTTATTCCACCTTCCACTTTCACTTCCCTCCTTCCCTGTCCAATTCCCACTTTTCACATCCCACCATCTACTTTCCACTGTCACTTTCCTACCTATAGGAGTGGAAAGGGAGCAGCGAAAATGGGAATGGAATGTAGAAAGTGGGAAATTAGAAATAGAAGGTGGAAGGTAGGAAGTGAGAGTTGAAAGTGGGAGTAGGAAGTAGAAGGTGGGAAGTGAAACTGAAAAGTGGAAAGTGTGGAGTGACAGTGGGAAGTCAATGGTGGGAAATGGGAAGAAAGAAGTGGGAATGGGCCGTTGAAGAAGGGAGGTGGGAGTGAAAGTAGAAATTGGTAGGTAGGAAGTGAATGTGGAAGGAGAATTCTAACCTTCCACTTTCTACCCGCACTTTGTACCTTCCACATTCTATTTTTAATTTCCCACTTTCACTGCACCTTTTCCACTCCTAATGATAGGAAAATGAAAAGTGGGAATGGAACGTAAATGGAGGGAAGTGAAAGTGGAAGGTGGGAAGGGGAGTATGAAGTGGAAAAGTTAAAGAATCGGCCCCTGGGGGTCGATTCTGTAACTTTTCCACTTCCCACCTTCCACTATCACTTCCCTCCTTGCACTTCCCATTCCCACTTTTCTCTTTCCTACCATCAGGTATGGAAAGGGAGCAGCGAAAGTGTGAGTGGAAGGTAGAAAGTGGAAAATTAGAAATAGAAAGTGGAAGGTAGAAAGTGAGAGTGGAAAGTGAAAGAAGGTAGTAGAAGTTCGGAATCCGTTCTGGATTTTGAGAAACTGTAGTCATTTTCGTAATCAGCGACCCCAAAAACCCCTGAGTAGCAAGTTTCAAGTGAATCAAATCACTTCTCATTTTTGTCCGACATATTGGATCCGCCATTTTCAATTTTTAAATTCTGACTTCAAATTCGTAAACACCGATCCCTGAGACGACTGAAGAATTTTACGATTAGTGGAAGTGCAAAACGACCTACACTCAATGACAAAAATTTTTTAACAACTTGGTCTCCTGAAAACTACCAAAAAAGTTACCGTATAATAGTAGTTAAAACTTTTTAATTTAGAATTTAAGAAATTTTAACAATATTTATATAAATTGTAATAAAGAATTAATTAGAGACCTATTTGAAAAGATTTTCCCTGTTGACAGTACTTTTATAAAAGCAGAAAAGCTTCTTCTTTTTATTATTACTCATTTCATCATTAACGAAGATTTCCTGCATCTGAAAATTAACAGTAAAAAAATTTTTAATAACAGCTATTTTTATAAGAGCTAAGCTGAAAATGTAACTATTTACTTGTAACAACCCTTTGGCCTCTCCTATTTTATTCCTTTCTTTTCATAAAAAATATCTCAGAGAAATTTGCATTTAACTTGCATCATTTATATTTAACGAGAGAGTACCGTTTCACAAGGATATTTTGATGTTCACTATAGCTGAAAGATGATAAAAGGTATAATAAGAGTATAAAAGGAGTTTCACGACAAAACGTCATATCTGCTATAGAAGAATTATTATTATATAAAGAAAGAATGAATGTAGGTCAAAGAGTAATAACAATTTAATAAATGATAAAAGTAAATTGACTATATATATATATATATATTTTTTTATCTCTCCCTGTGCAACTTCTTTTCCATTATATCGAATAAAGCATTATTTTATTATATATACATTAGTTGTGTGTAGAAAAAACTTTTTTCTATTTTGATAATTTTACATTGTGCAAAAATATTTATTTTTTATTGAAGGTTTTAGTGAAATTTTTATTATTTACAGCAAGGATCAACTTTTTGATGAAATTACATTCATTATTTTCATCAAATCATTAAAATTAAAATAGTACTTGCCACGCACAAGGACCGGAATCAACTGTAAGTAAATTATAGATTAAAGATTTTTTTTTATGAAAAATTTTATAAATTAAATTATATAACTCGCGGAATGCTGGTCATCGGACTTCATGTTTTTACAAAGGCGTCACCTCAATGGCTCACGACTCTTTAAAGTTCTTGCTAATTTTTTTTTAATTAAACCTCTCGACCTGTACTTTTAGGTAGTAAATAATATTTTAAAAATAATTTTACGGTTTATTAGCAAAAAATGTAACGCCTTCTATTCGCGTTACAACTGGTGTAACCCTTTTAAGAAAACTAAGAGAAAAATAAGTAAAGTTTATCCCTTGTTTTTTTTTTTTGCTGCGGTTGACACGATCAAAATCAGTGAAACGTGAAATGTTTCATGACGTAAATGTCAGGACCTTGAAGGTCCTGTCGGTAAAAGGAAACCCCTTTTTCGTTGGGTGGAAACAAAAATGGGATGCTGGACGGGAGATAGAGGGAGAGAAGGAGATTGCCAGTAATGCATCTATAGTTGCAACTTCTTTTGAGTGACAGGTTATGCTATATTGATGATAACAGCATGCCTCAAGCTTTGACTTCCATTTCACGCCGCTCTGCTCCCATCTGTCGTCTTGCTTTTGTGTCTTTTTCTACACATCAGAACTTGCAACCATTATTTCTTCCCCCTTTTGTTGGATTTACACCTCTCCCCCTTTATTTTCGATTAATCCAATTTATTCCATTCTATTTATTGTGGTCCCTGGGCGGATATCAAGTAACATTTCTCAAATATATATGCAACACAAAAAAATTAGAATTGTCATATTGTCACCATTTTTGGTGCTGGGAATTAATTTTGAAGAAGAACCCTAGTAGCCAAACTTTTTTAAAAATATTTCGGAGAGGAAGGATAACAATTCAACATCTTATTGAGCGAATTAATTCAAATAATGCATTAATTTAGAAGCCTGATAAATTATTTAAATTCTCTAACTAAAGACGCATCAGGGGGTCGATTCTGTAACTTTTCCACTTCCCACTCTCACTTTCCACCTTTCACTTCCCTCTACAATATTCCACTCCCACTTTCCACTTTCTTTGCCACTTTCCATTTTCACTTCCCACCTTCCACTTTCACTTCGCTCCTTCCACGTCCAATTCCCACTTTCCACCAACCACTTTGCACTTCCCACATTCACTTCCCATCTTCAACTTTCTATTCCTAATTTTCCACATTCTACCTTCCAGTCCCAATTCCGCTTCTCACTTTCCACTCCTAATGGTAGAAAAGTGAAAAATTGGAATGGGAAGTGAGAAGGTGGAAAGTGAGAGTGAAATGCGGGATTGAAAAGTGTAAGTGGAAGTGAGAGTGAAAAGTAGATATTGGGAAGTGAGAGTGGAAGAAGGGAAGGGGAGTAGGAAGTGGAAAAGTTACAGAATCGGTCCCTGGGGTCGATTCTGTAACTTTTACACTTCCCACTCTCACTTTCAACTCCCTCCTTCCACGTCCCAATTCCCACTTTTCACTTCCTTACCATTAGGAGTGAAAAGTGAGCAGCATAAGATGGGAAAGGGAGTGGGAAGTGACAGTGGAAAGTGGATGGTGAGGAGTGGGAAGTGAAAAGTAGGAGTGGGACGTGGAAGGAGAGAAGTGAAAGTGACAGTGGAAGGTGGGAAGTGACAGTGGAAACTTGATGGTGGGAAGTGAAAAGTGAGAATGGGAGGTGAAAGTGGAAGGTGGGAAGTGATGGTGGAATGTGCGAAATGCCAGTGGAAAGTGGGTATGGGACGTGGAAGGTAGGAAGTGACAGTGAAAGGTAGGAAGTGAGAGTGAAAGTGGGAAGTGAGAGTGAAAGTGGGAAGTAAGAGTGGAAGGTGGGAAGTGAGAGTGTAGAGTGGAAAGTGGATTTTGGGTATTGGAAGGTGGAAAGTGAAAAAGTTACAGAATCGATTCCCAGTGCTAGAATTTGGGATCATTTATACCAAATATCATTTTATACCAAAGGTTTTAGTCAGAAAGTCTTAAAATTCGAAAAGAACTCCCTAGAAATACTTTTTGAGATATCATTGACTTTTTATTAATAAAAAAAGAAACTAAAAAAGTAATCCCAACATTAATTTTTCTTTTTGAAAACAACAACAAACTAGTTAGGATAAATATTCAGAGTAACTGCTTTTGAACTTTAAAATTATACCTGTGTAAACCTTGTTGTTAATATAAAGAATGAAGTAAAAATGAAACTTTAGTAAAAAAAAATCTAAAAATAAAAACCAACTTTTTTTCCTCTCCTTTGAAAATTAATGCGGTGAAGGATAATCGGAAAGTTATATACAAAGGCTCGATTAAATCACTATAGATAAAGTAGAATAAAAAAAAATCCTTACGAGAAAAAAGTATAAGATGAAAAGAATGAGAGAAAACGCGAATGCCAGCTTTCAGTTCATATTGAAATTATTAATGAGTCAAAGCTGCACTTTGAAAGTCCATTGCTACAAAGTTTCTAACTTTGTTGACGACAAAGGATAGGAGTAAATTTAGCAGAATTTTAAATTTTTCACAAATCCTCTCCTTCGAACACAATTTTTTATTTTCTTTCCTTCCTTTCTTTTTTTTCTTCATTTCTTCCAAGTTTTTATCTCGTTATTCATATTAGTAAAGTTTTTTTTTTATCAAAAACCCAAATGGGAACATGCTTTGACATTATTATGTACATAAGAATGAAGAAAAGAATTTTTTAAAAATCAAATTCTTACATAGTTTTTGCATTTACTTGATGAAAATCAGCAATTACTATTATATTGATGAATATTTATTACTATTCTTGTATTTATTGTTATCTCTCAGCATGAAACTAAACATAACCAAAATTTATATTATATTTAATTTGTCCGGCATCGGTGATTCAAACTTGATTTATTCGCACAGAGCGGAAGACTCTGATAATAAGGGACAGGTTTTAAGAAAGAGTAACTGTTACATTAAAGTTAAATTATTAAAGTTTATATGAATCCTTTACAATTAGAATGAGAGAGAAAGAGTAGATCCAGATGTCTTCAGGGATACTGAAAAAATTAGAACTTTGTGGGATCAATCAAAAATTTATATGGGGACAAAATGTAAAGGTATTGGAACTTACCTTTTAAAATTATTCTTAGAGTCGTAGACCCAACAAGCTTCAGTGTGAGGTCGAAGAAATGACGTTGTCTAGCTGAAACAGAATATGCAGTAGATTTCCTTCGAATTGTTTTCGGGATAGCCAAAGTGAAAGGTCCGGAGTCCAGGTGTCGAATTATTGATTTGACGTTGAAGTCGAAGTAATGCAGTCCTTGGAAAAATAGAAATGTGTCTCGCAGTAGAAATTATCTCCTTGAATGAACTTGATTGAGACTTGAAGAATGCACTTGGTACTCGAAGAGATTTTTGGAACTGGAGTCGAAGAATAAACTCGATGACAATACACAACTTGTTAACGTGATCGCGGTTCCTAGACTGACACGAAGAAGACACTTGAGGGTAGTACACGACTATTTAAAATTTAACTTTGAGGTAATTCCTGGACTGACAAATTCAGCAAAGGTGGAAGAATATTTACAAATTTTGTTTCTTCTAGTAAAGTTCGCATCTTTTTAGCCAAAGAATAGAATTAAAACTATTTCCAAAGTGAACTGAATTCAATTGTCGTTCATTTTATTTATCGATGAAAATTACAATCATATTTCCAATACTTTTGGTAAATAATTTTGTAGTGGATTTTTTTTCAGTTAATAACAATATAAGGAAGTTATAATTAAAATGCAGAGTATTTCAATTGTCTTCAAAATGAAAACAAAAACTGTCTAATTATCCCTTAAGCGCCGGACTAATAAAACATTAACAATTGCTCGTAAAAGTATATTTAAAGTTTACTGCTGATTACGCAACATTGACAATACGACACCCGTATCTTGTTCTTCATTGTCAGGAATGTTATATTATTGTCGTTGTCTCCATTCTTAATTGTTGCCATTAAAGAGTTTTATAGGTCGTAATTTCACTCGAGCAAAAAAGTAAACGGGACTTGTACCATAAATCGTAAGTTTTTTTTAATTAGCAATTAATGAATGAATTGTTTAAGTTTTCCTTAAGAAGATAAGATTTCGGTATAATGGATTTTTCCTCCCATTTTACATTGGTTCACGATTGGAAAATAGGATTGTAAGAAATCTTTTCAGTCATCCCAAGAACAATAAAAAATACTGCTGGTTAATTACTCTTAATACCTGGTTCCTCTAAAAAAAGTTTCCCCATTCAAATAAATTTCAACCTATCATCAAACAAATCAGGAAAAAACAAATGCAGAAGTGTCATGAGAGGTTAAAAAAAATCCCCTTTGGGAGACCACTTGTTTTAATGGAGATCTCTAAATTTGGGTCCTGGTGACTTCATTAGCATACTTGTGTTCTGGTTCCTTATTTCTTTCAAACTCCCTTAACCAAATCCCTGGAATAACTCTCGGCACTTGTATGTAGCGCCTCCAGTATTTACAAGATTCAGTCCTGTTTGTTTTCCACGGTCATGCTCGCGAGTCCACCATAGAATGGTAATTACATGGCGGACAGGTTAAGAAGAAGGAAGAGAGAAGAAAGGGAAGGGGAAGGGTCTTTGGCGGAGTGGGGAGGGGAGAGGAAGAGTTATTGCGTACGAATAAGCAGTGGTGGTGTCTTATGGGAGTGGGTATATAATATACATGGTAACTTGAGAGAGGCATTAAGACGATCACCCGCGGCGAACACGCATATTTTATAGGGATGGCTCTCGTTTATTCCTCTCTCTCCCACTTCAAAAAAAAATAATTTTTTAACGCGATTTGCGTGGGTATCGGGCGCGGAATGATAAACGCCAGTGTCTTTAAGGAAAAAGCCGATTTCATTCGATACCTCCCACGAATCACAGCGGACACCTTATTGTTTAAGGATTTATTGAGAATTATGGAAATGAGGATCAGAAATCATATATGAGGAGAGAAAGGGATGGCTTATGGGAGATTTCATATGTGATTTAGTGATATTGCAGTTTTATTGGATTTTTATAAAGATGTAATTTGGTCATTAATTAGAAACGAGGAATAATGAGAGGAGAGAGATAGAAGTTAAAATTTACCTCCTTTTTCAGTTTTGTTAGAAGGGTTACACCAGTTGTCGACAGGTTACCTTACAATTTACCTTAAACATTTAAAAAAAATTTTCAGTGGCATGATGCGCCTTGTCACTCTATCAAGTTCGCGATAGATAATTACCTTCGGATGATAAAACAGAACTCCTTTTTATCTATAGTCACCAGCAATTCACTTAGGGTCATTAATCCAAAATGTCAGCCGCTAATGTTTGACAGGACCAAAACAATGAATAATTTTCGTCTTCCTGCTGCTCTTGAATATTCGGGAATCACATCCAAATATATACACCAGGAAACACTTTCCCTGATGACTTCGATCAATTGGATAAGTGATGGTGGACCAAATAATTCAATTTACAAGGTATAAGTTATTTTTTATAAAATTAAAGATTAGGACATATTTTCTCGTCGGAAAAGCCAAAATATTGCTTTACTTACAATCTAAAAATTTCATCAATATTAGATTTAAATATACATACGGTAGAGGCAGTAAAAAAAATTATGCCTCATTCCTTAAGGCAATGCTTTGGAAAATGGATGGATTTTTGTGTCGAGAAAGGCGCATCGCTTATTATACGACTCGGGGAAATGTCAGAAAACCGAGTTTATTTTCTATGGAGGTACTTTTACATTCTGTAACCTCGCGTGCATTTTCCTTACTGCATCCTCCCTTATATTCTTTTCTTTTTTTTTTCTAGAAAAACCCTTTTTCGATTCTAAATAACTTTTCTGACTATTCCACCATTGTGAGATTTGGAAAATGACGTATCGGGGTCGTCTAAAGCCAGCGAATAAGATCAGAATGATAGATGGAGTCCCGCGTCTTAGGTAACTCCACTATATATTATATACATACGCCTACGTCATTTGCATAGCTGACATAACATATTAATGCGTAATTTTTATTCTCCAAGACACACTGCTGTAATTATCTTTAATGTCAGCCATGTCACAGGAAATCTCACTTGTAAATATTGTGAGGTGAAGAATTATTTTTTGGGTATTTTCATAAAACATTTACCCAGAATATTTGAAGAATATTTTCAAGTACGGTATATTAAATTTATAGAACACAATTCTAATTTATATTTTTTCTTCTAAATCATAAAGAAGAATATATCAAATTGCAAATCTCTAGATTCACCGCCATATGGATAGAAGAGGGGTGAATTACCCCTAACCTACAATCATGTTGAATATTTGAATGGTCCGACATGTCAGAGGCGAAATCTGTGACGTTAGAGAGACCATTTATATATATTGGCCTCGAAAATGCAATTGAATACGAAATTGCAGCCTCTCAAAATTCATGACGATTTATAAGCATTGTATTCCCAAATGCAGTGGGCGGTGTATGGTGTACGCGCCTTTCGACTCTTGGAACTGCCATATTAATTACACTCTCTGATATACCTCTCGCCCATGTTTATACGTACGCTAAGAGCATACAAATTATCAGTATATCGCATACTTAACTATCTTTGTTTTTTAAAGCATGTTCCAATAACCATTACTTATTTTTATAATATAATTAATTTATTTGCAAACGGCATTATTTGATTATGCCTCTTTGGAATGATCAGTAAAGTTGATTTTATGGATGAGAGTTTGTTGTGTGGGACAGAATTGCAAGGATTGGGATCGACTTGGAATGATTGGAATTTTGTTTAGTAATTTTATGATATGAATAATTTTAAAGGTCCGTAACGGTTGTAATTCCTTTTTTTATTTACAGAGCAGGGGATTAATTTTTGGCTGAAGAATCTCTGAATTTAATAAGGATGGTGGTTATGCTACCACAATTTCCGGATGGAGGACATAATAATCTTTATCACCTACTTGATGGACGACCTTTCATACGAAGATCCTCTGATTTTAATAAGGATGTCTCCTTTATTAGTGGGTCTTGCATTCACAGTAAAATCTTTGTGTGGTTGCCTTAATAAAGTTTATCGCCTCCTTAGGGAACGACTTCTTTTCTGAAGAACCTCCAATTTTAATAAGGACATGCCTCCACAATTTTCCTGAACCTAACTCCTTTACTCGTGGGTCTTACTTTTACAATCTTCCAGTTGCTGACATCCAGACGTTCAGATGATACTGTACAGGATTTCGAGAACATCAAACAGAATATGGTGACAGTTTTTAGACTCATAAGGTAAGGAGTGAATCTGGACTCTACAGTCACTAGTCAAGTCCTAATCATTCAAGACAGAAAAACACCCCCAAAAAAGTATTAATATTTAATGATGAATAAAATGCTAAAAGTTTTTCCACATCCACATCTATAGAGTGAATCTAGACTCCACAGTCACTAGCCACGTCCTAATCATTCAAGACAGAAGAACACCTCCAAAATGGTATTACTATTTAATGATGAATAAAATGCTAAAAGTTTTTCCACATCATCTCCCCTTATGGAAAAACATCCCCCAAAATGGTATTAATATTTAATGATGAATAAAATGCTAAAAGTTTTTCCACATCCACATCTATAGAGTGAATCTAGACTCTAAAGTCACTAACCAAGCCCAAATCATTCAAGACAGAAAAACACCCCCAAAAAGGTATTACTATTTAATGATGAATAAAATGCTAAAACTTTTTCCACACCTTCACGCCTTATGGAAAAATAATAAATGCAAATCCATATCCCACGCAATGTCAAACAGAAAATTTTTTCTCATCAAACTTATAGTTATAATTACTTTAAAATTAATAGACACAGGATACTCCTGGAGTAATATGAAAATGGCTTATGTTTGTTTAACGGACAGTTTAGACATTGAGCATTATTTGCGAGATTGCGTTTAGCCTTCAGGCTTCGCGTATTACCATTGAATAGATAATTCATAAGCCCTTGCATTGCCCTTTCTAGTAAATCACAATGAATGAACAATTTTTTATCAAAAGAATAGAGATTGATATACAGCACAATAATGTAGTGGTCTTGACAGGGGGAAAAAAGCAATAGAGGGCGGATCCACTCAAAGAGGGATTAGTGCTTCCGAAGCACCTTTTTTGAATACTTATACACAGTATACATTACTGATTCATATATTTCAGCAACTCATTCGCGAACTATAAATCTCCCACGTGTTCCGGAAACACAATATAACGGAAATAAATATTAAAAGTGGCAGGATTATAATAATAATAAAATCATTGAAAAGGGGCAAGTGCTTAATGGATACGAGAATATGTATATTCTGTAATTATGATTTTTTGTTGCTGGGCATTTTTATAAGGCAAGGTTTGTCATTTTTGAAAAAAGTCAGCTTAGTTTTAAATTCAAATATGCGGGGTTAATTAATTTTTGAAAATTGACGTTGTGGAAACTAACTCAACTGTTGGGGATGTTGGAGACTAACTCTACTGGGAATAGAAATTACTATTAGAAGTCATTAAGGGTTCTGATATTGCTTTTGAAAAATTTGTTTTGATTCTGAAAAATAGAAATATTGATGCAGTTGACAAGTAGGTGGGTGGAATGTAGCAAGAATATGTATGCGAAATAACCGCCTCTTCGCTTGTAGCAATTTATATATATGCGCTTTATGGTAACGCCCAAAGTTTGTTCAGCGACGCGATTTCCTGCCCTCTCGTTTGAACGATTCATGAGATCCAGCGTAATGCTGTTGCCCTTGTATGGAATTCGACACGTTCCATTTACATTCACCTAAGTGTCAATGCAGTTTTTTTGCATTTGACCTAAAATACTGTTGTCTATTTTCGTTTCCTCCTAATAGTTTTGGATTAGTAGCAAAGCACTTCATATTTGAAATATTTTGGATTTTTTTTACAATGGGAAAAAATAGAACGTACTTATGTAGTGTCCGACAGGAATGAAGTTACCATGAAGATGGAGTTTAGTGCAAGACAGATATCATTGGAAAGCAACAAGGAGGAGCCTTAACTGGGTAGAACCGTGAACATATTCGTTTTCTATAAGGAGTATGGCGCTGGCTAACTGGCTCTATCGCCAGAGCCTATCAGTCGTTAGCGTTTATGTTGCAGTTGGCATCCCTCGAGGGTAAGAGGCTTCTGCTTGTGCTGCAACAACTGTAGCAGTGCATTGCCCCTTCTAAACTCCTTAGGTAGTTCGAATGTCGAGGTGTGGGCATCAGCGATAAAAGATACCACCCAGTAAATGGTTTATTTAAATGCCACAGGAGTTATGACCCTCTCTCCGTCTATACCTTCTATAACGAGGTTTTCTTCTACTTGTGTGAAAATCTCACTTTGATACAAAAACTGCTCTGCCAATTTCTTCGTAAAGTTAAATTTTATGAATTACGTACTTTTTGGTATAAGATTACCTGGTGGTCTTGTTTGGGTAGTTCCTCTTTCTTTTTCTTTGATTCTAATTTTTTTTTTATTAGAAAGGACTAGCGCTCAACAAATCATTAATCTCAAATTTTGGAAAAGATTTCCAGTTTATATGTAAAAAAAGAAAAAACATAATTCATTTTCAAATTGTTCGGTTAGTGGAGTATCATGTACCCCTAAAACTATTCTCATTTTTCATATAGAAAAAAAGTAGCGAGTTGTATGTCCCATGGGAGTTTTTCTGTCCGCTATGTTTTTACTCTGATAAATATAAAAAGTTCCACATAATAGTCCATTGTATCGCATAGTAAAAAATTCTCGGTAAACCGGGGTAAACTTATAATTATTCCAAGAGTATTAATAAATAATGTTTCCTGCATTATTTAGAATGCAATTTAAATTTTTAACTTTTGTATAAAATAAAGTTACTTAGAGTAAAAATATCAACTTTAAGGTAATGCCTTCAGTTAATAATTTGTTTTTATTTTTGATCTTTGTTGAAGGGTTCCGTTATGTATATGGAGAACAAAGGGTGTTACATTAACAGACCCTTTATTCTTGACATTGACGAGACTATACACGTGTCGAGGGTTTTGAATGGACAGAATAGATTATCCGTTGTTTTGATGTATTCAACAAAGCGTATATACTCTTCAAAGCAGACAAAAAAAAATTATAATCAAAAAATAAAAACTGTTTCGCAAAAAAGAAAAACGGACAACACCTCACACTGGGATTTTACGTTGAAAGTTAGTTTTAATTAATGACCTCATTCAATGAACATTTCGTGCAGAAGAAAAAAGAAAACCAAATCTATAGATTCAAAAGAAAATAGTAAAACTTGAAAAAATGTGGTAATAATGTAAAACAATTCATTAAAAAAGTTTTACTAAAAAATAAAGAAAAATATATAAAGGTTCTGAGATGAGAAAGTTTTGGAAAAGTTTTCTTTCGTCTTTCTCATACTTGTTTATCTTTTCTCAGTTACCTGGCTTTGGTTATTCTTCCTTGGGTATTAAAAGGTGCTGAGGCCAGCGTTGTACGAAACTTGAGAAAACCGTAACTTTGTTATCATCCTGTTAACAGCTGAAGTTGTCTTCAATTAGTCAGTGCCGCTTTTCCACAGGGAGATTAAATTAATTGTTTTTAACCGTGCACCAAACTTGAGTGAATTATGAGACGTGAAAATTAAAAGCCCTCAACCTGCCTCTTTCGATAAATCACAATCGCACGTGGTTTCTAGTAATACAAGTATAATAATTGACAATGATTTGTGATTCATTTTGTTTTGGATGAAATTTTGTTTTGTTTAAAAATTTTTTCAAAATAGTTTACATAGCCTGGACGCTACCAAACTCGGAGCTTTACTATGATATATATAGAAAGAACAAAAGTGAATTTTGCCGTCGACAATTGATTGTCTTGAGGTCATTGAATAATAAAAGCAAAAATAGAAATGTTTACAAGACTGCGAATTTACAATAGGAAAGTGGCGCATAATCGATGAACTTTTGGAAAAGGTGTACTTAATTCAAACATTTATAAAATGGTGTGACTGAATATTTATCAGAGCAGTCCAACCGTGTCGCAGAAAGCTATATTGCACTGGCATAAAACATCCCATTATTCAACGTGAAAGCCCAAACTATTTGCTTTTTCGTTATCCACACATTGAAAATGGTCAGCTTTTCACACTTTCTACCTTTTACAATTTTGCTATCAATGACATGTAATTGAACATGGATTTAATTCAAAACTAACGTATCAGTTTTCTTTTGGCACGATGCATCAAAAGAATTTTACCATTCAGGAAATCTCTAATTCGTTGAGAGGATGAAAATCTGATCATCCAGTAAATGTTGAAATCATTTTTCCAGGTCGAATATTTTCTTTCCCAACCTTTTTACAATTTAAGAGTATACGCAGTTTTTTTTTTGGTGTAAAAAATTAAATTTCCCACTGAGATATAATTTTGCTTTCACAAAAGCCTTAGGGAAATTTTTTTTAAAGAGTCTGGCACCTAAGGGTCTGGCCAATGGTGTGCTTTTACTACTTGACGAGTCACTAACATCGTACGTATGCAATGCAGGCTTGCACCAGACGCCTCTCAGACCACTCGAGAGAGAGAGAGCCCAACAATACACACATGGTACATATATGTGTGCGGTGAGTTTGAGGGTGCCATGTACACTGAAAGCTATTCGCAATAACTTAAAGCCTCTGAGATACCCTCCTTGCTTGGCCAAACGTACTGGCTGAGTCAGACATCTAAACCCTCAGGCTTCGAGCTTTTTTGTGAGCTACTCTCGAAGCTTCTATGTAAACCAATCCTGTTCGTACGCGATGTACATGATAGGCACCTTCAGAGTTTGGACCTTTTTTTCTCAGATGCATATAGTAAAATCCCACACGACGAGCGCGTTTTCAAAATGCTTTTCAAATACAAAATAGTGAATAAAAAGAACACCAACAAACATTGCCGGATGTGAAAGAGATGCTAAAAGCCTTGTATACTTGAGGAGCAAAAAAGGACAGTTTGTTTATTTTTCCTCCGAAGAAGTAAAATTATCTTTTTACTGTTGTAATAAAAATAGAGATGATAAAATATGAGATTGATTATTTGAAGACCGCAAAAGTTGAACTCTCTCTCTCTTTCTTCTCATTCATTGATTTGCTTTTCAACCCCCTTGGAAAAAGAATTTTACCTTATCTCCCGAAGCTACTTGTGGCTGTCGAATAATGGATTCTCGTTTCGAGGAAATCTGACAGAAAGGACCCATCGATTTCACGCGTCAGAGCGCATCTGTCGAGATGAAAAAACTTTTTAATCGACAAATTCTCTCCTCAATTTTTTTTTCATTCTGTCTCTTAAATATCTTCAATTTTGACAATTGGGGAAGATTTTACAACAAATGAAAAGACCGAAAATAAATTAATATTAGTTTATTGTAGAGAAATTAAATATTTTTTTTTCGCGGAGTGGTATTCTTATAGTTATGCATACTATTACAGTTTATCTCATTAGTGTGAACAATCAGTCTAATAATCAACAATTAAGATGACCTACCAGTGGTTAACACTATTCTTTAGTCGAGTTCATCAGGAGAAGTACTTTCTGGTGCATATATTTGGACGTAATTCCCGAATATTCAAGTAGTTGAATTTTAGAATTCAGTCTTCTGACGATTAAATTAAGTAGTGTCTAATTAAAATTAGATCTAATATCAATAGAAATTGAATAGATTTGTGATAATTTAGTGGTATTTAAAACAGTTTCAGTTTTCACGTCACAATACGGTGAGATATTCCCAACTGAACAGAATCATCTAAAAGTATGGGAAAGGGGTATTTTCGAGTATTTATTTAAATTCGATGAATAATTAACAATATTATTTACGCATTTCACTTAAATATGTTTGATTTAGTACTAAATGTGGAAAAAAATACATTTGAAGCACTTTTTGAGATAGTTGTGTAGGAACACCCTGTCAAAAAGAATAGAGGTCCATAGGATCGATCCTCTAGTTTTTTTTCGAAGTTGACTATCATTGGATTTTATTTTCTATTGATTTAGGAATACTTGATTGAATGAAAAATTTGTATCGAAAACGTATCCGTCATCCCTATGTTTGAAGCAGAGCTAATCGTCTATGATCATCTAAAAATGGCGAAATATTGTGTTTTTGGAATTTTATTTAATCGACTGACTAATTAACAATATTATTTAGGAATATCACTCATAGACGTTTGATTTAACACCAGATGTGGAAGAAAATGTATTAAAAATAATCTTTTAGGTAGATGTGTAGGAATACCCTGCCAAAAAAAGTGGGTGTGCATAGA
Source organism: Leptopilina heterotoma (assembly GCF_015476425.1). Taxonomy (NCBI): domain Eukaryota; kingdom Metazoa; phylum Arthropoda; class Insecta; order Hymenoptera; family Figitidae; genus Leptopilina; species Leptopilina heterotoma. The sequence continues at coordinate 378,562 of NW_025110812.1, forward strand.
GTCCTTTGTAAAAGTATTTTTTTTGTTGTTTACCTAAATCCAATGAATAATTAGAAATATTATTTACGCATTTCTCTTAAGTATGTTAGGTTTAGCAGTAAATGTGGAAGAAAATACATTTAAAGCATTTTTTGAGATAGTTGTGTAGGAATACCCTGACAAAGAGAATGGGGGTCCATAGGATCGATCCTCTGTACTTTCTTTTCGAAGTTGACTAGCATTGGATTTTACTTTCTCTTGCTTTAAGAATAATAAATTAATTGAAAACTTAGTATCGAAACGTCTCCTTCACCTTGATATTTACTAAAAACTTTGAAATAGCGCTAATCGTCTATGATCATCTAAAAATACCGAAATATTGTGTTTTTGAGATTTCATTTAAATAGACCGACTAGTTAACAATATTATTCAGGAATATCACTGGCAAAGGTTTGATTTAACACCAGATGTAAAAGAAAATGTATTAAAAATAATTTTTTACATAGTTGTGTAGGAATACCCTGACAAAATGTGTGGGGGTACATAGGGTCGACCCTCTGCTCTATCTATTTGGCATTGTCGCATTTAACGTTGGATTCTAAGAACACAAAATAGCAGATCCAATATGGAAAACAAACTTTTTAAAATGTTTTAACTTTACCTTGACTACACAAATTTCAAATGAATTGGAAAACATTATGAATTTTTAATCTTTCAGTATTATATTCCCTTCTCCATAAATATGGATTTAGCTATACGTCAAAAATTCAATGTGAAATAGGAATAATTGAAAAGATGTTATGAAACAATTCTCTCCTTGAAAATGTAGAAAAATAAATTACTGACCTATATCATTTTCTAAAAATAAATGTGTATTTTTCAAAAGAATATTTTTTTAATAAACCAATTTTTATATAATACTATCATTTTATACCTTCATATATATTTTTTTCCGCAGAAATTATTTTTACTTCTGAAATACTCATTTTTCAAATTTCCTCTATAGAGAAAAATTCTGACATTGATGATTGACACGAGTTGGGATTTCCAATCTCATGAATTTCCGCTTTCATGAGAGATATCAACGTTATATGGTAGAAATGGGTGCGGTGTATAAGGCATAAGGGAAGAGTCGTCGACTTTCTCCAAAGCCGATAAAAGCGTCGAGTCAGCCAATTATCTGGATGGCCAGAAAATTGAAATAGTTATTGATGAACACTCAGTGAACGTGTACCTTCCACAGGGGTCTGCAAATGGCCTCTCGGCAAAGTGGCAAATGTAAAAGGCGAGAGGTGAAAGGTCGATGATGCATATTATATAAGAGGAGATTTTCGAATCGTAAGAGGTTTTTTTTTCTTTTTTTTTGCTTCTCAACAATGGAACGTCTTCAAAGGGTCCAGAGTAAATGGATTTGTATGTAAAAAATGTGAAATCAACTTCAACCAAATGGATAATGCATTAAAGAATCAGATAAACTGTTTTTTCTAAAATGTTTTTTAGTTTTCCAAGACCAAATTAATACACTAATTCAATTACAACAATACACACTACCTCGACGATAAATAAATACACTTTTGTTCTTTCTAAATATATATCATAGATCACATGGCATCAAATCTTAAATAAATTTAAAAAATAAAAGAATAATTATTTTTTTATTGGATCATCTTCCACTGAAATTTTGTAATTATCAACAGTAGTTAACATAAAGCGAAGAGACTACAAAGTTTGGGTGGGGAGTTCAACGTCCAAAATCAAATATGCAACAGACGCTGAGGTGAGAAGTGTCAGAAACTCGTTGCCCTCAAGTTGGCTTAGTAACTCTGACAGCATCTAACTTGTTTTGAATCCCAAGGGTTGTTAAATTGAAAACTTGTTTTAAACAGTCACCAAATTTACGAGGAAATTAAAAATAAAATTGCAACATTAAAATTTATCATCGAAAAAGAAACTTTCTCCAAAAGAAGAGAGAGAGGGGAATTAAAAAAATTTTTCTATATCAAAAAATTTAAAATGAATTCTTTATGTATATTTTAAAAAAGCAACAAGCTTTTTCAGTATATATATATATACACGAATATATCGTAAGCGGCGAATTTGTAAAATTCCTCTTTATTCGAAATACTTTCATCCTCACCACTTCACCGCCACTCTCGCTCCTTTATATATCCTCTCGCTATGACCGATATCAAAGAGTATTGGGATTTATAAGAAGGAACGAAAACTAAAGGTTTGAGGGAAAGCAATTTAAATTCCTATCGTTCATAAACCGGAAAGTCTTCCGTTTATCGTTCACCCCTTTTTCTTTTCGCAACCACATACATACAACATTCACCACTTTTGACTTTCTTCTTTTGACTTTGGGAGAATTTTTTTTCCCCGATACTTATATTCTCGCAACAAATGGAGATTGAGAAGAAATGAGGGAACCAACGAAATTTTACACAACAAAGTACATTGGAAGGCTATATTGCTTTGCCCTTATGTATCTTGCGGTGGCTTTGAATATATTTTTATATAGTTTCTTAGAAAATAGGGTCACATGTTTCAATCTCCGTTATGATCGAAAAAGATCGTATTTATTGAATTTTTTATTATACTTTAGAGAAACAGAGAGGGAGGGTGAAAAAAAGAATTGGAAATTCTTTTTCATATTTTCAATCAAAATTGCTCGCGATTAAATTTTTTCCATGCTCTGAAAGTATAAGCAATGGACTTGAAATATATATTGTTTTTACTAAAGAGAAGATAATATTTTGGAATTTTTTTAAATTTCGATCACCTATTTGGAATTTTGTTTTTTTTTTTTTATTAATATTGGAAATTTTTATTCAGTGACCTAAATTTCTTTATAGTTAAAAACTCATAGAATCTGAAAAAATCTTCGTTTTTAAAATTTAATTTTTAATGTTATTATAAAAAGATAAATCAGTTTTGTTGAGAAATTAAGAATTTTTAGTAATTTTGATTTTTTGTTATGGTTTTAAATTTTTATTCATTATACTAATATTTGTATTATTTTTTGTTAATATTTTATAAACGCGTCTTTTGATTTATTATTGAAAACGCTACGGTTGCTCTATTCGGAGCAATTAGTTTTTTTTTAAATATGAATAATTTCGAGAAAAATTGAATTTTTGTATTTTTTTAATTAAATTCTTATTCAAACACTAATATTTTTATTACTTTTTATAAATACTTTAGAAACACATATTTTAGTCTATTACTAAATGCTTTATTGTTATTCAAACTCTAGCAATTAGCTTTTTAAAAATAAAAAATTTTGAAAATATTGGCTTTTGTATTTTAAAAATTTGTTTGCTTTCAATGGGGTTCCACACAGCCAAACTTGACCAGTAGAGTGCAGCACCACTATAAGATTTTATGGCGCAAAATTTTAAATGTGATTTGTTGCATAATATTAATTAACAATATAAATGAAGAATAAAATCATTAGATCAGAAATATTGGTTATAATAAAATACGGAAAACTATTTAAAGATGTTAAGAGATTCAAAATTAAAATGTGTTTACAATATTTTTAATGACAGGCAACATAACCTTAATTTTTTTATCTATACTTTTACGATACTGTGACTTGCAAAACCGTCTTTTTTCCTGCGACACATATTCCTCGCTCAAGTAATTCAATTTTTAACTTTTCACAATTCCACAAAAAGTATTTATTTACTTCGTTTATTTGTTTGTAAAACAAATATGACTTTTCGCGAAATCAAAAATTAAGCGCTAGACAAATCTTGCTATGGTGCTGCCATCTGAGATTAGCTTTACGTATAGTGAACCCCATTCTGATTGAAACTATAATAATTTTATTATTTTTCATAAAAGCGGTAGAAATTTATCATTTTGTCCATTTTTAAACGTTCTATCGTTACTTTTACTAGAGCTAATTAGCTTTTTTCTAAATTAACAAGTTTTGTAAATTTGACTTTCTGTAGTTTTTTGGTTTTAAATTTTTATTCAATTTTTAATATTCTGATTGTCATACGTAAACGCTTTAATAATGCATAAATTAATTTCTTTTTGAAATTTTTATTGTTACTTTTATCAGAGCAATCAGCTTTTTTTTGAAGTAAAGATTTTTAAAAGTTTCATTTTTTGTAGTTTTTTGTTTGTTAATTTTAATTTAATTTTTAATAATCTGATTGTTATTCGCAAATGAATTAGAAAAGTATCTTTTGACTTTTTTTTGAACATTTTTTCGTAGATTTTACCAGAGCAATTAGTTTTTTTCAAAATTAATAATATTTGAAATTGTAACTTTTTGTAATTTTTTGTTTTCTAATTATTATTGTAACTTTAAACTCTTTATTGTTTTGTTTAAAAGGAACGAAAATCTGGTTTTTGAAACATTTTTAAATATTCTTTTATTACTTTTACCGGAGCAATTAGCTTTTCTCGAAATTAAAAATTTTCACAATTGTGACATTTCGTATTTTTTTATTTATAATTTTTATTTAATTTTTAATTTTTTTATTGTCCTTTGTAGAAGATTCGTCAATGCATATATTGACTTTTTTCCAATATCTTTTTGTTACTTTTACTAGAGCAATTGGCTTTTTTTGAAATAAAGAATTTTTCGAAATGTGACTTTTCGTATTTATTTATTTCTAATTTTTATTTAATTTTAATTATTTTGATTGTTATTTGCAAATGCTTTAAAAATGCATCTTTTGAATTGTTTTTGCACATCCTTTTGTTCATTTTACCAGAGCAATTTGTTTTTTTTTAAATTAACAATATTTGAAAATGTAACTTTTTGAAGTTTTTCTATTTCTAATTATTATGGAAACTTGAATCTTTTTATTGTTTTGTATAAAAGGAATAGAAATCTATTTTTTGACCTATTTTTAAATATTTTTTTATTACTTCTGCCAGAGAAATTCGTTTTTTTCTAAATTGAGAATTTTCAAAAATGTGACTTTTCGTATTTTTTTATTTATCATTTTCATTCAATTTTTATTATTTCGATTGTCTTTCATGACCGCTTTGTTAATGCATATATTGCGTTATTTGCGAACATTCTTTTGTATTTTTTACCAGAGCAATTTGCTTTTTTCTAAACTAAGAATTTTTGAAAATGTTACTATTTTAGTTTTTTTGGTATCAATTTTTATTCCAAATTTAATATTTTTATTTCCCTTTGTTAATACTTTGAAAACACTTCTTTAAGCATAATAATGAATTCTCTGTTCTAATTCTAATCAGAGCAGTTACTTTTTTTAAAAATCCAGAATTTTGTAAATTCCAATTTTTAGTTTCTTTTTTGGTTTAATTTTTATTTACGCATTAATATTTTTAGTGCCTTTAGTAAATGCTGTAGAAAGGCATCTTTTGATCCATCAGCTAACATTTTATTGTTATTCTAAATGGAGCAATTAGCTTCTTCCTAAAGTAAGAATTTTTGAAAATGTTACTTCTTTATTTTTTTTATTTTAATTTTTATTCTAAATTTAATATTTTTATTTCCCTTTGTAAATACTTTGGAAACACTTCTTTTTAGCATAATAATGAATTCTCTATTCTTACTCTAAACAGAGCAGTGACTTTTTTTAAAAAATCTAGAATTTTGATAATTCCGATTTTCAGTTTTTTTTTTGTTTAATTTTTATTCAAGCATTAATATTTTTAGTACCTTTTGTAAATGCGGTAGAAAAGCATCTTTTGATCCATCATCAAACATTCTATTGTTATTCTAACTGGAGCAATTAGCTTTTTTTTAATCCCTAATTTCAAAATTACGGTTTTCACCTTTGGGCTGTAAATTGAAACCGTTAGGGGATTAATTATTAAAAATAAAAAAGTAAATTAATTCCTTTATTCAGAATAATTAAAGATGTTTTTTTAACAACCGAAATATTTTGTAAGATGTAGTCGAACAATAACCAGACGATATTGAAATACAACTAACTTTACGGATCAGTAGCCAGGTGGTACTTGCTTTTCTTTATCTAGATTCGCGGTGACATTCCCTTGACTGGAAAACGTATGATCATGTACAGGATTCACCTTTTCTCGACAATGTACATATAAATACATATAAGAAGGAAATTAGTACCGCTTTACGGTTGCTTGCGCGTGACGAGAGAGATCACTAGCATTGCCGCTTTTATTTATATATATATATATATATGTGGAACACGTAAAAGCGCGTGTGTACAGGTAAACGTCGAGCTCCCAAGATCCCCGAAGGGATCGACTAGACTCTTTATTCTTCGTTTATCCGACGACAATGGACAATACGGTACCCTTGACGAAACCACCCTGTAAGTCCGCCAACTCCTCTTTTATAGAATCTCGTTTGTGAGAGGGAAGGGATATATTAGCCCGAAGCGCCTATATATGTCCCAGTGTGACGAATAATTTTTACGCTAATTTCCAATATATTCGAATGAACATTCCACGAAGGGACAGATGTCATTTGATCATTTTTTTTTATTTCTTCTACTTCATCTTTTATGCGTTTTTTTTTTTAGAAATAAATTTCAAACTTATGCTTATTTTTACCGTAAATTTTCAAAACGGTGTTCTGTTAATGAGAACACAGGAAAAGTTAAAATCACCGTTTAGAAAATTCTTTCGACGTTTCGAAAATTTTTATCTTAATCCTAAAGGATGGTGGGTACGGATTTGTCAATTGCACCAAAACGAATTTTGGAAGACCTAGAAACATATTTCCCCACTACTCGTTAGTTGAAAATTAATTTCACCGGGGGTTTTTGGTTATTAGTTTCAGAAACTCTTTTATATTAGCAAACGTTTGAAATGTTTGCTAAAATCAAATATATGTGAATTATGGAATATAAAAGTAAAAATTAAATAACATTATTCTTAATTCAGAAGTGCAATTTTTGATTTCATCAAATATATATAGAGCTGCGTATAGTGAAATATTTGAAACTTTCTCGCTAACAGTACACGGGACAATTTATAGACGTGAGGAATAAATGGCCGAATGTCAACATTTTCAGCTCGACACTAAGGTATTTACAACTTTGCTCATATAATAGTAGCATGTGTTACTTGTCGTTTCTCAAATGTCTCGTCGTTACGTTCCATTGTTTCTGAGGAGGGGAAAAGTTTATGCAATATAAAATATTCTACTTTATCTTCAAATTTATTGACACATTAAAAAAAATAAATAAAATGTCATCATGTATTTCCAACGGTCTTTCTGCGTCTAAATCCAAAGTGTTTCTTTGTTGAAAGAAAGTATATGTTCTTTTAAAGAAATCTTTTACTAAACGAAATAATTTCTTTTAAAGAAATCTTTTACGAATTAGATAAAAATAATTATTGCTGTTTGCGAAAAAAAATAATATTTAGATGACTCCTAAGGGTTTTTTATGATGGTTTTCGAAAAAAAAAATTGAAGCGGGTGTAAAAGCAATTACGGTTATTTCTCGTGGGACACGTGTGGTACAAGCAGAGATGTTGTCTCGTAAACGTTGCGATGCTGCTAATGGATCACAAAGCTGAATTTCCCTGGAATTATATCCTTCGTGTAAGATTTAAAGCACACAAACTGCCTCAATTCACTGACAAGTATTTTGATACTGCTTCTTGGTTGCTGATCTCAACAAAACAAGAGGTGACACAGAGAAAAGCGAGTGTTGTCTTTGATGCGGGTAAATTTTGGTAGGGTAATTTTAGTGAGGATAAATTTTCTATAATAGAAAATTTACCTTATTTTCGGTGTTAAAATAACACTTCCGAGCTAAAGTTTGATGCAGACACTTTTAACACCGAATTCAGTGTTAAAATAACACTCACTTTTTTCTGTGGATAATTCTCAACTGTCTTTTCCATCTTCCATGCTTGTACTTCTTCCTCTGTCGAGGTAGCAGTGCTTTATTTATTTTGTAATATTGATGCAATCCTTTTGTTCATCAATTCGCTTCCTTTCTCGGTTTTAATTATCAACAGATGTAATTGACATTTTTTACTGTTCAAATGTCTTCTTCTACTATGATTCTCCTTCTCTTGTTCCACTTTGTTTCTCCTGATCTTTGTCCTCTTCCTACACCATTTCTTTTTTCTCATTTTTTTGAAGTGATAAATTTGTTAGAAATAAATTTGTTAGAAACCTCTAAAAAATTCTTTTCGCATCAACCACAGTAGAATTAATATAGTTCCACTGAACTTATTTTAATTTCTGAACGTTGTAGATGTCAAAAAAATTTTTCCAACCGATATAAAATGGGAACGGGGTGTAGGACGAAGAGGTTTGTTTTAATAAGGGTGAATCTGAAAGGAATAGAGAAAGAGAGAGAGGGAGGAAAAAGAAAAGGACAGAAGGAAAGAGTTGATAAAAGGTAAAACGGAAAGAGAGAGAGAGAGAGTGGGATGGAAGGAGAGGTTCCTCGCAGAGCTAGTTACTTCTGCTCCGTTACACTCGGCGTAATCCCCCCCCCATTAAACTGTTTGTTGAATCATATTGAATTACCTGGCTTGGCTTGCCTTTGTACATCCACAGCTCTTGGATCGTTGAGATTAGATTAATTTACTTGATTTTATTAGGATGTGCCTTCCTCCTGTCTACAGGGTTAACTTTTTTCTCATCCCCACCCCTTCCTCTATTGTAAACGAAACATTAAACCACCATTAACATCAACAAAATTAGCATAATTTGTTCACGTATATACCCTAAACAAAGAATATTTTTCAATGAACATTATAATTCCTCAGCGACTAAAAATTAAAAAAAAAAGAGTTTACCCAAAAGTTTGCTGAAGCTTCTGATTAGATTACTTCACCAGAAATTATTTAATTCTATATGAAAAATTTCAAAGTTAATTTTTTAAATTGGAAATTCAAATTGTAAATTGGAATTCCAACCGTGTAAATTTTGTGTCAAAAAATTATGCATTAACGAAAAAAAAAAACAGCAATAACAAATATGATTCTTCTATTACGAACGTAATTCATGTTTCTAATCTTGGCTATATCTGACGTATAAAATATATTACGACCAGTGGCTTATCGTTCAAAGTATCTCACTAACGAAGTACCGCAGAGTCTCAAGCAATAGACGCGTCGGATTTCAGTGATCGCTTTACAATGAATTCAGAAGGCGATAATAATCGCACCCAGCTCCTCAATTAATTCGAGAAACGTGTTCGAAATGTGTTTGTGCACAAACAGATAAATATCATCTTGCCATTCTTTTTGAGGTGGAAAAAAAACCTTGCCTCGACAAATCATCATCCTCGTTATATACCTACACTATACTACAGGTGTGAGAGGATACTATATTTGGTTACGGTGGTATTAACAAACCTCTAACACTGCAACAGCAATTCCATTTTAGGTGTTTACTAATTCCGATTGATATCAATTCACTTGTGGTGAATTTTGAAAAATTATTTGATGAATTTCGACCCTTTTTTGGAACAATGAATGTTTGTAAAGAGTGAACCTATAGTTATGATTTTTGAAACCTATTTTAGCAGTTGTTGGGAAAGTAGCTATAATTCAATTCTGCTGATGATTTTTGGAATTACTTATACGGAATCTAATTGCGTAATTAATTCACAAGTGATTCTTTTATGGATTTTTGAATCACTTACAGAATCTATATTTCTACAATTAATTCAGACGTAAGTCCTCTATTCATAATTAATTCCAATAAAGTTTTTTGTAATCATATTTTGAATTTACGTTCGCAATCAATTCGACATTATTTTTGTCAATTCTGTTTTGATATTAATTTTGAATCCAATTTTAGCAACTGCTACAAATTAAAATTCTATCCAAAATCAATTCTTCCAACTATTTTTGGTTTCTAATTTAATTGCGACGACGATTTTCGGAATTAATTTTGGAACCAATTTCAGAAACTGATATAAAATTAATTCTATGCAAATCGGGTTTGAAGAAATAACTAATAAACCCTTTACAGTAATCGTCGTTTACAAGCTTATTTCGACAAGAATTTTTGGAGTCCACTGTATAATTTATTTCCGTATGCGCGGTTAACAATCAATTCAGTTTTTGAAATTAATTCAAGAAACCTAGTTGTCGATACGGAATTAATATTCTGACAACAAATTTTCATGATAGTAATTGCAAAATTAATTCCACTAACGATTTCTGGTTACTAAATCAATCCGGTTGTCAATTTTTGATATTAATATAAAAAACAATTTCAGTTATTAAACCAAAATTAATTTCATTTAACGGTTTGTAGAATCAATTATAGAACCCTTTTCAGTAATCCACTACAAACTATAATTACGCCAACGATTTTTAGAGTCAATTAGTTCCGGAAGCGGTTCAAAATTAATTCTATCGACAATTTTTTGTATTAATTGTAGAATCCATTTTAATTGTTGGTTCCAAATTAATTCTCGAATTAATTTTTGGGATTCCGTTTATAATAGAGTCCCGAATTCAGAATGTGGAATACGAAATCCGAATATGGAATTTGGAATGTGGAATCCAGATTGAATAACTTATTTCCTTACGCGGTTTACAATCAATACCATTTGAAATTTTGGAATTAATTCTAGAAACTAAATCTAGTTGTCGATATGGAATTAATATTCTGCCATCAAATTTTCATGATAGTAATTATGCAGAATTAATTCCACTAATGATTTTTAGTTTCCAAATCAATCCGGTTGTGGATTCTTGATATTAATATAAAAAACAATTTCAGCTATTGCACCAAAATTAATTTCATCTATAACGGTTTGTAGAATTACTTCCGGAGGCGGTTCAAAATTAATTCCATCAACAATTTTTGGTTTTAATTGTAGTTTCCATTTTAATTATTGGTTCCAAATTAATTCTGGAATTAACTTTGGGAAATCCGTTTAGAGCTCTATTCTCACGATATTTTCAAATTCAATAATGCCAACGATTTTTAACTTCTTATTCAATTTTATCATCAAATTTTGGGTATTAATTTTAAATCCTTCTGCAGCAGCTGCTACTAAATTAATTCTATTCAACGGATTGTAGAATTAATTATAGAACCCTTTTTTAGTATTCGTTCACAAACTAATTTTGCCAACAATTTTTGGATTGAATTGTGAATTTTATTTCCAACAATATTTGGAATTAATTGTAACACCCTATAATTGTTGGTTATATAAATTAATTCTGCTTATAAGATTTTTGTTTCCTAATTCAATTTCCACGTCTCTTATTTTCGATAATAATTTTAGAACCAATCTCAGAAACATGGTTCATGTTTTTACTCGGTAAAATATCCTCCTTGTGAGAATATATAAACTTAGATCTCATAATCCTTTACAGTGACATATTGCGGATGACCAATTTCGAGTGAATAACTTTGATTCATTATTATTATGATTGTATTTTTTTCTTTCTCTACTTCTTTAAGATCGAGGAGGTCATTCGTAAAAAGAGACATGCATAAGAAAAAGAAGCTAGCGTTTATTTCGCAAATCCGAGCATTGTGCAGCTTAAACGGTCGACCAAGTATTTCCCTCGGGCAGGACAATGCAGCGCGGGAAACGCTATAACGCTGCATCTGTCACAAACTGTTTACTCTAAGAGACCTAGATTCGTTCCTATATCGGACTTTAAAGCTTCGCTTCTTTCCTGTTCTATCTTTCTTTATCTGTTCACTCTCCTTCCTTCTCTCTTTCACTCAATTTCTCTCTCTCTCTCTCTCTCTCTCTCTCTCTCTCTCTCTTCTTCTTCTTTCTCGCGTCGAAATCCTCCATCTTTTTCCCTCATCTCTCTTCGCTTTGTAACCGCGACAATCGTACATAAAATACAATGTCTTCTTTCAGTCACGCTCGAGTGCTCTAGATCCGCAAACATGTATTTCTATTCCGCATGTTCGACTAGTAGTTTTTTCAATTTTTTTTCCTTTTTGTATTTTATTTATTTATTTATTTTTCTATTTTTTCAAAGATACAAGTGGAATTTTTAGCAGTAGGTATGACCTCTGGGAATTATGGAAAGAAAATGACTTTATCGATTTGAAAAATTCCCCTGAATTATCAGAGGACAAATATTAATATTAATATTAAAATTGAAATTCCCAGAATTCCGATAAAATTTCCGTCTATATTTCATCAAAATTCTATGGATATTTTTGGAAATTTCGATGAAAAAATTACGAAGGAAACATTACAGAGGAAGAAACTTATCAACTGAGGTTCAATTTGCAAATGGCGGAATTCATATTTGGTTCGTGTTAATTCGTAACTGTTCGTGTAGCCTCGTACCAGAGACGCGTCGGCGCGTCACGAAGAGAGACATCAATTAATTAAATTTAGAATTCACTTCCTCCGTCTCAATTTGAAATTATTTCTATCGACTATTCTTGGAAATTAGTTTTAAAAACTTCTTCAGCAAATCCTATAAAAATTAATTCCGATGAATTTAATAAAATTTAATAAATTAATTAATAATTAGTTAATTTAATAAAATATTTATCAATTAAAATATTATAAAAATAATATATAATAATATATAAATAATAAAACATATTAAAGTGAATGTTAAAATAATAATTTATTAAAATTAATAATAATCGTTGGATTAATTATACAATATATTTATATAATTGACTTAAAATTAATTAGGTCCTGAATTTTTAGAGTCGAATTAAAAATTTGCTTTCGCAATCTTTTTCAAATTAATTACGCCAACAATTTGCGGAAATAAATTGTACAATCTGTTTCCGTAATCAATTCGAAATTAATTTTCTTTTCCGTAAATGTGTCAAAAATGAAATTGAAAAAAAGTTGAAATGATAATTTTGAACAGGATTCAAAACACACTTCTGCCATTTCTACAATCAATTCGACATTTTTTGAAAATAAAATTTCCGAAAAATCTTATTTTAAATTTTGAAAAAATTAGTTATTTAAATATTTCAGGAGGTCGATTAAGTAATTTTATTATTACTCTTACATTAATTTTTTCCTGCTTTGATAAATTTTAATTTTTACCTTTGATTTTATTTTTACTTTAAAAGTGAAAACAAAAATTAAAAATGTATTAAAGTGAAAGTTAAAATAATAATTCAATATAAGGTGAAAGTGAAAATGAAAGTAAAATTGAAAATCTATCAAAGTGATAGTGACAGTGAAAATGTAAGTCAAAGTAAAAATTGAATTTTATATAATCGACCACCGGGTTTTTATATTCACTGCACTTTCACTTTGACAAATCTCTATTTTCATTTTATTTACACTTTCATTTTAACAGATTTTGAATTTTATACTTTTATAATAATTTAATTAACAAATTTTTATTTTCATGATAATAAATGAGAATAATTATCACAGAAATTTGTTAAAATTATGATGAAAGTGAAAATTAAAATCTGTTAAAGGGAAAGTGAATGTGAAAGTGAAAGTGAAAGTGAAAATGGGAGTCAAAATAATCAAATTTTTGTGATTATTTAATGAAAATTAAATTACTTAACTTTATTTCTACTTTAAATTTCATTTTCACTTTTATAAATTTTTATTTTTCTTTTATTTGAACAGATTTTTAATTTCACTTTCATTTTCACTTTTATAAATTTTTATTTTTCTTTTATTTGAACAGATTTTTAATTTCACTTTCATTTTCAATGTATAGATTTTTATTTTCACTTTCATTTTCACTTGAAAGATTTTTATTTTCGTTTTCACTTTGATAGATAGTAAAAATACAAACTATCAAAGTAGATAGGTAAGTGAAAAGAAAAATCTGTAAATTGAAAATAAAAACCTGTGAAATAAAAATGAAAATCTATAAAGTAAAAATGAAAGTGAAAATGAAAAAAATCTATTAAAGTGAAAATAAAAGTGAAATGTGAAAATAATCTTACAAAGTGAAAGTGAATGTGAAATTCAATCTGTCAAAGATGAAAGCGAAAGTGAAAAAAAAATTTTTAAAGTGAAAATAAAAGTGAAATTTAAAGTAAAAATGAAATTTTATAATAAAAAATATTTTTTTTTCGTAATAATGAAAAAAAAAAATTTTGTAATATTAACGCAAAAATTGTATTGCTATATATGCTTACAATTCAATTAATATTTTTTTTCATCAGAAACAAAAAGAAACTTTTCTTGGTCCTATATCTAATTAGAGAGCGTTTGTTAATAAAAGTAAATCTAAACCAAAAAAACAAAAAAAAAAAAAAAAAAACTCGAAGGAGTAAAGAAAAGGGAGTTAAGAATTTCACGTTTTACCCAAACTTGAAGCTTCATTAGGAAGTTTTAAGTACATAAAACCGGTTTATCTTGAACTGAGGGAGTGAAGGTATACTTATATATACATATTGTATCTGTCATCCCCTTGGAAATTGTGATATTATTACAGTCAGCTAATTCCCTTTTCTTGACGGTGCAAAAGTTACTCATTTTCACAAAATTGCGTGATTCTGTGGGTCGTGAGAATAACAGACTTTATTATTTTTTCTCTCTCGAGCACCCCACCCCCCCACACCCCTTCCCTTTCTCCCCCAGTTTCTCCCTTGTTCCTCAATTCCCATTCCCTACACCAATGACAATCTCCCGTGAGTTTGAGTTAATCAAGAAAAATAAGCTCAAGTTTTCTTTTTTTTTACATTTTTTCTTCTCATTCTTCTTTTTTAGTTTTCTATCTTTTTATTGTAATGAAATGTGAATTACCGCAAACGAATATATATAAAAAAAACGAGTTGGAGAAGAATTTTCTTATTTTGATTGATTTTTTTTTCACTTTCATTGTCACATTCACTTTGATAGAATTTTCTTTTCATTTTCTGTCAGAGTGAAAGTGGAAATACAAAAAAAGTCAACATTGATTTTGAACTTTGACTTTCACTTTAAATTTGACTTTAACTTTCACTTTAAAATTGACTTTCAAAATAGAAAAAAAAATCCAGAGATTAGAATTTTAACTTTAATTTTTAATTTGATATTCACTTTGACTTTAATTTTGATTTAACATTGAAATTAACAATGTCAAAGTCAAAGTGAAAGTCAGAATAAAAATTGTCAAAGTTTAGGTCTTTGGAGTTATTGTCAAAGTCAAAATCAAATCGAAAATCAAAGTCAAACTACAAAATTGCACCCCAGGTCAAGAAATTGGTCAGTTTTAACGTAAATTTTGACGTAACGAAACGTCCCCTAGGGGACCTTGAAAAAATTTAACCTGTAGGTCAAAAAGAAGGTCAAATTGGACCTAAACATCGACGTCCCCCAGGGGGGCCGTTAGCTTGAATGACCTTGAAAAACTTAACCCATAGGTCAAAAAGTAGGTTAAATTTGACGTAACTTAACGTCCCCTAGGGGAGCTTGAATGACCTTGAAAAAATTTAACCTGTAGGTCAAAAAGAAGGTCAAATTGGACCTAAACATCGATGTCCCCCAGGGGGGCAGGTTGCTTGAATGACCTTGAAAAACTTAACCTATAGGTCAAAAAGTAGGTTAAATTTGACGTAACTTAACGTCCCCTAGGGGAGCTTGAATGACCTTGAAAAAATTTAACCTGTAGGTCAAAAAGAAGGTCAAATTGGACCTAAACATCGACGTCCCCTAGTAGGGGGGCCGTTAGCTTAAATGACCTTGAAAAACTTAACCTATAGGTCAAAAAGTAGGTTAAATTTGACGTAACTTAACGTCCCTTAGGAGACCTTGAATGACCTTGAAAAAATAAGGCCTGTAGGTCAAAAAGAAGGTCAAATTGGACCTAAACTTCGACGTCCCCTAGTAGGGGGGCCGTTAGCTTAAATGACCTTGAAAAACTTAACCTATAGGTCAAAAAGTAGGTTAAATTTGACGTAACTTAACGTCCCTTAGGAGACCTTGAATGACCTTGAAAAAATGGGGCCTGTAGGTCAAAGAAAAGGTCAAATTGGACCTAAACTTCAACGTAACGTAACGGTCCCTTTCTTCATGAGAAAAGCAAAGTGTTATTATAGAATAAAAATACTTCCTCCACATGAGGAAGCAATTTATATACTATTTGAACTTTGCAGTTCGCGATTTTTATTTTCAATTCAACATCAGCAAAAAATGTTATTCTATTCAATTCCATATATCGATGAGTAATATTAAATATATGTTGTAATATAAAAAAAATTGTCCTCTTTGCTATATATAAAAAAATATTATATCTTAAAAGACGATCAGTCACTGGCACACCAAACTGAATGGTGATTTATTTTCATTCCTTAGTGTATCGAATATACTACACAATTGGGAGAGAGAGAGAGAGAGGATGAGAATTTGTTGGTGTGATGGCGAAAGTGCAGTACACCAAGTTGCCGGCGCGTACATAATGGTATAAACGAATACAAAAGAGGGAAGATGTAGGAAGAGGAACAACTCTTATTCAAAGTGTGTGCGTATAAATACAACATTGAACCTGTGCCTATAGAGGATATAATACACAGAAGCCACCTACCGTGCGAATCTTCGCAGGTGTTAAACTCTGATAGTATCGCGACTCCTTCATGGCGAGAGAAATGTCGGTTCTCTCTCTCTCTCTCTCTCTCTCTCTCTCTCTCTTTGGCGCGATTCTTTGCGCGCGCGGAAATGTTTGACTCTCTTGTATAATATACCCGGAGCATATTTGGTATCGGATAGTCGAGTTGAGGATTCAGATACTTGAGCTTGCTTCCCCACAAAGGATACCGATCTCCAGCCACCCTGTCGAGGAAAAGACTCAGCTCTTCTCTGATATGTGTGGAATATATGTAGTTTGTATGTGTGTTACATAAAGTCTGTGTATTTGCCGCGGCAATATCACTGCCTGCGGTGCTCCAGGTGTCGACTCTTTCTGACCGAACAAACACCGCTAAATTTTACTCCATTTTTAAAAAAAAAACTCTTTACTTGATAAAAAAGGAATTTGAATTTTTTCATTTTTTTAGGAATATTTAACTTTTATTTCTACAAGCGTTGAGTTCGTCTTTGACATTTAGTTTAGAGATTATGACTTTGACATCATATTTGACTTTCATTTTACCTTTGATTTTCACTTTAACTTTCATTTTACCTTTGATTTTCACTTTAACTTTCATTTTAACTTTGATTCTCACTATAACTTTGATTTTGACTTTGATTTTGACTTTAACTTTCATTTTAACGTTGATTCTCACTTTTACTATCATTTAAACTTTGATTTCCACTTTAACTTTCATTTTGTTAACATTGATTCTCACTTTAACTTTCATTTTGACCTTGAATTTCACATTAACTTTCATTTTAACTTTGATTTTCATTTTAACTTTGAATTTCACTTTAAATTTCGCATTTTAACTTTGATTTTGACTCTGAATTTCACTTCAACTTCTATTTTAACTTTGATTTCCATTTTTACTTTGAATTTCACTTTAACTTTCATATTGACTTTGATTTTTACTTTGAATTTCACTTTAACTTTCATTTTGACCTTGAATTTCACTTTAACCTTCATTTTAACTTTGATTTTCATTTTTACTTTAAATTTTACTTTAACATTCATTTTAACTGTGATTTTCACTTTAACTTTCATTTTATTAACATTGATTCTCACTTTAACTTTCATTTTGACCTTGAATTTCACATTAACTTTTATTTTAACTTTGATTTTCATTTTTACTTTGAATTTCACTTTAACTTTCGCATTTTAACTTTGATTTTGACTCTGAATTTCACTTCAACTTCTATTTTAACTTTGATTTCCATTTTTACTTTGAATTTCACTTTAACTTTCATATTGACTTTGATTTTTACTTTGAATTTCACTTTAACTTTCATATTGACTTTGATTTTAACATTAACTTTCATTTTAACTTTGATTCTAACTTTAACTTTCATTTTGACCTTGAATTTCACTTTAACCTTCATTTTAACTTTGATTTTCATTTTTACTTTAAATTTTACTTTAACTTTCATTTTAACTGTGATTATCATTTTGACTTTGAATTTTACTTTAACTTTCATTTTGACTTTGATTTTTATTCTTAATTGAAATTTCACTTTAACTTTCATTTTAACTTTCATTTTAACTTTGATTTTCACTTTAATTTTCAAAGTCTTAATCAAAGTCAAAGTCAAACATTTACATTTTCTCTTTAACATCAAAATTTAACTTTCATTTTAACTTTGAATTTGACATTGACTTTGACTTTCAAAAACATAGTCAAAGTCAAAGATTTTCATTTTGACTTTCGTTTTAACTTTGACTTTAACTTACAAAGTCGATAATTTTCATTCTGAACACTATGGTTGATTTTCATTTTAACTTTTAGTTTAACTTTAACTTTCAAAGTCATAAATAAATTCAATGTCAAACCTAGGTCTTTAATTCAAATTTGAAATTAAATTCATCTTTCCATTTAACTTTGACATTTACTTTAACTGTCAAATTCATAATCAAAGTCTAGGATTGTCATTTTACCTTTTACTTTGATTTTGACATTATATTTAAGTTTCATTTTAACTTTCACTTTCACTTTAACTTTCATTTTAACTTAAACTTTAAAAATCATAAACAAAGTCTAAGCCAAAATTTACATTTTGACTTTCCTTTTAACTTTGACTTTAACTTTCAAAATAGAAGATTTTCATTTTGACTTAGAAATGGACTTTAACTTACAAAAACATAATCAAAGTTTAGGATTGGTTGTTACATTTTGACTTTAACATTAAATTTCACTTTTATTTTAACTTTGGCATTAACTTGCAAGGTAGAGGATTTTTATTTTGACTTAGACATGGATTTTAACTTTCAAAAACATAATTAAAGTCATAATCAAAGTCTAGGATTGGCAGCTTGACCTTCACTTTGACTTTGACATTAAATTTGACTTTCATATACACTTTCACTATTATTTTAACCGCGACTTTCACTGTAAGTTTCAAAGTCATAATCAAAATTAAAATTAAAGATTTGGAAATAAATTTGACTCTTATTTTAACTGCGACATTGACTTTAACTGTCAAATTTATAAGCAAAGTCTAGGATTTACATTTTGACTTTCATTTTGACTTTAACATTATATTTGCCATTCATTTTAAATTTGACTTTCACTTTAACTTTTACAGTTATAATCAAAGTCAAAGTCAAATACTTTGACATTAAATTTGACTATCCTTTTAACTTTGACTTAAACTGTCAAAATCATAATCAAAGTCTAGGATTTTCATTTTGACTTTGACATTAAATTTTACTTTCACTTTAACTTTTAAAGTCATAATCAAAGTCTAGGATTGTCAGTTTAACCTTCAATTTGACTTTATTTTAACTTGGACTTTAACTTACAAAGTCGACGATTTTTATTTTGATTTTCTCTTTGATTTTGACATTAAATTTGACTTTCATCTACACTTTGACTTTTATTTTAACTTTGACTTTCACTGCAACCTTCAAAGTCATATTCAAAATCAAAATTAAACATTTTGAAAATATTTTGCCTCTTATTTTAATTGAGACATTGATTTTAAATTTTAAAGGCATAGTCAAATTCGACGATTTTCATTTTGACATTTTCTTTGATTTTGACATTAAATTTTATTTTCATTTAAACTTTGACTTTGACTTTAACTTTCAGAAGAATAATCCAATTGAAAGTCAGACTTTTAATTCGACTTTGACATTAAATTGATCTATCCTTTTAACTTTGACATTGACTTTAACTGTCAAATTTATAAGCAAAGTCTAGGATTTTCATTTTGACTTTTATTTTGACTTTGACATTATATTTGACATTCATTTTAAATTTGACTTTCACTTTAACTTTTACAGTTATAATTAAAGTCAAAGTCAAATATTTTGACATTAAATTTGACTATCCTTTTAACTTTGACATTGACTTAAACTGTCAAAATCATAATCAAAGTCTAGGATTTTCAGTTTCAGTTTGACATTAAATTTTACTTTCACTTTAATATTTAAAGTCAAAGTTAAAGTTGAAAGCAAAAACTTTGACATTAAATTTGACCCTCATTTTAACTGCGACATTGACTTTAACTTTCAAAGGCATAATCAAAGTCTAGTATTTTCATTTTGACCTTCACTTTTACTTTAACATTAAATTTGACATTCACTTTAACCTTCAAAGTCAAATTTTAAAAAACTTTGACAATAAATTTGATTCTCATTTTAACTTCCGACATTGTCTATGGCAATGTCGACAAAGTCTATACGATTTTCATTTTCACTTTGACTTTCACTTTAACTTTCAAAGTCATAATCAAAGTCAGAACCAAAAACTTGAGGTCTTCATTAAAAATACACGCAAATGGTTCAAAAATTCTGCAATACAAAAAAATGAACATCTGTTCATTTTATTTTTTCTAAAATTGTGGGCACGATAAGATGATCGCGCGTGCCTTTGAGTTAAATTTTTTTAAACTTTTCACCTGGCTGGAAAAAATTGATCTTTTATTTGAGGTTGAATATAGGTATTTTTATACAGGACGAAAATCTTTCTCTCTTTATTCGGTGGTAAAAATTATTTATATATATGTGGGAGAAGAAGGAAACTATTTTACAAAAGTGAAGAAAAAAAATTGATCCGCGGCGAATTTGGATAGTTGGACGCGATTTAACCGTGAAGACCTTACGACTTGAACGTATATTTTATATATATAAAGTTCGCCCTCTCATGGTTCACACACAAGAAGTCACACCGACCATTGGAGGGCGCAAATTTTCAATACGATTAGCCTTCTCTACTCGCCTCCGCGCCTTTTGCGGAGGACAATAGCGCGACCCACATTATGCACGCTACACCACAAACGAATTCGAACTTTTATATATATATATATATATATATATATATATCCATGTTTTTCTTGAATCTCGTCAGAAAATCGATTTAATACCTGCTGGTGATTTGATTTTTTATGACTTTTCATAAAGATTATCACACAAAAAATTTTTCAAAGAAACCTTCTTTTTTTTATTATAATATAAATTCGACAACTGGTGATATTTTTTCGAGTGTATTAAATAAATAAATTTTTTCTCGATAGTAAAAAATTTAATTAATATATTTTTATGCTTAAAAAGAATGAAAGTTTTTTCATGAATTTCCGAAAGGGCTCAACTCTGACAACTATAATATCAATTTTCGTTATTAAGGACAATTCTTTTATAAAGTGACATCCATTTTTATAAATGGATGAAATAATTTAATCATTCGATTAAAATGAATTGAAATAAATTTTAAATTACATATTTCGAAAAATGTAAAAAATTATAAATGAGAAAAAAAGAAATGCAAATATTTTTGAAAATATGTCAAATAATTTTATTTAAAATTTTCGTTTAACATAATAAAATATTAGTACATACAATGATCGTGGGAATATTAATTTGTTTCCAACGTAGAGAAATTTTTTCTGAACACAGGTTATCAACGGTTAAATAAAATGTGAGTTGAAAAGAAGATAAGTTATGTATTCTATATTACATATCAATTAAGTATAAGGTGATTATTAGTAAATTAAAGAATAAAACAGAAAAGTTTACAGAAGTTAAAGTTGGAACTATTTTAAAGAAGCAAAAAAAAAAAAAAAATACCTCAAATCTATCTCTAGCAAGTAACAGTGGCATTCGGATGATTGTTATCTATCCAAGGTTGGGACAATACTTCGATGGTGCAGGTTTCAGATTTAGCATTTTGTTTCAATGCGCAATTAGTTTCTTGTCCCTTAGCGCATTAATTATAAAAAAAGATGAAACGTTCTGTTCACGGAATAGTAAATTATTATTATTATATAATATAATAACTAGTCAAATGTTGTTTTGCACTGGTTGTTGTAAACACTTTCGAGTCATTTTAATTTCAATAATTTTTAAAGAAATAATTAATACAACAAAAAAAATTTTAACAAATTTTAATACTAATATCAAATTTGATATCAGTTTTCTAAATTGAAAATAATTCAACTTTCTTGTATACGAAGAAAATTGAATTTCGCAATAAATTGTTATTTGATACCTACTTTCATTTTTAAATTAAAAATAATCTTCATTACAAAAGTTTTAATTATTCTGAAGAGTAGAAAATTTTCATTACTTTAAATTCGCTAATACTAGATATAAAAAAAACTATATTCTCAAAAATTATAATCAAATTCTTTAAAAAAATTCAATTATTTTCAAAAAATATTTGAAATTCAATTATTTCCAATATCTAGTATTTTTCCATGAAATTTCGTAAAATAATTCAATTAATTTAAAATAGCATTTTCAAAAACATTTCCAAAAAATCCATTATTTAAGAAAATTTTATACAATATATTTTTTACAATAATTCAATTACTTTTACTAATATATAAAAACATTTTTCATGAAAATTCAATTTTTTAACAGAATTTTTAATAAAATAATTCTAAGCATAAATTTAACTATTTTCATAAATAATAAAACTCATTGAAGAATTTCAATTATTTTTATACTATTTTAAATTAATTAATCGAAAAATTCAGTTATTTTCACAAATAAAGTTCTCCACAAGAATTCAATTATTTAAACTAATAAAATTTTCATAATATTTATTATATTTTGAAAAAAATTAATTATTTAAAACAATGTTCATAAAATTCTTATAGAGAATTCAATTACTTTTAAAAATAACAAAATTTTTCACAGAAATTCAATTCTTTTTAAACATTTCAATAAACTTTTTCGCAATAATTCAATTACTTATAAAAATAATAAAATTTCTCGAAGGAATTAAATTATTTTTGAAAATTTTAAAAACATTCTTAGCAACTATTCAATTATTATTTATTATTATAAATAATTCTTCAATAGAATTCAATTATGTCGATAAATAGGAAGATTATTCCTAAAAGTTCATTTATTTTGAGGTATTTTAATAAAATTCTTTGCAAAATTCAATTATTTCCATAAATAACAATATGCATCAGAATAATTCAATTATTTTTAAAAGTTATAAATTTCTTCTTGGAAATTCCATTATTTTAAAAAATTCTTTTCATAAATAATAAAATTCATCGCAGGATTTCAATTATTTTTAATATAATTTTACTGGAATTGCTGAAAAAATGTAGGTATAATTATTCTTAAAAATTTAATTTTAATTCCTTGAAAAAATCAATTATTTAAGAAAATGTTTTTTTGAAAATTCTTTGGAAGTATTCAATTATTTACAAAAATGTTAGAATTTTTGACAGGAATTCAATTATTTTCAAATATTTTAATAAAATTGTTCGAAAGAAATTAATTATTTAAAATACAATTTTAATTAAATTCTTTTGAAATAATTCAATTAATTTTTTTACTTTTGAATAAAATTCTTTTTAAGAATTCAATTATTTACATAAATAATTTAATTATGATGATAAATAACAATATTATTACCAAAAATTCAATTATTTTGAGTCAATTTAATAACATTCTTTGCAAAATTCAATTATTTTCATAAATAACAATATATTCAATTATTTTTAAAAGTAATAAAATTTTTCTTGGAAATTCAATTATTTAAAAAAACTCTAATAAAATCGTTGGCAAGAATTCTATTATTTTCATAAATAATAAAATGTTTTTTTAGGAATTCAATTATTTTCAATAAATTTAATAAAATTTCCAACAGACATTCAATTATTGTAAAAATTTTTAATAGAATTCTTTGTAAAATTTAATTATTTTTAAAAACTTTCCGCAATTCAATGATTTTCATTATCTATACTATTTTTATAAAATTTCCAAACAGAATTCAATTATTTTAAAAAATTTTTGTAAAGATTTTTGTAAGAATTCAATTCTTTTCATGAATAATAAAAATTTCTCAGTAATTCAATTATTTAAATTAGAATTTGCATTAAATTAGTCGAAAGAAATCAATTATTTAAAAATTTTTATAAAATTCTTCCCAAGAATTAAATTATTTTTATAAATATTTAAATTCAAGAAATTTTTAAAATATTTAAATTCTTTCATGAATAATAAAATTCGTTGCAGGAATTCAATTTATTAGCAGGATAAAAAGAAAGTAAATATTTTTGATGAAAATTAGGAAAAAGTCAGGAAAATAAAAAAATATGGAATGGAATTTTCGTCATAGACTTAATATTAAGAATAGATACTTGATATATAATTTATTTTTAATTGAAAAAATTAACAATAGATTTTCATTGATTTGTGGAATATTCTATGAATCACGTATTTGGTGACTTTAAAATTAAGACATTTTAAAAGTTTACAAAATAAACATTAGATAATAATTTTATGCAATAAAACTTTTATTAAATTACTATTAAGTAAAAGAATATTTTCAAGGATATAAATATACAAATATTAGTTAAATTTCACATAAAAATGATGAAAAATAAATATTGTATTTTTAATAATTAGATATATTACTTACAATTTTGCAAGTTAAAAATTATACAAATTTATAAATAGATTTTTATACAAATTATAAAAATAATTATTTTTAATTAATAACTAATAATAATATAATATTTACCTAATAATAATTGACATTGGAAACAGGAATGCGTCTTGTAAATTCTATATAAATATATAAATATATAAATATAAATATATAAATAGCTAACCGTTAAAAAGTTTGACTTTAAAAAAAAAATGACAATAACCCACAAAAATTAATTTTCAAAACAAACAAATGAATGCAGAAAAACTAACGGTTTTTGAATATGAATTAAATGAATTAAAGTATTTTTTATTCGGTTTTAATGAACTTTTAGTGATTAGTTATTTTTGAGTTTTAAGCCTGCCTATGATGATGAGAAAGAAAAGAATTCTTTCCACCCAAAAAAATTTGTTTTCCTTTCAACGAAACAAAAGAAAATATTTAAAAATACTACTTTATTATAGAATGGAAAGTATTAATAAGAATATAAGAAACTTATTATTCGTGATACAAAAGGATTAAAACGATCCAATTTAGAAGTGCAAGCAGGAGTGAAACAGAAGTTAATCTCAAAATTATTCAAACTCGGATTAGAAAAGCAAATGTGAGACAAACTTAGGTTAAGTACGCTCAGTAAAGCAGCGCATAATACGATATGAAGAAACAATAGTATTATTGTATTATATTTGTTAGGTGGTAGTGTTGGTGGTAGTGGTGGTGGTGTTGTTGTTGTGTGGAACTTTGTATTTTACTGCGATGACTTTCGGAAACGATTACTGCAACCCCGGTTGCATTGTTCGCGTACCTATAGCTAACGTCCTTGTCACCAACACGTTTAGTTCGCCAATCCGCAAAAGAACCTCTCCTCTATGCGCTTCATGTAACAGAAGGGTGATTGTACTCTGTGTGGATATAGAGAGAGAGCGAGAGAAGAGTATAGCTGCAGGAGGAAGGGTGTTGTGTCAGATACCAACATTATTTCATAGAGCGAATGTCCCATTCCTCACAGATTATTTACCTTCCGCGATTTTCACGATAAGCCACACATATATATATATATATATGTATATGTGTAGTGTAGGGAGAGTGAGTTGACTCATAAACGAGCGAAATGGTTCACAAACACAGCACAAGAAGTGAAATTTATGGACGCACAAAAAAAGAATTACTTGATGATAATATTTCCGCGACCATTGCGGGGTTAATCTTTTTAATGGCGATAGAAACTAAATCTAGAGTTTGTCAACTAAATGAATTGTTGACCCAAGTGAAAAAGTTCCTGGCATTTCACTTTATGGAAATTTTCATCTAGTGAGCACGCGGAATTATTGTTTTTCTAAAACGACAAAATCAGGATAAAAAAAAACTGTTGGAAGGGGTTTATGTGCTATAATTTTAAGGGGAACTGCTATACTGGAATCTTTTGGGAAAATGCTATTGGAAGTGGAGCGTAAGCTAAAGACAAAAGAGATGATTGTCCACTTAATTCTAATGTCAATATAATTAATGATTACTTTTTAACCGTTTGTGGAGACACATCTTTTAATGTCACACCTTTTATTTCGAATTTGCTTGCTAATTGTGAGTTTGATGACAGTTTATTCATCTTTGGTGATATTTGTCCCCCTACATTATTAAAGGCTCTGAAAAGTATAAAAACAAAGGCGAAGGGATCTGATGGACTATAAGTGCTATCATGAAGGGAGTACCAGTGTTGTTTCCTTATGTGCTTGATCTTTTTAAT
The DNA here is from genome assembly GCF_015476425.1 of Leptopilina heterotoma. Taxonomy (NCBI): domain Eukaryota; kingdom Metazoa; phylum Arthropoda; class Insecta; order Hymenoptera; family Figitidae; genus Leptopilina; species Leptopilina heterotoma. Next base: position 404,610 of record NW_025110812.1, read on the forward strand.
ACGTCTCTGCAGACTTCTATTTTTTTGGAAGAATGGAAGAGGGTTCAGACTCTCTTAACTGGTGCATCTGATGATATACGTAAAACGATTGATCTAAAGAAAGTAATCATAATAAACAAAGTAGAATAACTGCTCTGTATAATAAGAATTAATGATAACATCTTCCCTTTCGTCGATTTAGTTAAAAATTTGGGTATCATCTTCAGACCAACTCTTTCTTAGGATAAGCATGTTGGCAAAATTTACAAGAGCGTCTATACCACAATATTACTAATTCTAATAATAAACACGTAGTTTATAATCACCCTTACGGTGATGTTAATTATTTCCTAAAATGAAATTTAGCACCTTATTAAAATCCCCCGTAAATGACATTAGGATCTGAATCTAACACAATTGCTATCTTCAAATTACCCCCCTTAAAGAAGTGGTAATAAACTTCTTTTAGCACAAAAATGAAAGATAACAAAATTACACACGACAGAGGCGGCAATTAGGTTTGATTATATAGATTGAAGTGGAGTTTGTTCTTGACATTGTCGAAACCTTCTGTTCAATAATTATATTAGCTTTGAGGGTTGGCGCTCTAGCACGAGGTCGCACCCTGTATGGTGGTTTACCAACCACACAGCCCAACTCATTAGCGTTACTCGGTACAAACAGGGAGGGAATGAGCATTGCCTGCGACGGTTAGGCAGTTACCTCAAAACCCTCCACCCCACCCACCACCTCTGAAAACCACTGTTAACATTGCTGGTGTATGTGGTAGGGGGAGGGGGACGCTTTGGATCTTCGTCGACGTTTCCATATTGTGTTGTATACTGGTATGAACAATGGCAAATAATCGGCTTGAGTAATAGTTGGAGATTCGAGTGGTACATGACCGGTAATGTATATTTCTGCATTGCATCGATGGCAGCGGTCGCGGAAGCATGTTATAACACCATGTCCTTGCTCAATCCTATCTCTCGTCGACGCTCCAATTCAACTCCAGTTTAGAGAGATATGAATGTTGAGTATTCAATAGACGCATATAACTAGAAAGCATGTGTGTTGACTCCAACATGATTTAGAACCCCAGGAATATACCTCTCCCAAAATTCAGTTTGTCATCCAACCAAAAGGATGATCATCATCTAGATACGATAATTTGAATTATTTTTTCAATTCATCAGAGATCGTTATTATGTTAACCCAAAAAAAAAATTCATATTTTTGATAATTAGGAAAAGTTATTCGAACATTTTAAATTTGTTAAAGTATATCTAAGAAAACGTAAATTATCTCGATAATTCTATTTCCTTTTCTTTTGCATACATAGTGTTGTATATATTTGGAAGGTAAAATCGGGTAAACGATCACGGGAGACCCACTCCTGTTTCTCTTAGCGTGTCGTGTCTCAGTTTCGTAATGAGTTCCGGAGGTTTTATTGGTTCCGGCATTTGCATTGTACCCCAGCTTTATTAAGAATCTTAGAATGTAGAAGTAAAGTACAACTCGAAAAGGGGAAGAAGAGAGAAAGAGCGAGAGGAGTTTGTGCAATGCTTTTGTTCAACGAGTCAACAAACACATCTCACCCTGATACGCAAGACGGCACTTTGTAATGCCTTTAGTAAAATACAATGCTTCCTTTTCCCATGCTGCCGATTATAGAATATATTCTATTTAGTAAATTTATATTTTACACATTCTACCCTGACAGCTAAATTTCAACTTGCAATTTGTTGTGAAACAAAGACTAGGAAACTGATCACAGACAATGTTCACTAACAAATTTTGTTTCTTTTCCTTATTCATAAAATTGTTTGGAAATGTTTTTTACACTTACCCTCACTTCGGTAATGAAGTAACGTAAAAAATTTTCTTTTGAAACATAATTGTCACTTTTAAATGCATTAAGATGTTTAAAGCAACGTCATCACCTAGATTATCTAAAAATCATGGGATTGTGTATTTTTGAGTTTTTTAATTAATTCTAAAGTAGAAATAACATTTTTATTATTGCATACCATTCAAATAAGCTATACTTTACAGCTGAAATAGAAGAAAATGTATTAACAAACATATTTGATAAAGTTGTGTAGGAATACCCTGACAAAAAAGTGGGGATAAAGAGGGTCGATCCCCAGTTCCCTGCTGAAGTAATTTGAATTCTTTAATTCTGTATCTAACGAGATTAGATGAACGAGTTTCAAAGAGACAAAAGCAAAATAAAGTACATTTGTTCAAAGCATTCTTAATGAATAATTTTTGTTGTTCATTAACAAAACAAAAGTTTTGAAATTGCAATTTGAAGTATTAAATTATTATTTTCTAGAAAAGACATTTATTGTAGAGGATTTGTTATTCTATCAGCGATGTTTCGAGAGATTGGTGTGTCTCTCGACTATAGAGACGCGGAAATGACATCCAATTTCATTTGCGTCCATTTACTGTGAGTTGAACACAAAAGCGCTCGCGGCACACACCAATTCAAGAAAATCAACTTTAAAACCAAGTTCCAATGGAAATTGTGAAACGTTATACTTTTATGGTGTGTACATCCCTATCAACGCAACGCCCAGGAACGATAGTTATCTTTTGCGCTTTATCCAGCGCGAACCCCATCCACAGTCCCTCTTATTCTCTTTCTCTCTCTCCCTTTCTCTATATACAAATTGGGTTTTACGTAATCGCGTTTACGTAAAGGCGCTACGACAGCAAATGCTCGTAAACTTTAGCCCTCCGCTATAAAATCACCGCGTGCTTGTCAAGAAATGACCCGTTTGCATTGAGGATTTTCCAAAATCACATTTTCCTGTTTCTGCTTCATCTTTATCGTATTTTTATATGAAGGAATATTTATAAAATTTGGAATCATTTTGTCACTCATATTGTTCTACAGGTTTAATAAACTAATTAGAAACTTGATATCGGAACGTATTTTCTTTTTAACTTTTGGTAATTTCAGGTCACCATTAAACTTCTACAAAATTATCAAAAAATCAAAAAAAACTGTATTTTTAATTTTCTAACTAAATCCAACGGTTAATTAAGAATATTATTCATGAAATTTACTCAAATAAGATTGACATATGAGCTAAAGAAGAAAAAAATATGTTTGAAGTACATTTTGAGATAGTTGTGTAGGAATACCCTGACAAAAAACCGCGGACGTCTAGGATCGACCCCTAATTCTTACTATTCGGAATAACGAAACATTATTTATAACTTTTATATTGTTTTATTTGTTAAAAACTAATAGGAAACATCATATCATAACACACATTTCACCTTTTTATAACCATGGGTAATTTTAGATTACCATTAAACTTCTCCAAATCATCCAAAAATCCAAAAAACAGTATTTTTTCAATTTCTAATTAAATCCAATGGTTAATTAAGAATATTATTCTTGAAATTTACTCAAATTAGATTGACATTTGAGCTAAGAAAGAAAATAATATGCCTGCAGAACTTTTTCGGATAGTTGTGTAGGAATACCCTGACAAAAAAGTGGAGAAATTTAGGATCGACCCTAATTCTTATTATTTAAATTTAGTATTATTATTTTTAACTTTAATATTGTTTTACTGGTATTTAACTAATATGATAAGTTCATCTCTAAACATGTTTTACCTTTGTAGCTATCTGTTAATTTTAGATCATCACTAAATTACATCGATTACCTGAAAATCTCAGAAAACAGTATTTTTGAGGTTTTTAATTAAATCCAGTGGCTAATTAAGTATATTATTAATGAAATTTTCTTAAATAAGTTTGACCTAATTACCAAGGTAACAAAAAATATATTTAAAATAGTTTTTGAGATAGTTGTGTAGGAATACCCTGACAAAAAATAATGGGAGTGCTGAGGGTCGATCCCTTATACATTCCTTTTCGGACCTATCTATTATTTTCTTGGTATTTAGTTTTCAAAATATTATTCCATTTATTGTTTTATAGATTATGTACCTGTAGGAATGTTTCAGAAATATGTATCCATATCCTGCTGTATCCAAGAATACAGCAGCAGTATTTTAGTACTTGTAAAAAATGTTATTTCTAATAAAAAAATCCTTCTATCCGGAAATAGATTCTTAGTTTTCCTTTACGTCTATATGACTCCTTTAATACTACTATTTTCCCTCTTTTGTTTAGATGTGTAAACAAACTAAAGTTTCCGGAACAAATGTAATTACATTGTTCTTAATTGACAAATTCGTGGCGACCTATATATATGTGTGCGCGCGAGGGTTGGAAAACACGTTCGTAGGAGAAACTAAAATCCAAAGAGATGTGTGTATTTCATTCAAGACGTTCCCTGACATACGCTTCCCTTACACTAAATTCTACAAATAATTACATTTGCCAACGTGGCTTCATCTAGAATTTCTCTCAACTCTGTTCTCCTTTTTTTTTGAACCTTCTTTCTCCCAGCGTCGCACTAACTCGGGTTTTATCGTTTTCGGCAATGAACTTATATAATATAAATTTTCTCCTAAATTGCGAGAACGTGTGACGAAGTTAATGAAATTCGAGGAGCGTAATTTGATTTTAGTCTTCTCTGTATATATATATAACGGCAAGGACGGTACTAATTACTTTTTAAAACCTAGAAATACGAAATGAAAATCAAAAACTAATTCTTTTCTAATTAAATTGAGGAGAAAGGAAAATTTCGAGACTATATATTGAGGAAAATAATAATTTTGTTTGTTGAGGGAAAAGTTAATTACTAATCAACATGATTGGAAGGGTTGGGGTAGACACGCGATTTTCTTTATTCCAATTTTGTGTTGTGTTTTGTTTTTTTTTATCCTGCTCCCTTTTTTTTGCCCTCCTCTTTTCTTTACTAATAATAATTCCTTCTCGCGTCTCTTCCCTTTTCTGGTAACAGTTCGCTGTACGTGCGTGACACGATCACGCGAACGCAACCGACGAAGCGATCAAGCCTTGGGAAAACGCGAAAGCGTGACTACCAGTAATCGGATCCAAAGTTTCCTTAGGGACTTTGCTTTATTCCTACACCTTTGAGTTCTCTGTGTCTCCTTTCTCGTGCCACTTGGCTGACTGGCACGAAATCGCGTTATTTTAGCCCTAAAAAAAATAAAGGACTCGCCCTCTTTTCTGATCAAAAGTAATTATTTTTTATCTTCATATACATGAACATCTAACATATTGGAAAAGAGGTTCTTTAATTTCAATTAATTCCCAAAGGAAAATACTTCCCAGACAAAAAAATAATTAATTCTGGGAGAGGATGATCATGATGATGTTGATGATTTTGGTCAATAGAAGTTGTAGACTCAAAAAATTTCTAAGCAAAATTCGATTTTCTTTACGTGCTATAGTTGATTGAAATAATTTCATATATATTGGTAAATTTATTAAACAATGTGAAATATTGCTAAAGAACATATGGAGTATTTCGAAAAATATTTGAGAGAAACTTTTGAAACTTATAAATTCACAAAACGCTTGTGGTAAAAGGTAATCATGGTGAACAGGTATTTCTTTTAGTAGTAGCAAATAATATATTTTGTCTCCCTTTTTCTGCGTTTAGATATTATGGAAATAGTGGTTTTAAGTCCTCAAAATTTTTTTCCGTCCTGCTTGTGTCTAACTTTCGTGTATTCTCTTTAGAATCGAAAACCACATGCATGCGTGACTTCATTTCATTCTTGAAAAAAAAGTGGGCCCTGATTGCTTTTACACAGAAAAACGACCGTAAATATATAATAGCGCGTGTTTCTTTTCTGATTTTAACCTTTCTCCTTAACGTAACCGGTGTGCGCACTCCTAAATTCCCTATAAGTAGCCGGGAAAATTAACATCATAATGGATTTTTCAAGCGGAACCGTAACACACAGTTGCTTCCTAAATTCTTTTTTAAATAGGGCCAATTATCGTTTGTGGTTTTGTGTTCCAGCAAAGCTATACACTTCTAAATAATTATCATTTAATCAGGCCTTGTTATTTAGTCTTTAAAATATTATTCTATTTAGTGAATTTTTTTTCTTGTAGATTTTATGTAATTTTCTTCAGACGATACAATTTGCAACAGTCGATAAAGGATACTTTTGAAAATAAATTTAAAAGATTTTTTTTCAAAATACATTTTAAACTCCTGTTAGTACTGTCTTTTATAGAACAATATTTAGATACTACGATCAAGAGAGAACTTTGTAAACTACATTTTTTTGTATTTATTAAAATCAAAAGGCTATTTGAATAATGGATTGAATAATGGCTATTTGAATAATGAAATTTTACTTAAATAGTTGTTATTTAGTAGCAAATGTATAAGAAAAAATTAAAAAATATTTTTTGAAATAGTTGTGTAGGAATACCCTACCAAAAAGAGTGAGGACTCCTAGGGTCGATCAGTTTCATTCTATTCGAAATTATGTATTATAATTTCTTATTGTCTATCTCTTTATGAGTAGAAAACAAATAGAAAAGTACTCTGTAAAAGTATTTTTATATTTTAAATTTATTCATAATCTTAAAAAGACGCTACAAAAATAGGATTACCTAAAAATCCGAGAGAAACGTATTTATCAGTTTCCATGTTAAATCCAACAATTTATTAACAATTATATTTATGCTTTTCACCTAAATAAGCTAGATTTAATGTCAGAAAGCAAAGAAAATGTATTTAAAGACAAATATGAGATAGTTGTATAGGAATACCCTGACAGAAAATGGGAACATATAGGATCGACCCTCAATTATTTCTGTACAGAATAACGTAACATTATTTTTAACTTTCATATTGTTTTATTAGTTAAAAACTAATAGGAAACATCATATCCTAACGCACATTTCACCTTTATAACCATGGGTAATTTTAGATTACCATTAAACTTTTCCAAATCACCAAAAAATTCTAAAAATAGTATTTTTAGTTTTCTAATTAAATCCAATGGTTAATTAGGAATATTTTTCATGGAAATTACTCAAATACGATTGACATATGAGGTAAAAAGGAAAAAAATATGTCTGAAGTACATTTTAAGTTAGTTGTGTAGGAATACCCTGACAAAAAACCGCGGACGTCTAGGATCGACCCCTAATTCTTACTATTCGGAATAACGAAACATTATTTATAACTTTTATATTGTTTTATTGGTTAAAAACTAAAAGAAAAATTGATATCAACACGTATTTTTTGTCTTTATAACTATCGGTAATATTAGACCACCAATAAACTTTTACAAATCACCAAAAAATCCTAAAAACTGTATTTTTAGTTTTCTAATTAAATCCAATGGTTAATTAAGAATATTATTCATGAAATTTACTCAAATATGATTGACATATGAGCTAAAAAAGAAAAACACATGTCTGAAGTACGTTTTGAGATAGTTGTGTAGGAATACCCTGACAAAAATAATGCAGATTTTTGGGATCGACCCCAATTCTTATTATTCAAAGTTAGTATTATTATTTTTAACTTTAATATTGCTTTACAGGTTAAAAACTAATAAAAAACATCATGTTGAAACGCATATTTTACGTTTATAACCATCGGTAATATTAGATTACCATAAGACTTCTACAAATTACCAAAAAAATAAAAATCAGTATTTTTCATTTTCTAATTAAATCCAATGGTTAATTAAGAAAATTTTTTGTGAAATTTACTCAAGTAAGGTTAAATTAGTAGCTAAGGAAGAAAAAAATATGCCTGTAGTACATTTTGAGCTAGTTGTGTAGGAATACCCTGACAAAAAAATTAGGACGTCTAGGATCGACCCCCAATTCTTACTATTTGGAATAACGAAACATTATTTTTAACTTTCATATTGTTTTATTGGTTAAAAACTAATAGAAAAATTGATATCAACACGTATTTTTTAACTTTATAACTATCGGTAATATTAGACCACCATTAAACTTTTACAAATCACCAAAAAATCCTAAAAACTGTATTTTTAGTTTTCTAATTAAATCCAATGGTTAATTAAAAATATTATTCATGAAATTTACTCAAATATGATTGACATATGAGCTAAAAAAGAAAAACACATGTCTCAAGTACGTTTTGAGACAGTTGTGTAGGAATACCCTGACAAAATTGGTGCAGATTTTTAGGATCGACCCCAATTCTTATTATTCAAAGTAAATATTATTATTTTTATCTTTAATATTTCTTCACAGGTTAAGAAACTAATAAAAAACATCATGTTGAAAACGTATATTTTACCTTTATAACCATCGGTAATATTAGATTACCATAAAACTTGTACAAATTACCAAAAAAACTAAATCAGTATTTTTCATTTTCTAATTAAATCCAATGGTTAATTAAGAAAATTTCTTGTGAAATTTACTCAAATAAGGTTAAATTAGTAGCTAAGGAAGAAAAAAATATGCCTGTAGTACATTTTGAGCTAGTTGTGTAGGAATACCCTGAAAAAAATGGGGACGTCTAGGATCGACCCTAATTCTTAATATTTATATTTAGTATAATTATTTTTGAGTCTATATTATTTTATTGGTAATCAATGGTAATCAACTAATATGAAAAATTGATCTCAAAACACATTTTTTACTTTCATAATCATTTGTTAATTTTAAATCATCACTAAATTACAACTATCACCTAAAAACCAGAAAACAGTATTTTTGAGCTCTTCATTAAATCCAGTGGCTAATTAAGTAATTTATTAATGAAATTTGCTTAAAAAATTTTGCTCTATTAACCAATGTAGCAAAAAATATATTTGAAATAGTTTTTGAGACAGTTATGTAGGAATATCCTGACAAAAAATAATGGGAGTGCTGAGATCGATCCCTTATACATTCTTTTCGGACTTATCTATTATTTTCTTGGTATTTAGTATTATTTATTATTATTTTATTATTTGGTATTATTCAATTTATTTTGTTGAAGATTATGTACCTGTAGGAATGTTTCAGAAATACAGATATGCAAGAATACAGCAGCAGTATATTGCCAAACACTACAGTTGCGTTTTAGATATTCTGGGAATTGATAATTAGCATGAAATGCTCGTTAAAGTAAAATAAGAACAACGCAGATGTAAATAATTAGTTTACGATTAGCGAATCGATGGTCAACCTGTACGGGATGTTTGATAGTTCGTTTAATTGAGTGTTTAGCATAGCGAGGGTGAGTTATGGTTAGAAAATCTAGGAGTAGGGATAGACGATGAACATTCCCGGAATTGCGAACTGGAATCCAATTAATATCCGCGTGCGGTGTGTCTTTCCCCGATGCTATTCTCTCCCTCATGCATTTCTGTCTACGAATGTGTGCGCAGATATGCGAAAATACAAGCGAGCAATTTCAAATTTTGAACACACACTATCATGCGTATATTTAAATAAATTTTATTTCCTGACGAATAATTACTAAACTACAATTACCGTCTGGTTTAATTTTTTACGATTATTTAAAATTTTTAGAAATTATTTTCAGTTGAAAGAAGGCAAAGAACTATAAGGATTCTCTAGAAAGAATTTTAATTACCTAGAGAAGTTTTGTATGTTCGTTAAATTCTTTTTTTTCAAGAAATATTAAAATGCACACGAGTTATGATGAATTGTTGACGAATGGTTTTTTTAGTTCATCTGTTAATTCTGTGAATATTTTCTAAATTATAATAAATAATAAATAAAACTTTTTGAATAAATATACAGTGAAGGACTTTTTCTAAAAACAAAATTGAAAATCAGCTTCTCATTTTGCCCTGAGGACTACATATGCCAAATACACGAATGTTATACGTACAACAATTAATTATTTTAAAAAATGGAAAAGCTGTAGATGGAATAATTCAGGATCTTGCATTTTTCATTCAATATCATTGTCAGAGTTGATTTAATTAGAATTTCAATTTGGTCGAATGGATTTTAATTATCTCCTGAAGAGAAAAATAATATTTTTCGTGATTGCAATTTTTGCACTCGCGCATTAGCTAATGGCTTGGCTACACAACGTTTGCTCTTCGGAGGTGAAGAGCCATTAGTGAAAAATATAAGGAAAAGATGAATTACCTTTCAGAAATCAAAGTGGAAATCTAATGGAAAGAGATTTTATCTCAATGATGTTCCACTTACTGTTCTTTTTGCCTAATAACATTATTTTATTTCATTATTAAAAAATATTTATTTGCACGATTTTTATTTAGTTATGAAAAAATATTTAAAGATATAATTTAAGTTTCCAAAAAGAAATTAGAAATTTAAATATTGTTTCGATTTTTTGAAATTTATCGATAATTATAAACAATAATTCAGTGGCTTTATGGATGGGGAGTCAGAGAATTCTTGAATGTAAACTGACTGGAGTATTTCGAATCGAGTTTCGAAATAGCAGGTACTGATCGTTCCTTGAATTCCTCTTCCGGTGGAATTTCAGAGTCGATGAGCATTTCGGTAGGTGCTGCTGTTTTCCCCAAGAATCTAGAATTATGGAGAGAGAGAGAGAGAGTCGAGCACCACATCCAAGAAACGAGATTGGGATAAACATGAAAGTGGCGTTCCTCTTGGAGGAATAAAGTAAAAAAAAGATTTCTGCGAAATGTTTCTGTTAAAAAATATTAATGTAGGGTTCTTTTCGGAATTATGTATAATACTTCTTAATTCTCTATAACTTTATGGGTAACAAACAAGTATAAAATTACTCTCCCATCGTATTTTTATATTCTAGAGCCGTTGATGATTTTAGATATTTAGAACAATTCTAAATAACAAGGATTTCCTAAAAATTCCGGAAAAATGTATTTTTTTACTTTCCATATTAAATCAAAGTATTTATTAACAATTTTATTTATGCTTTTCACCTAAATAAGCTAGATTTAATATCAGAAAGCAATGAAAATGTATTTAAAGACAAATATGAGATAGTTGTGTAGGAATACCCTGACAAAAAAATCGGGACATTTAGGATCGACCCTAGTAATTCTTACTATTCGGAATAACGAAACTATATACATAACTTTTACATTGTTTTATTGGTTAAAAACTAATAGGAAACATCATTTTAAAACGCATATTTTACCTTTATAACTTTTGGTGATTTTAGATTACCATTAAACTTCTCCAAGTCACCCAAAAATCCTAAGAATAGTATTTTTTAATTTTTTCATTACATCCAATGGCTAATTAAGAATTTTTTTTCATGAAATTTACTCTTGAAAGTTTGACTTAATAGCTAGGAAAGAAAAGAATATGTTTAAAGTACTTTTTCAGGTAGTTGTGTAAGAATACCCTGTTAAAAAGTGGAGACATTTAGGATCGACCCCCAATTCTTACTATTCGGAATAACGAAACAGTATTTTTATCTTTAATGATGTTTTATTGGTTAAAAACTAATAGAAAACTTCGTATCATAACGCATATTTTACTATTATAACTATCAGTAATATTAAATTACCATTAAACTTCTACAAATCACCCAAAATAATCGAAAAGCAGTATTTTTCAATTTCTAATAAATTCCAATAGTTAATTAAGAATATTATTCATGAAATTTACTTAGATAAGATTGACATTTGAGCTAATGTAGAAGAAAATATGCCTGCAGAACTTTTTCGGATAGTTGTGTAGGTATACCCCGACAAAAAAATTAGGACGTCTAGGATCAACCCCTAATTTTTACTATTCGGAATAACGAAACATTATTTATAACTTTTATATTGTTTTGCTGGTTAAAAACTAATAGAAAAAATTAATATCAACACGTATTTTTTACCTTTATAACTATCGGTAATTTTAGATTACCTTTAAACTTCTCCAAATCACCAAAAAATCCTAAAAACTGTATTTTTTAGTTTTCTAATTAGATCCAATGGTTAATTAAGAATATTATTCATGAAATGTACTCAAATTAGATTGACATATGAGCTAAAAAAGAAAAAAATATGCCTGCAGAACTTTTTCGGATAGTTGTGTAGGAATACCCTGACAAAAAAATGGAGAAATTTAGGATCGACCCCAATTTTTATTATTTAAATTTAGAATTAGTATTTTTAACTTTAATATTGTTTTTTGGTTAAAAAATTATTGAAAACTTCGTATCAAAACGCATATTTTGCCATCAAAACTTTCAGTAATATTAGATTACCTTTATAATTCTACAAATCACCAAAAATACCTAAAACAGTATTTTTTAGTTTTCTAATTAAATCCAACGGTTAATTAAGAATATTATTTATGAAATTTACTTAAATAAGTTTGTCCTAATTGACAAGAGAGCAAAAAATAAATTTGAAATACTTTTTGAGATAGTTGTGTAGGAGTACCCTGACAAATAGGATTGGGGACATTTAGGATCCACTCCAAATCTTCTTATTCGGGATTACCTATCGTTATTTTTAACTTTATTATTGTTTTACTTGTGAAAAACTAATACGAAATGTTTCTCTTAAAAAGCGATTATTACCTTTATAACTATTAATAATTTTTGATCATCACAATAGTACCACAATCATCAAAAAATTCTTAAATAGTGGATTTTTAAATTCTATTAAAATCCAGTGGCTAATTAAACATGTTATTTATAAAATTTACTTTAATAGGTGTGACCTAATAGCAGAGAAAGAAAAAAATAGATTTGAAGTACTTTTTGAAATAGTTGTGTATGAATACCCTGACAATAAAGATGATTTATTGAGAGGTCGATCCCCCATGGTTTTTGTTTAAAAGTATCTATTGCTATGATTAATTTTCTATAATTTTATAGATTGCTTCTATTCTATTGTTTTTTAGTCTTTAAAACTTTTAACACACTAGCTTCAATTATAAATTTATAATTTAGTTTACAAACTATTATAAATACAATAAATACAAATGGACCTTCAAAACCAAGCAACCTGAAATCTGACAATATCTAAAGTTTCAATTTCACATTTCGTGTTTTTGCTTGCAAGTACGATTTTCAAACTGATTACTAGAATTAATTAACATTATTAAATTAGTCAATATTTTCATTTTACAAAATTTCTGATATTCAAGTTACTTGACTACCGTCATGAATTAATGGTTTTATTATTTTATCTACAACTTTTATATTTTGTAACCTGACATATTCCTAAATGATCATGAATATCAATTATTTCTTCTTCTAATAAAAGTCCACCTGAAAGACAAAATAAAAAGACAAAAATTACATCCCTTCGTCGATCCTTATATCCGATGCACCTGTAAATCATTCACATGTTTAATTTTACAATTCATCTTCTTTACTAAATTCATAAAACAAAAGATCAACAAAATTCTATATGAGTTATATTTTAGAGTGAAAAACAAATGAATACTCTCAGATTCATAGTGTGACAAAATGGAGAACAAAAGAGAACACGTCGTAAACCGGCGACTGGCATTGGAAACAGAGGCATAAAAATAGAACAGAAGGGGGTTCGGGAAAAAAAAAGATAAAACGTGCAGGTCATCCCTGACACAACGCAACGGCTAACTTCGATTTTACAATGAAAAAATAAAAAATTCCCGAATGCAAGCTTCATGACTTTTTATACTAGTTTTCCTCGATTTCATACGCGATGTGAATGACAAGAATGGTATACTCTAGGTGCATCCCGATGATCCAGTAATAAAGAAGGGTAGGACAGAGAAAATTTACAATCCAAAGCATTGTTGAATAAAAAAAACCATGTGACGTTGTAAAAAAAAAGAAACATTTCTCTCTCTCTCTCTCTCTCTCTATCTTTTTTTCCATTTCAATTTTACAAATGACTCAATTCATTAAAATACTGAATTGCCAGCAAAATTTTAGTCCATCTCATTGTTAATTTCATTCTGTATGTGAAAAATTTCTATTCATTTAATTTACGCTATTGTGGAACTGCTTTTATTTTGTACATGAATTTAGAGAATATCCAAACGGTGCTTCATTTTGTGGAAAAGGAAACAATAATATATAAAATACTACAGAGCACGACAAACTTTATTGTTTTTAATAATAAAATATTTTACCTTTGTTCATGAAAGTAAATAAGAAAATTATGATATCTATCTTGATATGAATAAAATTTAAATATTTTTAACAACAATTGGCATTTCTTTAAACAATTTTAACAAACAATTTTTAAATTATTCGTTTAAAAATACATTAATCATCAATAAAATATTTATCTCTATTCTACGATTCTTATAAAAATAATTACAATTCAAGTGTGTATATCACTTTAACTGAAAATACATTATTGTGTATTGAATATATCCTTAACAAAAAAAAAAGAGCGACGGGAATAAAAATCTGCTCTTCTAATATTATTTGTCTGTTTATACTTGTCATTGTGTCACTCGAGGAAAAAAAAAGGGGGATCTTAGATGTGAAGAGCCGAATCACGATTTTTGCTCTAACGCAGTTCTTTAAATGAAGGGGAACTGTTACATCTGTCAAAAGTTGAAAAGAAACGTTAGACTAGGACAATTGTATAAAGTTCGTATAAACTGGTCGTGTGGAATGATTCGATCCTCTTTTTCTATTTTTTTTTTTTCATATACACACATTATAACTGAAGGGGACATACATACAGCTCAGTTGACAAATAAATAAAAGCTCGGCAATCCTTGTACAAATATATATTTGAAGAGATCTTAATCTTATTTTTTTTGGCCAAACACTAGTGACATTAGGAGTATTAAATTCCATTCTAGTGGATATTTTCAGTTTAATAAAAAAAGAATCGAAAAAAAAGAAAATTTGTAATAAGTCTTATGTAAGACTTGACAATTTATAAAAAAAAATTTCTCTTTGATTTCTTTACAGTTTTGAGGGAAGAAAAGAAAAATTTTAGCCAGAGTGCATTATTGGGGATGGAAAAAAATTAAACTGCACTTGATCCCTTGTTGGAGTTTATATAAGGTCCAGTAGAGAGAGAGAAAGTGAGAGAGGAAGAGAAAGAGAGAGAGAGAGAAAGTGATCGATGAGCTGTAGCCACATAATTAGGAACCATCGATTCATCCCGTCACTTCCTGCACTGCGGAATATTGACGGAAGTTGCTGTTATTTCTCCCCGCACTACCAACACCACGGAATTAATATTGCATGAGCAAGTTTTGATTCATCTCCCTTCATACAAATTTTTTTTTTAAATTAATATACTTTACTGTTGAGTAATATTATACTTCCAGTATTGAACTTGTTCTGTCGTGCAAAATAAAAAAGTCCATAACTCTCATTTGTTTTTAGGTTGATGTTAGCTTTGTCTTGTAAAATTCCGATTCCTGTTCCTATGTTCTTTCTCCGCTATTAAGTCAAAATTTTAGTGAAATTCCCAAGAAATATTTTTGATTAGCAATTGGATTTAAGTAGAAAACTGAAAAATACGGATTTCAAGGATTTTTTGATGATCTTAATATTTTAGTATTGATGTAAAATCAATAATGATTATGAAAGAGAAAAAATATGTTTTGAGATTAATTTTCATATTAGTTTATGAACAATAAAACAACGAGAAATTAAAAATAATTATTTTTAATTTCAAATAGAAGTAATTGGGGGTCGATCCCAGAGGTCCCCTATTTTTTTGTCAGGGTATTCCTACACAACTATCTCAAAAAATATCTCAAATATATTTTTTTCTGTTTTAGCTCATATGTCAATCTTATTTGAAGAAATTCCATGAATAATATTCTTAATAAATCATTTGATTTAATTAGAAAACTAAAAATACTATTTTTAGGATTTTTGGGTGATTTGTAGAAGTTTAATGGTGGTCTAAAATTACTGACAGTTATAAAGGTAAACAGTACGTTTTGATATCAAGTTTAGTATGAGTTTCTTGATCTGTAAAACAATATTAAAGTTAAAAGTAATGTTACGTTATTCCGAACAGAAAGAATTAGGGGTCGATCCTAGACGTCCGCGGTTTTTTGTCAGGGTATTCCTACACAACTATCTCAAAATGTACTTCAAACATATTTTTTTCTTTTTTAGCTCATATGCCTATCTTATTTGAGTAAATTCCATTAATAATATTTTTAATTAACCATTGGATCTAATTAGAAAATGAAAAAATACTGTTTTTAGGATTTTTGGGTGATTTCTAGAAGTTTAATGGTGATCTAAAATTACTAACGATTATTACTGAAAAATGTGCGTTCCGATATGAAGTTTCATAATAGTGATTAACCAATAAAACAGTACTAAAGTTAAAAATAATGTTTCGCTATTCCAAATAGTAAGAATTCGGGGTCGATCCTAGAAGTCCCCTGTTTTTTGTCGGGGTATTCCTACACAACTATCTTAGAAACTATTTCAAATATATTTTTTGCTACCTTGGTTATTAGGGCAAACTTATTTAAGTAAATTTCATTAATAAAATACTTAATTAGACACTGAATTTAATTAAAAACCTCAAAAATACGGTTTTATATAATTTTCAGGTGATCGTTGTAATTTAGTGACGATCTAAAATTAACAAATGGTTATAAAGGTAAAAACAAAGTTTTGAGATCAATTTGTCATATTAGTTGTTTACCAATAAAACAATATTTAGACTTTAAAATTATAATACTAAATTTAAATACTAAATTAGGGGTCGATCCAAAATTTCCCCAATTTTTTGTCAGGGTATTCTTACACAACTATCTAAAAAAGTTCTCCAGACATTTTTTTTTATTCCTTAGCTATTAATTTAATCTTATTTGAGTAAATTTCACGAAAAATATTTTTAATTCACCATTGGATTTAATTAGAAAATGAAAAATACTGTTTTTAGTTTTTTTTTGTGATCTGTAGAAGTTTAATGGTAATCTAATATTACTGATGATTATAATGGTAAAATATGCGTTTTGATACGAAGTTTTCTATTACTTTTTAACCAATGAAAGATCATTAAAGATAAAAATACTGTTTCGTTATTCCGAATAGTAAGAATTGGGTGTCGATCCTAAATGCCCCTAATTTTTTTGTCGGGGTATTCCTACACAACTATCTGAAAAAGTACTTCAAACATATTCTTTTCTTTTTTAGCTCTTATTCCATCCTTATTTGAGTAAATTTAACGAAAAATATTCTTATTTAACCATTGGATGTAATTAGAAAATGAAAAAATACTGTTTTCTATGATTTTTTGGTGATTTGTTAAAGTTCAATAGTGATCTAAAATTTGCGATAGTTATAAAGGTAAAAAATACGGGTTCAGAATTAAATTTCCTATTAGTTCTTAACCTAAAAAACAATTTTAAAGTTACAAATAATGTTTCGTAATTCTAAATAGAAAGAATTTCAGGTCGATCCTAGATGTCCTCTTGTTTTATCAGGGTATTCCTACACAACTATCTCAAATTCGTCTTTAAATAAATTTTTCTTTACTTCCTGTCTTAAATCCAGCTTATCAAGATGAAATGCTTTAATAAAAGCGTTAATAAATTGTTGGCCCTAACGTGGAAACTCAAAAATACATTTTTTCCGGATTTTAAGGTAATCTTAGTGATTTGTTGGCAGGGTATTCCTACACAACTGTATTAAATTTGTCTTTAAATACAATTTCTTAACTTTCCGTTGATTAATCTAACTCAGAAAGTAAAACCCACGAATAATATGGTTAATTAACCCACTGAATTTAATTAGAAAACTCGAAAATACACTTGTCTCGGATTTTTAGGTAATTGTTGTAGTTTAACGTTGCTCTGCAGTTTTCAATAGTTTCTGAATTAGAAACTACATTTTGAAAAGTACTTACTAATTTATTTATTAGTCATAAAAGGATTTAAAATAAAAAATTGACACTTAGTTCAAAATAAAAAGTACCGGAAGACGACCCACTGTACCCCCACTCTTTTTTGGCAGGGTATTCCTATACAACTATTTCTAATTGTGTATTTAATAATTTTTGTTTATTTGCTACTATTCAATCAAACTTTCCTAACTGAAATTCATGAATAAAATTGTTAGCTAACCCTTTTTATTTAAATAAGAAACTCAAAAATATATTTTTCCGAAATTTTCAGCTATTTCTTGGTTTTTAATGTTGCTCTAAAGTTAGTAATGAATTTATATCGAATATTACTCTCCATCTCGACTCTTCATACCAAGTCAAAATTAACCAATTTAGCGCCCTGTTTTAATTTCCATTGAACCTAGAAATAATTTTTAATTGGTGTCAAATTATATCCACCTGCCGAAATAAAAAGCATACATCATCAGAATGACATATACCAGAAAGAAATACAAAATGATATTATTTATTTTTCACTGTTGGAATGTATAATTAATTAATTTCACTACTGCAATTTCTCTCCTGTGAATTTGTACCTACATATCTCTGCTAACGGTGCAACGATGTCGAAGTGCAAATGTAATTTGAACCGTTTCGTTTGTCAGCATTTCACTCGCTAACCCTCATTATGAAATGGGTGTATTATTACAAATGTTGTACTTTGTGATTATAATTGTTATTTTGATCATAAAGTCATCCTCTACCTTGATATTAACGTTTTGTTTGTCTTCACTATTACTTTACATAATTATTAATATCACTTAGATTGTTTTACTCCAACAGTGATGAGCTATATTAAAGTTAACTAACTTTTCTTCTTATTCTTAACTTTTTATATTTAAAAATATATATTGATATTTAAATATTTGTTTAATTTATATAAACTGATGATGACAAAATTTATTATTCCTTCCTGTGGTAGAAGGAAAAATTTTCTTTTCTTTCTATGTAGTTTTGTATTATAAAAAAAGAAGAAGAAATTTGTATTCCTTATAGAAACTTTTTGATATAGGAGGTGACCGTGAGCTAGCGCCATCGAGTGAGGCAATCGTGAAACTATTATAGTTTCGGGAATCCCAGTAAATATACGTTCAACACAACGGAACGTAGTATTTGTATTATGATACAATACATTCCTGGTTTCTTTTTCCTCAAAATCGGAACAATGATTTTATGAATTAAATATTAATACGAAATTTAGAATGTGGACTACGGAATTCGGAGCACTATTTTTTGAAGGTTATCAAATTGAGACAAAAATCGTATCAAAATTGTTGCGAAGCAACGTTTTGATACGATTTTGATACGATTTTTATCTCAATTTGATATCGTTCAAAAAATAGTGAGTATAAAAACGGAATGATGATTAAAGTATTTAGAATATAGATTAGAGTATCTGGTATCTTAAATGTTACTATGTTACCTAATTATTTAGGATACCAGATTCTCTAATCTATATTCTGAATACACAATGGTGAATAAACAATTTGGAATATATTAAAGAATCTATTATATCCAGAATGTGAAATAAATAATACCATTCAAGAAATTTATTAGCAATTGGCAAAATCATTGCGGTCAATACAATTATAATACAGTTCGTGTAAGTTAAAAATCCTAATTCCACACTATTACCCAATGGTGTTTCTTTATTATTATTAAAAGTTAATTTCATCTTATTCAATGAAAATTACTTTTGCCCGATATAATAAACACCCCATGGCTAAGCTCAGCAAGGATCCAATTTCTCCAATGACCTTAGCACAGCATCGAGCATAGGGAGTCACATATATAAGGGAATCGAGCCATCAGCAACAGTGGCACCAACCTGACCTAACCTTGTGCTATGCTCGTAATCTATACCGTCAACATCAAAGAAAACCTCCTTTTGCCCCACCCTTTGATCCCCTCTCACTCTCTTCTTCTATACGTCCCATAAACGTTCGAGAATCACGTAAAAGAAATAATACAAATGGCCAGGACAGGTTGTCAACCCATCGAGTGTCGGCGCAAAAGAATGGGAGGGGTGAAATGCCTTTTGTAAATTAGAAAATCCCCGCGCTCACTACACGCACATATGAACAGGTACCACGCTGGAATTATTTTTCTTCTTCCTCCTCAATATAACCTTTGGTAAAGAAATTAGAAAAGTTCTCAATGAGAAGAAATGATGAGAGGGGAGATGCTGTGGTCCTCAAACTCGATGGGGGGTTTTATTTGTCCGCTCTGTGGGGTTGCGGGATAAATTTTTGAGTTCTCTATATTATACTTTACATATAGTGTATTTGGTGGTTGAATGACTTTTACCGGTCCCGCGGCGGCATCTTTTTACACCTCTCTCGATGATACTCCCTGGGGCGTTCGGCTCTATTGTCAACGACACCTAACACGAATTGTGTATTGTAATCGTGAGTTTTTTATTGTCGTATACAGTAATGACATTGAGGTTATAATGTTGAATAAGAAAGAGAGAGAGAGAGAGAGAGAGAGAGAAAGGTAGATCATATAATAAATATAGGTGATCATATAATATGAAAGAGAAAAAGAGCGTGAGATGTTTTTAAATTGTGTATACATATTGACGAGTCTGTCTAAAGAATGCGCGTTTGGAGGAAAATAGAGAATTTTTCTTGCTTTAATATTTTTCATACACAGAAGAAGAAGAGTGTCTCATCTTTTGTCGGTAAAATTTGACTTCCTGAGTTTTCATTATTAAGAATAAAAGAAAGAGAGAAGCTGAAAAGATTTTGAGGTTTTTAGGAAGTGCGCATTTTCCCACGAGTTGTAAATAATATTAGAATTACTATAAATGATCATATTGTTATTGTTTTTTTATTCATGAGTTAGAATTTTTGAAACGTGCCACCCAAAGATCAAAAAATTTATTTTTCTCCAAACTGTTGAGAGAATTTTATATGTTTATGTATATGTGAATCTATATGTTTGAGTTTTGTGTATATGTGCAAGTGTTTTAAGTACATGTGCAAGTGTTTTGGGTATATGTGCAAATGTTTTGAGTATATTTATGAGTTTTGTGTATATGTGCAAGTGTTTTAAGTACATGTGCAAGTGTTTTGGGTATATGTGCAAATGTTTTGAGTATATTTATGAGTTTTGTGTATATGTGCAAGTGTTTTAAGTACATGTGCAAGTGTTTTGGGTATATGTGCAAATGTTTTGAGTATATTTATGAGTTTTGTGTATATGTGCAAGTGTTTTAAGTATATGTGCAAGTGTTTTAAGTACATGTGCAAGTGTTTTCGGTATATGTGCAAATGTTTTGAGTATATTTATGAGTTTTGTGTATATGTGCAAGTGTTTTAAGTACATGTGCAAATGTTTTGAGTATATGCATGAGTTTTGTGTAAATGTGCAAGTGTTTTAAGTACATGTGCAAGTGTTTTGGGTATATGTGCAAATGTTTTGAGTATATTTATGAGTTTTGTGTATATGTGCAAGTGTTTTAAGTATATGTGCAAGTGTTTTAAGTATATGTGCAAGTGTTTTAAGTACATGTGCAAGTGTTTTCGGTATATGTTCAAATGTTTTGAGTATATTTATGAGTTTTGTGTATATGTGCAAGTGTTTTAAGTACATGTGCAAGTGTTTTGGGTATATGTGCAAATGTTTTGAGTATATGTAAGAGTTTTGGGTATATGTGCAAGTGTTTTAAGTACATGTGCAAGTGTTTTGGGTACATGTGCAAGTGTATTTCTGTTATTGACACTATAATAAAGTAAATCTGTTAAAACTGACAAATCATTTAAATTAGCATCACTTTGAATATTCCTCTAAAAAAAAATAAAAAGAACGCTCCCATCGCAAAAAAAAGGCAAATTATTATTGCTTGTCGATATGAAAGCGTCTCGGGAAATAAAAGTCACTTGCTCACCGTGCGGCTAAAAAGAAATCCACCCGATTACTCTAGTACTTCAACACCAATAATCGATAGCGAACTCTCTTTTCCACCTGACACGTAACGAGCGCAACGTTCCGCAGTCTAAAATTCATTGGATATCAGAGAGTTATTTAGGTTTATCGACATTTCGATTACGCCCGTCGAACATGCCGTACAGACCTCTGTAGATACTATGGCGTATTACAAAACAGACAGTTTGACACGCTTATATACCAATAGTCCTGAATAAATACACTGCGTAAACATTAATGGCCATTGATTTTGATTCATTACAAGCGCATAATTCAATAATTCATCATTTACAGCCGCAAAAAAGGCGTCGTCGTAGTAATAATCTTCAAAATTACCAAATTATCTTTTCAAGAATTGTATTATAAATGCTATTAATTCTATACTTTTAGAGTCAAAAATTAATTTCTCCCTGAAAATATACAAGTTTTCCGATTCTGGAAAAAAATTAAGTGCGTATTGTCTACACTATATTGAGGGAAAAAAAAATTAAGAGGGAGAAAAAAAAATATTCCACGGATTTTAATCTCTGCAACACGGTACTTGATGTTGAAAGTTGTTTGAAGAGCAAACGGTTCGTTTCTTCAGCAATGAGATCGTATACGGTTCAGGAATTCTTTCCCTCATCCCTTTCATCTCACTCGCTAACTGCACGTGACTGAAAGAAGCGGAAATCGACTGAAAAACAAGATTTGGATACTTTGCGAAGCATTCATCAAAAAGAGTCTCACGTACATAAGTAAAAGACTTGTTTCACCCTAAAAAATAAGAAACTTCGCGATAAACAATCACACAAATAAAGAATATTGAAAAAAAGATTAAATGAAAAAAAAAAATGAATAAAAGAATTTTATATCTTTTTATTCTAAAGGAAATATATCTTTATTACATCTCTTGAAACACACAATTTTGAAAAATAGAATGAAATTGTACAAAACATTTTTGCAAAGTTGAAAAGATAAAGAGAAAAATAAAACTAATGTATAAAAGAATAAAACGAAACAAAAGTTGAAGAAAAATGAAATATCTCGAGAGGAATAGGGTTATAAGGAGAAATACTGCGTTATTAGAAAGGTCACAGACGACCATTAACTCTTCGCTTTTGCAGACTTGGCATCCCAACTGCCACTATGTGCCTTTGCTCCTTGGGAAAACCCTTCTTTTTATCATCTACTTAGCTAAAAGCATCGTGAAAAATATCCAGCAATTAACCAATAAATAGCAGAAGGTTGTGCTTGTTTTCAGAAGCAAAAAAAAAAAAAATAGAAGAAAAAGAAGAACAAGAACTAAGACTATGATGCAGAACTTAAGTAAATTGAAGGTATACTATCACTTTAAATGTTGTACGAACGGTGTAAAAAATTATGTTTCAAATTTATAACGTGAGAGGTTGGAAAATTGTTTTTAAATCATGTCTGAGCTTTCTTTTCTCTAATCAGGTTAATATAACCTTAAAATTGTTATATTTTGACTATCTATAGAAAATCATGTCCAACATCTGAAAATGTTTATATTTTGATTATGGTCACAATATTTATAGGAAACCGTACGGTGAACGACAAAAATATTCAAAAACATGAAAATTTATAGATTTTAAACATGGTTAAAAGCAAGCTAACCGTGGCTAACGATAAAAATATCTAAAAACCTGAAAAATTTATATATTTTAACTGTGTGATCAAAATCTGGCAAACAATGTGGCCATTGACAAAAATATATTAAATTCACAAAATTTCTATATTCTGACTATATGGCAGACTTCGCACTCGATAATTAATTTTAAAAACGTAGCAAAACGTATAGCTTTCAAACTAAAAAAAATAGTAAAAAAATAGCTATCGAAAAATTAAACTTGATAACCAAAAAAAATTTTCGCTTATTTAGACACTTCACAAAAAAAGGCAAAAATTCCATTCTATATTTTATTTTTCTGACTTTTTTCTAATTTTCATGAAAAATATTTACTTTTTTCTCATCCTGATAATAAATTTAATTCCTGCAACAAATTTTATTAATCATGAAAAAATTTAAATATTAATAAAAATAATTTAATTCTTACGAAGAATTTTATTAAAATATTTTAAGCAATTGATTTCTTTGGACTAATTTTATGCAAATACCAATTCAAATAATTGAATTAATACCAAAAAGCATTTTAATATTTATGAAAATAATTGAATTCTTGGGAACGATTTTATAAGAATTTTTTTAAATAATTGAATTTCCATGAAAAAATTTATTACTTTTAAAAATAATTAAATTCTTGTGATAAATATTGTTATTTATGAAAATAATTAAATTCTCGCGAACGATTTTATTAGAATTTTTTAAAAATAATTGAATTTACAAGAAAAAATTTATTAATTTTAAAAATAATTGAATTCTTGTGATAAATATTGTTATTTACGAAAATAATTGAATTTTGCAAAGAATTTTATTAAAATGCCACAAAATAATTTAATTTTCGTGAATAATTTTGTTATTAATCGTCATAATTGAATTCTTTTGAAGAATTATTTATATAAATATTTGAATTCCTGGGAAGAATTTTGATTAAAATCTAAAAGAATAATTGAATTATTTCAAAGAAATTTAATTAAAATTGTATTTAAAATATTTGATTTCTTTCAATCAATTTTATTAAAATATTTGAAAATAATTAAATTCCTGTGAGAAATTCTAATATTTATGTAAATAATTGAATTCTTTCAAAGAATTTTAAAAAATAATTTTTTAAATAATTGATATTTTCCAGGAATTGATATTAAATTATTAAGAATAATTATACATTTTTAGATCAATTCCTATGTAAAATTGTATTTAAAATAATTAAAATGAATGCATGAATGCGATGAATTTTATTATTTATAAAAATAATTGAATAGTTGCAAAGAATTTTAATAACACTTTTAAAAATAATTGAATTCCTTATGTGAAGAATTTTATTATTTATGAAAATAATTGAATTATTACGAAACATTATATTAAAATGTTTAAAAACAATTGAATTTCTGTAAATCATTTTGTTATTTTTGAAAATAATTGAATTCTTCATAAGAATTTTATAAATATTGTTTTAAATAATTAATGTTTTCGAAATTTAATAAATATTATAAACATTTTATTTCAAATAATTGAATTCTAACGTACGATTTTATTAGAATTTATTAAAATAATTGAATTTCCAAAAAGAAATTTATTACTTTTAAAAATAATTGAATCCTTGTGATGAATATTGTTATTTATGAAAAATAATTGAATTTTGCAAAGAATATTATTAAAATGCCTCAAAATAATTGAATTTTCGGGAATAATTTTGTTATATTTATCGACATAATTGAATTCTGTCAAAAAATAATTTATGTAAATAATTGAATTCTTGAGAAGAGTTTTATTATTTTTAAAAATAATTGAATTATTTCAAAAAATTAAAAAAATTAAAAAAAATTATTAAAATGTTTTTAAAAAATGGAATTTCTGTGAAAAATGTTGTTATTTTTGAAAATAATTGAATTCTTTATAAGAATTTTATAAACATTGTTTTAAATATATTTTGTTGAAATATAATAAATATTATGAAAATTTGATTTTAAATAATTGAATTCTTCTTGAAAATTTTATTTATGAAAATAATTGAAATTTTTCGATGAGTTTTATTATTTATGAAAATAATTGAATAGTTGCTAAGAATTTTATTAAAATTTTCAAAAATAATTGAATTCCTGGAGAAGAATGTTATTATTTATGAAAATAATTGAATTATTATGAAAAATTTTATTTTAAATAATTGAATTTCCATTAAAAATATTATTATTAGTAAAAGTAATTGATTATTATTGTCAATTTTCCACTTTGGCTAAAGTTTTTGGCCATATAGTTATAGCTATGAATTTTCCATTTTTCCATTTTCACGCAGGATATTTGAGAGTAAAAATGAAAAATTCGAAAATAATTTACAGAATTATACGATAAATGTTGAATTTTTTTCCCCACTTAATTGCAAAATTACATATTATTATAAGCTCTTTTAGGAAAAATAAATTCGAGATATATCCTTCAATTGTGTCTTGGCTTTTCCTTTGAATTGGCTTTTATTTCGTCTTTGGACAAGTTTCTCTCTCTCTCTCTTTCGACTTCAGTGGAATTAATTTTCTTTGTAAAGCACTTTTGTAAAGATCGAAAAAGGAATAAAGAAAGCGACTGCAAGCTTTACAATGTGGTTAGTTTCGAGAATGATTAGAGGTCGATTTAACGAAGCTGCAATCTAAAGGGTTTCTTTTTTAATGAAAGTGCGAGGGAAAAAAATTTCAGAGAAAAGAGAAAGAGAATGGAATAATTTTTAAAAAAGTATGTCAAATATGAATAAGAAAAATGTGAAAGAAAAAAAGAAAAAAAAATGTTTTTTTTAAAACTTGTTTTATTTTTTTATTTTTTTATAAAAAAAAATAACAAAGAAGCAAACAATAGCAAAAATAACAACAATGTTTTAACAAAAAAAAGAAAAGCAAAATAAAATTTTAAAAATTGTTTATTATTTTTATTATTTATTTTATAAAAAAATTTAATTTATATGATAATTTATATTTAATTTATAAAAAAAAGATAACAAAGAAGCAAAAAATAGCAAAAATAACAACAAAGTTTTAACAAACAAACAAAAAAGAAGAAAAGAAAAGAAAAATAAAATTTAAGCCTTAAATAAAATTTCTCACGAGCAAAATAAATAAATTTTCAATTGCAAAATAAATGAATATATATACGAAATAACAAATGAAATGAAGGACATTGATTTGTTTATTTTGTGGTATGTTTTCACGAGAATAGTATACTGTAATAGTGGCAGTAGTAGATGTTTGTCATTCAACTGATGTTTGAGCATCGATTCGAAACTGTTTCCACACACTCTCGATGAAAGGACACCCCATAAACTGTGTGCGGACGAAAGTCAGTGCGAGAAACCTACAATGACTAATGCACTGAATGACCATGAGTATAGCTTTGTCGGCAAAAAAGAAGAGAGAAAAAAATAAAAAATTGAAAAAGATTAAAAGCCGCCGAAGAAAGAAATGTAATATTGAATATGCGGTCATTGAGATTCGATATATGTTGCAACGAGCGTTCCCACGATGAACTTGGTCGTGAAAAATATAATAAATATGGAAAAATGTGGTTTTCTCTACTTATACGAGAAAAGAAGACAAATATATTTAAAGGAGAGTTTAGCTTTTGCGTAATTTATAATTTTGTCATTATTTTCACTTACGCTTTCACTAAAAGTAAAATTAATTTTTTTTCTTTTAACTTTTCTTCCATTTTCAACAAAAAGGAAAATAAGGTTTATAATCCTTTCACAGGGGAATCCCTGTGAAAGTATTAAAAACATTATTTTTTTTTAGCTATTATTGGAGTCGAATATGAAATTTTAAGCTTTTTTTAAAATAAAATTAGGCCTTTTTTTAAAAGAGAGCTTTTTTCCGAATCGTGAAGGTACTCAGAATCTTTTTTAAAAATCTTTTTTTAAAATTCATCACTAATTCAGAAATAAATTATTTATTGAAAAACAATTTTTTTTTTTAAGAATTATTGGAGTCGAATATGAAAATTTGAGCTTTTTTAAATAAAATTATGGCTTTTTTTTAAAAAAGAGCTTTTTTTCGATACTTGAAGGTACTCAGAATCTTTTTCAAATTCATCTCTGCGATTCAGAAAAAAATTGTTTATTGAAAAACGACGATGGTCTTCAGAATTTTTTTAAAACAATTTTTAGTGTCGAATATGAAAAGTTAAGCTTTTTTCAAAAAATTAGTTCTTTTTCTTAAAATTGTGCTTTTTTCAAAACGTGAAGGTTCTCAGAATCTTTTTTTTAAATCTTTTTTTAAAATTCATCACTAATTCATAAATAAATTATTTATTGAAAATGACGATGCTGGTCTTAAGAATTTTTTTTAACAATTATTGGATTCGAATATGAAAAATTTGCGCTTTTTTCATAAAGTTAGGGCTTTTTTTAACAACAAGCTTTTTTCCGAAATGTAAAAGTACTCAAAACCTTTTTTTAAATTCATGTAAAAATTGTTTTATTAAAAAGACCCTGGTCTCATCAACTGTCCAAAACAATTTTTGGAGTCGAATGTAAAAATTAGAGCTTTTTTCATAAAATTAGGTCTTTTTCTTAAAATTGTGCTTTTCTCAAAACGTAAATTTTTTCATATTCAAAAAAAAAATTTTTTTAATGAAAAAGACACTGGTTTTATAAACTTTTTTAAATAATTTTTGAAGTCGAATGTAAAAATTTGAGCTTTTTTTATAAAATTAGAGTTTTGTTTTCAAAAAAGAGCTTTTTTCCGGAACGTGAAAGTACTCAGAACCTTTTTTTTAATTCATCTCTGATTTAGAAAAAAAATTGTTTCTTGAAAAACAACGCTGGCCTTAAGAATTTTTCTTGACAATTTTTTGAGTAAAATTTGAGTTTTTTCCATAAAATTTGGGCTTTATAATTTATAAAGGGCTTTTTTTCTGAAATGTAGAGGTACTTAGAATCTTTTTTATAATTCATCTTTAATTAAGAAAAAAATTATTTCTTGAAAAACGTCGCTGGTCACATCAACTTTTTTTTTAACAATTTTCGTAGTCAAATACAAAAATTTGAGCTTTTTTCATAAAATTAGGGACTTTTTATTGTTCATTTCTGATTAAGAAAAAAATTGTTTCTTGAAAAACGTCGCTGGTCTTAAAAATTTTTTTTTTCAACAATTTTTGGAGTCAAATATAAAAATTTTGCTTTTTTCATAAAATTCGAGTTTTTTTCAGGAACGTGAGAGTACTTAGTACCTTTTTTTAATTCATTTCTGATTTAAAAAAAATTGTTTCTTGAATAATGACGATATAGTCTTAAGAATTTTTTTAACAATTTTTGGCGTCGAATATAAAAATTTGAGCTTTTTTAATAAAAAATTCGAGATTTATAAATAAAAAAAGTGCTTTTTCCGAAAAGTGAAAGTACTCATAAGCTTTTAGTAATTCATCTCTGATTTAGAAAAGAATTATTTCTTAAAAAACGACTCTGGTCTGATCAACTTTTTAAAACAATTTTTGGAATCGAATAGAGCTTTTTTCATGAAATTAGGTCAATTTCTTAAAAAGAGCTTTTTTCTGGAACGTGAGAGTACTCAGAACCTGGTTTTTTTAATTCATTTCTGATTAAAAAAAAATTGTTTCTTGAAAAATGTCCATGTTCTTAACAATTTTTGGAGTCAAATATAAAAATTTGAGCTTTTTTCATAAAAATCGAGTTTTATAATTAAAGAAGGGCTTTTTTCCTGAAATATAGAGGTACTTAGAATATAAGAGTCGAATATAAAAATTGAGCTTTTTTAAAAAATAAAATTCGTGTTTTTTTAAAAGAGAGCTTTTTTAAAAATAAAATTTGTGTTTTTTTAAAACAGAGCTTTTTTTTAAAACGTGAAAGTTCTCAGAACTTTTTTTAAATTCATTTCTGATTCAAAAAAAATTGTTTCTTGAAAATCAAATTAAAATTAAATTGATTTGTTATATTTAATTTCAATTTTCTGAAAAAAAATTTTTGAATAAATGTATTAAAATTTGGTAATATATATATTTTTTATTTTTGAATAGCAATTTTTTTAGACAAATAAAATTGCTTAAAATAGAAAGAAATTGAAATTGTTTTTTTTTTAATTTTTCTATCTCCAAAAAAATTGTATACTTTTTTTTTAATAAAAGTAATAAAAAATTTCATATAAATGGAGAAATAAAATGTTTCGAAGGCTTTTCAAACTTGTCTGGCTGATAAATTTATAATAACCTTTTATTAACGTAATTTTTAATTTAAAAATCTTGAGAGCAATTTTCCACGAGTATTTTTTTGAAGTTTATAAGTACATCTCAAGATACAAATAATTCATCCCGACTTTTTTCGCTCTTAATAATTTTTTTCTTATGCAAAAAATTTAAAAGGAAATTTTAATTCTATTCATTATTTCAATGCTTTTAGATTTTATCCTCTTTATGTATATTTTTTTTTTTGAAGAATCCTATTAAATTTTATAATATGTATTTTATGAAAAATTAAAAACTGTAAAACTAGGTATTTCTTTTTGTTAAAATATGATTTTGATTATTTTGTTATTTCATTTTAAACAAATTAATAATTTTTAATTTTTTACCTTGTTTTCTAATTATTGTTTGTTTTATAACTTATCATATTTTTAAAAATTTATTTCATTACAATTTGTTGTATTGTTTATTGTATGCTAATTTTTATTTAGAAAATATTGAACAGGAAATTTTTTTTCTATTTAAAAAAATTTTATTTAAAAATATTTTTTAAATTTCAATACGCAGATAAAAATAACTCTTTTTCAGGTTGAATCGTAAAAAACATTTTTGTCCTTTTTTCCATATGTATGTATATATAATATACGAAAAATTTATATTCATTTTATTTTTTGATTTTTACTCAAATATGAATGTGCCTCGAAAATTAAACATTTTTTTTCCTTCTCTTTTTTTTGCAAATTGACGCGAGTGATTTCGCATATTTGAGTTTTCACGGTCCAACAAGAATGGTAATCGGCTAAAGCGAAATCGAGTTTCAGTGAAATGCATTTG
Source organism: Leptopilina heterotoma (assembly GCF_015476425.1). Classification (NCBI taxonomy): domain Eukaryota; kingdom Metazoa; phylum Arthropoda; class Insecta; order Hymenoptera; family Figitidae; genus Leptopilina; species Leptopilina heterotoma. The sequence goes on from NW_025110812.1 coordinate 434,871, forward strand.
AGCATTTTTCAAATCAGTCCTCTACTCAGGTTTTTCTAGAGAGAGAGAGAGAGAGAGAAAAAAAGAGAAAGAGAGAGGGAGAGAAATCACTATTAAACCACAGAGTTTTGTATAGGAATTTTATAATATAATTCAGTCGATTTCAATTTCCGATTAAAAAAAAATTATTCCGGATGCTATTTCACTTTTAGTTGTAATCATATTCGCAAAAATTTATAAATTGCAGGTCGATTTTGTATTTTCACTTCGATTTTCACTTTCATTTTTACTATTAGCTTTAGGAGGCTATTTATTTCATTTATTTTATTTATTATTTTCACTTTCACTTTGAAAGATTTTTATTTTAACTTTCATTTTTACTTTGAAACATTTTTATTTTTACTTTTATTTTTACTTTCATTTTCATTTTGAAACATTATTATTTTTACTTTAAAACAAATTAATTTTTACATTCATTCTCACTTTCACTTTGACAGTTTATTTTTATTTTTACTTTCATTTTCACTTTTACTTTAAAAGATTTTTATTTTAACTTTCATTTTTACTTTGAAACATTTTTATTTTTACTTTTTTTACTTTAAAACATTTTTATTTTTACTTTCATTTTCATTTTGAAACATTATTATTTTTACTTTAAAACATATTAATTTTTACATTCATTCTCACTTTCACTTTGACACATTATTTTTATTTTTACTTTCATTTTCACTTTCACTTTGACACATTATTTCATTTTTACTTTCATATTCACTTTAAAACATTTTTATTTTTACTTCCATTTTCATTTTTACTTCGAAAGATCTTTAATTTAACTTTCATTTTTACTTTGAAACATTTTTATTTTTATTTTCATTTTCACTTTGACAGATTTTTATTTTAACTTTCATTTTCACTTTGGTAGAATTTTATTTTTACTTTTGTTTTCTCATTCACTTTGACAAATTATTATTTTAACTTTCATTCATACTTTGAAACATTTTTACCTTAAACTTACATTTTTACTTTTGAAACACATTTATTTTTACTTTCATTTTCACTTTTAGTTCGGCAGATTTTTATTTTTGCTTTCATGTAATTTTATTTTATTCCCTTCTTTTAAAGGTATTTAGACTTAAAAATATTTTATTTTCTATTAAAGTGAATGTTTAAAATAAAATACTGTAAATTGAATGTGGCTGTAAAAAAGTAAAATTTAAAGCCATCTATTGTGAAATTAAAAATAAAAGTGTAAATAAAATAATATCAAAATGAAAGTGAAATTGAAAGTGTGAATAAAAATGTATCAAAATGAAAGAGAAAATGAAAATGAAAATGAGAGTGAAATTGATGGTGAAAATATAATGTCAAAGTGAAAATGTCACTACTAAAATTGAGAGTGAAAATGAAATTCTATGAAAATTAAAGTTAATGAGTAAAAGAGTTAAAGTGGAAATAGAATTCTAGTCAAAGTGAAAATGAAAATAAAATCTTTGAAAGTGAAAGTGAATGTGAAAATCAATATTTATCAAGATGAAAGTGGAAATGAAAGTGAAATTTTGTTTTTGTTACAGTACAAGTGAAAGTGAAATTTTGTTAAAGTTGTAGTACAAGTGAAAGTGAAAATGAAAGTGAATATGAAATTTTGTCAAAATTACAGTACAAGTGAAAGTGAAAATGAAAAAAAAATGAAAAATAAGTTCCTTTTCGAAAATTCACCAACTTATGAAAAATAATTTGTATAAATTTAATTTTTTCTCAGTGTGTAAATTAAAATTTTAATGAAATTATTTAAAGAGACACAATTGGAAAATCGAAATTGATTTTTCCGGATCATTAATTTTTGATTTATTATTATTGGCAAAATGGAGAGTTTTTGGGAAATATCTCGTTATTCTTGTAATCCGGAAGTGTCTTAAATGCGAACGCATGAGCGATTCGTTTATAGAAGAGTAAGTTTGACGGAAGACGCTGTTACTGTTTCCTGTATGGTTGGCTGGGTTCGACTATAGTTTTGCGAACATTATGTTTACGCGCCGGTGGAGTGGACATCAAAGGACCCGTAGTGGTTTTGCTCCTGCACTAGTCCGGAATTACTCTGAACCGTTGTTCGTGGTTATGATTCAACCGGACAAAATTCGATGACGCATTCCAAAAATGTAATCGGTTCTTTGTTAAACTAAATTTCATAATAGAAATTATGGCCAAAATCTAGAAATTTGCATTACTTTAGCACCAAATCTAAAAATTATTTTTATCACTTACACTCTTAGTTTTACTTTCACTTTCACCAAAACTAAAATTAGTTTTTTTCACTAACACTTTCACTTTCACCAAAACTAAAATTAATTTTTTTCACTTACACTTTCACTTTCACCAAAACTAAAATTAGTTTTTTCACTAACACTTTCACTTTCACCAAAACTGAAATTAATTTTTCTCACTTACACTTTCACTTTCACCAAAACTAAAATAAATTTTTCTCAATTACACTTTCACTTTCACCAAAACTAAAATTAGTTTTTTTCACTAACACTTTCACCAAAACTAAAATTAATTTTTCTCACTTACACTTTCACTTTCACCAAAACTAAAATTAATTTTGTTTTCTCTCACAAACTTTTCGCATTTACTAAAAGTAAAATTAATAATTTATTTTATTTCTAAAAACTATTGCATTTTCAAAAAAATCAATTATTTAATAACATTTTTATATAATTTTTCACAATAATTCAATTACTTTCACTAATAATAACATTTTTCATGGAAATACAATTTAAAAAAAAATTTTTTAATAAAATTCTAAGCAAGAATTCAATTATTTTCAACAAAAAAAATAGAACTCATCCAAGAATTTCAATTATATATTTGCAATACTATTTTAAATTAATTCATTGAAAAATTTAATTATTTTCACAAATAAAGTTTTCCACAAGAATTCAATTATTTTAAATAAAATTTTCATAATATTTATTATATTTTGAAAACAATCATTATTTTAAACAATGTTTATAAAATTCTTATAAAGACTTCAATTTTAAAAAATTACAAAATTTTCAACATAAATTCAATTCTTTTTAAACATTTTAATAAAATTTTTTGTAATAATTCAATTATTTTCATAAATAATACAATTCTTCTCAGGAATTCAATTATTTTTGAAAATTTTTAAATTCTTTACAACAATTCAATTATTTTCATAAATGATAAAATTCATCGCAGGATTTCAATTATATTACATACAATTTTACAGAAATTGCTCAAAAAATTTAATTATTCTTAAAAATTTAATTTCAATTCCTCAAAAAACCAATTATTTTAAAAACGTTTTTTTAACATTCTTTGGAAGAATTCAATTATTTACAGAAATATTAGAATTTTTAACAGTAAAATACAATTTTAATTAATTTTTTTTTTTGAAATAATTAAATTATTCTTTTAGATTTTAATTTCCCAAGAATTAAATTATTTTTATTTATACATAAATAATAATTATTCGAAAGAATTCAATTATGTTGCTAAAATAATAACAAAATTATTCCCGAAAATTCAATTATTTTGAAGCATTTTAATAAAATTCTTTGCAAAATTCAATTATTTTTCATAAATAACAATATTCATCACAAGAATTCAATTATTTTTAAAAGCAAAAAATTTCCTCTTAGATATTCATTTTTTTAAAAATATTTTTAAAAAAGTTTTGTTAATAATTCAATTATTTTTGCATATATAAATAAAAAAATTCTTCTCAGCATTCAATTATTTTTGAAAATTATAATAAAATTCTTAGCAACTATTCAATTATTTTCATAAATAATAAAATTCATCGTAGGATTTCAATTATTTTTAATATAATTTTACTGGAATTGCTGATGGAAAAATGTATAATTATTCTCAAAAATTTAATTTCAATTCCTTGGAAAAATCAATTATTTAATAAAATGTTTTTTAAAAATTCTTTGGAAGAATTCAGTTATTTACAAAAATGTTAGAATTTTTGACAGAAATTCAATTATTTTCAAATATTTTAATAAAATATTGTTCGAGAGAAATTAATTATTTTAAATACAATTTTAATTAAATTCTTTGGAAATAAATTCAATTATTCTTTTAGATTTTAACAAAATTCTTACCAAGAATTCAATCATTTAAACAAATGATTCTTCAAAAGAATTCAATTATTTTGAGCTATTTTAATAAAATTCTTTGCAAAATTCAATTATCTTCATAAATAACAAATATTTATCACTAGAATTCAATTATTTTTAAAAGTAATAAATTTCTTCTTGGAAATTCAATTATTAAAAAAAAATGCTTATAAAATCGTTGGCAAGAATTCTATTATTTTCATAAATAATAAAATGCTTTTTAGGAATTCAATTATTTTCAAAAAAAAATTTACTAAAATGCCACACAGATATTTAATTATTGTCAAAAATTTTAATTGAATTCTTTGTAAAATTTAATTATTTTTCATAACTTTTCGCATTTTAATGATTTTTATTATCTGTTATTTTTATAAAATTTCCAAACAGAATTCAATCATTAAAAATTTTTTTTTTTTAATCTTCGTGAGAATTTAATTTTTTTTCATGAATAATAAAAATTTCTCAAGAATTAAATTATTTAAATTAGAATTTGCATAAAATTAATCGAAAGAAATCAATTATTTAAATATTTTTATTTTTTTTATTTAAATATTTTCATAAAATTCTTCGTAGTAATGAAATTATTTTGTATATAAATATAAATATTTAAATTCTCTCATGAATAACAAAATTCGTTGTAGGAATTCAATTTATTAGCAGAATAAGAAAGAAGTAGATATTTTTCATAAAAATTAGGAAAAAGTCAGGAAAATAAAATCCTTCAGAATTTTTGTCAGTTTTGTGAAGTGTCCAAAACGAGTGTTTTTGGTCGTCAAGTTTGATTTTTTGATAGCTATTTTTTTACTACTTTTCTTAGTTTAAAAGCTACTTTTTGCTCCTTTTTTTAAAATTAGTTATCGAGTGCGAAGTCCTGTCATTTCCTGTGTTAAAAAGAAGATGATGATGAAGATACAACTAAAAATTGAAAAATCAACAAAAATGTTTGTGGTAATGATGAAAAGATTGTTCCAGAGGGAGGTGCAAACTGTATAAGGAAAAATGCATTAATCCCATAAATCCCAATGAGAAACTTATTCGTGCGTGCACGTGTCTATTATTCTCCATTATAAGAAAGTCATATTTTCTGACTCGACACATTTCTCCTCGATTGTCCTTAAAAGATGTTCTATAAAAAAATTCCCCCCTTTTTTTCAAGACACGATCCCTAAAAGATTGGTACAGACTTGTATATCTTTTGATATTGCGTCGACTTTTAATGCATATTGTGGTAAACAGTATATAGCTATATATAGAAGAAGCGGGACAAGTGAAGCGAAAGTAGAAAGAAGAGAAGCGGCTCTTTGAGGTGTCGACAGGACACCTGGTCGTGACAATAATAGTGTCCCGTGGCGACCTTGTCCCTTTAGATTATTCAGATCCATTTCTCAACCACGACAATTATATGCTTCCGCTTGGTTGCACCTCCTCTTTACTTCCTCTTCTTCTTCATCATCATCATCATCATCAACAGTAACAGAAAACATCTTTTTTTTTTCTTTTTTCTCCCTCTTTCTTCATCATCATCTTCTTTTTCTTTTCTTCATCTTCTTGCGAATTCTCTCTCATTTATAGCAGACGAGTCCTTTGCATCTTGGTTTTTAGGGCGGAGTTGCCTTCCACGTAGGAAGAATCATAATTGTTGCCTCTGTATAAAGACATCAAAAACCCAACCCAGCAACAACTGCTTCTTTCGATTTTACCTTCTCTACAATATATATATATCGGAGAATTGCGCTTGCGGCCACAGCTTGTAATAATTTTACTTCTGAACCATTCTTCTTGTTTCTCCTTTCTTTTGCGCTGATATTCTTCCTTGTCCAACCAACTGCGGTATGACTGCGCTTATACCTTGAAAACGGGCAATTTAACGCTCGATGGCTCAATGTAAGTATAAACCGGTGCTTTGATCGATATATACTAATATCGAAACACCGAGGGCAACATTATTATTTCGAGTAGTACTCGCAATACTCTTTTATTTCCTCAATTAGAATCCAAAACTGTTACGACAAGATTGAAGAAAAAAAAAGGAAAGTTTACAAGAACATTTTGAATTCTTTGCTTTTTCATTTCTTTTTTATTTTTTTTTTATACTTTATGATGACAATAAGAGATTATATTTTTGACATTACACGAATAAAAAACAGTGTACTAATTTAATTTCAGATTGGCAAAACCACATAGAAAAATTTCAGAGACAATAATCAGGATTTTTTGCGATAATAAAAAAAGTCGAAATGAATACAAAAAAAAAAACTGAAAACTTTTAACAAAAATCAGAATTCGTTTGGAGTGGAAAATTTCGAAACTATAGTCGTTCAATCCGCAACATTATCAGATTTTGGGTACAAAATTCAAAATAAATGCAAACAAATAAAGATTTTTTTTCTTAAAAGACTGAATAAGTTCGGAATGAAAATTACAATATAATAACTGTAACAAATAATTCCTTTAAGAAATCGAATTAAAATCGCAAAATTTTAGACATGCGTAACAATCTAGATTTTTGGGTATATACAAAAAATCGAACAAGAAATCTACAATCAGAACTCGAAATAAATACGAAAAATTCTAAAATATTTTTTTTAAAAAACTTTTATTCTTCATCACATTCAAAACTAATTATAGTTTTACATAATTAAAAAAAATTGAATTAAATTTCAGCAAATAAAGTATAATTTATACTTTTAGGAAAGAATCACCGGAAGCTGCTTTTCTATTCAATTTCAATTGTAACGTTAAATTTCTATTTTAGTTCCACTTAAAATTTCCGATTCGAATCCGAATTCTGATTCGAACAAACTTTGCACTCGATAATTAATTTTAAAAAAAGTAGCTTTCAAACTAAAAAAAATAGGAAAAAAGTAGATGTCGAAAAATTACACTTGACGACAAAAAAAAAATCGTTTTAGAAACTTCACATAACAGACAAAAATTTTATTCTACATTTTATTTTTCCTAACTTTTTCCTAATTTTCATCAAAAATATTTACTTCTTTCTTATCCTGCTAATAAATTGAATTCCTGCAACAAATTTTATTATTCATGAAAGAATTTAAATATTTATAAAAATCATTTGATTTTTGTAAAGAATTTTATAAAATTTCTTAAATAATTGATTTCTTTCGACTAATTTTAAGGAAATTCTAATTTGAATATATATATATATATATATATATATATATATGAATTCCTGAGAAATTTTTATTATTCATGAAAAGAATTAAATTCTTACGAAGATTTTCTTAAATAAAATTGAACTCTATTTGAAAATTTTATGAAACTAGTTTATAGATATTAAATACTAAATATCATTATATTGCAAAAAGTTTTTAAAAATCATTAAATTTTACAAAGAATTCTATTAAAATTTTTGACAACAATTGAATGTCTGTGTGACATATTAAATTTTTTTTTGAAAATAATTGAATTCCTGAAAAGCATTTTATTATTTATGAAAATAATTGAATTCTTGCCAACGGTTTTATTAGAATTTTTAAAAATAATTGAATTTCCAAGAAGAAATTTATTGCTTTTAAAAATAATTGAATTCTTGGGAAGAATTTAAAAAAAAGGTTTTTTAAAATAATTAATTTTTTCGAGAAATTGAAATTAAAATTTTAAGAATAATTAAATTTTTTGAGCAAATTCCTGTAAAATTGTATTAAAAATAATTATGAAATCCCGCGATGAATTTTATTATTTATGAAAATAATTGAATAGTTGCAAAGAATTTTATTAAAATTTTCAAAAATAATTGAATTTCTACGAAGAATTTTATTATTTATGAAACTTAATTGAATTATTGCAAAAAATTTTTTTAAAAAGAATTGGAAATTTTTGTTATTTTTTAAAATAATTGAATTCTTCAGAAGAATTTTATAAATATTGTTTTAAATAATCAATTTTTTTGAACGATTTTATTTTAATTTTTTTAAATAATTGAATTTCCATGAAAAGAATTTATTACTTTTAAAAATAATTAAATTCTTGTCATATAAATATTGTTATTTATGAAAATAATTAAATTCTTGCGAACGATTTTATTAGAATTTTTTGAAAATAATTGAATTTACAAGAAAAAATTTATTAATTTTCAAAATAATTTAATTCTCGTGCTAAATTTATTGTTAGTTATGAAAAGAATTGAATTTTGCAAAGAATTTTATTAAAATGCCTCAAAATAATTGAATTTTTTTAGAATAATTTTGTTATTTATCTTTAATAATTGAATTCTTTCGAAGAATTATTTATGTGAATAATTGAATTCTTGGAAAGAATTTGATTAAAATCTAAAAGAATAATTGAATTATTTCAAAAAAATTTAATTAAAATTATATTTAAAATAATTGATTTCTAATATTTTTGTAAATAATTGAATTATTCTGTTAAAGAATTTTTAAAAAAACATTATTTTAAATAATTGATTTTTTCGAGGAATTGAAATTAAATTTTTAAGAATAATTATATACATTTTTCCAGCAATTCCAGTAATATTATATTAAAAATAATAGAAATCCTGCGATGAATTTTATTATTTATGAACATAATTGAATTCGCTGAGAAGAATTTTATTAATTATAAAAATAATTGAATTATTGAGAAAATTTTTGTTAAAATGTTTAAAAAGAATTGACTTTCTGTTAAAAATTTTGTTAATTTTAAAAATAATAATTGAATTTCGAATATTTTTTGAAAATAATTGAATCGTTTGAAAGAATTTGATTATAATTTTTTGATTTCTAGTATTAGCGAATTTAAAGTAGTGGAAATTTAAAAAAAAACAGAAATAGTAGCATTTAGTGGGTAAAATCTAAAAAAGTACACAAATAGTAGCATAATGTAAAAAAGGTAGTAAATAGTATAGGTTTTAGTATAGATGAGTGCGAAGTCTGAGAGAATTTTTCTAAAATTTTTCTAAAAAATTCAAAATGGCGGATCCAAAATGGTAGATCGAAAATTAATTACGATGAAACGTTTCGGGGTTTACTAAGTGTGATAACAGAAATTTCCTGAACATGAGAATTTATGTGCGTTAAAGCATGGTAGGGATCCGGGCAGATGGAATCAGAACAGCGTGAGATGCGCGTTATTCTCACCTGGTTTCCTCCATAGATATAGAAGGGTCTATCGCGGTGAAGAAGCATCTGAGCATCGATATTAATACAACACGCATATACACACGTATAGACTATACATACACCTTTCTCAAATGCTATCAAGCAAAGGGTCCTTTCCAACCAGATATTAAATAATTAGATTCTCGTTCTGTGCTCCTTTAAGGAATACGCGCAGCTTTAGTATACAATCTTCCCTTTTTCCATTGACATCGCGCGCAAGAAATTCAAAGGCGCAATATATAGAAAAAGGGTTTCGAGTATTACTAACTGGTTTTTATTCGAGAAAAATATATTATAATACTTTCTGCGTTCGTATTTTTTGAGTATAAGAAGATAGAAGTTTAGATTAAAAAAAAAAATTGAACAAAGACAAAATCAAAAAGAGTGATTCTTTTGACTAACTCTTATTCTTATTCTAATTCAAAAAAAAGTTTTGTTCTCTCTCCGTCAAGTATGTCACCGTCCGGACAAAATTCATCTTTTTTTTTACACAAACAAAAGAATAAAATATTTTCGGAAACTAGGACCCAAAAAAATACGGGTATTTTGTCGTCATGTTTTGCTAGAGATCAAATCGTTTACGGCTTCTAGGAGAGAAAAGTTGCAAGATATATTTTAAAAAATATTAATTTTTTATCAAATTTGGTATATCTAGGGATTTTTTCGGGTCGCTGATTACGAATCTCATGTCATTTTGGATCCGCCATTTTGAATTTTGAAAAACTAACATCGGATTCGTAATGAGTGACTCTGAAAAGCCCTAGATACGAAGTTTCATAAACAATGAATAATATTCTTAAAAATTCGTCCGCCATATTGGATCCGCAATTTCTAATTTAAAAAATCTTACACGAGGTTCGTAATCAGCGACCGCAAAAAATCCCTAGATATTAAATTTAATACAAAATTACTTCACTCTTTGGTAAAAAAAACTACTCTGACCTCTAGTACCAAAAATCGAAAATTCTAAAAATTCATCATTTTTCTTTTATTTTAAGCAGAGATGCCAACGACCGTCCCCAAACGCAACTGCGCTTGCGCTACAAAAATGCTCTTATTGGTTAGAAAAAGCGCGTTTATTTAAAATGTTTTATATATAATGCATTCTAATGGACAAGTTTTATTCTACCAATAAGAGCATTTGTTCTAGCGCAAGCGCAGTTGCGTTTGGGGACGGTCGTTGGCATCTCTGATTTTAAGGCAAATTGCTTTATTATTTTTTGACTCTTCAAAAATACTTTACTCGTTTTTCTAAAATTTACCATTTGGTAAAAAAAGCTACCCTGGTCACTAGCACGAAAAATCCAAAATTCTTAAAATTCAACATTATTCTCTTATTTTAAGACAAATTGCTTCATTATTTTTGAGCTCTTTAAAAATACTTTACTCGTTTTTTAAACTTTTTATCATTTGATAAAAAAACTGTTCTGACCACTAGTACAAAAAATCGACAATTCTTAAAATTTAACATTTTTCTTTTATTTTGAGCTTAATTATTTTTGGGCTCTTAAAAAATACTTTACTCGTTTTTTAACCTTTATTCTTTTTACGAAAATCTTGTTAAAACATTAAAACATACAGTTTTAGTTATTATACTTCGAAAGAGTTAATTATTCAGTAATTCAGCTTTTTGTTCTTTCTATTTATCTTCTACTATAGATAATTTTTATCATTCGTTCGTAGGATAATTAGAAAAAATATAATAACAAACAAATTAAAGTTTAAATAATTTAATATATGATATAATTACAAAATCTTTCCTTTTGGTATATTTTATTATTATAAAATAAAACTCTATGGATTTGTTTGCTATAAGAATTGACTCATTTAATTAAATACAGTAATAACCTGAATTGTTGCAAATATATTTTTTCCAAGTACTTTGTGAATATAATCCGCTTAAAAAAGTACCACAATACACAATATTGTGTCCGATGAAAATTAAGCAAATTCACAAATGAAAGTAGAATATATAATTTTGAGTCGAAAGTAGACAAAAATGGTTTTTTGAATGGCATCGCTCTTGCTCTCTTTTGGCGTGGACATTTCTGCAAATCACTAATGACATGAAGCGTCAGGTCGTTAGAAGAGTTAGCGTAGCGTGATAAAATCGTTGAATGCAAAACAGACAATGGACAGGATCCACGGGGAACAAGCCAAGAAGAAGGTTTATAGTCCATAGATCTCTGAATTCGTTCGACAATAGAGTGAGTGAGTGAGAGAGATATATATCGCTATAGAGTAGTTCAAGGCACCTGGATGAGTACCTAATTATGGCACAGGACCGAAACTAGTAGACAATCCCACCCCCCCTCTTTCTCCCTTCAACAATATCAAAGAATTTCTCTTAAATTCAGTGAACCGCAAAAAAAAATGGAGAAAATATCTTAAACACTTTTTAAAAATGAAAACACAATTCCGACCTCTCGAACTACAAAAAAAGAAAAAAAAAACAGTATATGAGAATTAGGCTAATTTTTTTTAATTATTACGTTATTAGAAGAAAAATAACTTCTATGATAAAATTACACCAATTTTTGTTTTAATTTAATTTTTATTTTCTATTTCTTTTTTTAATTAACATTTATCAAATGCCATTTTCTGCTCTTCAAGTTTTAATTAAAAGTTTCATATATACAGCAGATGAAATATGCATTGCGGACATATTTATTGCTTCTATCTTTAGCAGCTACCCAGCTACTTTTATTTTTACTGTTGTTTTTTTTGTCAACATAAAACAGTGTATTAAAATTAAGAATGTTTATTTTTTTCGAAAATTCAAAATAATTCTGAGACAGACTTAATATATATTTGATATATTGATGAACTGTTCACGGAAAACTCAATTATACTGTCTGTGAATGCATTTCCGGAATTGAGAATAATGATGTTATTTAAATTTGGAACATTTTCAATTATATGTGAACCTGAAATTGAAATTCAATTGGTATACTTTTCGGAGGTAGTTTATTTTAGAATTTGACATTATTCTTTTTTATTAACTATTGACGCAATATTTGCAAATTATGGTGTAATGGAAAATTCATTGCTAAAAATTACAGGCAATAATTCACAACAATATGAATTTTAGGTGATAAGGAAATTAAAATGAATTAGGAAATATCTTCTTCTAATCGTGTTTTTAATTTTTGATGTTAAAATTATCATCCGCAGATTTTTATCATCCGAAATTAATCTGAGAGAACTTAAACTAATTTCGGATGTTAAAAATCTAAATAGAAATTGTTAGGAATTACTTTTATGATAAGTTATTAATTCCTGATGAAAAATATACATGAAGAGCATTGCTTTACATTATAATTCCGGAATAGTCAACCTGAACCTCACCATTTTCGAAGAGTTTCTGATGATAAAAATACAATCTGTACACTATACTTCAAATCATTTGTGCGTATTTATCATTAATTTCTAGTGTCACTAAGTTGAACTCCACTATTTTGGATTAATTCCAAATGTAAAAAATCTGAATAGTACTGTTTTGGATTGATTCCGCATAACAAAACCTATATATATACAGAATTATCACGAATAAATTTTGGTCGCATTTTTAATGTCTGATGACAACATTATCCGTTTGACAAAAATTCAAACTGTACTGTTTGGAATTACATCCGGATTTATGATTAATTCCTTATGTCAATAAGTTGAACTCCCTTATTCTATAGATTCCAAATGTTAAAAAATTCGAACCGTACTATGTTCTGGATTAATTCCAAATGTCAAAAAATCCAAACTGTACCATGTTCTGGATTAATTCCAAATGTCAAAAAATCCAAACTGTACCATGTTCTGGATTAATTCCAAATGTCAAAAAATCCAAACTGTACCATGTTCTGGATTAATTCCAAATATCAATAAATCCGAACCGTACCATGTTCTGGATTAATTTCAGATGACAAAAAACTCTTTGGAAAGTGAACAAAGATCAACATAAACAAATTTTTTCGTCATTTTTCATTAACCGACAATTGAATAATGTCTCGCAGTTTGGTTATTTGTTGGTTGTATGGTAAATTAAACAATTTTGTCATACGGGCTTGTGGGCACCACCCTAGATTCAAGGAACCTCTGATGTAAATAGTCTACCCACGCGTTACTAATGTCCTCTCTCATATAAAGGGATTCGAAATTCGGATGCCGACATCCCATTCCTTTCCTTACAGTATATAAGTGTGGTAGCTGTATAGCAAGCTCCATGTATATCTTAAACCGCAGGAATACATAGGAAGGTTTTACCTGAATGCTTTATTGAAATATATCTGAGCTATATGGCCCAAGTACATAAGGGTCTCTAAACTTTAAGCCATATACATATATAGAGCGATGAGGATTTTCTATGAGAAGAGAGAAAGAGAGAGAATGCTTCATGAATAGTTTTGGTGGTGCCGTCGATGTCCACGCTTCGGTGAATCAGTGCCACCGATTTTCAAATCTTACTTCCTTTTTCCCCTCTTTCCTTATTCTCTAACTCAAAAAATAGATGGATGCATATATACAATATTTTCACTCTGTCGAAACTCAAATTTTTTTTTTCGACTGTATTGTGTTATTTCCCTATTAGGATAAGGATTTTGAAACGTGCGTACAATCCTGACAAAAAATAGTTCAGCGACATTTCATCAAAATATTGTCCGCCGAATAGGACGTTCATTAACCCATTAAGTCTCAAAAGTTCGCTTTTTTCTCTTTACATTTGCAATTACCATTTTCAAAGATTTTTTTAGTTTTTGTTTCATTGAAACTATATTTTCGATTAGATATCGCTTCAGGAAAAATTTGGACTGACAAAATATCGTGTCCAAAATGTATGACCTTTCATATAGGCATTGCTGGAAATTTTAATTTTTTCAAAATTCAAAATGGCGGACAAAATATGTAAAATTTTAAATAGTCAGAAATAGTTATTATCGTATCAAGGGCGCAAAATAGGTGATTGCGGCGATGGCGAGATGAAGGGACCGAGGGGACATTTTCGCGCCCGAGGCGAAGCCGAGGGTGCGAAAGTGTCCCCGAGGTCCCGAAATCTCGCCAAAGTCGTAATCACCTTTGCGCCCATGTTGCGAACATAATTTTTTGTCCTAACTGCATGAAAAGTATGGCATTGAGGGCACAAGCGAAGCGGGCGCTAAAGTACAGCAAGCGGGCGTAAAAGTACTTTTGCGCCCGCTTGTGTGACGTCAGCGGGCGTAAAAGAACTTTTGCGCCCGCTTCCCCGGCCCCGGGCGAGAATCAGTTATTTTGCGCCCACTTTAAGTGCCCGAAATGACATACTTTTCGTGCAGCTAGGACAAAAAATATATTCTAGACACATTTTCTCATCACAAATGACTAAAATTAGTATGCAAATAACATCTACGATAAAATTTTATCACTATGACTAATTTAACAATATTTTAAACAATTTTTATAAACAAACTGTTTTTTTAATGTCACAAATATTGAAAAAAATTTCTTTCTTTACATATCGCTCTTATTTTGATAGTTGCAATGAATGTTGAGAATAAAAATTGTTTAACATTATCATTTAACAATGTTATAAACAATTTTATAAACAAATTAAGAATTGACAATAATTGAAGCTGAAAAATAGTGTCTTCTTCCAAAGAATTTTCTACTGTTCTCTTAACGAATCTTTGAGATGAAAATTATTTAACAATTATTTACAATTATTTAGCAACTTTATAAACAATTGTTATAAGCAAATTTCAAATTAACAACAAGTAAACATGTGAAAATTTCGATTTTTCCTTTAATATTTTTTTCTATAATGTAATGAATCTTGAAACTTTAATTTACCTACTATTTTTCAATAAAGTTATAAACAATTGTTGTAAACAAATTACATTTTAACATTATACATTTTTTACATTTTTTTAACATTTTTAAATAGTTTTTTCTTTTAATATCCAATTCTCTATGTCATTTCTATGTGAGAGTAATGCAGGTACCAGCACTTTACCTTCAGTTATTGTAAATAAATAATTTGTTTACAAGAATTTGTTTATAACTTTGTTAAAAATATTTATAATTAAATTTAAGTTTCAAGATATACGAACCCTAGAGAAAAAAGAATATTAAATAAAAAAACTTTTTTTATATTCAATTGTTGTTAAAATGTAATTTGTTTACAACAATTGTTTATAACTTTATTGAAAAATAGTAGGTAAATTAAAGTTTCAAGATTCATTACATTATAGAAAAAAATACTAAAGGAAAAATCGAAATTTTCACATGTTTACTTGTTGTTAATTTGAAATTTGTTTATAACAATTGTTTATAAAGTTGTTAAATAATTGTAAATAATTGTTAAATAATTTTCATCTCAAAGATTCGTTAAGAGAACAGTAAAAAAGTCGGTGGAAGAAGACACTATGTTCTTCAGCTTCAATTATTGTCAATTCTTAATTTGTTTATAACAATGTTAAATAATAATTTAAAAAAATTAATAATTAATAATTTTGTCATAAATGCAATAAAATTAATAGTTTAGAGAATAATCTACGGAATATAATATATATATAAACAGAAATAGGCGGTTTTGTGGTTGAGTGTACAATTTGAAAACGTCTTTAACCGGATGGGTATTGTTGCTCGAAGCTAATCCGATCGTGGCTCGTTAAACGATTACTTATGTTACCTATTGTATAGTGATTTTCTAACAGTCTATATAATCCTATTTAGATCGTCTTTCAGCATTATGTTTGTTACTTTAGGAATCAAATAAAGACCCAATATGTGAAACTATATTTCTTCGCGGTTTAGACAAAGTCATTGTTCCTATATTTAATTTTTTCTTTTTTCATATTTTCTCTCCTTCTTGTGTTTCTTCACTCAATTGTTAAATACGATTACAAAGGTCTACATTATTCGCTTATATTTTCCAATTTGTCGGTTACAATCGGAATTATCTATTTGAGAGATTTTCACACTTTATCTTATAAGGCCATTGTAGAAGGTCTCGGAAATTTATAATTTAATTCAATTAATGTACACAGGAAAAAAAAAGTCTGACTCCGTTTACACCTTAAATTCAGCCTATGTATTTCACATAAGTCTGTCCTTGTTTAACGGGGCTGACTCCGTTTACATCTTAAATTCAGCCTCAAAAATTGGCTGAAAGTAAAACTTTTTTTTTAGTGTGTAATTTAACCCTGAAATAATTAATTTGTATTATTTTAACTTTTTATGTAATTTTTAAATTTCAATTTAATTTTACTTAATTTTAACAATATTATAGAAACAGAGGTATAAATGCACTCTTATTGTGAGCAATTCAGAGACTACAGGCTATTGGTCAAAATATATTTTTTTATTGTGGACTCAACCTAATATTGCTATATATCTTAGAACGCGTGTAACTACCCACCTCTGTAATACAGTTTGTAATATACCTAACCTTCTTTACAACAGTGTTTACTTATTTTATTTAATTGTTATACATAAGATCAAAAAAATTTTAAAAAACAATATATTTTAATTCATTATCATTTAAATATAGTTATAAGAATTATTTATTTTTTCTTGCACGTGTGAAAAAATTTAGAGAAAAAAATGCAAAAACTATTCGCATTGAAACTGCGGGAAGTATACAATATACACAATAATGGCGCGTGACAATGTAGATTACAAGGGATGAAAATAATGGTTGATTTACGTCTTCCCATGGATTTAAGGTGATGCTGTGCACGGTTGGATTTCCACGCGATAAGGGCACCCACTCGTGACATAAGGGAAAACATCGAAGCAGAGAGGGTGCAGCAACAGGAAATGAAGCGATCTCTTGTGGTGAAACTTATATCGTCATTTAAGGCTTACACCATATATATATAAGACTAAACACACTAAAGACTCGCGGGAAACTGACGCGAAATCATTCAAGTGAAAAGGCACAAACTTGTAATCTAAAACGACATTTAGGCTTTCCTTTTGTTTTGGTTCCAAGTTTTGAAAATAAAAATTTTATTCTATCCTCACGGTTCAATGATCCAAAAAGCCTCCGAGTATTTAATTATTTTCGAACAACGCGTTAATTTAAAAAAAATTTGGTCGCCATATTGGATCCGCCATTTTGGATTTCGTTCAAGGCAGAAATTTTACTTATTTGCACCGTGCACCTAATTTTTTTTTTACTTAAATTTGTAATTTCTATTTCTATTGTATCATCTCATCCATATATCTTAATATTTTAATAAATCCGGTATTCTTTTTCTTCTTTGAAACTTTTATAATGACAGAGAAAAAGAAATCATAAAAGAAAAAGGGCAATAAAAGTCTTCTTCATTGCTTGTGTTCAGCACTCGAAATTCTTTTTTATATGCACTCCGAAGTTAACGTTTCTTTCGAAATCTTTACAGCAGAAATCGTATAATGGGATATTCCGCACATTGATGCCGACGACAGCGTTCTGGATTATGGTGTCGTGTGCCAACTATGCTGAAATTTAATGGGTTCGCGCACACTAGAACTAAAAGAAAAGGGGGTGAAAAAATAATACAGAAAAAAAGTACCAGCCATGTTCTTTCTCTGTATTGCAAAAGCTTCCAATTTAAAATCTTTTCTCGAGTTGCACTTTCCGTCATGAATCTTCTTTTGTTTCGATTTAATTAGAACTTTTCTTCTCCATAATGAATCCATCTCTTGACTTCATTCACTCTTTCTTTCTCTCTCTCTCTCTCTCTCTCTCTCTCTCTCTCTTTCCATATAATAAAGGCATCTGCATTTTCTCTACATAACAATAAACTCAAATGACATAAAAAGAAGAAGAAGTAACCAAAATTACTCGAAAGTACATAATTAGGAAATTAATTTATAATTAATGAAGATCATTAAAATCCCCATCTCCGGATTTTTCGGAAAGTTGGACAATTTTTTTCGAAAATAGATTTTATTGCGGGCAAACCTTTGTGGTGTTTGCCTTTTCAAGTGAAAAATTATACTGTAAACATTGCAAATTAGTTTAATTGAAAACTAGAAATTGGAAAATTTTTGTTACAAGCAATCATGTGACAAATAAAGAGGAATCAGATATTTTCATCAAACTGATTTGAAATTGAAGAGTACAAGATAGGGATTTCAATAAGCAGAAATGGTTATATTGCAGGAAAAATGTAAAAAATTTAAATTCGAATAAAAAAAAAAAAGTTTTCCGTTCATATATGACACACTTTTGTAATCGTTTCCAAATGATCTGACTGATCAAAGGAGTTATGATTCGAGTAAATAAAACTTTTGAGTGCTCGACCAGATGGATACATTCATATACAAATATTACCTACAATTTGCCATGGAATTACTCCCAAAAAAAAATGAAAAAAATATAACTTTTACTAAAGATGAATCTTTTTTTCCTTCCATTATTGTTAATTGTAAAATCATATATTTTTTCGATTATTAGAAGCCGAATAAATAACTAGTTCATTTTTGCAACGGTTCGATAGGTTCGACATTATATTCAAACAAGATTAACAAATTAAAAAAAGAACACAATAATTTTTAATAAATATCTACCTGGTCACTATACCATACAAAAACCGCGCTTATTAGTTACATAATTGTTATGTCTCAGAATGAAAGCAACATATTCTAAAATTATATATTTAAATTGTCTGGCATATACGGGATCGACCTTAGGTATCCCCACCTTTTTTGTCAGGGTATTTCTATGCAACTATTATTAATTATGGCATTAATACACTTTCTCTAATTTCTACTATTGACGCTATTATTTTTAAACAAAATTCGTGAATAGTAAGCTTTTTAATACTTCGGAATCATTTGAAAACCTACAAAATTCTCTGTACTAAGATTCTGCGGTAATTGGAGTTTTTTAGTCTAGGTCTTGCGTTATCATTAAACTTCTTTTTTAAATAACATTTATAAATTTAAATTGAACTTTTATTATAAAGTTTTGAAAAGGTTTTTTCTTAAATATAGTTAATTTAATAGTAGAAATTAAAAAAAATATATGAAATTCAGAGTTAGCAATAGTTGTGTAGGACTACCCAGACAAAAAGGGTGGGATTGACTATAGGGTCGATCCCTATGCTTTATATGTCGAATTATCTTTATTCATCATTAAATATTAATACCATTTTTATGGTAGACAGGTTTTAAGAAAGAGTAACTGTTAAATTGAAATTAAATTATTAAAGTTTTTATGTGCATCCTTTACAATTAGAATGAGAGAGGAAGAGTAGATCCAGATGTCTTCAGGAACACTGAAATAAAATTACAACTTGTGGAATTAATCAAGAATTAAAATGGGGACAAAAACTATTAGTTACTTATTTTTTTAAATTATTCTTTAAGTCTTACAAGCGATATCTCCTTAGGTCCGGTTTCACCAACACCGATTAAAAGTTAATCAATAATGATTAAATCCTTAACTGACCAATCATGATCGGTTAAACTGACATTAATCATTGATTAACTTTTAATCGGAGTTGGTGAAACTTAGTGTGAGGTCGAGGAATTGACTTTGTCTTGCGAAAGCAGAGAATGCAGTAGATTTCCCTCAAATTGCTTTTGGGGCCAGCCAAAGTGAAAGGTCCGGGTCCAGGTGTCGATGTAAATTAGATAAAACACCCCTTAGCCTAGGAGTTACCGAATTATTGATTTGACGTTGTGGTAATGCAGTCCTTAGAAAAATAGAAATGTGCCTCGTAGTAGAAATTATCTCCTTGAATGAATTTGTCCAAGACGAGACTCCAAGAAGGCACTTGGTACTTGAAGAGATTTTCCGGACTGGAGTCGAAGAAGAAACTTGATGACAGTAAACTTGTTAACTTGGTCGCGGTTGCTGGACTGACACGAAGAAGACGCGAAGTTGATTCGATGGTGACTTGTGGACTAGTTAAGTTGATATTCCTGCGAGCGCCTTGATCGAAAACCAAGGAATGAAATGATATTCTTCTATCGACAACGCCTGTGCCAATTAAAGAATAACTGGAACTCTAAAGGTTTCCAGTGTTAAACAAAGAAAAACTAAATAAGAGAATTAGAGAGGAAGGTAAAACATTACATAATAGCTTTGATTTGCACTATTGGAGAACAGTGGTTTTTGTATTTATAAAAAAAAATTCTTTTGTCATTCGATCTTAATGAACTAAATTCTGATCAAATATATTCTAACTGGATTTAGACAGTCAGGAATGTTTCCTTTTTTTTGAAAATTATTCCCATTACAGAGGGAAGTGTAAAATAACACTAAAGGCATATAACGATCTCCTTTTCCTGAATCGAGTATATACATATATATATATAGGCTTCCTCTATATATCTTCAAAGAGACCTTCGCTGAAGCTAATTCGATAATACACTTTGGAGTGCTTTGATTCGCGTTCTCTTCTCTATTGAGACAAAATTACAGGGGAGAAAATTGGATCTCGAATTCCCTGGATCTAGTGTCTTTGCCTTTGAATATTTTCTCCTTCCTCCCCATTAATTTTTTTTCTCTCCGTTCATCGTCTTCTCGAGCTTTTATGATAATAAATCTCTCTCTTTATCTCATTTTGATAACACGATGATGAGAATAAAAATATTCCATTTTTTCTGATTTATTATAAACAGCTATCTTATGTTTTGATGAAAATTGAAGGGTTTTGGTAATAATATTATTGTTTCAATTTATTAATAGGTTGTAATAATCGATTTGAGGTTTCATTACTGGAAGTAGATTTGAGCGTTGAAATTAAACGAAGTCCAAACCATAAAGGCCATAAGTGTTGGTAGGCTGGAGCAACGCACTCTCCATTATCTGTGAATTCTCTACACTGTATGGCGTTTCTGGTAATTTGATTTCACACTGCATGGCCCACCGGGCTTTAAACCCCTCCCCCCCATCACAATTATAAATGTACGCAACCTACCACAATTTAGTAAATGCACTTCAACCCAGTCGCAAAATTTATTCCTTTAATTTTGAATTTAATTATTTTTTTTTGTCGTAATTAGAAAATTAAATCTACAGAAATGAAAGCTGATGGAATTTATGAATTAGGGAAGAATATTTGTAGTGAATTAGGGTTTAATTAATTTTAGAAATATTTACAGTTATAGACACTTAGGAGTATAACTAATGGAATTTATGCTTTTAAATTAACCAAATATGTTTGCGTCTGACTTAGACTAACCTAACCCGAAACTGTAGCAACGTCTGGTGCTAAATTGTGTTCTTCAAGAAAATAATTGATAGGCACTCGAGTAGAATATAATAATTATACAAATTTGTTGATTATATTTAACAAATCAGTCTTTTATTCCATATATGTATACTCACACGTCCTACCGCTATCGAGTCACAAGTCTCTTTAATTCTGCTCTCATCTCCCCGCTTGCTTCAACTAATCGTTCATCTAGAGGGGAAACTCGCGAGAGTTTATGTGCACGTCAAGGTGCCCCCACAACGGGAGCGTAATTTCCGTCTGCTACTTAGTGGCGCGAAACTTATTCAAATTCAAAATCATACACCAACAATAAACCATAAACAATAAGAAAAACAATACAAAATATTCAAAAACAAAAGGCTAATCGTAAAATAATAATTATTCCACTTTACTGAAATAAATCTTCAAAATCAAAATTATTATAAATCACGAGAGAACTAACTGACAAAATTTCTAGACAAAATATTAATTATAACAAAATAATTAGAACATCAAATTTTGTGACGAAACACTTTTTAAAAATATATTCAATGCAGAACATTTACCGGAGTTTATTGTATAAGAGAAAACTGTATCTCCATAGATCGTATTTTCTTTCTCTGCGTATTTTATTTTATTTTGAAAAACTGTGTCCCGTAAGTAAATAACAATAAATAGGGATTTGGAAAATGAATACTCGGACCTTCTTTCATTGAAAAAGAATTTTAGAATCGACACATTTGTACTTTTTTTCTGCCATGATTCTAAATATGTTTCGCACACTGTAAAAGTATAACCAATATCCATGGGACGTCGGTTCGGTTAAATATTACGTTGTATTTTATCCGGGCTCTGGCATTTTTATCGGACTTTATGGTTCGCGTGATAAACTCGAGATTTTTCCGATGAAGCTGCGGATTCTGTGGATAATTCTTGTTTTTGTTTACTTTTTTGCGCTGGAGAAATGTTGCTTTGCTCAATATGAGAAATAAAATTGTTTACCCTTGTATATATATATATATATATAATATATATATTTGGAGTTTATAAGCTAAACGGACGAACAAATAGTAATGTAAAAAATACAAGTTATGTAATGAATGAAAATTCCATTGTGGACCGGAGGTATTTAAATTTTATCAGACACACGTTATTTTAAAATATGTGATGCATTATGTGAAAGTTATGAATTCTTTAAATTATTACAAAATAAAATGAATTAATTGTTTTACTATAAAGTGAATTAATTTTGCTCATTATGTACAGTATGGAAATATGTTTTTGAAGTAGAGTCGGTAAAATCCCTCTCCTCCTTCTTTTAACATTAAAATTTTCCAACATGTTCACATCCATACGCATAGAGAATATTGCTGCGATTACATAAAAAGCTTATGGCAGGTCATTTGAAGCTTAGTGCAGAAAATGCTATAAACAATCAATGTACATTACCGGATATTTCCTTTAAATATAATCCGGACTATTATATTTACAAAGAATGACCCTTTAGTATTTTTTCAAAATAAAGTTTATAACACTAGAAGAAAAAAAGTTTTAAAAATTTACAATTAAAATGATTGGATGAGAAATAAAGTGAAACAAGTATATTTTGCTTGAAGATTTTTATTTCATTTTAAAGTTTTTAACAGGCGCACTCAAGAGTTATAAATATATATATATATATAAATCTTGCAGTCATATCGAATGGGGGAATTATATTTCTATAAAAATTCAACTTTTCCCGATCTTGAATCTCGTCTGAGATGATGCTGTCTGAGCATGGATTTAGTGTCAGCTACATTCTAAAATCTGGAGTTGAGCTCTTTGCAAAAATTCACTGGTTCGAAAACAGAATTTTCATCTCTTATGGCCAAGGCGAGTAATAATAAATTGTATTGTTAAACATGAAAAATTAAAATTGTCCCTAACATTTAAATTTTGAAATAAAAACTTTGAATTTCAATGACATTTTATGAAAAATAGTCTAAAGGGAGATCATCATCATCATGCAATAAAACCATTTGATGAACTAGATATTAATGTTGTAATTCCAAAATGCTAAATACCACTTATGTAACGTGTTCCAAAAGTGAATTAATAAGTTTCCTCCATTAATTCGACGCTGAATAGAAGATCATCAGAACGTCCCTCCAATAAAACCATTCGATGAACTGGATATTAATGTTGTAATTCCAAAAGACGAAGTACCAATTACGTAAAAGGCTGTGGTTTTCATCATGTTCAAGAAATGAGTTAATAAGTTTCCTCCATTAATTCGACGCTGAATGGAAGATCATCAGAACGTCCCTGCAATAAAACCATTCGATGAACTAGTTATTAATGTTGTAGCTCAGATTCAACAATATGATAAATCCTTCCAAAAATTAGTTAGTCTTAAAAATTCCACAGGGAACTAAGTCAGGTTTTTTTCTAGACACTTGAAGAAAACCTAAAGATTAATTGGCATTTTAGGAAAGGTCAAATTTATGGGTATAGATTGAAAACTTTGGTTGTTAAAGATTCCAAACTTTTCCAAATGGAATTAATTTACAAAGTAAAAACTGGTTATAACAGTAACTCCACTTTATTCCTTTTCCAAATGTTGGCTCCACACGAATAGTGACATAAAATAAAGAGGGAATTTAGAAAAATACACGGTTTTGATAATAAATAGTTGCTAACCTTATTTTATTAAGCGCGTAGATTTGTATATTTTAATTACCTTTCGTTAGGTTTTTTTCTTTCTTATTCTTATTTATTTTTTATTTGTTATAGACGGGAATTAGCAGACATTTAAAATTTTTAAATCGACTGTTGTAATTTTTATCAAAAAATTTTTGTTTGTCAGTTTATTTAACATCAGTGCTTCTTAAAGTGTTTAGTTAGCTGTAGGAGGAAATTTTAGAGCTATAATTTAAAAGCTATACTACAAGGAGGGTTGAAAACTTTCTCTGACATTTAAGGGTTGTGTAAATCGAGATGACAGATACAGCACGCGTTTCTGTTTTGCAAAAGTGAGAAGACAACGAAATCTCTGCTACTTCACATTAATGTGCGATATGCGCTTCAATAAATCTCCTTTTAGGGCGACATCCCAAAGGAGGCAGTAATTGATTAGATTGGGATGAGAAAGTTGTATAGTTGACACATTGAGCCAGAGAGCAGAATCAAAAACCTTCTTCCTCACTCTGATTTCCTCATCAAAGACTCATCTGATCCAACAGAACATGAAAATAGAGGGCAAAAAATCTAGATACCTAAAATAATCATCATATCTTTCTTGTTGATTTTTAAATTGAAAGTGTCTCATAACACATTTACTTATCCTCATTCCAAATAAGGTACATTTGAATCTAAATTAAAACGAGGACTAGAGATAAAATTTGGTGGAAAATGTGTATAAAAAATATTGGTATATGTAAAATATTTAATAATGTTGAGTAAAAATTTAAATAAAAGTATATTTCCATTTTAAACATTTTACATTGTTTCTTTTTTTCTTGATAAAATTTCGACACGTGTATTAAAAATTAAAATGACGCTTAATGCATAATTTTGTATAGTAATTAAGAAAAATGTCGATGATTAAAAATATTAAAAACTTGTTCCAAAACTAGAATAACGAGTCTGAAATAATTAGATAGTGTAAAAAAATGAACATGACATTCAAAATATAATATGCTTTATCGATTGTTTCACCTCCGTGTGTAAGTAAATCTTTTTATAAAGTATTAAAAGCTACCCACTTCAATTACAATTATGAAAAAATAATTTCAATTATATTTAATAATTATTTTTTAATCCTGAAGTTGATTAAGTTTTTTGGAGGGTCGTCGATTATGAATATAGATTTTAAAAATCCAAAATGGCGGATCGACAAATAGTCAATGCTATATTAGGTTTCCATTGAGCAATTCAAAAATTTCTTTTCACGTATAAGTCACGAAACTTCTTTAGCGTCCCTCCAGAGGGCCAAAAGGCGGGAAAATTAAAAACCTCTTCAAATACAAATTCTATAGTCTACTTTTTCAATTTCCTTTTAGAAACGTAAATAGTTCATGAATATAGAATATTATATTTCCATTAATTTCACTTTTTTTCCGGAAGAGATTAAACACCATCATTCTGGTAGTTGCGTCCCTGTTAGAAGAGAGATTGCCATATAGTGCTTTCAGTGGTAGAGTTGAAGATTAACAAATAAAAAGGTTTAAAAATGAAAAAAAAGAGTCATAAAGAGAGCGGGAGTAGAGTAGAAACGAACTGGCAAGATTTTCAAGGCGCAGTACTATAAATTACGAAATTCATCTGTGAAGCAGGTCGCGCTGCATCCAATAATTGCGCGCGATGCGAGAAAAGTTCTCGCAGTATGGGTATATGAGCCTTTAAAATTTGTTGCCACTAAAATTTAATATCTGATACTGAATATAACCCAGTTTCACTAAATATTTTTTTGAAAAAAAGAGTAGGAAAAAAAAACTATTGCAATTTAATATAAACTCTCCATTTAAAGAGTTTATTTATTTGTTTTAGATTTAGAATAAAAGGAACAAGTTTTGAATAATAGTACACTTGAGATTGAATTACGTGTTCAGAGAGGGCGTTATCTTCACGCTATTCAAATCCCATTTTGCGAATGATAAAGACACAAACTATGTTGGTCCTTCGTTATAATATATACCATGAAGGGGGAAGTGTGGAAGTCGCGCGCGCTCTCTCGCGGGGTGGAAACTTCCTCTCGTTACACGCTTTTGTGTGGATAACCCTGACGCGTCGAGTCTGTTATGCGAGTTTTGCATAATAAAAGGTAGACACGTCGGAGGAAGGACTTTATGCCGAGTGTGATTATAATTGAGAAGTTGAATATACACTAAGGGCGTATGATCCATAACGTCTGAACGATTAGTGCGCGTTTCGACTCTATTTATGTTCCATGTCTGTGTGTATATATATATCTGTGAATCCTGACAGCAACTTCTCAATTTATTTCTTCCTTCACTTTTCACCCCCCCCCCTCATCCCATCATCTTTTCATAAATACAACACCATTTTTTTTTTACGAATTTCCGTATAAATTGTCAAGTACAAGTAGCGCCACCATCGTGAACTAAAAATAATGACTCCTCCACACTCCGTCAAAAATTGCACAAAGAGAATAATTAGAAATACTTTTTCTATGGTGGAAAATTTTTTTTTGTTATAATTTATTGAGAGAATGTTTCTTTTTTTCTACCCCCCACCCCTCAAGCTCATAAAAGAAGAATGGACCAAATTTCAATGTCGATATAAATAAATAACATGCATCTCATGACTGTACAATCTGCACACCCCGCGACGGAATCTCATTTTACCTTCCACATGGGTTAACAACGAAAACACGAGCTCCCACTGGCGTCGACTTATGAACTTCCATTCTTAATGGTTCATGAAATTGCCTTATATATTTCACGTCCAGCCATACGCCACCCCCCCTCCCCTTTTCCTATAGTATGAACGTCAAGGATGGAGGGTCTTGAGTTAGAGTATTTCGAGAAAAAAAAAAAATTCTCATAAAGATTTTGCCCCGAAAATTAAACATGCAGAACGAAAATTTAAAACATTAATATTATTAATAATTAATAAGTAATATATGAAGTATAAATTGTTACGTTAAAAATGGAAACGTTTTTAAATACTAGCGTCAAGTTTCCATTCTACATGTCCATTTATTTAAAAAAATTTTATTGTTTTATTTCTTTAAAATTATTTTAATTTTTATTTAGTTTCAAAATTTAAATTAATTAAAATAAATTAAGACGAGCGACTGTAGCTCCATCTCTTAAGTATATGTGAGTTTTCAAGGTACTAAATTTCATTTGAAAATGTGAGTCGCCCTTCTATTCACTTTTTACATTGTCAATGCTCATTTCTTTTTTCGGTATATTCGACCAATTCTCGCAATGTCTAATATTTATTATTACAATCTTGTTATTTGTTAATTGCAATTTATTACTATTTATTATTATAATTTGTTGTTCTTTGTTAATTAATAATTATTATTACAATTTGTTATTATTTGTTAATTATTGTTTGTTATTATTTGTTTATACAATTTCATTGATTATAAAATGTTACAATTTGTTATTTTACAACTAAACTATTAGTTAAAAAAAAAAGAAAAGGATAAAAGTTTAAATAAGATGACAGATTTGGATAATTTTAATAAATCGTATGAAATGATTTTGGACTTTATTTCAAAGCAAATAAATACTCATTTCTCTTATTCTCTGTTCTTGTATTGTTTTGTTTATACATGTATTATTGTAAGAGGGCAATAGTATTTGGAGCTCAGTTGATGTTGTGACTTGATAGCTGACACAAGATAGAATTTTATTCAAATTTTAATTGTTTGTCCACGTTTAATTTAATTAAATTATTTATTTGCTTGTGTGTTTATTTTATAATTTACTTATTTTTAAATGTTTTGTGTGGTAACAATGTTTTGTCTATTCATGGAATTTCTTTTGTGTGGTTTTTGTGAATGGATTCTATCTTTGTTGTTGGTTCGTAATTTGATATTTATTTTTACTACTTTTTATTATTTTATAATTTTTTTATGTAATTTTATTATTTAATTAATTTAATGAATTTAAAATTTTCTTTTTCTTTCTTTTTATTTTATTAATTTCAATTTATTAGTAGTTCCAATTATTATTTACTTTATTTTTGATTTCCTTTTTATTATTTTTCGATTTTTACTCTATTATTTTTCCATTCTAGTTATTATTGACTCCAATTCCTATTTTTTTCCAACGTTTTTGGATTTTACGTAAAAATTGACAAATTTTATTTTTATGACGATTTGAAAAAGATGATGTAAACAATATCACTGATTTATTTCGGTAGGAAAATTCAAACTCTTATTATTTTGTAATTATTATAATTCATAATATTTTATTAATTTGTAAATTCGTTTATCACATTTTTATACTATTGTTTGATAGACTCCCTGAAGAGGAAATCGTTGAGATTTCGAAACGTTGGAGAAATATATACAATAACATTAGGTCCGAATGAATTTGTTTTTATTTACCTTACAACTAACTGCTCGGACGTAAAAGATTGATAATTAACAATTAATAAATTAATAAACAATAAAACAGTTTGACAAATTAAGTATCCTTTCTTCAATAATATAATTAAGGTTAAAATAAAATTATAAATTCAAAAAAAAAAAATTCAGAAAGAATTTCTTTTACATTTGATGATTTTTGAAAGAGTTTTTTTTTAGAGAGAGAGAATATTTTTTTGAAGAGAAAAAAAAATATTTTAGTTTAGGTGATGAAAGTGGCAAGTACAGTATTATAGTATAACGACGAATCCGCAATAAAGTAGCGGCGGAGACCGGCTTATTAGTAAAAAGAATGACAAACGACTCGCGGTTTACCCCAGCTTAACTGTGCGAACCAACCCCAGTAGGGCAGTAACCAGTATATGCAACACAGTTTCCCCGAGTGATATATTGCAATTTTTAGTCACGCCTTTATACGGAAATAAATCCCGTCGGTTAACATGCGACTCCCCAGATTCTCCTGGCAACCCCCAACCTTTGAGGCTGTGACCAAAAAAAAAAAAAAAAAAAGAACTGCGACTTCGCTAAACTAAAATCGTACGTATTACACTACCCACGTTTCCTTAACTTCTAATTGCCCTTTAAAAAAAATTATTATTTATCGAAAAAGTTCACATTGGCATATTTTTTTCAACTGTAGCAATTTTTTTACGTTCCCTACATACATATATATACATAACAAGAGAAAAAAGTAATTGATAACGAGATATTAATATATTTCTGTGTAGATAAAAAATATTGCTCGCGCCTTTTTCAGGGGCATAACAAATAGTACATAGAAAAAAATTTAATCTTCCCGCACATTTGCCCTCTAGAGGGACGCTATGAAACCTTCTCTCACATTTTATGATTTTTCCAAAAGCGCCATTGAATTTTAATGCATTTTTTTCCAAACATATTATATTTTTATTAGTAAAACTATATAATATAACGATTGGAAACATTTGCATTAGGTAAAATTTATTATGTAATAGCCTTACATGCTACTTTTTGGTATATTTTCGCGCCTTTTTCAGGGACGTGATAACAAATACTAATCCAATTAATTTTAATAAAAGTAGACAATTTATTATTTTTTGAGGTTAGAACATAGAAAAAAAGAAATTAAATTTTCCGGCGCTTTTTGCCCTCTACAGGGACGCCATGAGAACTTATAGCGCTTCTTGTGTCTTCTACCAGGGATCCAATATGGCGGCCGGTTTTTAAGAAAATTATCGTAATCGATTGAAACTTGCTATTCAGGGATAAAGTTAAAATAAAATTACATAGTCTACAAAAAAACATTTATAGATTTGCTGGAATTGTGATTAAAATTTAGTTCAGGCACACACCGTGACTTAGTTATTATATATTTGAATCGTCAGTTTAATGTGGTTAATATTGGTAGCGAATGTGTGCGATATATATATATATATATATATATATATATATATATATATATATATATTGGAGGGTTTAAAATGATGGTGATTAATATGCTGGGTAATCCTCATTACAAAACAGAATGAGAGAGAGTTGGACGATTGGCGGCTTGAAGAATGGTATGGGATAAAGAGAGGATGGGAGGGTGGTGGATAGCACGAGGGTGAAATTAGTGGAAGATTAGTCTGGGACATTAGGGTCACTTAGCGTAACAGTAACACCCGGTTTCTCATCGACGTGCAAGAGGAGGCTTCGTAACGTTGCAGTCGAGCCACCAATCTAAATTTAAATTTACGCTTCAACACGTACGACTCGCTATATTTGCCATCATCAGCCATTGGACTTTTGGATAATCGGAATTTAATCCGTATGGATATAAATAAAAAAAAAAATGTTGTATCCATTTAACTCCAACGTTAAATAATCAATTTTTTTGCCTTCTTATAGTAAAAATCGCAGTGTTTTAATTATTTTCTTTGTTTAGTTATTTAAACAAGAGTTAAAGAATGTAAAATCAGTGGAAGTTACACGGCGTCCCTCCAGAGGGCCAGAAGGCGGGAAAATTCAAAAACGTTAAAAAAATATAAAATCTGCGGAAGTTAGACGGCGTCCCGGAAGATGGGGCTTAAGACCCAGAAACTTTATTGGCGTCCCTCCAGATGGCCAGTTGGCGGGAAAATTTAAATACAACTTTCCTAAAAGTACATTTTCTTCTACATCCTCAGTAAATTATCATCTAATTACCACACTGTACTTAAATTGTAATTTAAATTTACATTCACAAAACGTGATCCATTAATAGATTCTCTCGTAAAATCATCAGAAACGAGTAGAATTCTTAACTTTTTAGAGCTCGTAAAAACTAATCTAAACTCGAAAGTGGCGGTCGTTGAACAGATCCACCTTTTTCAAATGGGTGGAATGGGTATTGGACTATATCTAAAAGTGATATTAATGGTGAACAGTAAAAAAAAAGCCAATTGATAGGCGTTATAAGTAAGATTAATAGTTTTTAATTTTCCCTATTTTTTTTCCCTAGTTGTAAATTATCAACTTTTTGAACGATTTTATACATTATTCTTTCATTCTTTTTTTTTCCAGCACCGCGCATATTTTTATATACCATATCCTCTCGATTCCTTTCGCGCACATTCCTGTGGTGTTTATTTTATAAATTCTATACTTCGATCGAAATGCAATAACAAAATCCAATAAATTAAGAAGAGTTAGTAAAATAAAAAGTTCAGCTATATATGTGTTGGGTATAATAAAAAAAAACAAGTGAGAAAGAGGATAATAATTGCAGATTTCGATACAGATTTTATATCGAGATTGTAAAAAAAATATAAGTGATCGTAGAAATTTTTTTTTTATTTTTTTTGTCGTGCGGAAATATAGAGTACCTGCAATTATTTAGAAAAAGAATTGGTTCGCTTATATGTTCTTTTTATTTTTTTTTATAAAAAATATACTTTGAGGAAAATATTTCAAAAATTTTTTTTGTTTAGATATTTTATTTGGAATACTGGAAATATTTTCCGATTGGAATTCTGATAGAATTTTTAATTCTGTTTCAATTTCAATGAGAAACGATAAAAAATCTCTGATTTAAATTGGAATTTCAATCAACTTCTGGGTACTGAAATATAGTTAGTAAAACCAATTTTAATCAAAATTTTATCGGAAACCCGGTGGAATTTAGTTTTAAATCTAATTTTCATCGGAAATTTTGAGAAATTTTTTTAAAATCCGATTAAAACATAGATTTTTATGGATGTTCGTTTAGAATTTTAACTAATTCTGGTTAAAATCCAATTTTATATTAAATTACATCGGAATCTTGTCGGAATTTAGTTTTAAATCCGATTTTAATTTCAATTTTTCTGAAATCTAATTGAATCTTATTTAAAATATTATTTTAATACAGAAATTTATTTGGAATTTTATCAAAAATCTATTTTTAAATAAAAATTAAATCTATATTGTTTCGGAATTCTGGTGGAATTTTGTTTTAAATTCAATTTCGTTTTAATGGAAATTTTTTAAAAATCGAATTGAAATCACATTGATAATAAAATTTTAATTGGAATTTATTCGGAATCATGTTAAAATCCATTTGAAAATCAAAATAAAATTTAAATTAAATCGAAATTCCGGTGGTGAATTCTTCTCTAAATTTCATCGGAATTTTTGTCGGAAATTGCGGTTTTATCTCTGTCAGAATTCTCTATAGAATTTTTTCGTATTTTACAGATGTCAAATTAAGAAATTCTTTTATTTATATTCTAAATTTATTCAATTCCATTCTTTTAAATGAAATATTCTAATTATTTATAAAAAAAAATCATTTGTTAATAAAAATAATCACAAAATTTTTAACTCTTAATAAGATTTGTAAAAACTAATTTTAAATTTATTCTGAGACTTTAGCTGTATAATAATAATTTTCTATTAAAGAACTGAATAGTGTAAAGCGTAAGGGTTTTCAGAACAATAAAACAAAAAACGATTTCCACTCTATACTATGGAAGACAAATAAAATGCAAATCGAATTTCGATATACAGTATTCTCATTCTTTTTTTTATTGCATCCTTAAATCCAATGAAATTGCTGTCTCTGTTCTTAATAAGAATTAGCTTCTATTGTAAATTTAACCAGTTAACTTCCCTTTTATTACCAGCAATATATCAGTATTTTTCTTTCACTTTATAACCGAAAAACCTAAATAATATAAAAACTAAAAATAAAACTAATAATCATCGAAATTCATTTCATCAACTGAAATTGACATTTAACATTTAAAACATTTAAATAAGCAATTTTTCAAATTCCATTTGAAATCCTAATAAAATTAAAAATTCAAGTTATTAGTTCTAATTATTAATTTTGATAACATATATTATCAGAATTCTGAAAGAATTTCTCTTCATATTTCGGGAAGATTTTTATTTATATATGCACGCCTATAATGGAAAATTTGTTTTTAATAAATAATAATTTTATTTTTCGAAATAATAATAATAATAATAATAATAATAATAATAATAATAATAATAATAATAATAATAATAATAATAATATTTATAATATTTATAATATCAAAAAACATGCAGATAATCTAAGTTTTAAGCGTATAATTTAAATGGGATCCCATACAGATTTGTATATTTTAAGTTTAAAATTTAAATGGGATCCATATTTTTATATTTCAAGTTTATAATTCAAATGGGAACCCATGTAGATTTATATATTTTAAGTGTATAATTTAAATGGGGACATATATTAATTTTTGTATTTTAAGTTTATAATTCAAATGAGAACCCATACAGGTTTATATAGTTTAAGTGTATAATTTATATGGGATCTGATATAGATTTTTGTATTTTAAGTTTATAATATTAAAGTCGGAACCCATATAGGTTTAATATTTTAAGTTTAAAATTTAAATCGAAACCCAAAGATTCCCATATGGATTATTAAATTTTTAAATAGGCCCCTTAAATGGGATCCCATGTCGGTTTTTGTATTTTAAGTTTATAATTAAAATGGGAACCCATATAGGTTTATAAATTTTAAATATATAATTTAAATGGGATTCCATATAGATTTTTTTATTTTAAGTTTATAATTCAAATGGGAACCTATATAAGTTAATCTGTTTTAAGTGTACATTTTTAAATAGGCTCTTATATGGGTTCCCATATAGGTTATTATATTTATTAAAATATATTTAATAACAGAATTTTAATAAAAATTTTTTTTAATTTAAAAAAACTTTTTTTTTGTCTTTAAGAAAAAAAAACAAGTGTAAAAATGTACTTAAATAATAGAAAGTGAAGAAAAGAGTATGAATCCGCAGTTTGTGGGCATTTTTGGTGTTTTTTTTTCTAAAAGCAAAAAAAAAAAAAATTAAGTACACGGGGTTCTTTTATATTGCTTGAACTCCATGACGTAAAAAAAACGGAAGTCCCGCAAATCATTGCGGGAATCGCTTTTGTATTTTATTTTTCAAACATGCTGGGAAACCTGTCGATCCCAGAGGCTCTTGTTCGATGACAATATTCAACTACTCGTCATCACTGCGGGAACAACCGATACTCACGACGAGACCTTAAAAGTATATTGAAGATGTTGAAAGAATGACCTCGACACTAAAATGTAAGGACATTTTAACTTTTTTTTTTTTTTTTTTTTTTTTAATATTTTTGTGGGTACAATACGCAATGGATATGGACTTTTGAGAAGAAGTAGCATTGATTTACTGCAAGAAATGGTCTATCTAGTTGGACAAGGGCAGAAATTTATGACTCTCGGTTACTACTAACCATAAATGGCACATCGTGCTGGAGATTTCACTTGCGTGGCAAAATTCTTTTTGTTTGTTTACAGCGCAGAGCATTTGGATACGTCGCTGAAAGTGAGTTGTTTTCGTTTACAAAAGGTGGAAAAAAAGTTTCATCATCAACAAGGAATTTTGGAAAAAATTGAGATTACATGGAATTAAAATGTTCACTTTACTTTTGGGTGGCAAATTAATTAAAACTTTATGTTTAATTCTTATTCACTTTAAGTTCACTTTAGGGTTCGGTTCAAGTTTATTTTACATTCACTTTAAGTTCACTTTAGGGTTCAGTTCAAGTTTATTTTACATTCACTTGAAGTTCACTTGACACTCACTTTAAGTTCACTTTTACTGCACTTTAAGTTGACTTAACATTCACGTTAACTTAACTTAACATTCATTTTAATTTCACTTTATATATTCACTTCCACTTCACTTTAACTTAACTTTAAGTTCACTTTATATTCACTTTAAGTTCATTTTATTTTCAGTTCAAGTTCACTCTAGTTTTACTTCGCTAATACATAAAATTCACTGAAAATTCACTTTATATATTCACTTTAACCTCACTTTAAGTTCACTTTATATTTACTTAATATTTATTTTATATACACTTGAACTTAATTTGAAGTTCACTTTATTTTCACTTTGCTAATACATAAAATTCACTGAAAATTCACTTTATATATTCACTTTAACCTCACTTTAAGTTCACTTTATATTCACTTAATATTTATTTTATATACACTTGAACTTAATTTGAAGTTCACTTTATTTTCACTTTGCTAATACATAAAATTCACTGAAAATTCACTTTATATATTCACTTTAACCTCACTTTAAGTTCACTTTATATTCACTTAATAATTATTTTATATTGACTTGAACTTAATTTGAAGTTCACTTTATTTCCACTTTATATTTAGTTAAAGTTTACTTCAGGTCCACTTTATTTTCACTTCAACTTTACTTCAAGTTCGCTTTATATTCAGTTCAAGTTTACTTTAAGTTGACTTTATTTACACTTCATTGTTACATCAAATTCACTTCAAGTTTGACTTTAAAGTTAATTTTAAGTTAATTTTATATTTACATAATTCATGTTCACTTTAAATTCTTTTTATATTCAGTTCATGTTCACTTCATATTCACTTTAAGTCCACTTTGAGTACAATTTACATTCACTTCAACTGCACTTTAAGTTTACTGCATGTTCATTTTTAATATAAAGTGCACTTTATATTCCGTTCTTGTTCACTTTAAATTCACTTAAAGTTCACTTTATTTTCGCTTCACGATAACATAAAATTGACTTGAAATTCACCATAAGTTCACTTTAATATGTTCACTTCAACTTAATCACTTAATATTCACTTGAAATTCACTTTACATACATAAGTTCAGTTTAAATTAATTTTAAATACATTTTGTTTTTAAAATTTGTTTTTTTTTTGGTTTATTTATTTATTTTTTTTTGTTTCCATAAAGAATTTTGATGATGGTATATACAATATTGATTTAACCGGTAATGTGCAGCAAATGAAAAAATATTTTCAAGCCATAAATAAGTTTATTGGTGTAGAGAAAACTTGGAAATTGAAAGGTATTATTTTCCAATAAAAGGGCAATTTTTTACGACTCAATTGTTCCTCTTCTATTCTTCATGTTGGCTTGCCCTTTTTTTTGGCCTTATATAGTGTTTTCACCAGTTTTCACTCTACTGTTTGGTGTATATATAGTACTATTTTCGTTTGACTTGTCCTAAAGGCGGTGACATTCCAAATTAGATTTATGGCGTTAAAGGTATGTCCATTGGCGGTTGACCAGGATTGCGGTAGCCGTTCCAACACCGCAGAAAAGCAAATATACACTCCATGACAAATTCAAAAACCACGGGATTTACTGTTTTTTTTCCCTGTTTTTCTTTTTTTTTAACAAAACAAAAAAATTTGACATATTGTAATTTTATGTTTTCTGCTTTTGGTTTGAGGGTTTTTGGTTCCTTTTCCTGTAAAAATGTGCCGTGAATTTTTGATTTTCAATGGTGTCGAAATATTTTTTGTAAATTGTTACATAACTTTCAGGTGAACAATAATATCGCTTTTTGAAATCAGAAAAATCCGTGAAGGAAAATAATGAATTTTTTGACCTTGACAGTTTGAGAAATATATTTACTTCTGCGACTCCTAAATTTTAAATTTGACTAAAACTAGTTCTGCAAGTATTTTTTTTTAATGTAAACTTAATTTTAACAGAATTTTTTGTTGAGAAAAGACAGCAATTTTTGGAAAAAACTAAACTTAGTTTTATAAGCAATTTTTTTTTATTCTTTTCTCAATTAATGAAAAATTGAAAGTATTTTATTTGAAAAAAGTAATTTTTTCTACTATTTTTTTTTCGAAAAAAGAAAAAATGAAAGCAATTTTCCTAGAGAAATAAATGATTTATTTCATTTAAACGGGTTTACAAAAAAATTTAATAAAATTAAATAATATATGTTTTAATTTTCAGCAAGAAAAATTATTTAATTTGTTTTTTTTATATATTATATGATTTTTAATGTAGTTTGTAAACAATAGTTTCCTTTATGTATTTTGAAACTAAAATTAGAAAAAGAAAACAATGGTATCTTTTGAAAAACAAAAAATTTCTTAATAAAAAGTTATAGATTAGACATTAGCTCTTGATCTAAATGAGATTTTAATTTGAATTTTTGTGTACTTATTCAAATATATTAGAATGTAAAAACACATTACTTGACATTTTCTTGATGTCAGTTAAACAGAAAAGATTAAAAATTGAATTCTTCTTTTTAGTAATTTTATAAATAAAAGAAAAAAAAGATTTATTTTTATTTTCACGACAAAAAATTTTATCACGCGCGAAACTATGCTGAAATTAACATCATCTATGGTATGTTTACTAATTACTATTATTAGTTTTTTTTATTTAATTATTTGTATGTTTAATAAACGAAATAACAAAAAATAATTTTTTTTTTATTATTTCTAATATTATTTTTATTTATTTTCAAATTATTATTATTTATTTTATATAATATTATATATTATACATTAATGTATGTGTATTTATTTATTATAAAAGTTGGATTAAGAAAACAAAAAAAAATTAAAAGAATTGTTGAGGAAAAAAAATTATTTGTGAAAAATTGAATAATAATTATCTATGTTATGTATTTTTAATTTTAAATTAAATTTCTAGTATATTTTTATGTATGCCATGCACAAAAATTTTTTTTAATCCGTTTATTATAAAAATTAAAAGAAAATAAAGAAAAATTATTTTAGAAAATATTATTATTATTTACTAAGTAATACTTAATTATAATTTTTTTAAAATACACATTTTTTAATACTTTGTAACACTTTTAAAACTAAAATTTCTGTCTTTAAATTTGTCCAAAAAAAAGAAAGAAAATTTTAATTTTATAATTTTCATGATTACATAAAAAAACACTAATAAATAAAAATAAAAACTTATAGTTTTAAAATAAAAATGCTTTACAATAATATATATTAAGTAAAAAATTATATATAAAAACTTGGATATACTATTGAGCACTATTGAATACTATTGAATTAAATTAAATTAAATTAAATTAAATTAAATTAAAACCTTTAATAACATTAGGTAATTAATTAACATTAAAAATATTATTATTCCTTGAATTTTAAATATTTAAATTTAATTGATTACTATATAAGATAAATAATCATTTTGTTTCTTTTTCAGCGAAGTCTTTTCGGAAAATATGAACGTATTCCAGTAGTGATCAGTACTGATCCCTGCGAAATGGAGGAAATGTTAGAAGATGATAATAATAATGATAATGTTTCTTCACAAAAGAAGCAAAAAAATGTTAAAAATAAGAAAATCATTAAAAGATTTGCTAAAAACACAGATAATTCTTTACTTGAGTAATAAAATAATTTTTAAACAAAAAATATAATTATTCATTATTTGTTAATTTATTAATGCGTAAGATATTATCATGTAATATATAAGAGAGGATGAATTTTATTTTACAAATTTTTCAATTTTTTCCGCATTTTTTATGAATAACTCGCTTTGAATGAAAATTTACAAATATATTTTTTTACATTATAATTATTATTACTGTTATTATATTATTTTTTCATTAATATTATTATTATTTTATTATTATTATTATTATTATTATTATTATTATTATTATTATTATTATTATTATTATTATTATTATTATTATTATTATTTTTTTTTTTTTTTATCATAATATTATTTTTATGAAATGTTTTAGTTTTTATACAAATTTTCTTCATTTTACGAAAGGCTTCTGAAGTATGGCAAAGTTTTAGCAGCAAGCAATGTCATTTTTTTCGAAATTTTCAACAATTTTTTTCATTATATAAAGTATGCGGCAATGGTTATCATCATTTTTTTATTTCGAAAAATTAATGAAATTTAATAGATAAGTCACCGCTGTGACCCAGAATGAAATAAAACTGTAATTGGCATTAAATCTCATCGCTGTCACAAAAAAATGAAACAAAAATGTCAAGATAGCATGAAATCTCACCGCTGCCACCAAAAAAATAAACTTAATATAAAAATAAGAAATTACTCAAAAATTGATTCTAATAAAATATGGGAAAATTCTGGCGCAAAGTATGCATACTTTACCTGATTTTTCCCATAATTCCATAATTATAATTGTTTATCTAAACTGAATATAGTGAAATTGTGCAAAAAAACTTTTTATAAACTTGTATACAATATGGTAGAGTAAAAATTTTGAAATGCGTAAACATACATATGTGCGAGAGTATTATAGATAACTGCGCGCATATATAACACAATTTATTTGTACGTCCTTTTACCTTTCGTTGCCATTCACAATTCAATTTATTCTTCTCCAATGAATCCAAGTTTGTCGTGTATATATATACGTAAATTGGATCCTTTTATACAAATATAACCACCCCATGCTTTCAACTATCAGAGAATCGTTCTGGAAACTAGAATAGTGCATTTGCTTTGAATAGTGCACAGAAAGCACAAATTCAAATAGAGATTTGCACGACAAGGCAAATAATATAATTCCCCTCTCTGTTATATATTAAAGATATAGTTATGTATATTTAATATATACATAACCATAAGGGTCAATCAAATGAAAAAATTGATTAATATTATCAATATTTAAATTTTTTTTGTTAGTTTTTATTTTGCTCTGAAAAAAATAATTTTTGAAGAAAGCGGAAGGAAATTATTTTTAAAAGCTTCCTGAAAATATATAATTATTATAAAAATTTCAGTGTGGGGGGTGTGGTTTCTTAGGATATTATCCCAAGCCTTAAGACAAACAAGAGAGAAAGATCTCATCGTCAAATAATTATTTTTTCTTTTCGAAAAAAAGGAGCATTGAGGGATTATGTCCATGGGTCTTAATGGATTCGTCACGTTGAATAAACACCTAATAAGACAAAAGTCAAAGTTACACATCCGGTCGACACGTGACCCTCTCAAGATCCTTTAAGTGTATATTAAGTATATATGGTAAATTGAAACCATCGTCGCTTTCCGACAAAGTTTTAAGATTTCATTTTAAGTTGACGCAGGGATTTTTCGGGGGCCTTATGGTCTCATCTAATCTTTTTGTTATACACTAATGCATTTTGGGGTCTCTCTCAAGGGACAATTTTTCTGAACATAACAGGTGGGACATTGCCACTGGTGTGTACGTTGCCTGCTACTATATAAATGACGTGAGCCACGCTCCCAGGAAGTGTCACCCGGTTATCTTCACAACTTCCTCAATAACATGTGGTTGTCGTAAAATTTTAAAATTTTAACCATCACCATGTGGGCTTCCTTTCTCTCTCAAGTCCTTGCTTTTCCCTTTCTTCTCAAGTGCTTTTCACCTTTTTTTTTTGCCAAGAGTGACAAAGCAATTGACTTGTCATTATTATATATTAGAGTTCAAGTATCTGTGGTTGATGTTTTCAGAAGCACTTCACACTTCATATATGAAAAAATTAACTTGATTAATTTTTCCCAAATATTTTACTTTTCTATTCAATTTTATTAATTTTTTAGAAATATGGAAAGAGTTTCGCAAAGTATGGGCAAAGACTGAAATGAATTTTTGTTAAAGACTCTATTGCCTCGCAAAATGAAAAATTTTTTTTTTTTTTTTCATTTTCATTTTCATATTTTTTATTAGAAATAATAGTATTTATTACATTAAAGTTTTGCTTAAAATTTATTTTCAAAAGGGACAAAATTACATTCGAAACCACTCCAATATCAAAAATATAAAAAAATAAGTCGAATTTTTCAGACCTGTATATTATTAAGTCCCAGCGCTGCCACCCACAAAAAAACTAATGATAAAAATACGGTAAAAAAAAAATAAAAATCGTTTTATTAGAAAAAAATAATGTTTCCCCTTGTGATTTGTATTATGAAAATTTTTCCAAACTGTAATTTTAACGTTTACTTAAAGTAAAATAAATATACAGTTAATATTATACGAGAATACACCTCTTTAAATAAAAAAAAATCTTTTGAAAGTGAAATACGAGAATTTTATATACTTTGAAAATTTATCGTCCTGAAATAACCAGAAAAAGAAAACAATATCCCTCTATTCAACATATATGATGAACCATCCCCTTAAATTCGACTCTCTTTTTTTTATTTTCCCTACATTTTTCCTGTTTTGTTTTAAATAGAGATATATATTTTTTTCAAAAACTCTTTCAAAGAAACGGAGAGAAAAAAAGATCAAGATTCTTCAAAATGTAGTTCACTACTTCACTTTATGTATTAAATTCAATTCATCATTTTTTTGCTTTATCATTTTTTTTTTATTTAATCTCCTCACACTTATTTTTATATCCTTTTACTATAAAATTTTCTGTTCAGATATTAAAGTATGTATATATAGATGGATTTTTTTTTAAAACGAGCAGTATACTGACTTCAAAGCAAG
Source organism: Leptopilina heterotoma (assembly GCF_015476425.1). Lineage (NCBI taxonomy): Eukaryota > Metazoa > Arthropoda > Insecta > Hymenoptera > Figitidae > Leptopilina > Leptopilina heterotoma. Next base: position 476,146 of record NW_025110812.1, read on the forward strand.
TCATCCTCCCTTCTGGTGTTATGGATGTACTCTCGATTTTGAGGACATAAGGGACTTTTGATCAACCAAGAAGAAATGTGAACTTTCTCTTTTGTATCTCTTCCATATGAACTAAATCAATTTTCTACATCTTTTCACAAAATATTCTGCAACTTTTGAATCAAAGCAATTTTTATTTTGTTTGACTTCCTTTTATGCAAATTGTAAAATCCTATATTGTTACTTTCAAAAATTTAAAAATTCAAAAAAAATATATACTCTTGAGGAGAAGGAAAAAATTTCAAAAATTTTGCTCTTGATTTTATTTAATATAAAAGGGGTGCGATTTTGTAATTTATCTTTGATTTTCGATAAGATTTTGACTTTGACATTGACTTTGATTTTGACATTGATTTTGACCTTAACTTTGACTTTAACTTTATCTTTAACTTTGACCTTAACTTTGACATTAACTTCGACTTTGATTTTGACTTTGATTTTGACTTGAACTTTGTCTTTAACTCTGACCATAACTTTGACTTGTGTTTGACCTTAACATTGACTTTGACCACGACTTTAACTTTGACCATAACTTTGACGTCAGTTTGACATTAACACTGACTGAGACCACTTTAACCTTAACTTTGCTTTGACCATAATTGTAACTTCGACCACAAATTTAACATTAAGTTCAACTTTGACCATAACTTTAACTTTGTCAATAACTTTGACCTCGACTTTGATTTTTACTATAACTATAACTATTAACTATTTAAAAAAAATAATTTAATTGTTTAGAAGGAATTATTACAATTTTACAAAATAATTGAATTCTTTCGTGCAATTTTATTTCAATTTTTGAAAATATGAACAGTAATAATTAATTTTGTACTTAATAAGTGAATGTTTTAAGCTTTTGATTATGAAATTATTTTAAAAAGTTTTATTTGAAAATAAAAAATTTTGTAATTTGCTCTAGCGCGCGTATCATTTGCTAGTTATTTTAATAATTGTGAAGTAAATATTGAAAATTTATTAAAAATATATAATAATTAAAAATATTATATACAATAATTATATATATATTCGAATTAAGAAAATTTGTTAATTACTTTTGAAATTAGGATCTGTCACGAAATTTCCAAATGTCCGTGAACAATATATCTTTCATCGACCAAATGACTCCAAGCCTAATCGATAACTAATGTCTAATGGGTGGTCCTCAACAAAAATTTTTTATACCCAAAATACTAAAGCTACCGCAACTCATTCACTATATATCTATTTACCATCTTTCTTCTTTCCCTCTAAAAATTATTATTATCGTCAAAAAAATGTGAAATTAGGCCTAATTCGATGACACTAATAGTAGAAAAAAATTTTTTCCAAATAAATTATTCTGAAATAATCATTAAGTGCGTTCATAATGAATACATAAATATTATATGTATATTTCAAAAAGTAAAAAAAAATTTTCCACTCTAAATATCGAACTTTGATAGATTATTAATTGTTTAATTATTAAGAATTCGTATTTATTATTCTTTATTTATTTATTAATTTATTATATAAAACTAATAAAATTAAAAGAAACATATTAAAATATTCAATCATAATATTCATAATTTCCGAAAAATTTAATATTCACTAAAGTGAAATATATTTTTCTCTTCAAAATAAATTTATTTCGAGAAGAAAAAAAATTTTTTTTTTCGATTTAAATATATAATAATAAATTATAAAATCAAACATATATAAGAAAAATAGAAAAATTTATTGCTGTGGAAATTGAAAGAAGACCGTAGTAAAAATAGTATTGAAAATAAACATGCATTTTCATACGTAGAAATTCTCATTTCTGTTTAACCATTAAAATTTTGTAACTCAACGCTTATTATAAGTGTAAATTTTGTGTGAAAATAATTTATGAGGTTTTGAAATTTTAAACTCCGGGTGCGAAAGGTCCTTCACAGGAAATGCTAATGCTGGTCGTTAGAGTTATACATACATACTCGCTAAATTTTAAAACACATATGGACCAGATCAGAAATTTGAAACATTCACTGTAACGTATATATATATTCTTCAATAGCCACGTGCTCTTCTAAACAAAACACGTGGCTAAACATGTGTGCAACACACAAACCAAAAAATTTTTCCTTAAAATTACATTCTTTTTTCCGAAGAAATGATATTTACGTTTCTAAAAAAAAAACTTGTATCTGGAGTTGCAGAGTGTAACTTTATATTTTAATGTATTTCATTGCATCGGAAATTTATGAGTTTAAAATGTTTTCTAAAAATAAATTTTACGCAAAATTTATCGTAGAGTATTTTTTTATTATTATTTTCATTATTATTATTTTACTAGCAAATGTTGAGTGCGCTAGTGCGCGGAACGTAATATTTAATTTATTATTGTTATGCAAATTAAAAAATTTTTTATTTTTAAAATAATTTTATAATAAAAATTTCAAAAATTCACTTATAAAGTACAATATTAATTATTTCATATTTTCAAAAATTTTAATAAAATTTTCACGAAAGAATATTCAATTATTGTCTAAAATTTTAATAAATCCTTCTAAACAATTCAATTATTTTTCTAAATAGTAAAATTTTTACAAAAATTCAATGATTTTCAAAACAATTTTAATTGAATTCTTCGGAAGAATTCAATTTATTAAAAAAAAAATTTAACACATTTTGAAAAAATTCAATTTTTTTCTAAAATTTTAATAAATTCTTCGAAACAATTCAATTATTTTTATAATTATAGTAAAATTCTTCGCAAGAATTCAATTAATTTTTAAAAATAGTAAAATTCTTTGCAGGAATTCAATTATTTTCAAAACAATTTTAATTGAATTCCTCGGATGAATTCAAATTGAATATTTCCATAAATTTCAATTATTTTCCAAAATTTTAATAAATTCTTCGAAAGAATTCAACTATTTTTATAAATACTAAAATTTTTTGCAAGAATTAAATAATTTTTAATTCAATTTAAATAAAATTACATGGAAGAATTTAATTATTTTCAAAAATTTCCATAAAAATCAATTTCTACAAGAATTATAAAATTCTCTAAAAATAATTCAATTATTCTCAAAATATTTTTAAAAAATTCTATATAAAAAGTAAATTACATTCAATGCAATTTTTAAATACATACGTCAAAAAAAAAAAAAATTGAAAGAATTCAATTATTTTGAATATACTTAATTTTAATAAAATTCTTTAAAGAAATTCAATTATTTTCAAAACAACGTTTTAATTGTATTTCTCGAAAAAATTTCATTATTTTCAAATATTTCTATAAAATTCTTCATAACAATGTAATTATTTCTTAAAATTTTAAAAAAATTCTTCGCGAGAATTCAGTTCAATTTTCGTTTCATTTTCACTTTCGTTTTTACTTTCATTTTCATCTTCATTTTAACTGTCACTTTTGACTTTGATTCTCGCTTTCATTTTCTACTTTTGACTTTAAATTCTGTATTTCAATTTCACACGAAATTAAAATTAATCCCACCGCTGTCACCCAGAATGAAACAAAATTGTAATTGTCATTGAAAACCATCGCTGTCACAAAAAATGAAACAAAAATGTCAAGATAGTATAAATTAATCTCACCGCTGCCACCATAAAAATAACCAAAACAAATCTCTCCGCTGTCGCTACAAAAAGTATCTAAAGAATCTTTTCAATTGAGTAAAGAAAAAAGAGCACACAACATGAAATTAAATTTTTTTTTTAAAACTAGTTATTTTCGCTTTTATTTTCTACTTTTGACTTTGAATTCTGTATTTCTATTTCGCACGCTTACATTAAAATTAATATTTTTTTGTCCTACCTGCACGAAAAGTATGTCATTTCGGGCACTTAAGGCGGGCGCAAAGTAACACATTACGCCCGGGAGTGGAGGAAGCGGGCGGAAAAGTATTTTGCGCCCGCTTGTATGACGTCAGCGGGCGGTAAAGTATTTTCCGCCCGCTTCCCCTACCTCCGAGCGGGCGGAAAAGTATTTTGCGCCCGCTTGTTAATTATTCGATTTTCTTCATTAAAATGCGACATTTTCGACTTTCTTTTTATGTTGACTATAGAACTGCAAACATTTTCAACTTGTTTTATTTTGTCTATAAAAATTTGCAATTTTTTTTTTATTTTCTCTAAAAAAATAATGAGATATTTGGTTTTGTTCCCATTTCGTTTATCAAAATTGTCAATTTTAAAAGTTCTTGTTTCAGTTTTGTTCAATTATTAATTACTACGTTCTAAATAAATACTATGTTTCCAGAATACATTGTTTTTTATTTCTATTTTAAAACTTCTATCATTATAGACTTCATTCGATATAATGTTTATATAGAGCTTAATTTTTAACTAATATGAGCGTTTAATCATGCGTGCCCTCAATGCCATACTTTCCATGCAGTTAGGACAAAAAATTATGTTCGCATCATGGGCGCAAAGGTGATTACGACTTTGGCGAAATGACCTATTTTGCGCCCTTGTTACGAAAATAACTATTCCTTTCGAATTTTTGTATAAATAAAACTACTTTTACTATTTTGGTTTCTAGTATTTTTTTAACCTTCTTTTAAGTGTTACAGCTCTTTTCCTCCGGATTTTGTTCGCCATTAAACCTTGTCACAAATAAGAGCGCACATATAGAAAACGCACGCGAGAGAGATTTTTCCAACTATAGCAGATTTTGATTGATCGGACTAAAATTTACTTTTATATAAAGTTATATACCTATGCACACACACACGCACATATATATATAGCTATAATATTTGCCCGTTCCATCTTCTTTCTCAAAAACACTGCGTCCCAGTTAATTAAGTTTTGATGATAAAAACACACTCAATCATTTTGTATATATAGGTGTGGATATCATTTTAATTTAATGTTACATATATGCACGTTATCTTGTAAATTAAAAAGCGCACTCACAATCAGTCACTTATAATCTAAATAGAAATTGATACAGGGCTTGATTTATTTTTGTTATTATTATTTATTACAATAAATAAATAAAAAAATAAAATATTACAATTAAATTATAATAACTATATAAAAATAAGCGTAATTTAAAAAGAACACTATTTTATAGTATAAACAATAAAGAGCGATTGCTTTTCTTTAAAATTAGTGATAAAATTTTATGTGAAAATTGTATACAAGCACTTTAAATATAAACAGTTGGAATATTCTATAATACGAACAAAAGCAGAGTCCCGTAATAGCAAATATAGTATGTACATTATGTGAACTAAAGGTGTGCGCAAAACATTGTTTAAGCATGTGCCCTATTTGTATGGGAGTAGGTGAATATTGTAAGGTATTATATATATATACATGTTCTATATAAGGGCATACGACAACTATTGTATATAATTTTCGTGGATTTACGATGTAACGTATAAATTGCTTTGACACTATTTCTGTTGAACGATATACATAAGCCAAAGTCGTAAAAATTTTCCTTTCATCAATATAAAGGTACGTGTGATTTAAATTCATAAAATTTGACATACATACTGAATCCGTCATTTAAAATTTTTAAAATTTGACTTTATATAGGTAATTCGAGTGTTTTTATCTTTGTCAGCAGCCATCTTGAATCCGAAATTTTTAATTTTTCAAAACAAACATTGGTTTCGTAAGCAGGAACACCGAAAACATTTAAAGTATGATTAATTTTTTTCAAAGTCATATATTTTGATCTACAGTACCTAAGAATTGTTTAAAGTGATAAAAAATAAACACCATACAATTTATTTCAAAATCCTGACGAGTAGTAAAAAAAATTTCAGTTTTGGGACAAGTGACAGTAAGAGTGTAAATGAAAATTAATTTTAGTTCTGTTGAAAGTGAAAGTAAGTGAACATTAATTAATTTTAGTTTTGGGTGGCAGCGGTGGGATTTAAAAAAAAAATTTATTTCAATGGTTTTGAAAAGAATATATATATATGATTTTTAGTCCACAGGGGGTTAAATGTTGTATATCATACGAATATACATGAATTACAGACGAGATTTGATGATTCATTTTGATTCATAAAAAAGTAATGGGCACTTTCATGTCAACGATAAATAGTCAAGTAAACGAATAATGTAGAGGGGAATGCTTATCGTAAATAAAATGGTAGGAAAAAAAAGACAAGGTTTGGGGTAAACTAGGGATTTAACAGAATCACCCTCAGTAAGAAAGGTAATAGTGCATTATTTCCGCTCCCTTCACAAATTTTTTTTTCATCTTTTCTTTTTATTCAAGAAAACTTGCAATCTCTTGAAAAGCTTTATTATTATATATTTTGCGTAACGAATTACCCAAAAAATAGTTATTTTCTATCTCATAAATTTCAAATGTTGTGGAAAATTTTTTCTTCCTATTATTTTTAACATACTTTTTGTCTCTTTTTAGTATTTGATATTTCAAATTAGAATTCTTCTGCCGCAGATTTAATTGAAATTGAAAAAAAAATTTTTAATTCGACACCTGAAAAATTTTCAATTTTATTTTGATTCTATAATTGGAATTCTGACGTCGGAATTTTTATTCCGCAATCTAGAGAAATTATACATCATTTAAATGAAAGCCGAAGATTTCCAGGTGTAGTGATGATAAATTCATTCCAGATGTTTTTTTTTCAGAAATAAAGGGAAGTTTCGCTGTTTTATTATTTGGAAAAATGTTTTTGTCACTATTTGATGGAAAAAAGGATAGTGAAAATAATTTTTCAATTTCTGCTCTCTTAAAACATTAGTGTTTGCGATGAAAAGTTTAAAAAGTTACTTTTCACCGGATGTTTACCACGCGAACCTTTGACTCCGAACTCTAAATTTCATCGTCTTCCTAACAGACGATATTCGTTTTCAATTTTTATTGCACCCTCCTATATAGTATAAGGTATAAACTATCCTATTGCGAAGGAAAACAGCGGGAAAATCATGCGATTTAAGAAAACTCTTATTAAGACAAAATCATAATTTAAATTCGAATGTTTCGATTGTGGAAAATTTTTCAACTATACAATTATTATTAAATTAATTTTGCATCCAGAAAAAAAGAAATCTATATAATTGTCACTGGATCCCATCGTTTTCACTGATCGGAATGAAAAAAAAATTGTATATTTTGCATGAAATCCCACCGCTGTCACCAAAAAAATTATTAAGTAAAAAATTCCACCACCATCACCAAAAAAAAAAATTGTCGAGTAAAAAATCCCACCACTGTCACTAAACGGACCGAAATTATCTACTTTGAATAAAATACCACAGCTGACACCCAAAAAAGGTGCAAAACTATGTAATTGGTATCTAATCCCACCGCTGCCACCTTCAAGAAAACAAAACTATAAAGTTCTCATTTAGTCCCACCGCTGTCACCATAAAAATAACAAAAAAATCGAATCAGTACCAAATCCCACCGCTGCCACTACAAAAACTATCCAAAGAATATTTCCATATTGAGGAAATAAAAAAGCACACAACATAAAATGAAATTATTTCAAAAAAACTAATTATTGAAATGGCACACTCATATGAATGTATAAAAATTGTCACAAATGCAGAGAACCGCATGTACCTTTGAATTTTAAAAATAATTAATAAAAGATGCATTTTTTTTATTTTTCCTTTTTTTTGGGGGGGGGGGGTAGTGCGGCAATGGAGAGAGACAGTAGAGCGAGAGAAGGGGGAAGAAAATGGGATGGTACACAAATTTTACATAGAAAAAAAATGGCTTTCATTCCCGTTAGTTAAAAAAAAAAGCCGGAGGCGGACGTATGTGTAATACGAGAGTGGAATTAATTACGCAGTCGGGGCCAATTTGCATATTATGAAATTAAAAAGTTGCGACTTTCATATTTGCGTCTGGGACGCGGTGAATCCTAATTCTTGTGCAGCTAACGCAAACTAAGTGGATGGTTTACAAAAAATGAAGCATTTTCGCCATAGTCTTATAAACGTTGTACCTAAATTTTCTTTTATCCCCTAAAAATTAATAAGACAAAAAAATGAAAGTAGAGAAAAAAAATAGCATATCAAAAACGAGAAAGTAGTAATACTAGTGAGGTAAATAAATAATAAAATAAATAAAGGGAAAAAATTTTGTTTGTGGAAAAAAGATAATGTTATGATTATAATGTAAAATGGTTCGAATATTATTATGATAGTAAAACATGAGAGCTCGCAATGGGATTATGATTTATAGGTGATCCATTATATGAGAGGGTCTCATTACCCCAAAATACCTTAGAGCACATCGTTCCAAGTATTTTATTGACGTATAAATACGAAATGTTCTCCTAAACTCAAATTTAGAGTTCGTATTACCACCTGATATATAGTAAAAAGAGACATGCAACTTTATTTTTAAATAAAAATACCAAAAAGAATAATTTCTCGCACCTTAATCAAATTTAAAAAAATCAAAATGGCGGATTCAATATGGCGGAGAAATTGTAATCTAAAATTAAAGTTTTTTACAAATATTTTCTAATTATTATCTTATGTAACTGTTTGGGTAAAGAATACATATGACAGTAACACTCGTTCATTCCGTGGGAAAATAATTTTTGTCTTTTAAAAACTTTTACAGTGTTTAGTAAATATTTTCTTTTCTTGTCAAATAGAAAGGAATATGAATGAAAGTGTATACTCGATGGGAAAATGTTAAAATGTGAAGAAGAGAAAAAGAAAAAAAACAAGAAACTAATTATCATCATTCTATTCAGAATGTCGTTGAAGTGCGAGTTATTTTTAGATGAGGATTAAAGGGCTGCCGATGATGCGATACTTAGAAACTGAAAGCTGTGAAGTAGACAATTTGTCCCATGTCCTGCGTTGGCACTTGGAGAATATTAATGAGACGTTGACAAAATTTCAAGAGGTTTTTTTTCAAAAGGAAAATTTATCTGCTTTCTGCTTCAAGATTCTAAAAAAATGTAATAGGTGACTAAAGTGAATTAGAGAAAGGAGCTGAAAATATTTATTTATTTTATTAATTTAATCTTACACGGGTTCAAACAATAAGGAGGATATGAATAATTTTTTAAAAATTACTTCCAAAATGGAAATTTTCTAATTGGTAAATTATTCCCATCATGCAAAACAATCAATCCCACCGCTGCCACCAAAAAGTATGTAAAATTAATTTCTTCGAGCATTTATTTCTACTGGTTTACATGTTTAAAAAAAATTAATATCTGAGTTTTCTTATGGTTTTGAGTATCCTCTTTTAGAATCTAAACGAAAATTTCAGTTTCGACTTAATAAAAATAAGTTATAATGGTTTAAATTTTGTTGCAAAGAAAAACGAATTTTTGGTGTGCCAATTTTTAAATGTGCATATATAGATGATTTTATAAATAGAAAAATTCGTTATCTCAGGGCTCGGATTGTGCGACTTTTTCGACTTTTTTCGACTTTTCTAAGGAAATGTGACTTTTTTCGACTTTTTTGTGAAAAAATGCGACTAATCGACTTTTTGAGATTTTTTTTAGTAAAATGCGACAGAAATTTAAAAAAAAAATTTTAATTTAAAGGAAAAAGTTTGAGTCAAAAAAAATGTTCTGTTACGTTTATTATTATTTTTCCATAGGAATTAAAATTTTTCAAAAGATTCAAATTCAAACCTATTTGAAATTAAAAAACTTATAAAAAATTGTTATAAAACATGAAGAAATCGATCACTCCAAGTCTTCGACTCGGAGCAATCGATGTCTTCATGTTTTATAATAATTAAAGATGACCGAGTGATAAAATCATTATATTCTATATTATAAAAAAATTATAAAAAAAAATTTTTAATTATTTTTTATAAAAATATATGAATTATTGGGAAAAAATTTATAAAACATTAGTAAGTAATTAAATTTTGCAGAAGATTTTTGATATTTACAAAAATAATTGAAATTTTGAAGAGAATTTAAAAAAAAATTAGAAAATAATTTAATTTCTGCCAAGAATATTCTTACTTTTAGAAGATAATTGATTATTGCAAAGAATTTTAACAGAACTTTTGAAAATAATTAAATTTCGACGATGAATTTTATTATTTATGAAAATAATTAAAATTTTGACGAGAAATTTAAAAAAAAATTGAAAATAATTGAATTTCTAGGATGAATTTTATTATTTATAAAGATAATTGAAATTTTAACAAGAATTTTTTAAAAATTTTTGCAAATAATTGAATTTTAGAGAAGAATTTTATTACTCTCAAAGATAATTGAAATTTTGAACAGATTTTTTTTAAAATGTTCAAAAGTAATTGAATTTTGCAGAAGAATTTTGATATTTATAAACATAATTGAAATTTTGAGAAGAATTTAAAAAAAGAATTCTGAAAATAATTGAATTTCTGTAAAGAATTTTCTTACTTTTAGAAGATAATTGAATTTTGCAAAGAATTTCAACAGAACTTTTGAAAATAATTAAATTTCCACGATGAATTTTATTATTTATGAAAATAATTAAAATTTGGACGAGAAATTTAAAAAAAAAAATTGAAAATTATTGAATTTCTAGGATGAATTTTATTATTTATAAAGATAATTGAAATTTTAACAAGAATTTTTAAAAAATTTTTGCAAATAATTGAATTTTAGAGAAGAATTTTATTACTCTCAAAGATAATTTAAATTTTGAACAGATTTTTTTAAAAATGTTTAAAAGTAATTGAATTTTGCAGAAGAATTTTGATATTTATAAAGGTAATTGATATTTTGAGGAGAATTTAAAAAAAATTGGAAAATAATTTAATTTCTGCCAAGAATTTTCTTATTTTTAGAATATAATTGATTTTTGCAAACAATTTTAACAGAACTTTTGAAAATAATTAAATTTCCAGGATGAATTTTATTATTTATGAAAAAAATTAAAATTTTGACTAGAAATTTAAAAAAAATTGAAAATAATTGAATTTCTAGGATAAATTTTATTAAAATTGTTTTGCAAATAATTGATTTTCAGAGAAGAATTTTATTATTCACAAAGATAATTAAAATTTTGAACAGATTTTTTTTTTTTAATGTTTAAAAGAAATTGATTTTTGCAGAAGAATTTTGATATTTATAAACATAATTGAAATTTTGAGGAGAATTTAAAAAAAAATTCTGAAAATAATTGAATTTCTGTAAAGAATTTTCTTACTTTTTAAGATAATTGAATTTTGCAAAGAATTTTTTATCAGAACTTTTAAAAATAATTAAATTTTTATGATGAATTTTATTATTTATAAAATTTTGAATATAATTGAATTTGTGCGAAGAATTTTATTACTTTTGAAAATAATTGAATTTTAGAGAGGAATTTTATTAAATTTTTTTTTTAAAATAATTGAATTTCGTAGAAGAATTTTTTTTATTATTTATAAAAATAATTGACATTTTAAAGAGAATTTTTAAATAAATGTTAATAATACATAATTAAAATTTTGCTATGAATTTTATTAAATTTTATTCCTGATTGTTTGATATTAATGTATCTGTTGTCGAGAAATGTGATTTTTTTTACAATTTTGTGTTTTCTTTGTGTCGTTTTTTTTATTTTTTCTAAGATTTCATGCGACTTTTTCAGAAATTTTATGCGACTTTTCGTGACTTTTGTTGTAAATTTATGCGACTAAAGCGACTTTTTTTGAGTCTTGACGATCCGAGCCCTGTATTATCTTTTACGTTCTTTAATAATAAATTGTTGATTATTTCATTAAATTCCTTGTGAATAGAAAGTTTCACACGATTTTCCCTGATATCTGTTCGAAAAGTTCCATAAAATGAAAATTAATTCTGTGGAAATAATTTTCGGAATGTATGTCAAAAATGTGACGCTACTGCTTTATGGCGTGTGTGCATCTGTCATTTCCAGATTGATTTGAACAATAACCCCGTATATATCTGGAGTGTCCATTTGGCGGATTTTTGAATTGAAAAGGATTTCTCGCAATGGACAAGAATGGAAGTCTTTGACATTCCGTCACCTCTTGATGCGATTAGGTGAGTGCGTGTGGCATTGTGGTTCTCGCGAAGGATCAACGGCTTTTCACTTATTTCTAGACCGCTTTTATAACACTCTCTCTCTCTCTTTTTTCCTTTCTCTCTCATTCTCTAATTCTCTCTCTCGCTTTCTCTCTACTCTCCGCTTATTCTCGTTGCATACTTAAAGCTCTTGGATTAAGGGCCATTGTGCCAAAGCGTCAATATATACAACGAGTTCTATTTACTCTGACCAATCTGACATGAGCATTTAGCAAAGACCCCCGGTGTACAAATTTATCCCTGCTGATAAATAAATAAATAAAGACTTTAATATTCGTATTCACCTGGATAGGAAAGAAAACGATGTACTTTTCTGCTGTATAACCTCGGAAAAAAAAGACAAATTTCCTTTATTCGAAGTTTATTTTTTTATATACCTGAAAATATGTATTAAATCTACTATCAAAATATTTCTATTATATGAGATTTATAGGAATACAATAAGTGAATATTGGAGGTAAATAAATAAAAGTTCCTTGATGTATTTGTTTGTTATTCTTCTTTAATATGTTGATGGTACAATATTTTTCAAACAGATTTCTCAGCTTTCGAATGGGGTAATGTTGTTGAGTCACGAAGAGAAAAAATATAAATTATTTTTTTGAAAACTGACAAGTTTGGTTGTCTGTAGATCGAAAGTTGTAGAAACTATTGATACAATTTATTCGATTTTAGGTGGCAGCGGTGGGATTGTTTTAATTTCCATAGTTTTGGATTTTGTTTGGTGACAGCGTTGGGATTAAATGTCAATTGTACAATTTTGCTTCCTTTTGGGTGTCAGCGGTGGGGCTTAAACCCAATTATAATATTTTATTTTTTTTTTATAACAGCGTTGGGATTTAACGTCAATTAGATAGCATATTTTTATTTTAAAGGTGACAGCGGTGGGATTTATTAAATTTACATAATTTTGCTTCTTTTTGAGTGGCACTGGTAGGATATTGTACCACAAATTTATCAGAAACGTAATATTTAATTAAAAATTAAAAATTTTTGCTACCTTTTTAAAATTGACCAAATCTTCGATTTCACGGAGAGAGAAACAATTTCTGCCGGGACAAGGACATTAAAAGGTGACACTTATACGAGGAGGGATAAAGTCACCGAGGCACGTGGGTACTAAGTTTTCTTACTCGATTCACTGACAGAATAACTCATGAAGTAACATACACACACACACACACGTGTTCCTAGTGACCCTTGTGGTTCACCAAAGGTGTTACTCCAGTCTCTTTTGTAAGAACAGACGTCGATAAATTCTCTCTCGCGCGAAGGTGAAGTCGACAATGTTATATATATACTGTACCAACTCCGCCTCACCCCAAAAATTTTCAATAAATTATCCAAGGGGATGACATAGACATTATAATTCTTGGATCGTAATAAAAAAAAATGTTCGTTCCTAGCACATGCCATCAATTTTTCATTCGGGGAAATCAAAGTTCAGAGAAACTTTAAAATCACAATTGTATATATATATAATATTTATTATATTAAATTTATTAAATTTTCATATTTGAAAATTGAAAAATAAATTTTTATCTTCGACTGTGAAAGTTGAACATTTTTTTGAAGGTGATTTTCTTCTAATCCCACCGCTGTCACCGGCAAAATAATAATTATTAATAATTGTTATTTTGACGATGACAGCGGTGGGATTAAATAGTTTTTAATTATTTTGGGTGACAGCGGTGGGATTAAATAGTTTTTACCTATTTTAGGTGACAGCGGTGGGATTGAATAATTTTTAATTATTTTGGGTGACAGCGGTGGAATTCATGTAGTTTTGCATTTTTTTCGCGTTGATGATAAAATTCATTGACAATTAGATATTTGTGTCATTTTTTGGGTGATAGCACAGCGGTGGGATTAAACCTATTAATTAAAAACCTAAAGTACCTAAAAATTGAACAAAATTATTTATTTATTACACTGACAACATAAAATTAATCTGAAAAAGATTACAAGAAAAAAAGGCAAACGAAAAATGCCTTCGAAGCAATTTATCATAGATGTATTTGCCGCTTAAAGACCTTGCCCTAGAATTGAAGAAGTAACTGGAAAAAAATGAAAGAAAGTGCTCCACCTCTTTTTTTCCAAAAGTGTCCCTAAGGGTTTGTGGTTGTCCAGAGCAGATGTGAAAATTGGTCTTTCCCCCACCACTATAGTGCGGGGAGGATTTCTTAAATTTCCCCACAATGAGAACGAGCCGCACGATCTTTATGAATAAGTCCCCATTTGTAGATCATGCATTGACATGCGGTAGTATCGATCACAAATGAAAAACTCAAAAAAAAAAAATGACCAGCACAATTTTCGCGGGATATGTATATAAAAGCATTCAAGAAAATGCTTTTCATTCGATTTTCTTCAAAAAAAGATTTTAACCATCCCATTTTGCTGCCGTACAAATTTTTATTTCTCTCTCTCTCTCTCAATGACAAGAATTTCTATTTTCTATAATTGAGTTTACAAAAAAGAAGAATAAGAGAAGAATGAATGAATGCTCCCTTCGTCAAGATGGGAAGGGCAAATATTTTTTCGAAAATATTGTCATCACTTGTCAACCGTGAAGAAAAGCAATGACCTTTTCCGGTCACTGATTTTTAACAAGAAAAAAATTTCACAAAGAACCAAAAAACGAAATAGTAACAAAAAAGAAATTATCTCCTTACCATTTGCATCTGATTTTTAATATTATTGTTCAGAATCTTAAATACGAATGCAATTATTGTGTTAATAAATTTTCGTTTTTTAGTATTCAAAAAAATATTATACTAATTAAATCACTTCTTTTTTAATATTAATTTTTAATATTAATGTTTACTGGAAATAAATTCCGCTAATGATTTTCAAACATTCTGTGAATCTAGTGAAAAGTTATTACAGCTCTAATTTAATTGGAATAATAAATATTGATTTTCTAGTGTAGACAATAGAGAAACTTATTTATTCGAGATACATTACAGTTCATGAAACTTCTTCACTTATATATCAAAACATTATGCAGTGTTGTGAGAAACTTGGAAAATTGGTGACGTAATGCAATTAAGTTTGCTAGCATTAATGAACTTAAGCTTCATCACAAGAGAGTCTACATAATCTGATTTATAAATTAAAATTTCCTCCTCATTCTTTACTTTGAGAAAGTTCAAAGAATTTCGGTCATTTTTTATATATATAAAAATAACATAGTCGATGAAGATTCATTTCCAAAAGATTTATTTAGTTATTTATTTATTTAATTTTATTATTTTCGTGGTTGCCTTTCATTTCACTTGACTGTCACACTACAATCACTTCATTTCACATTCACTTCACTTTATTTCACTTCAATTTACATTCACTTCAGTCCACTTCACTTTATTTTCACTTTCTTGCACTTCACTTTATTTTACTTTCACTTCACTTCAATTTACCTTCACTTTACTTTCACTTCTCTATATTTTACTTTCACTTTACTAACACCATACACTTTATTTTCACTTTACTTTTACTTCACTTTATTTTACTTTCACGTTACTTTTACTTCACTTCACTTTACTTTCACTTCTCTATATTTTTCTTTCACTTTTTTTTACTTAACTTCAACTTACTTTCACTTCACTTTACTTTCACTTCACCTCAATTTATTTTACTTTCACTTTACATGCACTTCACTTTATTTTACTTCCACTTTACTTTCACTTCACTTTACCTTCACTTTACTTTACTTTCACGTTACTTTCACTTCACTTTACTTTAACTTCTCTATATTTTTCTTTCACTTTTCTTTTTTCTTAACTTCACTTTACCTTTACTTTACTTTCACTTCACCTCAATTTATTTTACTTTCACTTTACATGCACTTCACTTTATTTTACTTCCACTTTACTTTACTTTTACGTTACTTTTACTTCACTTCACTTTACTTTAACTTCTCTATATTTTTCTTTCACTTTTCTTTTTACTTAACTTCACTTTACCTTCACATTACTTTCACTTCACTTTATTTTCACTTTACTTTCACTTCACCTCACTTTATTTTATTTTTACTTTACTTTCACTTCACTTTATTTTACTTTCACTTTACATGAGCTTCACTTTATTTTACTTCCACTTTACTTTCACTTCTCTTTAACTTCACTTTACTTTACTTTCACGTTACTTTCACTTCACTTCACTTTACTTTAACTTCTCTATATTTTTCTTTCACTTTTCTTTTTACTTAACTTCACTTTACCTTCACTTTACTTTCACTTCACCTCAATTTATTTTACTTTCACTTCACTTTATTTTCACTTTACTTTCACTTCACCTCACTTTATTTTATTTTTACTTTACTTTCACTTCACTTTATTTTACTTTCACTTTACTTTCACTTCATTTTATTTTACTTTCACTTCACTTTACCTTTATTTTATTTTTACTTCAGTCAACTTCACTTTAATTTCACTTCACTTCATCTCGCTTTCATTTCATGTAAAAGTGAAGTGAAAGCGAGGTGAAATAATAAGAAAGTAACTTGAAGTGAAAATGAGGTAAATAAAAGTGAAGTGAAGTGAAATCGAGGTAAAGTGAAAGTTAAAGTGAGGTGAAGTGAAGTGAAATCAGTTAAATTATTTTTATGTTCCGATATTTGATTTCATCTCTTTTTCGTAAAAAAATAACACCAATTAACTCGTGTTTTCTTTTTCGTTATTCAACCGAAATAATTTGCTTTGCAATCAATTTTTTTTTTCAAATTCATACACATCTTTAAAACACAGAATAAATGGATTTTTTCCACCAAAAAGAAAAAACAACAGAACCAGACCCTTTTATGTTGAATTCAATATTTTTTACGGTAAATTTTGCCTTCCAATATCTCTTTTTTTTATTAAATGCTTGTGTTGTCCTTTCAGAATGAATTTTCAACCATTAAGCGAAAACCATTGATAGATTATATCCCCAAGAGATGGGGAGATCGACTCTTCAGTTCAAACTTGATTTATTTTTTTTGAAATATTCTCGCGCTCGCATTGAAAAAAAAACGTTTTAAGGGCAAGCCATATATATATAGTTCTATTCGAAATATGACTATATGGATCTGTCAGTTTTTGGTATGTTATTCAACCCCTTTTTCACATATTCGCTCCTATTTTTTTTCCGCCTTCATGACCAAACTATACGCTTCATCAAAAAAAACACTTTCGACATCAATAATTCTTTTCTTCTCTCCTCCATCCCGCGCTCGCAAGTAAAACGTAACATAAAAATATTTGCACTCCAAACTTTTTAAAGCTTTACATATATATAGATATAAAAACAATAGCGAAAGATTCTCTCTTTCTTGATTTTCCATCTTTATTTTTCGTCTCAAATTTCAAGTAAAATCTTCTCTCACAATTTAATCGGATTTCAGATCCAAGTTGATTCTCAGTAGCAAAATACTTTTAGTATAAGCACTAAAGGTTCTGATACTTTAGAGTATTTACTGCTTGAAGGAAGAAGTAAATATTATATATATATATATATAGTTTGAAATGGAAAAGGAATAAGGGACCGAATTCTAAAGGAATTGGAGAGAAGCTTTATTAAAGTCGCGTTTCGTTTTGTGGTTTGATTCATCCTTGTGTGCAAAGGAAAGCTGCTTGTAGTTTGTCTTATGAACTTTTACTATTCATCGATCGATCACAACAAAATATGAATTAGTATACGTACATCAGTCTTAAATTTCTCAAATTTTTTCTAATTTCTAAAAACTATAATAATAGACAAGAATTAAAACTATTTTCATATTTTTAAACTGTGGGCAAAGTTTAGCGAACCATGGGAAGAAGAAAAACTATTTTCTACTAATAATTGAATATTTTAGGTGACAGCGGTGGGATTTTCAATTTTTGATATTATTTTATGACAGCATTTTAGTTTTTATTTATTTCAGGTGACAGCGGTGGGAATTTAAGTAGTTTTACTTCTTTATAAGTGACGGTGACGAAATTAAGTGCGAATTAAATAATTTTGTCACTTTTTAGGTATGGCAGCGGTGGGATTAATCATAAACATTGGTCAAAAAGTATATGGTGAACCAGGCAAAGAAAAAAATCTGTTTTTTATATTTTTAAACCATGGGTAAAATTTGTCAAACCATATATGGGAAAAGAAGAAAAACCATTTTTTTTTACTGTTTAAAAGTGTGGAAAATTCGATTTTTCTTCGCTTATATTTTGCCTGTTTTCGCCATGCTTTGAAAAATAATTTTCTTGTTTTTGAAAGTCCTAAAAATTTTATTTTTCTTCAACCATACTTTGCCTATTATTTTCCCAAACGCCCATACTTTCCCATGGTTTAAAAATATAAAAAAATAATTTTTTCCCCATGGTTTGCCATACTTTTCTCACAGTTCAAAATTTTGGCAATAAAATTTTATCTTTTTCTCAGTACAGTAAAAAAAAAAATAAAATTTAGAAGATAAAGTAAATAAAATTCTGTGAAACAAATGAAAATATGAAAAATGGAAAAAAATAAAAAAAAAAATGGATATATGGGACAAAAAATTCCTTTTCGTGAACTATATGACATTTTCCTTGTCGTTTGACATTTTTACAATTGAGAGGAAGCAAACGAAGCTGTCGTCTTTCCGGCTTCCCATCTACTTCCGTATTCTTATTTATTTATTTTTTTTTGAAAAAAGTCAGTCACGAAAATAGTTTTGCGAATTTCATTTCTTCGCGTTGTCATAGTCCTAATACTCTATTTACATGTGGAAAAGAAGATCAGAAATTCATCAAATAAAAAAAAAAAAATAAAAAAAAAATTTTTAGTTTGAAAATTTTAATTATTCTCATTTCTCTTCATTACCACTCTCCCATTCCCCTATTTACTTTTTCCATTTCGTCTCATCGAAGTGAAATATTCATAATTAGTTGGAATTATATTAAAAGGGCAATTCTTATTAATTTCAGGAATTAACGATTTTAAAATAATTAAGTGCTCTTTTTTCCCTTTTGATTGATTCTCACACCTTGGCCTTCATTTTTCCTCAGTGGAATATCTTTTCTTCATTGACTTTTTTTTAACAGATTACAATTCACTTTATACACAGAAAAGATAAGATCCAAGGCGTAAAAATAAAATTAATTTTAATTCAGTATTTTTTTATAAATTGAATTTAAATTTTTTTTAGAAAAATTTACATATTAATTCTCATATTAATATATTTTTGTTCTATTTTATATTTAAAATAAATTAAAAAAACAAATTTTTAATTAATTAATTAATTTAAAAAAATTTTTTATTTTTAAATTTAAATTTTCATCTAAATATTTTTATTCAATTATATATTTTTATTCAATTTTATTAATAATCATTTGTTTAACAATAAAATATTAAATTCACCAATAAAAGTTCTGTTGGTATAAATTATATAATGAAAAGTTATCCGCCATATTGAATTTTTATTCATAAAACAAAACTTTCTGGTTTACATTCAATTGATGTCACTAAAAAAACTATTTTGTTGGTAATAATAATAATAACAATAATAATAATAATAATAAAAATAATAATTTATAATAATAAAAAAAAAATAAAAATGATAATAAAATTATTGATGCTAATTAGTAACAGTAATAATAATTTTAGGACAAAATAAAAAGAAATAACAGTAATCTTACACTAATGAAAATTAAATAATTAATAATTATACCGAACTTACAACTAAAAAAAAATTGTGATAAATCTCTAAAGTGAAAAACTGTGTGAGACTTTTAATTAAATTATTGATTGAAAAGAATCGAAAAATGTCTTGCTGGACAAATTGACAGTTCCATTGGTCATTGAGTACTGTCGTTTTAGAAATTGACCTCAATTTCTACACAAGCGAGTAATGAAACGTCCATTTCGTAGCGAGGAAGCGTTACAAATTTTTTTTTTTTTCATTTTATTTTCCAAAGTGACATGTAGCTTAATAGATCAATGCATATATATATATATATATATATATACATATATATATATATATACATTGTTCACTTCCTATTCTTTATTCAAAGAATATTGAGCACACATTTTTTTTTAAAAAAGAATTCACACTTTTATTATTCGGCATTTTTGCAAAATCTGTCAATAAATATTTTTTATTGATAAAATTTTAAATATTCAACAAATTTTTCAAGTCGCGACAAAAAATTTTCGATTTTTCCCCATCAATATAAAAAATTGAGTATTTTAAAAATGAATTCCACAGAATTTAAAAAATTTATTGTCCAATTCCGATATTTTTTTTTTCTTTTTTTTAAAGCAATTTTTTTTTTATTTATTAGGTATACAAGTAAATTTCTGCCAACTTTTCAAAATATTTTATGAATTCGTATAAAACTTTTGGTATTCAGGGGTTTTTGGAGTCGATGCGATTACGAATTTGAAGTCCGATTTTAAAAATTCAAAATGGCGGATTCAATATGGTTTTTTGTATTTCTCTTGAAAATTCTGCTATTTTATATTAGTAACAATATTTACCAAAATCGGGTATTGTGATATGAAACAAATAAACAAATTCGAAAATTCAATTTTAGAAAGATGTATATATATAGAATATATAATGAAGTAAAATAACGTAACGTGATATACGTGCGCGCATATGTGTATGTAAATATATATATGTTTATAATAAACAAAAACAGTATTCAGAACAATAACCCTATTAATTATTTATATTCACTTCTATGTATGAGCACAGTGCGCGCAGACTAACGATATATTTGCCATATTTAACAAAAATCGATAATTTGTTTAGTCACACTGGAATTGTTCTCCATATGCAATTTATAAAGGATCTCATCCCATCGACATTTTTAACGCACAAATGTAAAAGCTACATTCGAGTGAATATTGCCTTCTAGTAACGGACAAATCGGATTTCGATTATCATTCAATACTCATTTAAATTCCACTATTGGCGAGCATTTTAATTTGCTCTTTGTAAACAGCTAATTAAAGTCTACTTTGCCCTTCTCTTCACATGATTATCTGGCTTCATCAGGTTCGTTCAATTGTTTCAATTTATATAAATATATATGGATAAATAAATAAATTATAAATTATAAATTATAAACATATAATGAATAATATAATTAGATTTTGTCACTGGGCTCAGACACTCACGTAACGGCCCCCTCCTATAGGGGCCGCTACGTTACGTCGAAATTTAAGTAAATCTTGAACTATTTTCTGGGGTCGTTTAGATTTTATTATATCACAGCTTAATTAACATTTTTCATGTAAATTCAATTTTTTAAAAACAATTTTGATGAAATTCTAAGCAAAAATTTAATTATTTTCATAAATAATAAAACTCATCGAGGAATTTCAATTATAGTTTTAATACTATTTTAAATTAATTAAACGAAAAATTCAATTATTTTCACAAATAAAGTTTTTCACAATAATTCAATTATTTAAAATACAATTTTCATAATATTTATTATATTTCGAAGAAATTAATTATTTAAAACCATAATATTAAATATACAATTCATGTGTGAGTGACTTTATCAGTGACTTTATTGTTCTGTAAATGAAAGAGATATACAATTTGTACAAACCGTAGAGTATTAATTTGATGCACTCTAAAGTATTTTCATTATAAAATTAAAATAAAATAATTAAAATATATTGAAATATATTAAACATAAACTTTTGCCTCTTTCTATACAAATGCGAATTAAAACTTAACAGTCGAATTATATAATTTGAACTATATTTAAAGTAATTAAACATTATTAAATGTCTGCAACAGTTTTTTTTTAAGAATCAATTAAAGCATCAAAATATATCATTTAAAACAATGTTTATAAATTTAAATTTAATTTATATTTTATTATATTTTTATTTTATTTATATAGGGTAAGTGCGGGTATAGTCGGACAGTACTAGTAGTCGGACACTTTCGTGTTTTTTGGCAAATAAATAATAATGCATTGTGATAATTACTTTAAAAAGTATACAAAACGAATGTGTGAAGTTTATATTTTATTAAAATAGTGTTATTTTCGAAAATAATTAAACAAGAAATATTTTATTTAATGTTTTAAAAATCATGGTGTCCGACTATAGATACAGCCATTTTCGAGTAGCGCGATGAGTGGCACAAAGTTTTGTTGATAATTAATCATAAATATTAAAACTTATAGGGTTTAAATATTATATTAATAACTTCTAATATGCTTTAATTCCATTTTCCAGTAGATAGCAATTAAAAAATTATCTTTTTCACTTTATAAATTCAAAATATCTGACAGATGTCCGACTATAGAAACAAGGGGAAAAAGTGTCCGACTACTAAAGCATTCGTAATTTTTTATTAAAATGTTTATATTTTATTAAATACTCAACTATTTGTAACAAATTTATATGATTTTTAATCCTGAAGAACTTCTTTAATTAATAATGTGCTTATAAACACATTAGATATTTGCTATTTCAAGAAAAAAAGCATAATTTAAGATTGTATCCTTAAGTGTCCGACTACTAGTGCATTTACCCTATTATATAATTATATTTTATTTTATTTTATTGAATTATTTTCAAAAATACCAAAATTTTTCACAGAAATTAAATTCTTTTTAAACATTTTAATAAAAATTTTCGCAATAATTTAATTATTTTCATAAATAATAAAAATCTTCTCAGGAATTCAATTATTTTTGAAAATTTTAGTAAAATTCTTTGCAAAAATTCAATTATTTTTATAAATAATAAAATTCATTGCTATTTTCAATTATTTTTAATACAATTTTACAAGAAATGATAAAAAAAATGAAATTATTCTGCAAAAATTCAAAATTCAATTCTTCAAAAAAATCAATTATTTAAAAGAAAGTTTTTTTAAAATTCTTTGTAAGAATTTAATTATTTACAAAAATATTAGAATTTTTTACAGAAATTCAATTATTTTCATATATTTTAATAAAATTGTTAGAAAGAAATCAGTTATTTTAAATACAATTTTCATTAAATTGTTTTGAAATAATTCAATTATTCTTTTAGGTTTTAATAAAATTCTTTGAAAAATTCAATTATTTTCATAAATAACAATATTCATCACAAGAATTCAATTTTTTTTAAAATGTAATACATTTTTTCTTATAGAAATTCAATTATTTTAAAAAATTCTAATAAAATCGTTCTCAAGAATTCAATTATTTTCAAAAAAATTGAATAAAATTCCACACAGACATTCAATTAATCTAAACAGTTTTAATAGAATATTCTTTGCAAAATTTAATTATTTTTAAAAACTCTTTATAATTCAATGATTTTCATAAAATTTCCAAACAGACTTCAATTATTTAAAAAAAATTCGTAAAAATCTTTTTAAGAATTCAATTTTTTTTTTAATAATAAAAATTTTTTAGGATTTTAATTATTTAAATTAGAATTTGTTTAAAATTAGTTAAAAGAAACTAATTATTTAAAAATTTTTATAAAATTCTTCGCAAGAATTCAATTATTTACATAAATAATTCTTTGAAACAATTCAATTATGTCGATATATAACAAAATTATTTCCAAAAATTCAATTATTTTAAGGCATTTTAATAAAATTCTTTGCATAATTCAATTATTTTCAAAAGTAATAAAATTGTTCGAAGAAATTCAATTATTTTCAAAAATTTTAATAGAATAATTCATAAAATTTTCAAACAGAATTCAATTATTTAAAAAAATGTTTGCCTTGAAAAAAAAATTTATTTAATTCAAAAGAACCGATTCATTGACTATTATCAATTAAATATTGAATTGAATCAAATAATAATTATTGGATTCAATTAAATGGTATTTGCTTCAAATACTGAAATTATTGCTTTAAATACCATTTAATTGACTCAAATAAATATTATTTGATTCAAGTAAATATTTAATTGATTATAGTCAAAATTAGTCGAAAGAAATCAATTATTTAAAATTTTTTTATAAAATTCTTTGCAAGAATTAAATTATTTTTATAAATATTGAAATTTTGTTATGAATAATAAAATTCGTTGCAGGAATTCAATTTATATTGTTACATATATGGTCAAAAACCATCGAATCATGGCCAATGAAAAAAATATTTAAAACCTTAAAAATTTTTATTTTTTCGACCATGGGCAAATGTAGCAAGTCGTCGTCAACGATAAAAATATAATTTAAAACCTGAAAATTTGTATATTTTTACTATATATCCATATTTTTTGGTTCTAAACTATTTTTGCCATTCGCCATTTTTTGCTAGATTTTGGAAATGGTCAAAATATTAAAATCTTTAAGTTTTGAACTATATATTTTTGCCGTCGACAGTGGTTCGTCGCTATATACTTATAACTAAAAATGAAAAAAGTTTCGTTTTTAAAAATATTTCTGTTTTTTCTCATAGTCCATAATTTAGATTTTCGCCATGTAGTTCAAAATTGAACATTTTTCACAAGTATAAGTATTTTAGCCATTGCCCATGTTTTGCTAGATTTTGTCAGTATATGGGAAGCTGCCATAATTGGTCAATGTTTCAAAGTGTGGCTCAGAGCTTGTTTACTTTGGCTAAAGTATTTGACCATATTTATAAATAACCATAAAATTATTATTTTTTTATAATTTATGAACCATAAAATGAATTCTATTAAGAGGGGGAAATTGTCAAAATTAGAAAATAGAAGCTGCAATATATTTGGATTCTAAATCATCTGAAATGAAATATTAACCCTCTGCCGTTAGCATATAATTTTGGGTGAATCCCTTTTTTTAAAAAAATAATTATATACCAAAAAGCGGGGGAAGAGAGCAAATCGATTAATTCATGGTTCAATAAGGCGTGTCAAATTCTAAAAATAGTTTCTAATGTGTGAAACTATTGGTTCATTGATCGAGAGATGGTCTTTTTGAGATATATATAGGAAACTGTAATAAATACCCTATAAACTTTGGTCGTCATATGGCAATGAGATTAAAGATCGATAAATATATATGTATGTGTGTGCGCCCATTGACAATGGGTGATACGTATATATTGGGATTCTATAGGCGTGTGCTATGTCGAATAATGTTCGAAGAGAGGAGAATTAAGGTGAAGGGGACATGCTCCCTGCAATGATGACCCCCTTCCCATTCCAATTTCCACATACTGGGAAGAGATGTGCGTTATATTGTATATATATATATATATATATATATATGCCTGGCTGGTTGTCCCGCTGGGTATGAGCTTTCAACCCCTGACACTCCTCCACCTCACTGGAAGGTCCATTATGCAGTCACACAATCGTTAAATTGTTACAATTACAGAAGCCATTATATACATCAACCGTGGGCAGCTGTCGTGTCAGCTGATAAATTTCTTCTAAAATTCAAAACGGAAGGTCACGTTAATTATATTAAAGAGTTTGTGTACGGAATTAATGGGCAAAGATTATATAAGTTGAGCGTGATCAACAAATAAAGCGATGATTGAAAGTTAAATTAATTTGAATACAACACTAAGATCCTTATCATTACAGGTTCTTTTAGAAGTACCTAAAAACTAGGCCAATAATCCTCGATATTTCATTAAGAATTTTCACTTTTACCTGTGACCATCATCAGTATTACCGCTCTTTTCAGAAAATGCAATAGACCTAAATGCTCTTATTCCGCCAGGAAACGAAAAAATGTCAAATGGCCACACACAGGAAAAAAAAGTATTATTTTAACACTAAAAGTAGTGTTAAAACTACACGCAACATTTTTAACCGTCACTATGTTATTTTAACACTACATTGGTGTTAAAATAACAATAGTGTGTTAAAATAACAATAGTGTGTTAAATTAACACTAGAGAGTGTTAAATTAATATACATTTTTAATGGGGTTAAAATAACACCAAAATTGTGTTAAAACAACACCATCTGAAAACTACACGAAACAAATTTAACACATGTTTTTTTTCTGTGCATGGTTCGCTAGTTTTTGCTCATAAAATATAATATAAATTATAAAGTAAAAATATAAGAATTTTGTGGCTCTAAAATATTTTTGTTATTGACCATGGTTCGACAGCTTTTGACCACAGGTAAAATATATAAATTTTCAAGTTTTTAAATATTTTTGTTGTTAGCCATGGTATTCTAACTGTGACCATAGTTATAAAATATAACAATTTCATACTTCGCACTTGATAATTAATTTTAAAAATGTAGCAAAAAGTAACTTTCAAACTAAAAAAACAAAAAAAGTAGTAAAAAAGTATAACTAACGAAAAAATTAAACTTGACGACCAAAAAAACTCGTTTTAGACACTTCACAAAACTGACAAAAATTCCATACTATATTTCATTTTTCTGACTTTTTCCTGAATTTTCATCAAAAATATAATAACTTCTTTCTTATCCTGCTAATAAATTGAATTCCTGCAACAAATTTTATTATTCATTGAAAGAATTTAAAGAATTATAAAAATCATTTAATTCTTGCGAAGAATTTTAGAAAAATTTTTAAATAATTCATTTCTTTCAACTAATTTTATGCAAATTCTAATTTAAATAATTGAATTCCTGAGAAATTTTTATTATTCATAAAAAAAGAATTGAATTCATAAGAAGATTTTGACAAATATTTTTTAAATAATTGAATTCAGTTTGCGAAATTCTATGAAAATAGTAGATATTGAAAATCAGTGAATTGCAAAAAGCTTTTTAAAATAAAATTAAATTTTACAAAGAATTCTATTAAAATTTTTGAAAATAATTGAATGTCTGTGTGGAATTTTATTCAATTTTATTTTTTTTTAAATAATTGAATTCCTAAAAAGTAATTTATTATTTTTGGAAATAATTGAATTCTTGAGAACGATTTTATTAGAATTTTTTTAAAATAATTGAATTTCTAAGAAAAAATTTATTACTTTTAAAAATAATTGAATTCGTGTGATGAATATTTTTATTTATGAAAATAATTGAATTTTGCAAAGAATTTTATTAAAATGCCTCAAAATAATTGAATTTTCGGGAATAATTTTGTTATTTATCGACATAATTGAATTCTTTCGAAGAATTATTTATGTAAATAATTGAATTCTTGGGAAATTTTTATTATTTATGAAAATAATTGAATTCTTACGAAGCTTTTTACACACTGCAAAAAAAAAAATTATTTGATTCAAAATAACCGATTAATTAACTATTATCAATTAAATATTATCTTCAATCAACTAATATTTATTAGAGTCAATTAAATGATATTTAAAATTTTGAACCAATAATTCAATATTTGAAGCAAATACCATTCAATTAACTCCAACAAATATTAATTAATTGAATTAAATACAGTCAAATAATCAGTTCTTTTCAACATGAAAATTTTTTTTCGTGGCTAAAATTTTTTTCAAATAATTGAATTTCTGCGAAGAATTTTATTACTTTTGAAAATAATTTAATTTTTAAAGAGCATTTTATCATTTACGAAAATAATTGAATTCTTACGAACGATATTAATAGAATTTTTTAAAATAATTGAATTTTTAAGAAAAAATTTATTACTTTTAAAAATAATTGAATTCTTGTGACAAATATTGTTATTTATAAAAATAATTGAATTTTTGCAAAGAATTTTATTAAAATCCCTCAAAATAATTGAATTTTCGAGAATAATTTTGTTATTTATCGACATAATTGAATTCTTTCGAAGAATTATTTATGTAAATAATTGAATTCTTGGGAAGAATTTTATTAAAATTTAAAAGAATAATTGAATTCTTGCAAAAAACGTTTATAATTAAATTGTATTTTAAATAATTGATTTCTTTTCAACAATTTTATTGAAATATTTGAAAATAATTGAATTGCAGTAAAAAATTCTAATATTTTTGTAAATAATTAAATCATTCTAAAGAATTAAAAAAAAAACATTTTTTTTAAATAATTGATTTTTTCTACGAATTGAAAATTCACGAATTTTATTATTTATGAAAATAATTGAATAGTTGCAAAGAATTTTATAAAAAATTTTCAAAAATAATTGAATTCCTGAGAAGAATTTTATTATTTATGCAAATAATTGAATTAATGCGAAAAAAATTATTACAATTTTTAAAAAGAATTGAAAATTCTGTGAAAAATATTGATGTTTTTGAAAATTATTAAATTCTTCATAATAATTTCGTAAACATTGTTTTAAATAATTAATTTTTTCGAAATATAATAAAAATTATTATGAAAATTTTATTTTAAATAATTGAATTATTGTGGAAAATTTTATTTGTGAAAATAATTGAATTTTTCGATTTTATTTAATTTAGAATAGTAATAAAACGAATTGAAATTCTTTGATGTGTTTTATTATTTATGAAAATAATAAATTGAATTCTTGCTTAGAATTTTATCAAAAAATTTTTTTTTAAATTTGAATTTTTATGAAGTATAATGTTATTATTAGTGAAAGTAATTGAATAATTGTGAAGAATCGTTTAAAAATGTTGTTAAATAATTGATTTTTTTGAAAAATTTTTGAAAATGCTATTCTAAATTAATTGAATTTCTGTGGAAATTTTATTATTTATGAAAATAATTGTATTCTGGATGAATTTTATAAATTTTTTTTTAGATAATTGAATTCTTTTGCGAAATTTGATGAAAATGCTAGATATTGAAAATAATTGAATTTTGGATGAATTTTATAAATTTTTTTTTAAATAATTAAATTCTTTTTGCGAAATTTGATGAAAATGATAGATATTGAAAATAATTGAATTTCGAATATTTTAAAAAGAATTTGAATCGTTTTAAAGAATTTAATTAGAATTTTTGAGAATAGTTTTGCCGTTGGCCATGGTTCGCTAGATTTTTACCACTACAGTTATAAAAATATATAAATTTTAAGGTTTTTAATTATTTTTGTCGTTCGCCATGGTTAATTCCTAAATTATGACCATAGTCAAAATATAGAAATTTTCAGATGTATCTAACAGAAATTGTAAAAATATAGTTAAAAACCGTAAATTGGATAATAAAACTGAAAAACGTTTTATACAAAAAAAGGAGATATTTGTATTTTTCATATTCGCGACAGGATAAATCACACTTTTATTGGGCGTCATTTTAATTCAAAAAACTTTCCCAGTTAAAAATCAAGCGCACCCGGTGACCAGTGGAGGAGAGGTGCATTATGCATGAAGCGCAATGGACTGCAAAGAGCTCGGCGTTTCTAGGATTTATGCGACATTAAGAACCCATCTTGAAGTCATTTCAGAAACACGCAAGAACATTTTGAAGAGCTTGGGTTTTAATAATGAATAAGAAATGTTTTCTAGACGTCCAACAGTCATTACTAGACAAGTAACCATAGTCTGGGGAGAAATGTTTTCAAAAAAAAAAAAAAAAAAGAATCAGTCTTTTTGAATTTAATATTTTTTTTCATTAAAAATGCAAAACAAGTGGAATATTTTTCTAATACCAAGAGATATTTCTCTTCAGGAGTCTTCAGAGTAACTTCACTTCAAGAAGAAATGTTTTCTTATTTTTGACGTATACATTTATATTTTCATAACTTTAATAATTTAAAATTTTAAACAGAATTTTATAACTCTGAAGATTTTTTTTATCGTATTTTTTGAGTCATCAGTATTAAAGTAAATTCCAAAAAGAATTAATTTTCAAAAATAGCCGATCTAGTTAACTAATTGAAACTGACGAGGTAAATAGAGCAGAGAATATAAATTGATTATAATTTAATTTAATCTTCAAAGTTGGGAGTAAAATCGGAGCATTGATTTCTGATGGACTATAACAACTCGTCCTTTGGGTTCAAGAATGGAAAAAGGCTCTTTTAATATTCAGTTATGTTAAACTAGCCATTGATCCGTAGACTTCACACGGACAACGTGCACAAAATACGTAATACCCTGCAAACCCCTTGACGCATTTTTCACTGTGAGATCACATTATATACGTGTAGTCACGGCTTGAGTTTACTATTGAAATAAAAATGTATTTTTCATATTTTACTTATTTTTCACAACATAGAAAAACCTTCTTATCTCTCCCACGTTTACTACAATATTTGTATATTCTTTTCTCCAAGAACAAATTTTCATCAAATCTCTCTCTCTCTTCATCTTTTGACTACAATTTCTATTCTATACTGAGAAAATGGAAAGAAATTTTTTTTGAATATTTTATAATTATATCTACTTGACAAATTGAAAGAATACACACAAAATGAACAAATTTAAATTCTCTCCTTTTGTTAATATTTATAATTAAATTTATTTAAATAAATTTTCATATACATGCGAAGATGAAAGTGCGGAGAATTTTGTTGAATAATAAATTGGCACATGTGAACACTGCAGTTGTATTATATGTGAGTTTCACGACCACGAAACTATACATAGAATGAGAGGTTAAAGTGTCCGTCACGTAGCTCTGAACTGCGATACACATATTATTCGAAGCGAAACGCTCTAGGTTCGCCAAAATTTATGTCCATGTCAAAACCTAACTATGTTGTGGTCTTGCAGGTTCTCTTCATGCGAAATAGAATCACTCCCAGGGACAGAAGAAAATAATTTATTTCCGATGCATTTATTTTTCCTGTATATTACTCAAAACCCACTTTTGAATTTTCAACTTGAAAAAATTTTGATTAAAAATATTTATTTCCTCGTATTTTTGTATATATGCAGAAGTAGCAGAATATATTTTAGGTTTAAAGGTACTTTTTAGTATTTGTCTAAAATTTTAAAAAAAGGAACCAAATTCGGAGCGTCATTGCAATTCAAAACAAAAACATAGAACCTTGTGAAAGTGGAGTGAACTTACATAATTGACCCCCTCCACTTTCACCCCTCTTTCACTTTCACTTAAATTTTATTTTCACTTCACTTTCATTCAAAACTTATTTTCATTTCACTTTAACTCAAATTTTAATTTCAATACACTTTCACTCTAATTTTACTTTCACTCCACTTTCACTCAAATTTTATTATCACTCCACTGTCACTTCTCTTTTAGTCATATTTATTTTCACTCCACTTTCACTTTCATTCAAAATTTATTTTCATTCCACTTTCACTTTCATTCTTAATTTATTTTCACATCACTTTTACTCAAATTTAATATTCATTTCACTTTCACTGTCATTCAAAATTTATTTTCACTCCACTTTCACTTTTACACAAATTTTATTTTCATTCCACTTTCACTTAAATGTTATATTTATTTCACTTTCACTATCATTCAAAATTTATTTTTACTTCTCTTTCACTCCAATTTCACTCAAATTTAATTTTTACCCCAATTTCTCTCTACTTCAACTTTTTCCTAAATTTAATTTTCGCTCCGCTTTTACTTCAGTTTTACTCAAATTTTATTTTCACTTCACTTTCACTGCATTTTTATTTTCTCTCCACTTTCACTATGTTTTCACTCCACTTTCACTCAAATTGTATTAACACTCATGATTACTTCTCTTTTAGTCAAATTTTATTTTCATACTATATTCACTTTCATAAAAAATTTATTTTCATTACACTTTCACTTTCATTCTTAATTTATTTTCACTTCACTTTTACTCATATTTTATATTCATTTCACTTTCACTGTCATTCAAAATTTATTTTCACTCCTATTTCACACAAATTTTATTTTCACTCCACATTCACTTGACTTTTACTCAAATTTTATTTCCATACCACTTTCACTCAAATTTTATATTCATTTCACTTTCACTATCATTCAAAATTTATTTTCACTACACTTTCACTTCTCTTTAACTCCAATATCATTCAAATTTAATTTTCACTCCACTTTCAGATAAATTTTATATTCATTTCACTTTTACTGTTATTCAAAATTTATTTTCCCTTTAATTTCACTCGAATTTCACTTCAATTTTATTTTCACTCCACTTTTACTTCACTTTTACTCAAATTTTATTTTCACTCTACTTTCACTTTACTTCTACTCAAATTTTATATTCATTTTACGTACACTTTCATTCAAAATTAATTTCACTTTATTTTTACTCAAATTTTATTTTCACTTTACATTGAGTTTCAATTATAATTGGTTTTCACTCCACTTACACTCCACTTTCACTTTTACTCAAATTTGACTTCCACTCAAAATTTTTTTTCACTCCACTTTCACTTCTTTTTCACTCTAATTTAACTCAAATTTGATTTCCACTCTACTTTCACTTCACTTCTACTTAAATTTTATATTCATTTCACTTACACATTTACTCAAATTTTATTTTCACTTCACTTTTACTCAAATTTTATTTTCACTCCACTTTTACTTAAATTTTTATATTCATTTCACTTTCACTATTATTCAAAAATTTATTTTCACATCACTTTCACTTCTCTTTCACTCCAATTTCACTTAAATTTTATTTTCACTTCACTTTCATTTCACTTTTACTCAAATTTTATATTCATTTCACTTACACTTAAATTCAAAAAATTTTTTCACTCCACTTTCACTTCTCTTTCACTCCAATTTCACTCAAATTTGATTTTTACTCCATTTTCACAAAATATTAAAACTTAATTTTTAATTAATTGAATTGATTGAAAGTGGAGTGAAAGTGATTGAAAATAAATTGAGTGAAAGTGAAGTGAAAATATAATTTGAGTGAAAGTGAAGTGAAAATAAATTTTGAGTCTAAGTGGATTGAAAATAAAATTCGACTGAAAGTGGAGTGAAAACGAAGTGAGAGTAGAGAGAAAATAAAATTGCAGTGAAAGTGGAGTGAAAGTGGAGTGAAAGTGGAGTGAAAGTGGAGTGAAAATAAAATTTGAGTAAAAGTGAATTCGGAGTGAAGTGAAGTTAAAATAAAGTCTGAATAAAATTGGTGGGAAAGAGAAGTGAAAGTGGAGTGAATATGAATGAATAAAAGTGAAATGAATATAACATTTGATTAAAAGTGAAGTGAAAGTGAAGTGAAAATAAAATTTCGGTAAAACTGAAAGTGGAGTGAAAGTGGATTGAAAATAAAATTTGAGTAAAACTGAAATTGAAGTGAAAGTGAAGTGAAAGTGAAAGTGAAGTGAAAGTGAAGTGAAAGTGAAGTGAAAGTGAAGTGAAATTACATAAACAATCCCCAGTTTTCGGTTAGAGTGTAAAAAGACATTTCTGTTAATGAGAAATTTTCAGGAAGGAAACAAAAATTACAATATCCAACGACAAGAGTTTACTAGAAAAGTATATGAGATATGTGCGCGGAGAATATCTCGAAAATGCACAGCATCGAATTGAAAGCCATTGCCAAATGGGACGCAAATACAATGAGGAAAGAAGATTCGAGAGGCTTGGCTCGCGACGGTCTTTCTGATAAAAGCCAATAATCCTGCGAGCAATAGAAACCCCAAACCCCGTATTCACATTGCTCCCTTTTATCATACGTGCTCGCTGGCACATTCGCAAACACATTCTGAGTTCATATAGACGAACCAAATTCGTCCACTTTGTTTTCATGAGGCAAATATTGCATTTCTTAGATGAAAATTTCTCCTAATTCGATAATTAAAATTTCATCACAACTGCCCGCTTTTCACCGCGTTGTTTTATTAGCAAAGAA
Organism: Leptopilina heterotoma; assembly: GCF_015476425.1. Lineage (NCBI taxonomy): Eukaryota > Metazoa > Arthropoda > Insecta > Hymenoptera > Figitidae > Leptopilina > Leptopilina heterotoma. The sequence goes on from NW_025110812.1 coordinate 509,733, forward strand.
TAATGTTTATAAACCACGACAAGTTTCTACTGCAGCAATATTTACTTTACAAGATTAATTTAATTCAAGAAATTAGAAAATTAAAAAAAAAAAAATTTCTACGAAAATAATTTTAATTTTACACTAAAAAATAAAAAAACTATTTTAACTCTGATAGAAAGGAAAATTTCATTTCTTCAATTCAAGTGCATAGTCTATTCACTCGTAGATAAAATCGAACAAATGTTTATTTGCCGAAGCGCCCTTTCATATATATATATATATATATATATATATATAGATATATATATATATATATATATATATATATATATATATATAACCAATGTACCGAGGTAGGACGAGGTGCGCAGAGAAGAGGAATTCGATAAGAAATCTATAGAAAAAAACTTCTTAGTCCCCCGAATCTTTGATTTGAACTCACGATGCAGCGGTGAAATTTAAATGTCACCGACCTGAAAACTTATTTCCTATGCACTTAGTTTGCAGATGGAAAGAATCAAAAGGAAATATTCACTGACGAAAAATTTTCATAAAACAGTTTACTTTCATGGCGAGGGAGGAGAAAAATAGTTTCGTTTTAACAAAGATTAAAATCATAGATATTGTGTTTGAGAACATTTTTTTTACTTGGTTAAATAACAATTTTTTATTATTGGATTTAAAGAACTCTGAATTTCAATCCTAAAGTCATTTTTTTCCAAACTGATCTCATATTCGTAATCAGCGACCCCATAAACCCCCGAGTAACAAGTTTCATGACAATCTGATTAATTCTGAATTTTAACGTCCGCCATATTGGATCCGCCATTTTAGATTTTCGAAAACTGACCTTATATTCGTCATCAGCGACCTTGAAAAGCTTTAACTAACAATTATCAAGCAAATTGAATCGAATTTTGAAAAAAGACGACGCCATATTGGATTCGCCATTTTGAATTTTTAAAAACTGACCATATATTCAAAATCAGCGACCCTTTAAACCTCCGATTAACTAGTTTCATGCCAATCCAATCAATCTTTAATTTTAACGTCTGCCATATTGGAACCGACATTTTTGATTTTTGAAAACTGATATTATATTCGTAATCAGTGACCTAAAAAACTTATATCTAACAATTCTCTCAAGCAAATTAAATAGTATTTTGATAAAGTCGTCCGCCATATTGGATCCGCCATTTAGAATTTTTAAAAACTAACATCGGATTCATAATCAGCGACCCCAAAAACCCCCGAGTAACAAATTACAAGTGAATCCAAACAATTTTTGAAAATGTCGTCCACCATATTGGATCCGCCATTTTGAATTTTTAAAAGCTAACATCGGATTCATAATCAGCGACCCCAAAAACCCCCGAGTAACAAATTACAAGTGAATCCAAACAATTTTTGAAAATGTCGTCCACCATATTGAATCCTCCATTTTGAATTTTGAAAAACTAACATCGAATTCATAATCAGCGACCCCAAAAACCCCTGATTAACAAATTTCATGATAATCCGATTAATTCTGAATTTTAACGTCCGACATATTGGATCCGCCATTTTGAATTTTTAAAAACTAACATCGGATTCATAATCAGCGACCCCAAAAACCCCTGATTAACAAATTTCAAGTGAATCCGATAAGTTTTTGAAAATAGCGTCTGCCATATTGGTTCCGCCATTTTGAATTTTTAAAAACTAACATCGGATTCATAATCAGCGACCCCAAAAACCCCTGATTAACAAATTTCAAGTGAATCCGATAAGTTTTTGAAAATAGCGTCCGCCATATTGGTTCCGCCATTTTGAATTTTGAAAAACTGACACCGTATTCGTAATCAGCGACCTTGAAAACTATAAGATTTATTCTGTTCATAGTCTGTAATCAGTAAAAAATCTTTAACATCTAGGAGACAAGAAATCAAATGAATTAAATCTTTTTTAATCATTAAAAATTTTTTTACATTGTATAAAGTGCAAAGTTTAATATTTATACTAATTATAATCGGAAAAGTATAATTTATCTGCTTGTGAATTCATTAAACATTAATACGCAATGATATTCTAAATTTACAAAAACTTATGAATGAAAATTTCCAAACCAAATGCGAGCATAGAACATAAATATCCAAACAAAAAGAAAAACATCATTAATTTAAAAACTTTTGAAGTGAGGGAAATTTCCTCTTTAAACAAGTCAATTTTACTTGGTTTGCGAGAAATTATCGGTGAATTTGCAGCGTCCCATTTGTCACTAATTCCAGATTCAATAAGAAGATTAATAACATTATCAAATCGACTTAAAAACGGTGATCCTGGTGCATAAAAAATTACACCTCCCGGCACTGGTTGAAGCCGGGGGAAAATTTTCATTCTCAACCCACGACCAGATTTTCTTATTCTATCCATTGCCAAAATTACCGGCAATTCTCTAGCAAAGCATGAGACATTTTGATAATCATTTCCCATTTGTGCACAATCATCTAATGAATTCTCGGAAAATATTGCACTGTTGAACATTTTTTCAAAAGCAGTATCATTAGTGTTGAATCTATAGCCAGTGGAATGTGTAATAAGAGTTAAATTTTTTTCGTATAATTCTCTGTATGTTCGAATTTCGTAAACTGTTTCTTTCTGTAGTTGAAAATTTGATAAAGTTGAAAAGATGTATGATGATTGGAATAAGAAGAAGAACATCATTGTTAGCATTAATAGTCTCTCAATAGTTTTCACTGGCATTTGGGGTACTGTCAAACCCAGAGAGATTTGAACGGTGTACATTAATTTCCAATTTTGAGGATTGAGATCAAGATATCTGCCTAAAATCCAAGGTATCGGAAATAAAAAGAATATGAGTACAACATTTATCAGATTCCATTCAGTTTGCAATTCTTTATTTTCATTGGGAAAAATTGGTACCAGTATCACCATGTTAATAACTCTTGTTCCTTTGCCTGTTGCCAGTAAATCGTTAACGCATGATTTAAACAGTGTTGATTGAACACCAAATAACTGATTTTCGTTGTAAATTGCTTTTCTCAGCATTCCAGTGTTGTATTCTTTGGTACAATTTACTTTTGGCCAGGTTGTCAAGTTGAATATATGAAAATTTATGGAGAAATTCATGACTGCTGTCATGGTCTTCCATAAGTTGATGTCAGGACCATGTAGGTTCAGAACATGTCCGGATAAATTACGTTCAATGTTGACATAAGGTCGGTAGTCAAATAGACTAACGTTCATTTTGTAACCGTTCAGATTATGAAGTTTGTCTGGAAACAAATCTGTTTGCTGCCTCAAGTTGGTTCTTGTTAATTTTTTTGTAAATGGATTATAGTAGATCAAGTGGGCATTAATTTCGTCGAAGTTGTCAGTCAATTTCCACTCATTTTCTTTACGTTGCTCCAACTTTAGGACACTGATATCCAAAAACTGTTTCGTCCAACACAATTGAAAGAATTTTTTGTACTTCGAAATTTTTATGCCATTGGTTACAGTAATCAGAACTTTAGGACGTGATCTCTGCTGTGACATTTTGGCAACAATGTCAAGCACTTTGATTATCTTTGATATGTTTCGTGTACTGTCTGAAGGGATGATTACAACTCTTGTCACTTGAAGCAAATAAGGATCCAATCGCAAATTTTTCTGATCTCCACTTATCATGTTCTGGAAATCAACAACTCGGGTTGGTATAATTTTGGAGAACTTGTTTTCGATTTCATGAATAACGGTATTGTTGAGATCATTTTCGTACAAAAGAAATTGTTGATAAAAATCCGTTTGCATTAAAGTTGTTTGAAAATGGGTCTTCCATTCGGATGCAAGAATTGTCCGTTCATAGATGAAATAAAATAGGCATAAAAGTAAAATGGTGTGCTTTAAAACGTAACGAATCATGTTCTTTTGTGTGTAGCTGTTAAAATCTGATGAACGTTTTGTTGTCTAAGGTCCAAAAAATATTTATCTACTGGAATCAAATTACGATCTTGTTAGTAAGCAAAGAAATCTAATTTCAATGAATAACTTTTTTAATTGAATTTACTTCTTAATTTAATTATCAAAATAATTATCAATATGATATTCGATGATAAATCCTAAGTACTTACTGATCAGTATTTAACGTCCTTTTAATATTACATGACATAATTTTTATGCCAATTTTCTAATCTTTAATTTTCAACGCTTTTGACTCCTTGGTCATGATATCACTGAATTTCAAATGGAAAGGAATGTCCACTTTCTTAGAAAGGGCTGATGTTTTTCTTTTCAATAAGCATAGTTTGCATTTCAAGATAAGATTTTTATTTTACTGAAGATATAAACAACTTGAGGAATAAAATAACAATTAAGGTCGTGCAGTAGCAATACAAAAATTTACGTAGTTTTTTCATTAGAAAATGCTGAGTTATTGATTAATTATATTATAATAGTGGAAAATTGTATTATGACTTAGTTTTTGCAACAGAATGTTTACAATATTTTACAAGTTCAATTATTGATTTATTTTTTCCTTCTATTTTCAGCAAAAAAATATTGATTGACCTACAATAGTGTACGTGTGCGAAAAAGGTGAATTATTGTTGCTTTACAAGTGTCCTAATGGAAATTTTTCTTACAAACTGTAAGTCAATACTATTTTTACAAAAATTTTGCGTCTACAGAGCGACTTGAAATTAAGAGTGCTCGCATTTGTCTGGATCACCGTCAACTGGGGGTTTTTTTTACAGAGGAGAAAGAAGCAATTGAAAAATGCTCTTCAACTGGTTTTATCGACAGTCGAATTCTAATGGTGTGTACTGGACAATAATATTGACAGTGCACGTTTTTATACCTCGACATCAAAACTCCTGGCTTGATATTAATTGCACTCCCATGTAAAAAATCTGCAAACTTTTCGCAAACTTTTATTGGACTTTTGTTTCTCCAAAAAGTCAGCATAGAACATGATGGTTTAAAGATTCAAAAATTATGGAATAACTGTTTTTTGATATTTTTGGAACTAGCAGGTTTTTTGCAAACAAGAGTCAACTGAAATTTCATAGGTTCCCGAAGAGATCGCAGGCATTCTGAGAACTTTTTGTTTGGGATTATTAGGCTTCAGTATATATATAATATAATTAACTACATAGATTTAAATTTTATTCGTTTATTTTTGAATAATTACATTCAACATGTTTCCTTATGTAAGAAAAGTTGCGAAATTTTTGAAATTACATTATTGATTTGCTTTTGTTTCTTCTATTTGTGGAAGGAAAGTATTGATCTACAAGCAAATTTGCATCTATAGAAAAAAAGTATAGTAGGTTTTTTTGCAAAGAAGGGTATCATTTTTATAAAAACAGAGTTCAAGGTAAATAGATGAATTACCTTTAAACTTTCAAGTAATTGTAGATAATAATTTCAAAAGCAAAAAGAAAATGGAACATGAATATCCAAGAGAAAGGAGAATTATCATTAATGTCAAACACTTCGACGTAAGAGAAATATCCTGTTTATACAAATCACTTTGACTTTCTTTTCGTGCAATTTTAGGAAAGTATGCAGCATCTCATTTATCGCTAATTCCAGATTCAATAAGAGCAGATGAAACAAGACCAAATCGATTTGGAAATGCAGAAGCTTTTGCAAAAAATATGAAGCTTCCCGGCTTACAATAAGACTAAACTTTCCTTCAGCCTACAATGTCATCAATATGTCTTGATGTGTTACTTCATAAGTCCGTTGGACGCTAACCACGACTACCGCGTAATCTTAAAAACTGGAACACAGAATAGAGTAACACTATAAGCTCCAACAAATTGCAATCAAAGTTTATATTATACTTGTGAATAAAAATTTCAAAAACAAAAACTTGAAACGAACATAAATATCCAATTAGAAGTAGGATTATCATTAGCTTTAATACTTTCGAGGTGAGAGATATTTCTTGTATAAACAAATCAATTTCACTTTTCCCTTGAGAAACTTTGGAAAGGTTATCAGCATCCCATTTGTCACTAATTCCAGATTCAATAAGAGCAGTAGAAACAAGACCAAATCTTTCAGGATATGGTGAACCTGCCGAATAATATATTGCACTTCCTGGAACTATATGAGCCATATTAAAAATTTTCATTTTTACTTCTCTACCAGAATTTCTTATTCTTTGCATTGCCAAGAGTGCCAAATGTTCTCTGCCATAACACGCAACATTTTGTTCATCATTTACCAATTTAGCACATTCAAAGAATGAATTTTCGGAATAAATAGCCTGATTAAAGATCTTTTCAAAAGCCGTATCATTGTTTTCAAATTTATCATTCGTGGAATGTGTATAGAGAGTTAAATTCTTGTCATACAACTCTTCGTATGTTTTAATTTCGTGGACTGTTTCTTTCTTTAATTGAAGATTGCATAGTGTTGAAAAGATGTTTGATGATTGGAATAAGAAAATGAATATCATCAGTATAAATGTAATCCTTTCAATAATTTTTATTGGCATTTTAGGTGTTGCACTACCCAGTGCTATTTGAATAGCGTACATTAATTTCCATTTGTCAGGATCAAAATTTAGACATCTGCTTATTAACCAAGGTGACAAAATTAAACAGGAGATGCCAAATATATCATATAGATTCCATTTAGTCGTCATATTGATTTTTTCGTTAGGAAACATTGGTACTAATATTATCAACCTAAAAGCTCTTGTACCTTTCCCAAATACAAGTAAATCGTTAACACATGCTTTTACCAACCCTGATTGAACCCCTTCAAATTGAAATTCGTTGTACATTACTTTTTTCATATAACCAGTATTGTACTCCTTAGTACAATTTACCTTGGGCCATGTGCTGAAATTGAACAATTCCATTTTTAGGGAGAAGTTTAGAACTTCTGCCATGGTTGTATATAAGTTGATGTCGGGGCCATGTACTTTTAGAATATGACCTGTCGAATTACGATCGTAATTGACGTAAGGTTGATATGGAAACACACCGGCAGTAAGTTCGTAACCATTTAGATCATTCAATTTGTAAGGAAACAAATTTGTTCGCTGTTGTAGTCGAGTTTTAACAGAACTGTTTGTAAATGGATTATAGTACCGCAAGTAAGCATCAATTTTGTTGAAACTGTCAGCAATCTTTGATTCCTTATCTTCTTTCTGTAGCTCTAACTTTAGGACACTAATGTCCAAAAACTGTTTCGACCAACACAATTGAAAGAATTTTTTGTACTTCGGAATTTTTGTGGCATTGGTTATTGCAATCAAAGTTTTTGGATGTGTTCTTTGCTGTGACATTTTGGAAACATTGTCAAGCACTTTGATTATCTTTGATACATTTCTTGTATTTTCTGAAGGGATGATTACCAATCTCGTTACTTGAAGCAAATAAGGATCTAGTCGCAAATCTTTTTGTTCTCCACTCATCATGCAATGGAAATCAACAACTCGGGTTGGAATCATTTTAGAAATATTGTTTTCAATTTGATAAATAATGCTGTTGTTGAAATCATTTTCATACAAAAGGAGTTGTTGATGAATTTTTGTCTTCTCATTCAATGCTTTCTCCAAGTTTTGTTTCCATTTAAATGCAGACACTTTTCCATCATTGAAAAAGTATAACAGCACTAGAAGTACTGTGAATTGTTTTGAAATATATGATAACTTCATTGTGTTCCGTTTATAGCCTCTTACACCTGGAAGATTTTTTTTTTTGCATTAAGACTTCCTAACGAATGTATAAATTGTTATTAAAATTTAAAAACTAATTTCCATAAAAGTAAAAGTTAATGTGCCAGTAGAAATTCAATGCCTTCAATCAACTTACCAAATTTCATTTGCTTCCTCTTTGAGTTTTGAACTAAAAGTAAGCAGTACAATATTTCACATATTCTGTTAGATAGTCACAAAAAGACTAGAATTGAAACATTACATTTTTTCCTGAAAGGTCAATGTTAATGGATATAGTTTTGATAAACAGCATGCATTTTAAGATAAAAAATTTTTATTCATTTTGTTGTAGAAATGCAATTCTAAAAGCCAAATAATAATGAAAACTATATTTCATTTAATAATTTGAAAACATATATTTTTTCTGGGAAACATTAAATTACTAATATTGAATTAAATTAAGAACGGTTGTTTAGATTTGCGTAAAATTTTAATTTGCTTATGCGAAAAATATTGATCTAGTATCAGCATTTGTGTATGTTTTAAAAACAAATTGTAACTTTTAATGGAATAACAAATAAAAACACAATGATTAATAATTAATGACAGGACATTGTAATTAACAAATAACAGAATTGTAATAATAAGTTGTAACTTTAACAAATAACAAATTGTAACAAATAATAACAAACTATGAACAGGTAACGGGATTGTAATAACAAGTTGTAATTAATAAATAACAAAATTTAAATAACAAATTATAGCAACAATAAATTGTAGTTGATAATTAACAAAAATGGTAATAAAAATAACTTAGTTATAACAACTAGAAAAACAACACATGTGTTAAAAAATAGAACTGGATCAATATACGATTTAATGAATTCAGAGGGATGCGTCAAACTATGTGTACGTATAACAATAGTTTAGCACAATGCACGCTTGTAATATTGAAAACAATGTTTCTTTACCAAATTATTTATTTATTAACGACATGTTGTGTACCACCAAAATTATCAAGGAACTTTTTTTTCTAACGTCGTGTTTGATGAAGCGAGGAAAATTTTCAATTTTATAATTATCCATAATATAAATCTCCTAATAAATTAACAAATTTCAATGTGTTGCAACATTGCACCCTGTGAAGGATTCTTTTATCTTGCATAACAAGTTTTGCAGAACAATTCTGAGATTTTATATTATAATAAGAATGAGTTAAGGTTGCTTAAAAAATTTGCTTGTTTGCTTTTTGCTGTTTGCTTAAAAATTGTGACTATACACAACAATAAATTGTAATCAAAAACTAAAATCAAAGCTTTTAAAATACTTGTAAATAAAAATTTCAAAAGCAAAAACAAGAAATGAACATAAATGTCCAATTAAGAGTAGGACTATCATTTGCTTCAGAACTTTTGAGGGAAGAGAAAATTTTCCTAAATACAAATCAATTTCACTTTGCCCTTGAGAAACTTTTGGTAGGTATTCAGCATCCCATTTGTCACTAATACCAGATTCAATAAGAGCAATAGAAACAAGACCAAATCTTTCTGGGTATGGTGAACCTGCTGAATAATATATTACACTTCCTGGAACTACTTGAGCCTTATTAAAAATTTTCATTTTTACTTCTCCACTAGAATTTCTTATTCTTTCCATTGCCAAGAGTGCCGAATGTTCCCTGCCATAACACGCAACATTTTGTTCATCATTTACCAATTTAGCACATTCAAAGAATGAATTTTCGGAATAAATAGCCTTGTTAAAGATCTTTTCAAAAGCCGTATCATTGTTTTCAAATTTATCATTCGTGGAATGTGTATAGAGAGTTAAATTCTTGTCATACAACTCTTCGTATGTTTTAATTTCGTGAACTGTTTCTTTCTTTAGTTGAAGATTGCATAGTGTTGAAAAGATGTTTGATGATTGGAATAAGAAAATGAATATCATCAGTATAAATGTAATCCTTTCAATAATTTTTATTGGCATTTTAGGTGTTGCACTACCCAGTGCTATTTGAATAGCGTACATTAATTTCCATTTGTCAGGATCAAAATTTAGACATCTGCTTATTAACCAAGGTGACAAAATTAAACAGGAGATGCCAAATATATCATATAGATTCCATTTAGTCGTCATATTGATTTTTTCGTTAGGAAACATTGGTACTAATATTATCAACCTAAAAGCTCTTGTACCTTTCCCAAATACAAGTAAATCGTTAACACATGCTTTTACCAACCCTGATTGAACCCCTTCAAATTTAAATTCGTTGTACATTACTTTTTTCATATAACCAGTATTGTACTCCTTAGTACAATTTACCTTGGGCCATGTGCTGAAATTGAACAATTCCATTTTTAGGGAGAAGTTTAGAACTTCTGCCATGGTTGTATATAAGTTGATGTCGGGGCCATGTACTTTTAGAATATGACCTGTCGAATTACGATCGTAATTGACGTAAGGTTGATATGGAAACACACCAGCAGTAAGTTCGTAACCATTTAAATCATCAAGTTTGTTGGGAAACAAATTGGTGTTTTGTTGTAGTGGATTATTAAAAACACTGTTTGTAAATGGATTATAGTAAAGCAAGTAAGCATCCATTTTGTTGAATCTGTCAGTAAACGGTGTTTCGTTACCTGTTTTATGTTGTTCCAACCTTAGGACACTGATGTCCAAAAACTGTTTTGACCAACACAATTGAAAGAATTTTTTGTACTTTGGAATTTTCGTTGCATTGGTTATTGCAATCAAAATTTTTGGAAGTGTTCTCTGCTGTGACATTTTGGCAACATTGTCAAGCACTTTGAATATCTTAGATACATTTCTTGTATTTTCTGAAGGGATGATTACCACTCTTGTGACTTGAAGCAAATAAGGATCTAGTCGCAAATTTTTCTGATCTCCACTTATTGTGTTCTGGAAATCAACAACTCGAGTTGGTATCATTTTGGAAATGTTGTTTTCAATTTGATGTATAATGCTGTTGTTGAAATCATTTTCATACAAAAGGATTTGTTGATAAAATTTTGTGTTCTCATTTAATACTTTCGCCAAGTTTTGTTTCCATTTAAATGCAGATACATTTTCATCATAGAAGAAGTGCAATAGCACTAGGAGTACAGTGCATTGTTTTGAAATATATGATAACTTCATTTTGTTTTTTATGTAGCGTCTTGCACGTCTGGAAGATTATTTTTTGCATTAATTCTTCCCGACCAATATATAAATTGTTATAAATAATATTTAAAAAATTAATTCTATAAAAGTAAAAGTTAATGTGCCAGTAAAATTTGAATGACTGCAATCAACTTACCTTTCATTTGCCTCCTCTTTGAGTTTTGAACTAAGAGTAAGCAGTACAATATTTCCGACATTGTATTAGATTGTTGCAAATTGACTAGAATTGAAAAAATACAATTGTTCCTGCAATGTCAATATTAACATTGCTTATTGTTTTGATAAAAAGCCAGCATGTTAAGATAAAAAAAATGTATTCACTTTGTTTTAAAAATACAATTCTAGAAGGCAAACAATAATGAAAACCTTATTTCATGTTATCATTTAAAATAATTTTTTAAGTAGGATCCTGTAAATTATTGAGTTTGATTAAGAAGATTTGTATACAATTGCGTAAAACTTCAATTTATTTATGCGCTTGTCTTCAAATATTAATCCTGTACGTGTCTTTACATAAGAAAGTATGCGAAATTTATAAATTAAATTATTATTGATTTGTCTTCTGCCTTCTATTTGCAGAAGAAAAATATCGACAAACCAGCATGTGTGTATGTACAGAAGAAAGTAGTATACTATTTTACAATCTAGAAAAAAGTATCATTCATTTTAATACAGATTAAAAGGTAAATAGATTTTTCATTTAATACTTAAAGTACTTGTGGATAATAATTTCAGAAACAAAAACAAGAATGGAACATGATTATCCAAGAGAAAGGAGAATCATCATTAATTTTAAGACTTTTGACGTAAGCGATATATCCTGTTCAGACGAGTCAGATTGATTTGCTTTCAGTGACATTTTTGGAAGATATGCAGCATCCCATTTTTCGCTAATTCCAGATTCAATAAGAACAGATGAAACAAAACTAAAACGATCTGGATATGGTGAACCTTCTGCAAAAAATATGAAGCTTCCCGGCACCATACGATCTATCATAAAGACTTTGATATTTATTTGTCGACCAGAATTTTTTATCCTTTGCATAACCAAATATGCTGAATGTTCTCTGCCATAACATGAAACATTTTGATAATCATTTGCCATTTGTGCACATTCAACGAATAACATTTCTGAATATATTGCCTTGTTGATAAACTTTTTAAAGGCGGTATCATCGTTGTCAAACTTGATTGCAAGAGAATCTGTATAGAGAGTTAGATTCTTTGCTATCAATTCATCTAATGTTTTAACTTCGTGCACGACTTTTTTCAATAGTTGAAAATTTAAAAGCGTTGAATGGATAAAGGACGATTGAAATAAGAAGAAAAATGTCATTAATATAAATACAATTCTTTCTAAAATTTTCCTTGGCATTTGGGGTGTTGCAAATCCCAATGACATTTGAACAGAGTACGTCCATTTCCATTTTTGAGATTCAAAACTTAGACATCTGCTCATCAGCCATGGTGATAGAATTAAACCGAAGACAAGTGCCACTTTTGATAGATTCCATTCAATCAATTCTGAACACGTAGCAGGGAAATTTGGTACTAATATTACCATTCTAGAGGACCTTGTACCTTTTCCTATTTCGTGAAAATTGGAAACGCACGATTTTATGAAGAGAGATTGAATTCCCATAAATTGCAGTTCATTGTAAATTAACTTTCTCACTAATCCAGTGGTGTATTCCTTGGTGCAATTTGGTAAGGGCCAATTTGTAAGATTGTACAATTTCATTTTTAGGGAGAAGTTAATTACTTCTGACATGGTCGTCCATAAGTTGATGTCAGGACCATGTACTTTTAGAATATGACCTGTTGAATTACGACTGATGTTGACATAAGGTGGAAAGTGAAATACACCTGTTTTGATCATGTAACCATTCATATTTCGAAGTTTATTTGGAAACAAAACTGTATGCTGCTTCAATTGGGTTTTAGTAGACCGCATTGTGAATGGATTATAGTAGCGTAAGTCAGCATCAATTCCGTTGAAACTGTCAGCAAATGGTGTTAACTCACTTTCTTTTAGGTGCTCTAACTTTAGGATACTGATGTCCAAAAATTGTTTCGACCAACACAATTGAAAGAATTTTTTGTACTTCGGAATTTTTGTGGCATTGGTTATTGCAATTAGTACTTTTGGACGTTTTTTCTGTTGTGACATCTTTGCAACGGAGTCCAGTATTTTGAATAGCTCTGATACGTTTTGTGTATTTTCTGATGGGATGATGACCACCCTAGATACTCGTAGCACATGCGGATCCAGTCGCAAATTTTGTTTGTCTCTTGCTATCATGTTCTTGAAGTTTACAACACGAGTTGGCATCATTTTGGCAATTTTACTTTCGATCTGATAAATAATACTGTTGTTAAAATCATTCTCGTACAAAAGAAGCTGTTGATGCATTTTTGTCTTCTCATTTAATGCTTTCTGCAAGTTTTCTTTCCATTTTAATGCAAATACTTCTCTGGCGTTGAAAACGTACAAAAGCCATAGAAGTAACGTGGATTCTTTTGAAATGTAAGATAACTTCATTTTGATCCCTTTGTAGCAGCTTAATTCTGAAAGATAATTTAAAGAATCCAGTTAATTTATTCACTTGCTAATTAATACTTTGTTTTTCTAATTTGTTAATTTCTTAAAAAATATAAGAATACCCTTAACAAGAAGAGAATCTACTGCTTTTTCTAAAATTACTCTTTAGTAGTATCTTCAGGTATGTACTTACAATTCTTTCTTTATTATTTCTTCCAAGTAAAACTACATTTCTTAACGTTGGTCACAATAAAACTAAACTTTCCATCTGCCTACAATGCCAACAATACTAATTAAGTATAGAACAATACAATTACTAATAAAGTAGCTTGCATTTCAAGATAAAATCAAAAAAATTTATTTACATGACTGTTTTAGAAATACAAATCGATTAAACAATTTAATTGATATGAGGTGAAGGTTGTCTTTCTTGTAAGGATATTTCCATTGGTAGTTTTTTTTTCCAGGCAATATTGATTTTAAAAAGAATTTATTTGTTCACTCAGAATATTTACAGTATTTTCAAAAAAGTCTAGGACTGTCGATTTTTTTTATTTTTAAAAAAGTTTTGTGAATATACAGTTCAGGTAGAAAACATCTATTCTTTATTTTTTAGCATTTTTCTTCAAATGTTATACAAATGCTATGCGGAACTCAGTTGTTGCGATGATCGATACAATTGATCCTAATTAAACGATCTTATTAGCACAAACTTAAAAGCGTCATCAGAAGAAAATTCTTCCATGAACATTGCTACTCAATGTTTCTAACCTCGCTGGGTGGGGTACTGTCAAGTTTCAGGAAAACTTCGGTGCTTTGTGGGTAGGTGTTGACAGAAGTACCCTCCTAAATACAATTGTCCTAAAATTTCAGAAATTGAAAAAAAATTAATCGAAATCTTACTATGTACTTTTCGGTAAATTGATGTATTGTTCCAGAGTACAATGAAGTGCTCTATTCAAAAATACTTTTCTTTAATTTCCACATTGTCAGGGACGATACTTTTCTCAGGATCTCTAGCTTCAGGTATTGTCTCTATTTTAGAAAATACAATAGATCCAATGAATTTTTTTCTCACAGAACAAATTTTCTTTGATAGATACACTCTTCCTTTGTGGAAAAAGTAGATTGGAATGAATACAGGGGGAGGGGAAGATTGTGAATTTTCGAACAAGCAGCATCGTTTTAGCTTTTTCTCTGGACACATATTGCAGATCTGGACGTTTGCATCCTTTCAGGACTATGCTTTTTGACCTTATCTCCCACTAGGGACAAACGTGTTTCGCATAACAGCTCACACAGTCTACGTGTCGGTTTCATACTTTTTGTCGCAATTTTGCATACGCCACGAATTTCATGCGTGGACGTGACTTCAGATATCATTTACCAATTTCTTCTTGCATCTATCCAACAAAAATGGGTTGCACAATTGCGACATACTTTCATGTCACGTTCAAAAAAAAAAAGAAAGAAAGCTTTCATAATTGTTTCCATAATCCTTTTTTATAATCTACATACATATACATTGATTTAGTTAATTTCTTACATATTTATTATGTTCCGTTTTTTGCTAACTAGTATATTGAATTATGTAATGGAAATAATTTTTTTTTCACTTTGTCAATTGAAAATTTTCTCGAAATCAATTTTCAAGCAAGATTCTTTCAAACGTGATAAAAAGGAATTTTTTCAAAGTCCAGCCAAGTGAAAATAATGAGCTCATGACGCGACAGTCTGGATATCAGCCCTCGTCCACACTTCAGCTTTTCGTCAGTTGACTTTATCCTTTATATCCCATGCAGCTTTTTTCATTCGTCCTTTTTTCCTTATCGATCTCACATCACTTTTTCTGCGCCACATTTCCTATCACAACAGAAAATAAGATCCCCAGAAGTGTCTGCATGTCAGAGATATCTTGACAATGTAAAATCCCTCATGTAGAATGTCGTATGCAAATGAAAGATAATTTTTTTAATTTCTTTCTTTTTGGAAAAAGTTTTCTTTAAGGTTTTGGACATTGTAGATACAACAGTTTTTTTTTTCTTTTTTCTATTCAAATTTTACACCTTTTCTATAAAAGGGTATTTTTCGTTAAATTAATTTTAGGAATAAAAAAAAAAGAAGAAAAGAGGAGACAGTGGAAAGAGTAACATAAATTAAGTTAGAGTTACTCTCCCTTTGGAAAAAAAAAGTTACGATCCCAAAAGCCATTTATTCGGTGTTTTATCATATCGTACAGTGAAGCATGTAGATGTACATTGAGGCCCATTGGGATTTCTATGTAACATGGGAGGAGAGGACCAACGCAGAAAATCAGTCGGGCAAGAAATTAAATATTACACCCCCTCTTGTATAGCCAGGAGGGCGTTGTTGGGCAATAGTACCCCATGGATGCCAGTAACGACAAGAATTTGGCGCGTGAGTGTATTTTATACATGCACGTAAACATATACATGTGTTTTATGTACATTGTACTTGTTCATTCACCTTTTGTACGAAATGCACTAACGCTCCTCTCACAAATAGTCCCTCAGTTTGAATTTTACATTGAACACAAACACATCTTTGGTGTAGTTCAATTTAACCCAAAACAACAAATTACCCCGATGAAAAAATTGACACTAATCGATCATTTGAATTGGCTTATGAATTTATCATACTCGATCGAAAATTGTTATTGACAACCCATTTGAGATTTTACTATAAAATTAACCTTCGGTCTTGAATCGAATTTTCATATTGAAAACAAAATTAGTAAATAAGTTAGACACTTAAATTTTTTTATTTCGAAGAAGTTTACAAATACTGTAAACAGTACGGCAGAAACTTTTCAATTGGATGAGAATTGGAGTTTGAAATTTAAGTATAAGTAGAAATGGGAATCGAATGCAACTGTATGAAGGAGATGAAAGTACATGTGTGCAATTGTAATTCGTTCAGTTTTACGTCTCCTGGGGTATACAGGACAAATAACATCCTGACAGGAGGAACAAACGAGAAAACGTAACGCTCTTAAATCGTCTTGGTCAAACCCTTAAACCTCGTATAGATATCAAGTGGTTGTTTCGGTTACGACTTTTCTAAAATAAAACCAGCTATTCGTCGTTGGTGGTCAGCAGTGTCTCTTGTCAGTGGTAATTCAAAAATAAAGAAGATTCGGGAGTGTGACATTTAACGTTATAATTCTATTTAAAAATTGAAATACTATTTCTGGTTTTATTGTATCTTGACGAAAAATTGCAAATACAATCCTGGGGGTCGATTATGTAAACTGATTTTACTTTGTTCTAAATTGGGGAGGTACCAAGCTGCCTAGGTCTGAAGGACCTTGTTGAATTTTGGGGGATCTAACTTTTAAAAGATACCTGCGATGGTTCGTTTAATTCAGTGTTTTAATCATCTTGACTCTTTCAGGAGTTTTGAAGAATAAAAACAGATTTGGAATTTTCGATTATAAAAGTTATTTAAACATTATTCCAGAACAGAATACAGAGAAATTAACAAAACTTGCAAATGTTTGTGTCATAGGATATGGATGGCAGCTACGAGTAGGAAAGGTCCCACCGCTGCCACCATCAGCCTGTCACCTAAAATTTATAATTAATAAATTCTGGTTTGTAACAGACTTCAAAATGAATTTGTCGTCAAAATAAATTCGGAATCTAAATGAATAGGTCGCCAAAGTCAATCTGAATTCCAAATCAAAATGCATTTGACGTCGAAGTAAATATCATCAGAGGGAATTCTGCCTGAACAAGACGGTTTGTATTCCGACAGATGGCAATTGGTCATGGAAAGCCAAAAGTCTTCATAGAAGAACGAAAAAGTACCATTGTCCTAAGCACTCTCTAGTTCCACTAACTTCGTAACTGACTGAACCACCAAAACATTCTGCTGCAATTTTCTACTTTCCTTGATTCTAACAAGATTTTATTGGATTAATGTCCCAAAACAATTTACAAGCGCCGCGTTGTAAACCTTCTTAACGTATATATAAGCTGTGAAATCTTGTAGAGAAGAATTTTGAGAAACGTCACGCAATAAGAGAGAAGGTGGAAAGTGACTTCTTTCGTGTACCTACTCCCAAGAAGTGTAACTTTACTAAAACAAGAACAACAACTTGGCAAACTGCGACTACACGCGTTGACTATAATTACAACAATAACAGTAAGGTCGAGAGTAGAGGTCGCTAGGTTTTGAGACTCCTATGGTGAGGAGAAAGTGGGTGGCCAGTTTAATTAGAATCGTGTCTGTCGCCGACTTAACTCGCAGGAACGGGTCGAGCAAGCTTTAATAGCGGAGCGGAGCGACTAAAGAACTGCAAAGTGCTGGTAATATTTAAGCGAGTACCCTCACCCACCTCTCCATCTCTTCCTCACGCTCAACCTACCACCAACCCCTATTATGTTCCCTGCTTCAATTACAACTCTTTGTTGGAGAATTAACTTCAACGCTTAAAAGAAAAATGTTGACCTATCAAAGGATTTTGTGAATCAGAAATTTTCTTGTCAATATCATGTAGTGGAATTTGCAATTGTTGGGATAATTGCAATTCGGAATTATAATTCTTGGAATTAGGTTCGAGATTAGATGGTTTTTAATGGAGCTGAATGATGAATTAGCTAAAACAGGAGCTAGGGAACTACTTGACCTAAGTCCAGCTGGTTGCAATTTGGAATTAGTTGGTTTTAATTTTTGGAATTAGTTTCAAGATTAGATGGTTTTTGATGGAGATAATTAATGAATTAGCTAAAACAGCAGCTAGGGAACAATTTACTTGACCTAAGTCTACAATTAGTGTTTCTGACAAATGTTTGGCTTTGGAATTCAAACAGTGGCTGACTGCAGATCACCAGAAGGATCATCAGAATGGCAGGCGATGAAGGACCCTGACCAATCTAAGACAGTCTTATATAAATATGTCCCCATCCTAAACACAAAATAAGGATTACAAAAAATTCCAAATTCCACAAACCCCAGATCGTAACTATACTAACTAAAAACCTTTAAAACTTCAAAATAAGGAATTCCTCTTCAAACTAACTTTTCATTTTCATACATTTTGCCAATCAGCAATAAAGCAATGTTTAATTCAGAAAAGTTCTTCATTACGCTGAAGTGGATTAAAACACGTGAAATGGTTAAAAAAAAAAAGGTAATTGTGGGTAAGGGAGAGATAACATAGCGTCGGAGACTGGCCGCAAAATTAATTGCGAGCCAGTTCAAAACCCTCGCTTTCATACCTATACCCATGAGTTTAAATCGGCTGGCGGGAATTGCCGCAGAATCGCTAAAAACTTTATCGCACAACGCCGAAATGCATTAATGCCTCACGTTGAAATCACTCGAGTTTCAGGGACAATCGTCCAACTGCAAAAAGCTTTTTAGACTCACAAAACTTGCTTCTTCCCGCGCCCACTCCCCCTGTGTACAAATAAAATTAGAACTTATTTAAAAGTTTTATTTTCAAATAATCGAAAAAGAAACTTAATCTACTAATATTAACAATTTGTATATAAAATTGTTAAAAAAAGAAGTGATTTTTAAAGGAATTTAATTAGGTATTTTATTTTTCATATTAAACGCAGGTTTTCAAATGTATTTCTCTTTATTTAAAATATTCGCATTTGCGCATTTTGAAATTTTGTGGTTGATGAGTTGAAATATTTTTAAATTCTCCCGATTGCAAATTTAATTAAATTCTCAATTTATTTGAATTCTTGAGCATTTCAGTGTTTAACTCGGAAACAAATTAGTGTCCGGTTTATATTGAAATAAATTTTCGAATGCTGCTAATTTATTTTATCTCACATTTTAAGCGCCGAGGGGAACAATTTCGTTTTATTTCACATTATTTGCCATTGGGAGAGCAAAAAAAAAAAGAGAGAGAGAGATGGGAAAAAAAGATGAAATGAGATTGCAATGACAAAAGGAGAGGACGAAAGGAATATTGCGTCGGTGGATTTTAAGAGGGAAGAAAATATTTTCGGACAACGAGCAAAACATTTCGGCTTAATTAATCACTGGGTTAAATATGACATTCCTGAGAAGCGTGGCAATAATAACAGATAAAATTATCTGCGAGGCACGAGTCATATTAGGTTTTCATCAAACTCTCATCAAGTGTGTCTCAAAAGAAAAGAGGGATAAAAGTAAGCAATATGCACAATAGCTTTGGGAATTTTCTTTGAGCAAAATATATACTTTACTTTGCCCATAGTTCAAAATTTTTGCAATAAACATTAAAAATATAAAAAGAACCAAGTTTCATAAAATTTAACCGCCATATTCGATTCGCCATTTTGAATTTTGATAAAAGACTTTACACTCGATAATTAATTTTAAAAAAGTAGCTTTAAAACTAAAAAATGTAGTAAATAAGTATAGCTATCAAAAAATTAAACTTGACCACCAAAAAAACTCGATTTAAAAACTTCACAAAACTGACAAAATTTTTAAAAAATAACGTAAATAAATAGTAAATAGTTGGTTTTAGTAGATGAGTGCGAAGCCTGTGATAATCGATCATCAGATTCATAATCAGCTGATCCAAAAACCGCCGAGTGATATTATATTTTAATTACATTGTAAGATTTTGGCCAGGTTCTTTTTTATAAACTTTAGTTACAGTTTCTCGCTTATAAAATTCAAGAAAGTTTTAATAGTTGTTTGTTTTTTAATTTAAAATTCACATTAACCCTGTAGAACATCTCCAGCGTATTGTCAGAAAGCTAATGTGGGGTAATATGACGTGAGAGGATATTAAATATTTGATTTTGATATATAGATTTTCGTAAATACGAGGAATGACGTCGACAACGTTGCGCAGTTTGTCGCACGCCGAAGGGGGTCGGGTTATTAAAATCGTCGACGGGATTAAGAAGCGGAATGCTTCAGTAAGAACATTAATCACGCGCGTGTAAACGCTTCTAAATTCTGAAAAATGATCGACATTACAAAAATTGGGGCTAATATTGAACAGCTGAACGACTAATTTCTTTTGAGGGTGTAATATACACATAAATTTTACGATTAATCGATACACGAACAAAATGTGTACAAGGTTTATATATTGTCACTCACTGAAGTACCCTTAAGACTTTTTCTTGTTTTTATTCTTTTTACATAGTCATCCAAAGTAAATTTTTTTTTAAATTTTAATATTTAAACAATGTATTTAGTATACATCAACATTACGCACATATATTCTGTTTGAATATTTCTCAGCCTTTTGATTTCAATTTAATCGGTATAATGGTACGTTGATCCGCGGGCTTGATTAATTAATAAAAGCTTTGATCAACAAATGGGAATTTAATTGAAACAAAAATTCATTCAACGTAAAATAATTACGCATGGAAGATAAGAATGACAAATGCGAGTTAAAATAAATTGAATGGAAAATAATTAATTTCCTTGTCTTGTATTCATCAATCTAGCATAATGGGATCAAGTTAAACGAAAATAAATTGTAGGGATAACGATTTAAAATATTGCACTTATTCGAATTAGATTATGGAATATCACTTTACTTTAAAATTAAATGAGTCTAAAGTGATATTAAGGAATATTTACAATTATTTAATATTCAAATATTTTAAACTAAAAAATTTAAACCCCACTGTTTCTACTACTGTACATATTGGTATCAAACATTTTTTTAAGACACAGAAAAAGAGTGAAAAAAGAAATGATTGAAAAAAATTGAAATAGATCTGGTACTTTGAGCGAGTTGTAAATGTCAGCATAAAGTGTACTGATTTATCATATCAGTATCGTGAAAAGCATCCACTGAAAATAGAAAAAACTTGAGTTTTAAGGACTTCATATCTTTTATAGCGTCGCGTTCAACATAAAACAAACGTTAAATTGATAGCATAATATAAACTGCCTTTTTCTCATTTCGATTTTAAAATGTGAAATTGTAACATTAAATAATTAAATTATATTCAAATGTAAATGATAAACCAATTTAATCTCCTTTGCGTCGTAAAAGTTAAATCTGTTACGATTACTTAAAGAAACAAATGCGTCTTGCTTTAGATGAATGGTGTCAGTAATTGTCGGTGCAGGAATCTGTAATATATACATAAAAAAAATTTGTCTTTTTTTTGGTTACGGTTCGAGTTAATAGATATCGGTAAATGTTCGTGTAGGAATCTGTTTAATTAGCGCCAGGGTATTCTACTCTACACAAAAATATCTAAAAGATTTACTGAAAGAAATTTCAAAGATATGCCTGCCTAATTGTGAATATTATTAGGAAAATTCCTAATAGTCCGCGGAGAGTGTCAGGTAAGGAGATTTACATATTATACACACTTTCTTTTTTTTGCCTAATTCTGAATACTATTAAAAACATTCCTAATAGTCCGCAGAGAGTGTCAGGTTAGGAGATTAACACATTATACACACTTTCATTTTTTAGCCGAATTCTGAATACTATTAGGAAAATTTCTAATAGTCCGCAGAGAGTGTCAGGTTAGAAGATTAACACATTATACACACTTTCATTTTTTTTGCCTAATTCTGAATACTATTAAGAAAATTCCTAATAGTCCGCAGAGAGAGTCAGGTTAGGAGATTAACACATTATACACACTTTTATTTTTTTGGCGAATTCTGAATACTATTAGGAAAATTTCTAATAGTCCGCAGAGAGTGTCAGGTTAGGAGATTAACACATTATACACACTTTCATTTTTTTTGCCTAATTCTGAATACTATTAAGAAAATTCCTAATAGTCCGCGGAGAGTGACAGGTAAGGAGATTTACATATTATACACACTTTCTTTTTTTTGCCTAATTCTGAATACTATTAAAAACATTCCTAATAGTCCGCAGAGAGTGTCAGGTTAGGAGATTAACACATTATACACACTTTCATTTTTTAGCCGAATTCTGAATACTATTAGGAAAATTCCTAAAAGTCCACAGAGAGTGCCAGGCTAGGAGATTAACACATTATACACACTTTTATTTTTTTTCGCATTTTTTTTGCCTAATTCTGAATACTATTAGGAAAATTCCTAAAAATCCACAGAGAGTGTCAGGCTAGGAGATTAACACATTATACACACTTTCATTTTTTTCGCATTGTTTTGCCTAATTCTGAATACTATTAGGAAAATTTTTAATAGTCCACAGAGAGTGTCAGGTTAGGAGATTAACACATTATACACACTTTCATTTTTTTGCCTAATTCTGAATACTATTAGGAAAATTCCTAATAGTCTGCAGAGAGTGTCAGGTTAGGAGATTAACACGTTATTCACACTTTCATTTTTTTCGCATTTTGTCTGATCATGGTTCACAATTTTATTAATGAAAACCAAAATTTTGATATTAGGTGTCAAGATGTGTTTACAACGGCTATCATAGCAAGAATGAAATTAAATGTCCGGCCTGTCAAGCAGGTAAGCTTCGTGTCTTAGCGCTTCCTTTTCAGTAGTGAGTCCCAAGTGAACTACTAATTAAATCACAGATTTCCGATATCTGCGCTCAGTAATTCTTCGCGGTCGATAACAGAGAACGCCAATTTATCCATAGTCGGTAAATGTCGGTACAGAAATCTGTAAAATAGAAAATTAAGAACAGAATAGTTAGCTTCTTGTTATTAGGGTCTTTAATTAGGGTCGGTAAATGTCGGTGCAGGAATCTGTTTTGTAGAAAATTAAGAGCAGAATAGTTTGTTTTTTGGCAACAGGGTCTTGATTTAAAAGTGTCGGTAAATATCGGTGCAGAAATCTATAAAATACGACACAGCAACTCTTTATTCACATTCGCCGATGAAATTTTGATACAATTACAAACTTTTAGTGATTGTATTGCGCTGTAAATAATAATTTGTGTAATTTGTTGGCACCTAAATTGGAAAATTGTATGACTAAGTGAGGGAAACAAATCACTTATTGCAAAACTCGTTAGAAAGTGTTTTGCCCTTGGAGCTCGTGGTAAAATAATGAAAAACTTATGTAAATTTATGTACAACAGTTAACGATGCTTACTTCCAAGTTGGTACTCCCAGGGCGAATATATCTATGTACACACTATATATATATATATACTTACACACAGCAGACGATAAGTAGTTTCTCTGCTGGGTAGGAAATTTCGAGCAGGAAACTTTTTACATGACATCTGGTGAAGTCTACGAAGTCGCGACTACTGCCGCGAAGAAAAGGGAGAGGATGGAGGTCGACCCCTATAGGCTGTGTAGTTAGTTGGTCGCGCAAGAGTCATAACGTGACATCTGTTTGGAATGAGCAAGCATTCCAACCAAGGGGGTCGTGTTTTGGCATGGAAAAAAAGGAAGATTTAACGGGTTCAACGGAGAGAGAGAGGAGAGAAATAGACTCGAAACGAGAATGGGAAGCATGAGGAGATCGAGTTGGAGGGAATGGGAATTGTGAGGCGTCTAGTTTTTGGTACCTCACAACAGCATGAGCGGTTTTAGGAGGCAAGAGCAAGAAGAGAGCATCACCACAGACACGAGACCACATGATCCTGTGTCTAGATAGAACATTATGCTGTCGGTACGGAACACCACACGTATAGGCGATGAAGCACACCTGACCAAGCAGAAGATCCGAAGGGAAAATTTTCGTCGTTTGTTATATTCGAATTTTAGAATGATGGAGTGTTGACTTGATTCAGAAGGAAATGTGCGGCTTTAAATTTGAATAATGGAAAATTAGATAGTTGGATATTTTTCTTCGAAAAGCAAATATGAAAGAACAAAAAAGAGAGAGAAAGAGAAAGTTATTTTAAAATTACAAATAGGAATCTAAAAATGATTTTTATTATTTTAAGAACAAAATTTAATGTTTAGAAAGTAAAGTTTTCAATTGAAATTAATTTTCCGATCTGGTGAAAATTTCATGGAATGAAAATTTGAAATATAAATAAAGGACAAGGTGTTCAAAATGGTAAATATAATTAGCTAACGTTATGTTAATTTTGTTCACAGGATTAAACTAACATCTGTATGTAGGTCATCCATTCTTGATTTCCGGATTTTAGTACCGAATATCAACCCGAGAGATGTGACTAATTTTCTCTCTCTCTCTCTCTCTCTCTCTCTTGTTTTCGCTTTAACCTCAGCGACCCTTTTAAATCTCTCTCAAGGTCTACAAACTAAACATGTTAAATGTTGGTGGCTAAAGTAATTTAATATGTCATCTATTTATTTTCTTTTTAATTTAACAAAAACTTTTCCTTTCTGTTTCTTTTTAGAATTTGTATAAAAATTAAAAAAGAACGTCCAAATATTTGATTTTGCCTCTCGGAGTTGAAACTAAACATCCATTTAATTAGACGCTTATTTAAATATCAGCGTCGGTGGTGATACCATTTTTTATTTAAAGAGCAGATTGCTTTTTAAACTGCGTCCATAATCAAAGAAGGTTGGTCAAAAGTAAATTCGTAGTAGAATTATATTAAAAAGACAAAAATTTTTAAATTAAATTTCATGCTAACTTAATGAATTAAAAAAACTTGTCCGCCATATTGGATCCGCCATTTTGAATTTTGTGAAACAGTCCTCGAATTCGTAATTAATGGTTAATTTCACCAATAAAATTGCTCTACCGGCTTCGATTGATACATTTCTATCAAATATTAATAAAAAAAATATTTTAAAAATAAATTTTTAAGAAATGATAACTAATAGTGTTATTTAACATTCATAGTCTTGAACTGACCGACATTCCCTACATCTAAATGTCAATGATAATTTATACATTAAAAAAAAATAAATAAAATCGTGCTAATGGCGCATTTATACGACAATTTAATAGAAAAATACACACGTGATACCACACCTTTTCCTATAAATAAGGAAACGCGGTTGGGCGCCTTCATATGTTACATTATTAACGGTTCAATTTCAAAATTACCGACTGGAAAGTTATAACATCCAAAAGCTATAACGGCATCATTAACTATTTATTAACAATAAAATTTCACATCAAAATTTATGTTGAATAATTAAACTAAAGGATACATATACATATAGTATATACATACAGATATAATGACAGAAAATTTTACGCAAGACTAATATAATGGCCAGTTTGAAAATTAGAACATAATAATTAAATTTACAATTTAATGTAGAAATAGAAAATTTTACAAAAACAAAAAAAAAGTTTTGAAAACGTTTGATACTGCAAACTTGAAATGGCTAATGGAGTGTGTATTCTTTTTTTTTAGAAAACTTTGGTAGAACTACTTTTTTAAGCAATATATGTCGTTTGCCAGTAAACCGCGTGTATTACCCTATAGCCATATCTGTAAATGCTTTCGGATGCGGTTAAAACTTTTAGTCACCACACGTTGAAGCTTATCCTGCTTATTTCGACAAATTTTACTCACCATCTGTAAATAGAAATTGTCGAGTAATTTTAAATTTAACATTTTATATAATTTATTATTTTATTATTATATTCAAGATATATATATATATATATATTGGAACAGACGTTTCCTGAAAATTAAATGCAATATTTAAGAGATGCTCATTTAGTACGATATTTAAAGGAATTTTAATTTTGTGAAATGGAATTATCAGCTTAAAGTACGAGTATAAATTAAAATTACTTTAAGGAAATAAAATAAAATTTCTTAATTATTTATTTAGAGTAAACTTTGAAATAACGTTCCTGAGTAACAGCTTTTTAAGAAATTAAAATTTAAAAGTAAATAAAGTCAAAAGTCCCACAACAATTTTGAAGGCTGTTCCAGAAATTGGATAAACTAATGTCTTTAGAATTACAGTCGCTGATTATGAATCTGAACTTGGTTTTTCAAAATTCAAAATGGCGGATCCAATATGGCAGACAACATTTTTAAAAATTCAACAGATTCTGGTATAAATTGGTATCAAGGGATTTTTGGAGTCTCTCATTACGAATCTGAACCTAGTTTTTAAAAATTCAAAATGACGGATCCAATATGGCGGACAAAATTAAAAAAATTAACGGATTTCGGTGTAAATTGGTATCAAGGGTTTTCTGATGACGCTGGTTACGAATCTAAACTTAGTTTTTCAAAATTCAAAATGGCGAATCCAATATGGCGGGCAAAATTTTAAAAAATTAACGGATTTCGGTGTAAATTGGTATCTAGGGATTCTTGGAGTTACTGATTAAGAATCTGAACTTAGTTTTTCAAAATTCGAAATAGCGGATCCAATATGGTAGAAAACATTTTTAAAAATTTAATTGATTCTGGTATAAATTGCTATCAAGGGATTCTTGGAGTTACTGATTAAGAATCTGAACATAGTTTTTCAAAATTCAAAATAGCGGATCCAATATGGCGGATTATGAATCTGAACTTAGTTTTTCAAAGTTCAAAATGGCGGACGAATTTATGAAAAATTGATCAAATTGTCCTGAAAGATGTAATTATAGATAACATAGATAGTGTAATTTAGATTTATTATCTTTGTTTAAATATAAACTGTTTGTAAATTCAATCGATATTTCCTCTTGCATAAAATAAGAAAAAATAAAAATTTAATAAATTCCTGCATCTACAGAAAACTTGCTTTAATAAACAATAATTGAAAATCGGATTTAAACAGAAATACCGTTTTTCAAATTTATTTGTAAATTTAAATATATGTCACTTTATAAATTTATAAAATGGTTTTTGTAGACTGTATAAAGTAATTTAATAATGAATTTTTCAAATATAGATTTAAAATAACGAACGGAAGTGAGAATTATTAAAAACGATGGATAGAATAACTTAATTAGGTGAAAATTTAATTCTGTAAAATATGTTACAATGAAAACGGAAAAAAAGAGAAGGAAAGGGAGCAGGAGATGGAGAAAGAAAAAGAGAGTGAGAGAGAGAGCGACAGGAAGAGAGAAAATAATTGAAGATGTCTGTGAATGAGAGCTTTTGATTTAAAGTAGAAAAAATTATCTTTCTTTAAAAATGATTTCTTGTTCCCCTTTAACAAATGGATTTAATATAATAGTATGAAAAAGAAGAAGAATTAGTTAGTGGAATCTATAGAGCAGCAACTTTTCTCAGCACAGATTTTGACGTCCCTCTCTCTCTCTCTTTCCTTCTCTCACTCTTTCTTTCTCTAGCTTCCTTCTCTAGCTTCTAGCTCACTTTCTCTCTTTATCTTATACTCTTTCTCTCTGGAAAACCATTCTTCCGTTTTCCAGAGGGAAAACTTTCTTCATGCCGCTGCTTAATCGCAAAAGCTTCCCGCGGATAATCCGCGTCCAATTTTGCTGAAATTATAGTGCTGAAGATTAAGCACTTTACACCCTTTGGAAAATCTTGTGCAACGCGAAAGCCGTCTCTGAAATTTCAAACCAGTTCCAATAAATTTGTTGCAAGTAATTCACAAATCACTGTTTGGATTTTATTCTATAAAATCAGAATTAAAAGAAGAATATATATAGTATGTACAACCCACTTTCCTAAAGAAAAGTGCGCCCACTAGATTTTTCTTACAAATTCCGTTCATAATTTTCTCTGGAATTTCTTAGAATTTTCTGAGGAATTATATTCTGTTTGAAAAAAAGTTTTACTTGAAGTCGAAATGAGAATTTTATCTCAAATAAAACAAAAATATTCATGGAACTTCGATCTATATGAAACAATTTTTCATTGTTGTTTTGGTTTTGATAAAAAAGTGTCGATAAATGTCGGTGTAGAAATCTGTAACGCGCATATTGCAGATCAAAGTGAATGTTTTTGTGGTTTGAGTCTGAACTAAAGCGGGTCGGTAAGTGTCGGTACAGGAATCTGTAAAATAAAAATTTGATAACTAATTGGATGAAGCTTTGTGATTTGAGTCTCAATAAAAAAATGTCGGTAACTGTTGGTGCAGAAATCTGTAAAATATGTTTAATTTTAAGAGTTATGTTCAAAAATAAAAGTATCGGCAAATCACGACAGAAAAGTGTCGATAAATGTCGGTGTAGGAATCTGTAACACGTAGATTGCAGATCAAACTGATTGTGTTAAGTGGTTTGAGTCTGAACTAAAGCTGCTTGGTAAGTGTCGGTACAGGAATCTGTAATATACAATTGAGGTATTATTTGGAGTTAGGTAAACAAAAAATAAAATAAAATTATATTGCAAAAAAAAAACTTTTATTTAATATTCTTTGTAAAAAATCAAAAAATCAGTACAAATCTTCCATCTCACGGGAAATGATTCAAAAACTAGTTCGTTTCAATTAAAAGTTTGAAATAGTCTTTGGGGAGAGAGAAGGAAGGGAGGGGGGGGGGTGGTGGTGAATTGGTTTGTACCCGCAGCGATACGTTTAAGGAAAAATCTTTTTACGAGCTCGACGATCAACTCGAGTTTTCTCTACTACTTCGACTTTATTTTTTGTGAAAGGATGGGAAAAGAAAAAGTGCTCTTCTCATCTGGGAAAGATGAGATATCAAAATTGTTTCAAAGTCCCGATCGAGTTGACGAGTCCTTTTCCTTGATAAGAGTGGAAAACTAGTAGAGAAAAACTTTTTGGATCAAATGAAGAATTTCATCGAGAGACCGCTATATGATGCTCGTGTTATAAATTTTTTTTTCCAAACATCGGACATAAAAGGATGTTACACTTCCCTCAAATTCTCCTTCTCTATATATTCCCATTCCCTTGAAAAATTTTAAAAGTGCCTCAAGTCACGAGATCCTTGAGCGCGATCTTAGCGAATCAGTTTAAAGTTCCTCATGCTTCGTTTTCACCTCTAAGTGACTCGGAGAATTCAAGTACTGTAAACATGAATTCAAGGGAAAATTATTTCCTTTTTTTTCTTTAATCAACTGATATTTTCAACTATGAAATTTAGGAGGAAGGAAATGGAAAGGAATTATTTATCCATTAAAGGGAAACGACAAGGGAGTGATGAAATCGAAATTATTTCCATCGCATCATAAAGCTGGGAGGATATAAAACTTTTTTTTTAAAGTAGACATTCTTTACATGGTACACGTGTTTTTTTTTTTTGAACGATCCTTTCGTAGGTGATGGAATTTTATCAGCTCTTTAATGGGACATAATTAATGCTGTAATACAAGAAGGATGAAAATTTGCGACTGCGCTTCACCGCGATCCTTTCACTCTTCCTGCCTCTCTTTCGCCATTCCATTCGCGGGGTAGCTCCTCTTTACGAGGACCCTAGCCTCAGTCGTTCCGAGAACCCGCTTCGTTGCAGGGTGTTCTCTTCTTTCACCCCCGCTGGAATCACGCGAGAAACAACACCCTCCTTCACCCCCCCCCCCACACCTCCTTTTTCTTTCTTGTCAACGTGCACCATCATTATATTTACCAGTGAAGCAGATTTCCATCAGGTTTTACTTGACACAACAAAAGTCAAAAACACAATCGGCTTCTAATGTGTGTATGTGTACGTGTTAAGGTCATTCACCCACAAAAAGGGTTGATGGACCCAATAGTTTGATTATTATCCAATAATTCAGCTGATGATGAAAACTATCAATTATTTGGATTTTAGAATTTAGCCAAAGATGATCGTCATTTGCTTACCCTAACCGAATAACTAAAATTACAATCAGTCTAAAATCGAATAAGACCACTATTCAAATTTTTAAAATCAAAAGAAAGAAATAAGTCATCATCAAAATTCCATAATAAATAGCCAATTCGAAATTCAATTTTAAAAAAACATTCAGATCCCAAATTAACAGGAGCAAATGATTAAACAAACCTTTGATGTAAAAATCCCCCGATTTCTAATTACCGCTGTGATATCTTAGGATCACCTGGTTTAACACCCCCCCTACCCCCGAGCAGCGTTTTGTGGTAATTAAACCCGTAATTAATATTCTAGGGTAATTGGACGCAATTAGTGCGGTTTGTAATGAAGGTTAAAGGAGCACTACGCAACAATTAATTTCGAAATATTTTTCTAAGAAAAATTGAATTCAAATATTTGTCAACAGAAGTTTCTTGTCATAATAGTGATATGGGAGTGTAAAAAGAAAGTGTTGAATTTTGCAAATTGATTTATAGTGACACGAGTGATCGTTGTGACCTGGGAATTACTGAAGGCGTTTCATTAGATCTTTCAAATAGGAAGGGAGGGGAAAATGCCGCATGACCTCCGCACGTGACAGACGGTGGACATCATCAAAATTGAACAGGTGAGGTTTCCTATTTAGAAAATTAGAAATTAAAAATTCAAATTGTCTAAGAGGTTAAAGGACAATCAGCGTTGTGAAAAAAACACCATTTATCTCTAATTCCTTAAAAATTATATCGTGTCACAATTTAAATTAGTTTCAAATTTCAAGTAATTAACCTCCACATTTCCAAAATATGTAATTACTAATCGCGGCGTGTAAATTTGAATTTAAAATTGAATAGTAACGCTAGTTATTGGATAGTTCGAGAAAATAATATTCGCAATCACCTAAAGCTATTTCAATTGGCAATGTATGCTAATGTTGATTCTCCACAAATGGAGCAATCGATAATAATTTTTGTGCATAAAGTTTCTCCAGGAACCCAGGAAGCATCAATTTGGATATTTTTACGACAGCAAAAATATTTTATTTCAATATTGATTTTTAATTTGAAGAATAATTGGTTGCGCTTTTATTTTGTTAAGTAAACATTTTTTTTGAAATCAATGTGTTTACTGATTAATTAGAATACCACTGTGATAATTAGGAACAAAACAGTTCGATAGTAATTAAAACGAAAATAGTTCCGATAATAATTGGAATGTAACTGTTTGATGATAATTACAGTGGAACTATTTAATGATAAGTGGAATTAAAATGTTGATAATACTACTTCAGATGCTTTTGGCAAAGAGATAATTTTGAATATTGGATTGAAGTACTTTAGATGATTTTGCGATAATTTTGAATAATTGTCTCTAATTCCAATAATGAAATTTGATTTTTAGGGTCAAGTTGTAAGTTTATTAGTTGATCTTAAAGTGTCATATATGTTATCAAAATTCATCAAAAGACGTTACAAAAAATGTAATCGAATAATTGGTGACAAAATTGAATTTTAACAAATTTCATATACGATGTCAGATTAATTAGAAATTAGAAATACTTGAGGAATTTTTAGTTAGAAAATGTATAATTTTGAGTTTGTCGGCAAAGACTTTGACGAAACATTATCGTCTCGCATTTCTCAAGTTAGACAAATTTCCGCGACGTATATATTCCCAGAACTTGTAGAATGTGAGAGGAGAAGGCACCAAGTATCTCAAGTTGAAATAAACAGACTTTACTCTGCACGCTCCTTACCATCTATTCCATATTCCATGTTTCATCTCCACAAAACTAGAAACTACAAAATCTATATCTTCATCATGAATTCTCTTATGTACAATTCAAACACAAACAATGTAAGGCACTTTCCTAAAGTGCAAATAGATTATCACTGTATTGCATCAAGAGATGCGTGCTAAGGTTAATTGAAATAATATGAAGAATTTCTTCGCTACCAGAATCTAAAGCCTTCTTTTGTCAATAAAACAATTGCTTCCGCCACAACTGTATCTTCTGTTCTAGTTTGGAAAGATTTTCTGGAAGGCGAATGACGAAAGTTGTCTTGGAATTCTTTTTGGAAGAAAAAGGAATCTTCATTGGTTTTAGGAATTGAAATTACAACCGATAAGGGAATTCAAGTGGAATAGAAAGCGCAAATTAAACCGGAATTGTAACTGAAATCTGTATTGTGACTAGGGGTCGATTTCGTAATCAATGCCGGATTCCGAATTCCGCAATTAGCATTCCGGATTAAAAAATTCCACTTTCCGGATTCTGCATTCTAAATCCCACGTTCTGGATTCATTTCCGATTATCCATTACCCAAACCGTAACGGTATGACAACTGAAATCGGAATTATAATTAGCACCGAAATTGCAATTGTAATCGGAATTATATTACAATTATAATAGAATTGGGAACATGAATGGAACTATAACTGGAATTACAACTATAATCGAAATCGCAAAATAAGAAGATAACTCAATTACAAATGGGAATCATAATTGCAACTGCACAGTAATTGTAAATGAAATAAGAATCACAACCTTAAACGGAATTGTAACTAAAACTCTAATTGCATCAGCAAAAATCTCAATTGATATTAGAACCAAAGTTGCAATTCAAATTGGACCTAGAATCGAAATCGCAAATAGAAAAATAACTGTATTGCAAATTGCAGTGGGAGTCCTAAGAGCAAATTGCAAGTAATTAGAACTGAAATAAAGAATTGTAATTTGGAAATAGTTTCTGGGACGAAAATCTTAATTTTCAGCAGAACCGGAACTGCAACTGATGACCGTAATTACAATTAGAAAATGTATTTCTAATCCACACGTGATTGCAACTAAAATAGTTATTACGCAATTGATAAGGGAATTGCAGCTTGAATCCTAATTGCTACCAGAACCGGAGTTGCAACTATAATCGAAATCCCAAATAAGAAGATAACCACAATCCTAATTACAATGCGAATCTTTATTGCACCTGGTACAGTAATTGCAAATGAAATAAGAATCAGAATCGTAAACGGAATTGCAACTAAAACTCTAATTGCAGTAAGAATCTCAATTGATATTGGAACCGAAGTTGCAAATAAAATTTGAACCAGAATCAGAATCGCAAACAGAAAAATAATTGTTTTGCAAATTGCAATGGGAATCCTAATTGCAAGTTGCAATAATTACAACTGAAATAAGAATTGTAATTTGCAAAAACAAGTTGGGACTAAAATTATGATTTTTATCGGAATTGCAACTGACGAACGTAATTACAATTAAAAGTGGATTTGTAGTTGGCACCTAATTGCAACTGAAATAGTTATCAGAATTTACAAGGGAATTGCAGCTGGGATTCTAATTGCTGTTAGAACCGGAGTTGCAACTAGAATTGTAATTAAAATTTAAAACGTATTTTCTTTATAGTAATCACAATTGAAATGAGAATTGCAGTTGGAATCGTAATTGCAACTAAAACCTTAATTGCAGCTGGAATCCTAAATCTTAATTGCTAATTGAACCGGAGTTTCAACTGGAATTACAAGTAGTAACCATAATCGAAATCGCAAATAAGAGGACAACTATACAATACAAATTATAATAAGAAACTCAATCGCAACTGTAAATTGCAAATTGCAACACGGAATGGACTCCGAATTGTTATTAATCAGTGCTGCAACTAAAAACATAAAAACAAGAACCAAAATAGCAAATGAAATTGTGATAATAACTAAAATCGGTTCTGCAATTGGCACATAATTGCTACTATAATCATAACTGAAATGTTAATTGATACTGAAATGCTAATTGCTATCAGAATTCTAATTGTAACTGTAATTCCAATTGCAAAATTGATTCAAAATTTTTAACAAGTATATCTATATATCGTATACCTACAATCAGATTTCAAACTATACTTTCAAACTTCCAACTGCAAATTTTTTGCAAACTGAAATTCTGCAATCTAAATCTAAATAAAAATTAGCAAATAAAATATCAATTCCACTTGGGAATTCCATTAAAATTCTATCGGAAATCCGAGGGAATCTCCAGAGGACACTTTCGAGAAAATTCTTTTCAAACCGGATTGCAGAAGAAGGAAAAAATTTTAATATTACACTATAGGAGTCATGGCGAGAGAAAGTGAAAATAAGAGAACAATTTTTGGGGCAATAGTCTTCATTGCGATTTTGCAGGAGAGGAGAAATTGAAGAGAAGCTGGATTTTATTTCGCAGAGCCATTTCTTTTCCGCCGACGTTAGTTTCCGCACAAATACACAGACACAGTAACATACACGTGCACCTAGAGTATATGAACACCGTTTGGAAAGAAACTGACTTATATAGACGGGGAGAGGTGCTCTATGAATATGGGTGTGTGTTTGTATATATATATGGTACCACATGGAATACCCGGGGGAAATGCAGAAGAAAACCTACGAGAAGGAATTTTTTCGTTTACGTGCGTATTACGAACATAGGGTATGGTGCTCTTTTTTTTCATTTAAATATGTGTAGAGTGTTGTTTATTTTTTTTCCACACTTCTTTAGAAATTCTTCATTTATTTTATTACTCGCAAGAAAAAAATGAATAAATTCAATTAGTATTCCAACTGGAAAAATTCCATGGCTTTCCCGGAATTTTGCGATATTAATTTTCGACTATAATTCCAATTCCAATTTATTACAATCATGAATTTCCAGAAAATACCAATTGTAGATAATTCCCAAAAATACAACAATCATTTCAGAGGTGAATTTTCATAACAAATTCTGTGGATAATTTCCCTTGTAATTCAGAAAACAATTTTGGTATAATTAATTTTCCACTAGAATATAATTAGATTTTCAGCATAATTTTATTTAAAAAAGTGCCATTTTTAAATAAAATCAATAATTCGGATTAAATTACTCTTTCAGAGATCATTCTCTATTTTCAAGGAAAACTTATTTTATAATTAATTAATAGATGAATAATAAACTGTATCGAAGAAACCCAGTTCTTTGGAATTATTAATTTATTTTTTCACAATGTGCCATTTTTAAATAAAATTAATAATTCAAATTAAGCATCGAGTTCATTTTGTTTTCTCGAAAGAAGATTATTTGATAATTAATATTAGATGAATAATAAAAAGTTTCCAATGCATCCCAGGTTTTAGGAAATAAACCCTTTAACAATAAAGTGCACTTTTTATCAAGAAAGTGCCATTTTTTAATAAAATGAATAATTCAGGTGAAATTATTAAAAATGGAAACCATTTTATTTTCTTGGGGAAAAATTATTTTATGGGATTTAGAAATGAATAATAAACAGTTTTCATAGTTTTTCGAAAATAAACATTTTTTTAAATGACCATTCTTTGGCAAGAAGACATTTTTAAATAAACTTAATAATTCGAATGAAATTAAGGGTCGAGAACATTTTTTTTTTCTTTAAGAAAAACTTATTTTATAATTAATAAATGAATAATAAACTGTTCCCAAGTACTCAAGTTTTTTGGAAATAAGCTTTTTTTCATAAAGGGTACATTTTATCAGAAAAGTGACATTTCTTAATAAAATGAATAATTCGGATGAAATTAAACTTCGAGACCATTTTATTTTCTTCAGAAAAAATTATTCTATGATTTAGAAATGAATAATAAACAGTTTCAAAGCACTTTGAAAAGTGCTTTGAAAAGTGCAAAGTTTTTCGAAAGTGAGTCATTTTTTTAAAAAAGTGCCATTATTAATAAAATTAACAATTCGTATGAAATTAAGCATCGATACCATTTTTTTTTAACGAGAAAAATTAATTTATGATTTAGAAATGAAGGATAAACAGTTTCCAACGACTCTAATTTTTCGGAAATGATGGTTTTTTTAAATGTTCATTGTTTGTCAAGAAAGTGCCATTTTTAAATTAAATTAAAAAATTTGAATAAAATTAAGCTTCGAGACCATTTACTTTTTTTGAGAAAAACTTATTTTATAATCAATAGATGAATAATAAACAATATCCAAGCACTCCAGTTTTTCGAAAATGAACCCTTTTTATAAACAGTGCCATTTTTTAATAAAATGAATAATTCGTATGAAATTAAACATTGAGACCAATTTTTTTTACAAGGAAAAATTATTTTATGATTTAGAAATGAATAATAAACAATATCCACGCAGCCAAGTTTTTCGAAAATAAGCTTTTTTTTTAAAAAAAAGTGCCATTTTTAATAAAATGAATAATTTGCATATATGAAATTAAGCATCGAGACTATTTTGTTTGCACGAGAAAAAATAATTAGTATCCAAGCAGCCAAGTTTTTCGAAAATAAGCTCTTGTTTTAAAAAAAAGTGCCATTTTTTATAAAATGAATAATTCGCATGTTTGCACGAAGAAAAATTATTTATGATTTAGAATTGAATAATAAACAGTTTCCAACCACTCTAGTTTTTTGGAAATAAGCTTTTTTCATAAAGTGGACATTTTATCAAAAAAAGTGCCATTTTTTAATCAAACGAATAATTCCAATGAAATTTTTCTTTTTTTTAATAAAGAATATTATAATTAATAGATGAATAATAAACAGTTCCCAAGTATCCAAGCTTTTCGGAAATAAGACTTTTTTCATAAAGTGGCTATTTCATCGAAAAAGTGCCATTTTTTAATGAAATAAATAATTCGGATGAAATTAAGCTGCAAAACCATTTTCTTTTCTTGAGGAAAAGTTATTTTATAATTTAGAAATAAACAATAAACAGTTTCCAAGCGTCGAATTTTTCGGAAATGTGCCCTTTTTTTAAAAAGTGCCATTTTAAATAAAATGAATAAATCGTATGCGTATGAAATTAAATATCGAGACCATTTTGTTTTAATGGGGAAAAATGATTTTATTTTTGTTTCTAAATCATAAAATATTTTTTAACCATATAGTTGCCAAGGCAAAAAAGTGCCATTTTTAAAGATATTTTATTCTACACTTTGTTATTACAATCACTCAGAATTTCAAACAGTAGAATTTTTCATGCTAGTTTAACTATAAATTTCTATTTATTATTTCTCCATATGACTATTAATAATTTTCATACATTTGCGGAATATAAGAAAAATGAAAATTTTATTTGATAGGAAAACTGATATTGCAAAGAATTAATATCACATTGATTTATTCTCATTAAGTAAGCTTTTATCAATTATTATATTATTATCAATTATTCTTCAGCTTCATTTTCATGAATGGCTATAGATTTCATTGAATAGCTGTCACTTTCATGTCGTTCAAAAATATCTCAATTTTCTTTATAATTCACCAATATTAAATGAAATTTTATATTTACCATATAGAATATTATATAATGGAAAAATGTTTCAAAGAAAAATCTTCAAAAGGAATAATAGAATTTTCGTTTTTGTTTCAATTTTCTAATTATGAAAAATTATTTTCTCATAAAATTTTTGAAAGAATTCTTTCAAAATTTTATGAAAAATAATTTTTTACAATTAGAAAATTAAAACAAAAAAGAAAATTCCATTATTCCTTTGAAAATTTTTCAAAATTGAGAGAAAAAAATGCCATTGAATCATAATGAATCAAACCTACTTCTCAAACCATTTTAAATACTTCGTTAGACAAAATTATGCTTCTAGTGTTGTAAATTATGAGGTAAATTTTTATTTTTTTCATATTTTTTTTATAAGGTAAATTTTAAATTTATAATTTTTCAGAAATTATTGCTTCAAAAAATTGAATTCAATAAATTGCCTTGGCGTTATTGAATCAAGTTTTTTTTTCTCAGTTTATGGAAATATTTTCATTTTCTCGCAATGAATATTTTTTATTAATTATTTTATCAGTAAAAGTTTTGAGAGAGAGAGAGAGTGAGAGAGAGACGCACACACACTCGAAAAGTTAAAATGAGACTTCATTATACGTATAAAACAATTCCGGTAAAACAATAAAAGTTTAACTGGTTTTATCTTCCCGGTGCTGGTTGTATTACTTCTAATGAATTATAATTTTCAGTGACAATTTTGAACGACATTTCTCTCTATCTCTTTATTTCTCTCTTTCTTGCACGCGCCACGGGCAAAAGTTGTAGCCGCAAATCTCATTTGAATTCTACGACTATTATGATCCATGCGTTTTGTTGTCATTTATTCAATTTTCGAAAGCGACTTTACTATATGTATATATTTCTCAGGTTCGTTCGAAAAGCTCGTTTCTCGAGAGGCAAAACGTAATAATATAACGTGAAAAGTAATAAACCGAATCCAGTCTCGTCAAGACGAGGAAAAGTCGCACATTTACGTACGCCTTCGAACAAAGAACTTTCCATGTATTCATATATATATATAAATATAAACGAAATGCATCTAGAGGCAAACATGAATATATATATATATATACCAACAAATGGCAACACATTCATGTGAGATGTTCATACTGTGAGATTCAATAAAAACCTGTTACAAACATTATTGAAATAAACTAGACAGAATTCCAAGGGAGCCACCGTATTCTTCGTTTTATTGGATTCGCTAAATTATAGAAGAAATTAGAATATATATAAAAACATTCAACTTCTTTTTAGTTCAATTTGTAAATCTGAGGATCGATTCATTTCTACTTTCAGTTTCATTTTCATATTTATTTTGATCAACTTTCATTTTCACTTTCATTTTCACATTCATTTTGATTGATTTTCATTTTCACTCTCATTTTCACATTCATTTTGATCGATTTTCATTTTCACTTTCATTTTCACATTCATTTTGATCGATTTTCATTTTCACTTTCATTTTCACATTCATTTTGATCGATTTTCATTTTCACTTTCATTTTCACATTCATTTTGATCGATTTTCATTTTCACTTTCATTTTCACATTCATTTTGATCGATTTTCATTTTCACTTTCATTTTCACATTCATTTTGATCGATTTTCATTTTCACTTTCATTTTCACATTCATTTTGATCAATTTTCATTTTCACTTTCATTTCTACTTTTACTTTGAAAGATTTTCATTTTCACTTTCACTTTGAAAAATTTTTATTTGAACTTTCATTTTTACTTTCACTTTGACAAAATGTTATTTTTACTTTCACCTTTTTAGTAAAAATTTTCACTTTTAATTTGACTATGATGGAATTTTTTTTTTTTCTTCTTTGACAGACACTTTGACTTGTTAGAAGTATTTTCTTTTCTATATAAGTGAATAAATAAAATACTGCAAAGTGAAAGTGTCTGTAAAAAAAAGGAGAAAAATAATAAAAATTCCATGAAAGTGAAATTAAAAATGAAACTATAAACAGAATTTCTATCAAAATGAAAATGTAATTTGGGGTTTAAAAATCTATTAAAATTAGAAATTAGAGAAAATTAAAGTGAAATTGATAGTGAAAATAAAAATTTCAAAGTGAAAATGTCAGTGAAAATGAAAGTGAAAATAAAATCCTATGAAATTGAAAGATATAAAGAGCAGAAATAATATTTTACTATATTTCGAAAAAATTAATTATTTAAAACAATGTTTATAAAATTCTTATAAAGAATTCAATTATTTTCATTTTCAAAAATAACAAAATTTTTCACAAAAATTCAATTCTTTATAAACTTTTTCGCAATAATTCAATTATTTTTATAAATAATAAAATTTTTACATTAATTCAATTAGTTTTAAAAATTTTAATAAAATTCTTCACAACTAGGATTATTTTTATAAATAATAAAATTCATTAAAGGATTTCAATTATTTTTAATACATAGCTTTACAGTAATTGATCAAAAAATGTATTATTCTTAAAAATTTAATTTCAATTCCTTAAAAAAATCAATTATTTAAAAAACTGTTTTTCTTTAATTCTTTTGAAGAATTCAATTATTTACAAAAATATTAGAATTTTTCACTGGAATTCAATTTTTTTTCAACTATTATAATAAAATTGTTCGAAAGAAATCAATTATTATAAACACAATTTTAATTACATTTTTTAAAAATAATACAATTCTTCTTTTAGATTATAATAAAATTCTTCACAAGAATTCAATTATCAAAGATAAATAACAAAATTATTCCTGAAAATTCAATTATTTTGAGGCATTTTAATAAAAAT
This sequence comes from Leptopilina heterotoma, assembly GCF_015476425.1. Lineage (NCBI taxonomy): Eukaryota > Metazoa > Arthropoda > Insecta > Hymenoptera > Figitidae > Leptopilina > Leptopilina heterotoma. Next base: position 549,699 of record NW_025110812.1, read on the forward strand.
TTTTGCAAAATTCAATTATTTTTATAAACAACAATATTCATCACAAAAATTCAAATATTTTTAAAAGTAATAAATTTTTCTTTGAAATTCAATTATTTTAAAAATTCTAATAAAATCGTTCGCGAAAATTCAATTATTTTCATAAATATTAAAACTCGAATACAAGAATTTCAATTATTTTCAATACTATTTTGAATTAATTAATCGAAAAATTCAATTTTTTTCACAAATAAATTTTTTCTCAAGAATTCAATTATTTAAAATAAAATTTTTTAAATATTTATTATATTTCGAAAAAATTAATGATTTAAAATAATGTTTATAAAGTTCTTATAAAGAATTCAATTATTTTCAAAAATAACAAAATTTTCACAGAAATTCAATTCTTTTTAAACATTTTAATAAAATTTTTCTTAGGAATTCAATTAGTTTTGAAAATTTTAATAAAATTCTTTGCAACTATTCAATAATTTTCATAAATAATAAAATTCATCGCCGAATTTCAATTATTTTTAATGCAATTTTACAGAAATTAATCGAAAAATTTAATTATTTTAAAAAATTTAATTTCAGTTCCTCGAAAAAATCAATTATTTAAAAAAAGGATTTTTTAATTTCTTTGGAAAAATTTAATTATTTACAAAAATATCAGAATTTTTCAATGGAATTCAATTTTTTTCAAATATTTTAATAAAATTGTTTGAAAGAAATCAATTATTTCAAATACATTTTTTAATTATTTTAATACTTTAAAATTCTTCTTAAGAATTCAATTATTTACATAAATTATTCTTTGAAATAGTTGAATTATGTCGATAAATAACAAAATTATTTACAAAAATTCAATTATTTTGAGGTATTTTAATAAAATTCTTTGCAAAATTCAATTATTTTCATAAATAACAATATTCATCACAAGAATTCAATTATTTTTAAAAGTAATAAATTTTTTTCTTGGAAATTCAATTATTTAAAAAAATTCTAATAAAATAGTTCACAAAAATTCAATTATCTTTATAAATAAGAATATTCTTTTATGAAATTCAATTATTTTTAAAAATTTCAATAAAATTCTTTGCAACTATTTAATTATTTTCATAAATATTAAAGTTCATGGCAGGATTTCAATTATTTTTAATACAATTTTATAAGAATTATTCAAAAAATGTAATTATTCTTAAAAATTTACTATCAATTTCTCGAGAGAATCAAATATTTAAAAAATGTTTTTTTTTTAAATTCTTTGGAAGAATTAAATTATTTTCAAATATTTTAATAAAATTGTTCAAAAGAAATCAATTATTTTAAATACAATTTTGATTAAATTTTTTTTTTAATAATTCAATTATTCTTTCAGATTTTAATAAAATTCTTACCAAGAATTCAATCATTTACATAAATAATTCTTCGAAAGAATTGAATTATTAAAGATAAATAACAAAATTATTCCCGAAAATTCAATTATTTTGAGTCATTTTAATAAAATTCTTTGCAAAATTCAATTATTTTCATAAATAACAATATTCATTACAAGAATTTAATTATTTTTAAAAGCAATAAATTTTTTCTTGGAAATTCAATTATTTAAAAATATTTTAATAAATTCTTTCGCAAGAATTCAATTACAACATGCTTTTTAGGAATTCAATTGTTTTCAAAAAAATTGAATTAAATTCCACATATAGACATTCAATTATTCTCAAAAATTTGAATAGAATTTTTTTTAAACATCTTCGTAATAATTCAATTCTTTTCATGAATAATAAAAATTTCTAAACGAGTTTTTTGGTCGTCAAGTTTAATTTTTTGATAACTACTTTTTTTTTAAGTTTGAAAGCTACTTTTTGCTACTTTTTTAAAATTAATTAACGAGTGGGAAGTCTGTTATCGGAATTCTATCAAAATTACACTTTGCAGCTTTTGGAAATTAAAATGAAATTCCGTCTGAATTTGGAAAAATTACCGATAAATTTTGATAAATTTTGATCTCTCTTTGGAATGTATCAGTTAATTTAAGATTTTCGTTCATTCGTTCAGTCTTGCGCTCTTTATGTGCAAATGTATAAAGTTGAATGTGGGCTGCCATTCCAGTTCTCCTAATGGAGATAAGCTAAACTTACGAGGGAAATTTCTCAGGTTAGTGTAATGAGAGAGAAGAGCTGCGCGGAGCTTTAATAATGCAGTTTACTTCTCCTCTTTTGGTCGCAGGTGGGACCGAAGCTTCTCTCTCTTTCTCTCTCTCTCTCTACATATACATACAAAACTAACGTTCCACAAAATCTCTGCTCGTCGTCAATTTAGTTTTACATGCTTCCTATTAACTGGAAAATTTTCCCTTAAGCGATCAATTGTTTCACATCTTCTTTATAATATAATTAATTCAAAATTTCATCAGGTTCAATTTTTATCACAACGCGAAAGTAATCAATATTTTCGGAAAATTTTCATTTTCAATAGAATTTCTTTATTATTTATAGAATTTTTCTGGTAAAAAATTTGTATAAAAACTAAAACATTTAAAAAATTAATTCTATAGTAGTTGTGTATTCATTTAAAAAAAAATTTATCTGCAAGAAAGAAAAATACATAATAAATAAAAAAAAAATTTTAAAAGAAAGATAAAAATTAGAAAAAAAATTAATGAGCCTGTAATTGCGCTAATTTTTCACGGAAGATAAAAATAAATTAAATTAATTAATTTAAAAGAAGAAAAATGTTATCTGCAAGAAAGAAAAATAAATAATAGATAAAAGAATAATAATTTTTTGAAAAAGGAGATAAAAAGTTTAAAAAAAATTAATGAGTCTCTAATTGCGCTAATTTTTCACGGTAGGTAAAAACAAATTAAATTAAATGTCGAAATTGATAGATATTGATCATTAGAGATTGAAATCAATTTTTCTTCCTTACTATATAAATATTTATAATTTAAAGTTGAGAATTATATAAATTGCGAACTTGAAAATAATTTTTATTTTTTCGCATAAGCGTATACATGAACTAGATTACTTGTATGGCTTTGATAGTTAACTAAGAACCTACGAAATGCCAAGACGACATGGAATGAAATATTTGCGTCGACTACAAGACGTATTTTATTCACGTCGAATGTAATAAATAGTGAATGGCTTTGAAAAAGCGCGGCGTCCAAGAGAAGTCTCATAAACGTCTTTTGCCTCGTCCTACGCGTAAGCCCTCACTCTAAAACCTTCAAGATTTACTGAATGCTTCTTGTAAATATATATACATAATATAATATATATTCTTATTTTAGATATTAAAAAACTATTTCTCTTTTTCTGTTCTTTTTATTCACTAAAAATTTTTAAATTAAAAATTATTTTTCAACGTTAAAAAATAAAATTGTTTCAATAAAATTATTAATTTTTAATTTAAATAAAATTTCAAGTAATAATCTATTTGTTGAATTCTAAAATAAACATTATTTATTATAATAATATTCTTTTATTTAATCACAAACCATAAATTTAAATTTTATATTTCAATTTGATAATTAAATAGTTTATTTCTATATATATATATTGTCTTTGGGCAAAATAATTTTAAACAAAAATATAAAAAAAAGAAAAGAGGAGAAAAAAATTAATTAATTAAATCAGTAAAGCTACGAATTTTCCACTTGAGTGAAAATACTCGCTATAAATTTAATTAATTTCAATTTACCACAATCTCGAATATGAAAGAATAGTGAAAAATTCATTAAATACATATTTTCCCAACTCTATGAATATTAACATTTGAGGTTTTAATTAATTTTACTAATTTTCATTTTGACACACTTTTGAGCTGTGTGTCTCTTTATTTGATTGCATTTTTAGTGAGCAAGTTTTTTTTCTTTTTCAAAAAACAAAAACAAACATTCAAAAAAATTAATATTTGTTTATGAAAATTAATTAATTATTTATTTTCATTATTTCCGATGAATAATAGTATTAATAATGATAATGATAATAATAATAATAATAATAATAATAATAATAATAATAATAATAATAATAATAATAATAATAATAATAATAATAATAATAATAATAATAATAATAATAATAATAATAATAATAATAATAATAATAATAATAATAATAATAATAATAATAATAATAATAATAATAATAATAATAATAATAATAATAATAATAATAAATATTAAATAAATTATTTGTATTTATTTCATGATTAAAAATATAACAAACGAGAAATGTAAATTTATTAAAGAAATTTAATTTTAAATTATAAAATATAATATAAAATGAAAATAAAAAGTAAAGTGTAAAAATAATATTATAAATATAACTTCAAGGTTAACAATCACTCCGAGTCAAAATTCAAAAAATATTAATTAAAAATATAATAATTAGTAAAAATTTGTTGAAATTTTTTTTTTACATTTCTTAAGCCCGTTTATATCTGTAAAAATATGTAAGTGCAAATAAATATTTATTAGAAAAAATTTGTGATATTTTTTTTCTGATTATTATTATTATTTTACATAAATTTTAAAGTTCATGAAGATTGAGACGTTTCTTTTGTCTCACTTGAGGCCTTGCACTTGGTGAATGAAAGATAATCAGGAGGTGGAGGAAAATAAGAAATAAAAATTGAAATCAGCTTATCAACGGGGAAACATAATATCAGTTCAACGGACCGGAAATATTCACCAGGAGACATAATAAATCTCTTATGTATAAATATTATCCACCTATACATTGTTATCTTTTTAAATTGAGTTGACACTTTAAATTTAACGCATATTTCAGAGAAAATTTTATAGTAAATATAATTTTACTTTTTTTTTAATATAAAAAATTTCTATTATACTTCTTTAAATTATTTATTTAACACCCGACGTTAATTATTATTTATTACTAAATAGCAGAATATTTAAAGACAAATATATTTTTAATTCAAATTTTTTTTTTTATAAAAATAAAATATGAAAATTGAAATATATTATTGTTTTAATATTATTATAATTTTATAATAATCATATATTCTGACATAGAGAATTGAGGGAAAAGTCAGGAATTTTTATTAAAAGTACAGAAATTAATTAGTTTTTTTTTAAATAATTTTTTTTAAATAATACAAAAACTTTTAAGAAATTAAATTGTTTTCGAAAAATTACAGTAAAATATCTTTAAAAGCTTTAAAATATCTTTAAATTCTTAGAATTTTTTATCATAATTATTTAGCATTTAATAATAATCTTCGAATAAAGCAAATTAAAATTAAAATTAAAATTCTTCAAAAATTTTATTTATTTATTTATTTATTTTTTTTGAAAATACTATACGTTAATAAACTGAAGAAAAAAACATGGACAGTTACAATTATTATAAAAAATCCAATTTTCGTATTTAAATAATTTAATTCTCGAATTTTTCGGAAGTTTCGGAAAATTTATTTTAAATAATTGATTTAGAGATGAAATTTAGTTGAAAATTGTAGAAAATAATTAAATTCATAAAGGATTATAGTTGTAATTTTTAGAAATTATTGAATTTCATAAATTTTACACATTTTTCGTAAACTTTCATATTTTCCTGTAAAAAGAAATTTGTCAGGGAAAATTATTTTAATGTCAGTAAATTTGTCAGGGAAATGTCAGAGAAATTGATAAACTGAAACTTTTGACCACCCTGTCAAGTATTTAAAAATTTGTTAATAAAATTCTTTATAAAAATTAAATTTTGAGAAATTCAATAATAAATAATTTACTTTTTCATTTAAATAATTGAATTCTTTCAGAATTTTCTAATAAAAATTGATTTGAAAATGAATTTTAGCTTAAATTTTAGATAATAATAGAATATGAAAATAATTTTTAAGAAGTTTACAGTAACAATATTCTTATAATATAAAATATTCGATCCTTTTTAATTATTATAAAACAAAATTTTTAAAGTTGATTAATTTCAAAAATCTTTGAATTTGAATTTTTTTTTTGAAAATCTTAACTCCTATGGAAAAATAATAATACTTAAATATTTACAATATTTAAAAAAGAAATTACTGTTTTCGAATAATTTTACAATTAAAGATATTCGTAGATTAATTTAAAAGAACATTTTATATTTTTATAATATTTTATATTTTTATTATATTTATTACGTCCGCTCTGATAAAATATTGTCCGGCAATATTTAGAAAATATTGAGACAATTTTATGCGGAGTCCTTTCGCAATATGAAAACTATTTTCCGCCATATTGAATCCGCCATTTTGAAACTGAACATTCTGAGCAAAAAAAGTAATATATCTCGAATTATAATTGCATTAATGAAATCGACTCTCGTAATGTAAAGTTATTAAATTTTTTTTTAGTTGTACTCTCTTAAACTAAATGGAAAGACTCTCCTGCAGGCAGAGTAGGTATAGAATAATAGCCGAATCGTTTACCGGAAAATGACTCGTAACTATCGTATCTTTCCAATCGAAATCTGGAGGATATCTCGGAGTAAAAAAAAGCGAGAGAGAGAGTATTTTACCCTCAGTATCATTGAAAGAAACTTTTACGATCACCTTTCTCCCGGAGAAACAGATTTCTATCAACTAAAACGAGGGGGTTGATATTTATTTTCCTCTCGATTGTGTGTCGAGGGAATATCAAATCGATCACTGCAACTGTATGCAAATTTGCGAGCAGGAATTTGCGATATAATTTAGTAAAATACAGTATTTATGCAAAAATACTAGTGTATAAATAAATAAATAAATAAATAAATATTAGGATGATAAATTAAACGAGATTATTTCAATATAATGAATTAATCAATATCGAATTCCTCTTTCATTTAATTTTCACCCCAAAGTCAATATTCAATTAGAATCTCATTTTTATAATTCACAATTAGTAATTCATTCAAAAATTGAAAATTACATAAAAAATAATTAAATTATCAATAAATAATAATTGTTTATAAGTTATTGAATAAAACTGAAAAATTCTATTTTTTCTTTAAATTATAATTTTTAGTTAAAATTCAGTTCTTTTTATTGAATAGAACTGAATTAAGATATGTATTTGTGTGTAATGTTTAAAATAAATAAATAATTCGAAATTTCTTTTTAAATTTAAAAAAAATACAAATCAAAAAAATAAAAAAATAAAAAATAGTAGTAAACATTGATGGACGTAAATTAAGAGTCTTTTCATTGCCAAATGAAATTTCTCTCTCTCCTTTGGGTTGAACGTCCCATCGTCTCATTGAGCTATATCGTTTAAATTAAGCAGCTCCTTTTTTTAATTGATGTTCAAACTGAAATTGAAATGGCCAAATCAAATGAACTGTTACCTATACAAATTGGTAGAAAAACCAATGGAAAATTTCCACTTGTAAACAGAGGAATGATTGCCATTTTAGTGAGAGGGAACAATCATTCAACGGGAAAATGGGTTACGCAGCTGCTGCAATAATTTTCCTTTCGAAAATTCAATATTGATTTTATTTTATTTAACGATCATAAATATATTTAAAAATTAAAACAATTCAAAATGTCTCCTAAAAATTTATTGGATTAAATATATATTAAAATATTAAAATACACCTCGTATTTAATCTCATACATTCCTTTATACAAATTATACAGTACTACATTCCACTTTTTCACCATTTTCAAAATTGTCAGAATTCCCCGATTATTACCTTATTCAATTAATTGGAAATATTTAGAATAGTTTTTTTTTATTTACTTTGTTTCGTTTATTTTTATTTGTTTTTCCTTTGTTTATATAACGTTTGCTTTTCAGTTTTTTATTCTTTTTTAATTCATTTATTCCTTTTTTTTGGTTGCATTGTTTATTTTAGTTGTTTTTCTATTTGCGGTATGTTTTCGTTTCGCTTTGATTTGTTTTGATATATTTAACAAGTTTCAATCGAATTCCATTAATTTTCATACTTCTTTCTCTATTTTTGAATTTTTTAGAAACTAACATTTGATTATAGTCTTCAGCGGCTCAAAAAACCCAAAAATTACAAGTTTTTGTAATTAATTTGATTAATATTTAATTTTTTACATCCACCATATTGGATTCGCCATTTTGATTTTAAGAAAACGAGTTTCAGATTCTTAATCAGCGACCCAGAAAACCCCCAATTAACTACTTTCAGGCGAATTCGATCAATTTAAAAAAATTTGTCCGCTATTTTGGATCCGCCATTTTGAATTTTGGAAAAAGGACATCAGATTCGTGATCAGCGACCCCGAAAACCCACGAGTAACGACTTTCTAGCGATTTTGAGCAATTCTTAAAAATTCGTCCGCCATAAAGGATCCGCCATTTTGAATTTTGAAAAAAGGACTTCAGGTTCGTAATCAACGACCACAAACATCCCCCCAAGCATTTTTGTTTCTTAAATTTGTGTTGTAATGTAATGTATGCCGCAAAGAGTTAATATTTAATTTTTACATCCGCCATATTGGATCTGCCATTTTGAATTTTGAAAAACTAACATCAGATTCGTCATCAGCGCCCAAAAAAAACCGAAAAATTACAAGTTTCTAACTAAACTGATTAATATTTAGTTTTTACATCCGCCATTTTGAATTTAAAAAAACTTACATCTCCATGAAAAGCAGACCTTATTGGCAAACTAATCAAAGAAAATTTTCCTACAGAAATTACGACATAAAAAAATAAAAAATTGGTACGTTATTACAAGAGCTGAATTTTTATTAATTAAAACGTAAAAATAAGATCACACAAAGTATTTTTAATAGAATATATTTTACAACAATTAGTACACAATTACAAAAATCTTACCCACTTTTCGATTTGAAAACTTTTAACACTAAAAGATTTTTTCGTACCTCAGGCACAAAATAGGTGCCTTTAGATAGCAGCCGACAGAAACTAAAAGCTATTTATTTGTTCACTTGAATAAAAATGGCGACCTTTTTTCCCATGGGCAAAAAAAACAGCTGGTCCCATGCGTTATTTCTGCCCATGGGAAAAAAGGCAGACATTTTCATACAAGTCGAACAAGTGACTGACTTTTTCTCCCTGTCGTCTGCGATCTGAAATCGCCACTTTTGTGCCTTTGGAATAAAAAATATGGTAAGTAACACGGGACTTAAAAGTTGCCAATTTATTTACGGTGATTTTTGTGTCACTCGTTACGGTCTCGGGGCGCCCTCGACCTCCACTCGTGTTACAATTTAAATATGTTTTTTGAGACATTTCTGGATAAAAATTTCAGCAGCAAACGCAAGCAGAGACGAAAGATATCCAAAAATAAGTGTGGCCATCATCAATTTACCAACACTGGACATAAGTGTAGTTGCTTCATAAAAAAGACTAGGAGCACTGCTTTTTGGAATAGACTTTGAAATATACATAGCGTCCCACTGATCACTCAGTCCAGATTGAACAAAATAAGAAACAACACGATCAAATCGATATTTATAAGGAGATCCTTCAGCTAAGTAGATTCCACTTGAAGCAATTCCAGCAATTTCATTTAAAATATACATTTTCATTTGCTTATCAACGTACTCCTTACTCTGCAATGTCCATTTCGCAAAAACTTCTCTGGTATTGTAGGAAATATTTTTATGAACCACCATGTACTCCAACCAATTATGAATTGTATCCGCAGTAATAATAGCAGTTCTCTGCATCTTCTCAAATGGATCACTATCATCTATGTCCTCATCCTTAATGGTAGCGGCAGCCACAACGTACGTCAAATTAGCATCAAGTACATCTTTAAAGTTTTCCATTTTACATTCTGATCTTATCTGCAATTGCATTTCTGATAGGGTAGTAAAGATGTAGGACGATTGCATAAAGAAGAAAAACAACATCGATAGCATTATTATCCGTTCAACTGCTATTTCCGGCATTTTTGGAATTGAAAGTCCCATAACTAATTGTGCTATATACATTATATTCCAATATTCATGATTGAAATTTAAATATTTTGCCATCAGTACAGGAAGAAGAAATAGGGAGAAAGTACCTACAATGAGCATCAGTTGACGTTTATTTATGGATAAAGAGGCTTCGCATGGCAATACTGGTACTAGAACAATAAATCTTAACATTGTTGTACCTTTTGCAATGGCGAGAAAATCATTTAGACACGAAAGGAAGACGGACCTTTGTAATCCTAGGAATTGTATTTCATTGTAGATTGTTTTATTTATCAGACCTGTGTTTTTATTTTTTTTGCAATTCACCAAATCCCAAGTGGTTGAATTTGAAATTACCAAATCCAGGGTAAAGTTTAGCTGCTCTGCTAGCACGGCACTCCAATGATAGTCTAATCCTCGAACATTTAGGACATGACCGGTAGAGTTTCGTTCGAGAAAGATGTAAGGTGGATTGTGAAAAATACCTGCTTTCAGTGGATATCCGTTAAGATTCCGCAACTTGTCAGGAAACAGAATTCCACTTTTTGATAATGTCCTCTTCCCAAATGTCCCTGTGAATGGATTGTAGTGATGAATTTTATCAAATTCGCGAATTTCACGACCTGAGGATTTTTCCCTAATCTCCACAATTGTCAAGTCCAAAAACTGCTTAGACCACATTTGTTGAAGGAATTCTTGATAAACTACGCTTTTTGATGATTTTGAAATAATTAGTATCTTTGGATACGTTTCCGGCTTTGTCAGATCTGGAACTACTCTAATGATGTTGTAAACTTTTGAAAAATCTTCAGTAGCACTTTTTTTCCAGACAATAATCAGCGTAGTTGTTGAAGCCGAAAGTAACCGCTCATTTTTCTCATTCATAAATGTTTTTAATTCCATAATTTTTGTTGATATTATTCGTGAAATTTTCGGGCCAATTTGATAGATTAGAGTGTTGTTAAAATCATTTTCGTACAATAATAAAACTTGATTGGTTTTAGCATCTTGTTTTAGGATTGTTGCTAAATTTTCAGGCCAAGTGTAATGTGATATTGAAATTCTTCCTTGTATTTCACCGACAATACAAAAAGTGGTAATCATTTTGTAAATAAACTTCATTTTGTTTATCTATCAGTACAATTTTAACAATTTTAACAATTTCAAAAGATTCTTGAATTAATTTCTGGAGAATTGAGTTGCACGCCGAAAAGATCCTAGTAGTCCAGGTGTACGTACAAAATCTTTGGTAGCCTCTAAGTTAATGCAGTCGTAACAATTTTTATGTAATATTACACTCTCATGTTAGTCATGCAATTCAAACATTCATGTCTAAATGACAATTGGCAAGGGAATCGATTTTCTTCTATTAGCTATGTTAGGATAATGATAGTAATCCTACGAATTGTATTATTTAATTTAGTTACATTTTTCTTTGTCTTACAATTTGTTAGATCCTAATTGTAAGCTTTTGAAACGAACAAATTCAAGGTAATATTTACATACCTTGACATTACGATTGGTGGGTGTCGAGCAAACAGACATTTGTTTTTTTGCCTCTTTAATCAAAGAAGTGAGAAAAAGGATAAAATTAAACTGTTTTAATTCTAGTTTTGACGACTTGCTCGCTTTTATCGACATCTTACAATCATTAAATGATTTTCGTAGTAATTCAAACTCTTAGGACTTGTCTGGAGTAAAACCATTACCTAGAGTTGAGAATCTTCTCGAAAAAATTTCACCAGCGAATGTGATAAGTGACAAGAAATATCCAAAAGCAAGAGTGCCAATCATCAATTTGCCAACATTGGAAGTAAGAGAGGTTGCTGCATAATAAAAATTGTTAAAATTCTGATCGGGAATAGACTTTGAAATATACTTTGCATTCCAGTGGTTACTGAGTCCGGATTGAATAAATAGATTAATAACATGAGCAAATCGATTTTTATAAGGAGAACCTTCCTCTAAGTATATTCCACTTGGCATAAATCCCATAATTTTGTCTAAAATATTAACTTTCATTTGCTTACCGGAATATCCTAATGCTTTTAAAGTCCATTGCGCCGCAACTTCCCTGGAATTGTAAGAAATATTTTTGTTGACGGCCATGTATTTAATCCAATTTTCAACTGTATCATTAGAAACAATAGAATTCCTTATCATTCTTTCGTATGCATCAATATTCTCACTTTCCTTTTGCTCAGTGACATTAATAACCACGACGTATGTCAAATTAGCATCGATAAAATCTTTCCATGTTTCCATTTTACGACAGTACTTTACGTTCAATTGCATTTCTGATAAAGTTGAAAAGATGTAGGTTGATTGCATAAAGTAGAAGAAAAACAACGTTATCATTATTATACTTTCTATGGATTTTTTCGGCATTTTTGGAATGGTAAATCCAACAACCATTTGTACTGCATACATCATTTTCCAATTTTCATGATCGAAATTAAAATATTTAGCTATTGATATAGGTACCAAAAATAGAGATAAAATAATTATAAGGGGAATCAGTTGTCTTGAATCTGTGTAGAATGTGGCCTTACATGGCATTATTGGAACAATAATAACGTGTCTAAAAGTATTCGCAACCTTTGAAATGGCTACAAAATTGTTTAAGCACGAACTGTAGACTGATTTTTGTAATCCAATGAATTGTATTTCATTGTCGATTAAATTTTTGAATAGGCCAACATTTTTAGTTTTCTCACAATTTACAAGTTCCCAATTGGAAGCATTTGAAATGAGGAGCTCTAGGGTAAAATTCAGGTGATTTGACATTAGGGTCATCCAATGATGGTCTGTACCTCGAACACTTAGGACATGACCACTGGAGTTGCTTTCCACAAAGATATAAGGTGGCTTGTGAAAAATGCCTGCTTTTAGCCGATATCCGTTCAAATTACGTAGTTTGTCAGGGAATAAAATACTTCTTTTTGATAATGACTTTCGAAAAATTATTCCAGTGAATGGATTGTAGTGATGTACTTTAGCAAATTCGCGAATTCTATTACCTGAGGTCTTTTCTGTAATCTCCAGGATTGTAATGTCCAGAAACTTTTTAGACCACATCTGTTGAAAGAATTTTTGATAAGTTGCAGGTTTGGTAACTTTTATCAAAATCAGTATCTTTGGACGCGTATCTGGTTCCGAAATTTGAGCAATTGATGTCGTAATATTATGAATCTTTGTTAAATTTTCATTAGCATTTTTGAATGAGACAATAAGAATCATGAGTTTCTGAGAAAATGGCAATTGTACCAGCATTTTGTCATTACTGGAGTTCACAATTCTTTCGAAGTCAATCACTTGTGTTAGTAGGATCCTTGAAATTTTTACCCCAATTTGATAAATTCCACTGTTGTTAAAATTGTTTTCGTACAATAACAATACTTGATTCGTTTTAGTATCATGTTTTAGGACTGTTGCTAAATTATCAGGCCAAGTGTAATGTGAGACTAAATTTTTTCCGTTGAGTCCACCAAGAGTGCAGAGAGTTACAATCATAATTTTCAAAATAAGCTTCATGTTGTTTAAATATCAGTTAAAGATTAAAGGATTCTGAAACAAACATTTTATCTTTCAAGAAACATAACTTTTCTAATTTAATATTCCTTTAAATAATTAAAATATTTGCACTTACTGATAGTGAAAAGTAGAAATCTGTTTTTATATGAAATGTGCGTATTACTTGTCTGAACACTTCTAAAGCACTACAAGTTTTGTGTTAGAAGTCAGTTTGAAAAGCAGTCGATTTATATTTTTTAGTAGTTTCAAATAATTATAGTGTTAAAGCCATAAGTGCGAATTAGTTTATCGCGATCTTCGTATCACTTCGCCTATCTCCGACTGCGTTCGGTGGAGCTCCGCGTGTGGGTTTGTGAGCGTCATGGTAAAAGAGGTTGATTGAAAGAAATTAAAATGCATACAAATAATTCTCAGTTCCAAGTCATTTCAATGACAAACTAATGTCATTTTTAAAATTCCGTGTTTTAATTTCTTTAGAGATAATTCATCTACCCACATTTATGTTCGCTGTCTGACAATAATGAGAAATAAACTCTTACTTGAATTTAAAACCCTTTTGGATAAGAATTTCAGCAGCAAACGCAAGAATAGAGAAAAAATATCCAAAAACAAGAGTGGCAATCATCAATATGCCTACTTTAGACGTCAGACAGGTTGCTTCATAATACATATTAGCGTTACTAGCACCAGGAATGGACTTTGAAATATACATATCAGACCACTTGTTACTGAGTCCGGATTGAATAAATAGATTAATAACATGAGTAAATCGATTTTTATAAGGAGAACCTTCCTCTAAGTATATTCCACTTGGCATGAATCCTAGAATTTGGTTTAAAAGATTAACTTTCATTTGCTCACCGGAATATCCTAATGCTTTTAAAATCCATTGCGCCGAAACTTCCCTGGTACTGTAGGATACATTTTTGTTACTGACTATGTACTTAATCCAATTTTCAATTGAATCGTCAGAAACAATAGAATTCCTCATCATCTTTTCATATGCATCAATATCCTCGCTTTCCTTTTCCTCAGTGAGATTTACACTCGCGACAAATGTCAAATTAGCATCGATCAATTCTTCCAATGTTTCCATTTTTCGATAGTACTCTACTTTCAATTGCATGTCTGATAAACTTGAAAAAATGTAGGTTGATTGCATAAAGTAGAAGAAAAACAACGTTATCATTATTATCCTTTCTATGGATTTTTTCGGCATTTTTGGAATGGCAAATCCAACAACCATTTGTACTGCATACATCATTTTCCAATTTTCATGATTGAAATTAAAATATTTAGCCATCAATACAGGTATCAGAAATAGAGACAAAATAATTATAATATGAATCAGTTGTCTTAAATTTGTGTACAATGTGATCTTATATGGCAATATTGGAGCCAAAGCAATGAATCTGAAAATATCGGTACCCTTTGAAATGGCGACAAAATTGTTTAAGCACGAACTGTAGACTGATTTTTGTAATCCAATGAATTGTATTTCATTGTCGATTAAATTTTTGAATAGGCCAACATTTTTAGTTTTCTCACAATTTTTCAGACCCCAATTGGAAGCATTTGAAATGAGTAACTCTAGTGTAAAATTTAAGTGATTTGACATTAGGGTCATCCAATGATGGTCTGTACCTCGAACACTTAGGACATGACCACTGGAGTTGCGTTCCAGAAAGATATAAGGTGGATAGTGGAAAATGCCTGCAATCAGCCGATATCCGTTCAAATTACGTAGTTTGTCAGGAAATAAAATACTTCTTTTTGATAATGACTTTCGAAAAATTATTCCAGTGAATGGATTGTAGTGATGTACTTTAGCAAGTTCGCAAATTTTATTACCTGAGGACTTTTCTGTAATCTCCAGGATTGTAATGTCCAGAAACTTTTTAGACCACATCTGTTGAAAGAATTTTTGATAAGTTGCAGGTTTGGTAACTTTTATCAAAATCAGTATCTTTGGACGCGTATCTGGTTCCGAAATTTGAGCAATTGATGTCGTAATATTTTGAATCTTTGTTAAATTTTCATTACTATTTCTGAACGAGACAATAAGAATCATGAGTTTCTGGGGAAATGGCAATTGTACCAGCATTTGATGATTACTGGAGTTCACAATTCCTCTAAAGTCAATCGCCTGTGTTAGTAGGATTCGTGAAATTTTTACCCAAATTTGATAAATTCCTATGTTGTTAAAATCATTTTCGTACAATACCAATACTTGATTCGTTTTCGTATCATGCTTTAGGACTGTTACTAAATTATCAGGCCAAGTGTAATGTGAGACTAAATTTTTTCCGTTGAGTCCACCAACAGTGCAGAGAGTTAGAATCATAATTTTCAAAATAATCTTCATGTTGTTTATTTAGCAGTTGAAAATAAAAAAAAATTCTGAAACAAAAATTTTATCTGTCTAGAAACATAATTTTTTTAATTTTATTGAGTAGTGTCTTACATAATTAAAATATTTGCACTTACTGATAATGATAAGTAGAAATGTGTTTCCTACGGAATGGGATTCTATACTAGTCTGACCACTTCTAAAGCACTACAAATTTTCTGTTTGAAGTCCTTATGAAAATCAATCGATTTATATTTTTTTGTACTTTCAAATAATGATAGTGATTTTAAATCTTTGATTGCTATTTTGTACGACTCTGATTCTTAGAAAAGTGCTAGGGGAGAGTAATGTAAATGTAAAATAAACAATGTGTTTTCAATTCAATATATTTCACATGTATTAGTATACTAGAAACAATATACATAGATACGTAGATTTTACATATTGATAAAAGTAAATAAAGAAGTTGAAAATTCGCTGTCTGACAATAATGAGAAATGAACTGTTAAATGGATGTAAATCCTTTTTCAATAAGAAATAAGAATTTCTTTGTGCTACAATTTGTCACATCCTAACTGTAAGCATTTGAAATGGCCAAATGATAGAGAATGTTTACTTACCTTGACATCAGGATTAAGTAATGGGAGTCGATTAAATAGATGATACTTGTTTTTCGTTTTCTTCAATAAATGAAGCGGG
This sequence comes from Leptopilina heterotoma, assembly GCF_015476425.1. Classification (NCBI taxonomy): domain Eukaryota; kingdom Metazoa; phylum Arthropoda; class Insecta; order Hymenoptera; family Figitidae; genus Leptopilina; species Leptopilina heterotoma. The sequence goes on from NW_025110812.1 coordinate 566,158, forward strand.
GAAAAAAACTCCACTATTTTAATTCTTATTTTGATGATTGGCTCGATTATATCGACATCATACAATCATCCAATGATTTTAGAAGTAATTTGAACTGTTAGGACCTGTCTTGAATAAATCCATTATGTAGACTTGAGAACTTCTCGAAGAAATTTCACCAGCAAATGTGACAAGTGAGAAGAAATATAGAAAAACAAGAGTGACAATCATTAATTTGCCAACATTGGACGTAAGAGAGGTTGCTGCATAATAACAATTGTTAAAATTCTGATCAGAAATAGTCTTTTAGTCCATATTAGATCCACCATTTTGGGTTTTAGAAAAAGAACTTTAGATTCGTAATCAGTGATCCAGAAAACCCCCAAGTAACTACTTTCACGCGAATTCGATCAATTTAATCAAATTTGTCCTCCATTTTGGATCCGCCATTTTGAATTTTAAAAAAAGGACATCAGATTCGTAATCAGCGACCACGAAAACCCCCGAGGAAAGACTTTCTAGCGATTTTGATCAACTCTTAAAAATTCGTCCGCCATATTGGATGCCCCATTTTGAATTTTCAAAAACTAACATCAGATTCGTAATCAGCGCCCCAAAAACACAACAATTACAAGTTTCTAACTACACCGATTAATATTTAGTTTTTACATCCGCCATATTGGATCCGCCATTTTGAATTTGAAAAACTAACATCTCTATGAAAAGCAGACCTTATTGGCAAACTAATCAAAGAAATATTTTCTAAAGAATTACGCCATAAAAAACAAAAAATGGTACGTTATTACATGAGCTAAATATTTATTAATTGAAACGTAAAAATAAGATCAGACAAAGTATTTTGAATAGAATATATTTTACAACAATTAGTGTACAATTACAAAAATCTTATCCACTTGTCCATTTAAATACTTTAAACATTAAAAAATTTTTTATATTACGATACGATTTTTGAGACATTTATGGATAAAAATTTCAGCAGCAAACGCAAGCAGAGACGAAAGATATCCAAAAATAAGTGTAGCCATCATCAATTTACCAACACTGGACATAAGTGTAGTTGCTTCATAAAAAAGACTAGGAACACTGCTTTTAGGAATAGACTTTGAAATATACATAGCATCCCACTGATTACTGAGTCCAGATTGTACAAAATAAGAAACAACACGATCAAATCGATATTTATAAGGAGAACCTTCAGCTAAGTAGATTCCACTTGAAGCAATTCCAGCAATTTCGTTTAAAATATAAATTTTCATTTGTTTATCAACGTACTCCTTCCCCTGCAATGTCCATTTCGCAAAAACTTCTCTGGTATTGTAGGAAATATTTTTATGAACCACCATGTACTCCAACCAATTATGAATTGTATCCGCAGTAATAATAGCAGTTCTCTGCATCTTCTCAAATGGATCACTATCATCTATGTCCTCATCCTTAATGGTAGCGGCAGCCACAACGTACGTCAAATTAGCATCAAGTACATCTTTAAAGTTTTCCATTTTACATTCTGATCTTATCTGCAATTGCATTTCTGATAGGGTAGTAAAGATGTAGGACGATTGCATAAAGAAAAAAAACAACATCGATAGCATTATTATCCGTTCTATTGTTATTTCCGGCATTTTTGGAATTGAAAGTCCCATAACTAATTGTGCTATATACATTATATTCCAATATTCATGATTGAAATTTAAATATTTTGCCATCAGTACAGGAAGGAGAAATAGGGAGAAGGTACTTACAATGAGCATCAGTTGACGTTTATTAACGGACAAAGAGGCTTCGCATGGCAATATTGGTACTAGAACAATAAATCTTAACATTGTCGTACCTTTTGCAATGGCGACAAAATCATTTAGACACGAAAGGAAGACGGACCTTTGTAATCCTAGGAATTGTATTTCATTGTGGATTGTTTTATTTATCAGACCTGTGTTTTTATTTTTTTTGCAACTCACCAGATCCCAAGTGGTTGAATTTGAAAATACCAAATCCAGGGTAAAGTTTAGATGCTCTGATATTACGATAATCCAATGATAGTCTATACCTCGAACACTAAGGATATGACCGGTGGAGTTGCGTTCAATGAAGATGTAGGGTGGAAAGTGAAAAATTCCAGCTTTCAGTGGATATCCGTTTAGATTCCTCAACTTGTCAGGAAACAGAATTCCACTTTTTGATAATGTCCTCTTCTCAAATGTCTCTGTGAATGGATTGTAGTGATGAATTTTAGCAAATTCGCGAATTTCACGACCTGAGGATTTTCCCCTAATCTCCACAATTGTCAAGTCCAAAAACTGCTTAGACCACATTTGTTGAAGGAATTCTTGATAAACTACGCTATTTGATGATTTTGTTACAATCAGTATCTTTGGATACGTTTCCGGCTTTGTTAGATCTGCAACTATCCTAACGATGTTGTCAATTTTTGAAAAATCTTCAGTAGCACTTTTTTTCCAGACAATAATCAGCGTTGTTGTTGAAGCCGAAAGTAACCGCTCATTTTTCTCATTCATAAATGTTTTTAATTCTATAATTTTTGTTGATATTATTCGTGAAATTTTCGGGCCAATTTGATAAATTAGAGTGTTGTTAAAATCATTTTCGTACAATAATAAAACTTGATTGGTTTTAGTATTTTGTTTTAGGATTTTTACTAAATTTTCAGGCCAAGTGTAATGTGACATTAAAATTCTTCCTTGTATTTCACCGAGAATACAAAAAGTGGTAATAATTTTGTAAATAAACTTCATTTTGTTTATCTATCAGTACAATTTTAACAATTTTAACAATTTCAAAAGATTCTTGAATTAATTTCTGGAGAATTTAATTGCACGCCGAAAAGATTCTAGTAGTCCAGGTGTACGTACAAAAACTTTTTGTAGCCTCTAAGTTAATGCAGTCATAACAATTTTCATGTAATATTACACTCTCATGTTAGTCATGCAATTCAAACATTCATGTCTAAATAACAATTGGCAAAGGAATCGATTTTCTTCTATTATCTATGTTAGGATAATGATAGTAATCCTGGGAATTGTATTATTTAATTTAGTAACATTTTTCTTTGTTTTACAATTTGTTAGATAGCTTTTGAAACCAACAAATTCAAGGTAATGTTTACATACCTTGACATTACGATTGGTGGGTGTCGAACAAATATTTAAAAGCAAGAGTGACAATCATCAATTTGCTAACATTGGAAGTAAGAGAGGTTGCTGCATAATTAAAATTGTTAAAATTCTGATCAGGAATAGTCTTTGAAATATACCTTGCATCCCAGTGGTTACTGAGTCCGGATTGAACAAACAGATTTATAACACGATCAAATCGATTTTTGTAAGGAGAACCTTTCTCTAAGAATATTCCACTTGGCGTATATCTTATCATTTCGTCTAAAACATTTACTTTCAGTTTCTTACCGGTATATCCTAATGATTGAAAAGTCCATCGCGCCAAAACGTCCCTGGTACAGTAGGAAATATTTTTATTGACAACCATGTATTCAATACAATTTTTAATTGTATCATCAGAAGAAATAGCATTCCTTATTCCGTTTAGATCAAAGGTTTCCCTTAGCTTCTTGACATTGAAATTTGTGACGAATGTCAAATTAGCATCTATCAAATCATTCAAAGTTTCTATTTTACGATAGTACTTTTCGTTCAATTGCATTTCTGATAGTGTTGAAAAGATGTAGGTTGATTGCATAAAGTAGAAGAAAAACAACGTTATCATTATTGTCCTTTCTAAGGATTTTTTAGGCATTTTTAAAATAGGGAATCCAACAACCATTTGTATTGCATACATCATTTTCCAATTTTCATGATTGAAATTAAAATATTTAGCCAACGATTCTTGAAAATTTACTGTAGTAGTCAAGGACATCCGCAAGGAAATCCTTGCTTGATTCTTTATCTAATGGGTCATTATATAAGTCCAATCTTTATGCGCCTCCACTTTTGCAACCTATCTTCTTTTTTCTGTTCTTGACTTCAGAGTTTCATTCATGGTAGTGGATATCTATTGGAAAGTATAAAAAATAACAAAAGCAGAAATGTTTTTTATTGATTGCTTTATTATTACCACAATTGTTACAAAAAATCTCATGTTTGCCGTTGATTCAAAAATTTAGGTCATTTGACAAAGGAATCAATTTTCAGTTACCTTTGTTCAATTCAAAAATTTACTATACTTACTAGTAAAATAGTAAAAAATTGAAATTGACATTTCAAAGTTAGAGCATGATATTAAGGTAGTAGTCGCGCTGCTGGCTCTGGCCAAAGGTTTACCGGGCCGCTTACTAGAGTGGGGCAGTGAGAGTGAGAGAGACAGTTTAACTCCCTACTCTATTCGTTCGTATGAAAATTCGTATAATTTAGTTATTTTTTTAACTTTCTGTCAATATATTTATAGTTTGGTGCGGTAAAAAAATGTCATGTTTTTTCTATTCATTTGTTTCATCTAATTGAATACTTTGGTAGTTTTATTTCAAAATTTGACGATTAGTTATATAAATAATTATTAAACAAAATTAATACATGCATTGGGTGCTCCCTCCATACAAAATGTATGAACTTTGAATTCATTTTTTGAAGCTTTGAAACGGTCAAAATTAATGAAATTGGTCTCATTCTGTAGATAAATACTTCAGGAATAAGTATGCAAAATTTAAAAAAAATCTGACGAAAACCATTTTACGCGACTAATACCTTAATTCCGAATAAATCAGTTTTAAGAAATGTGATTGGTATGTGGGATGCGAACAAACAAGTTAGTCCGAGAAGAATCTTCTCCTCTCAATTTGAGATACATCTTGATAAACATTTCCGCTCCAAAAGCAAGAAGTGAAGAAGAATATCCAAAAACGAGTGTGACTATAATCAATTTCCCAATTTTTGACGACATTGATTCCGCCATATAATACAGATCAGAATGACCGCGATGCTGAACTGGCTTTGAAATATACATATCATCCCACTTGTCAGTGAGACCAGCTTGAACAAAAAAAGAAACAGCACGATCAAATCGATTCTTGTAAGGAGAACTTTCTGCCAGGTATATTCCACTTGGTAGTAATGCAGCAATTTCCTTGATAATCTGCACTTTCACTTGTTCATTATTATTTCTCCTTTTCTGAAATGTCCATAGAGCCAAAATTTCTCTTGTACTGTAGGAAATGTTTTTATGAACACCCATGAATTCAATCCAATTCTCAAGTGTATTATGAGAGACAATTGCATTTTTCATCACCTGTTCGTAAGCATCAGTTTCATCATATTCCTTCTGCGAGGTATTTACACCTGTGACGTATGTTAAATTAGCATCGAGTAAATCTCTAAATGTTTCCACGTGACGTAAAGATTTCTTATGCAATTGCATTTCGGATAGAAAAGTAAAAATGTAGGACGATTGCAGAAAGTAAAAGAACAACATCGACATTAATGTTATTCTCTCTACTGTTACATCCGGCATTTTTGGAATTGGAAAACCCAATACCATTTGTACAGTATACATTAATTTCCAATTTCGATTATTAAAATTAAAATACTTGGCTACCAACAATGGTATCAAAAATAGTGACATTATACTTATTATGTGAAGCAGTTGCTTTATATTTTTAGAAACTGTCACTTCCAATGGTAAAACTGGTGCCAAAACGATGAATCTTATGAGACTTGTACCCTTTGATATGGAGACAAAATTATTTAGACATGATAGAAAGACTGATTTTTGAACTCCAATGAATTGTATTTCATTGTATATTAATTTTCTGTAATTGCCGACATTCTTCTCCCGGGAACATTTCACCGGATCCCAGTTGGTATTATTCGAGATCATCAACTTTAGGGAGAAATTTAAATACTTTGACATTGCGATCGTCCATTCATAGTCTGGTCCTTTGATGCTTATAATATGACCGGTAGAGTTCCGTTCAACCGAAAGGTAAGGTGGATAGTGGAACAAACCAACTTTTAACTGATATCTATTTAAATTCCTCAGCTTGTTAGGAAATAGAATTCTAACTTTTGATAATTTTTGCTTAACATAAGACTGCGTGAATGGATTGTAGTGATGAATTTTAGCAAATTCGCGAATTTCACCACCTGAAGATTTTTCCCTAATCTCCACAATTGTCAAGTCCAAAAACTGTTTAGACCACATTTGTTGAAAGAACTTTTGATAAACGACGCTTTTTGATGTTTTCGTTACAATTAGTATCTTTGGATATGTTTCCGGTCTTGTCAGATCTGCAACTATGCTAATGATGCTTGAAATTTTTGAAAAATCTTCAGTAGCACTTTTCTTCCAGACAATTACAAGCATTGTTGTTTCTGGTAAATGTAATCGCTCACCTTTTACCTGATTCATACTTTTAAAATCATTAACTTTTGTTGTTATCATTCGCGTAATTTTTGGTCCAAGTTGGTAAATTCCACTGTTGTTAAAATCATTTTCGTACAATAATAAAATTTGATTCGTTTTCGTATCTTGTTTTAGGATTTTTACTAAATTTTCAGGCCAAGTGTAATGTGACACTAAAGTTCTTCCATGTATGCCACCGAGCATATAAAGAGTGGTAATAATTTTGTAAATAAACTTCATTTAGTTTGTTTATCAGCAGAAGTTGAAACTATTAATGAATTAATTTCCGACGAACTTACTTTCACTATTATAATAAAGTAGTATTTACCATTATTTACAGTTATTTAAAATTACTTGTAATTATTTACAATTATTTGCAATGAGAAAGAATTGTGAGGATTCCTTTAAATTGATATCATTTCTCTACAAACAGTTTTCATGTACTGTTGTCATGACATTCAAACATTTATATTTGAATGTCAGTCAGCAAAGGAATCGATTTTTTCTCTAGTGGTTATATTGAGGATAATGATAGTAATTCTCTTCTTTCTCGTATTGTACATTTTCGATTTGTTTTATCCTGGAACAATGGCTACCAAAGGAAGAAGGAATATTTTTGAAAAATTTACAGCTAACTTGATGACAATTTTTCAGAAATTTATAGTTGGAATGATTGAATGATTTGGAAATAAAACACGAGAGAGATAAGAAGGTAAATTATTTCAAGTAAATTAACACTTTATTAAACAGTTAAAAAGATTAACATTAACAGCGTAGATTTATGAAACAGACCTGAGATGAACAATGTGCACAATAATTTCAGCAATAAATGCAAGAAGAGAGAAAAAATATCCAAAAACAAGTATTGTAATCATCAATTTTCCAACTTTGGACCCAATTGATGTGGCTTCATAAAAAAGATTAGTATTCACATGTTCGGGAATCGGCTTTGATATATACATGGCATCCCACTGGCTACTGAGACCAGACTGAATGAAAAGAGAAATAATCCGATGAAAACGATTTTTGTACGGAGAACATTCTGAAAGGAAAATTCCACTTGGTAATAATGCAGCAATTTCTTTGATAATATTCACTTTCAACGGTCCATCGTTATGTCCCCTTTTCTGAAATGTCCATAGTGCCAAAATTTCTCTTGTACTGTAGGAAATATTTTTATGAATTCCCATAAATTTAATCCAATTCTCAAGTGTATTATGAGAAACAATTGCTCTCTTTAAAACTTGTTCGTAAGCATCATTCTCGTCATATTCCTTCTGCGTTGTATTTGCAACCGAAACGTATGTTAAATTAGCGTCTAGAATATCTTGAAATGTTTCCATTTTACGAAAATATTTCATTTGCAATTGCATTTCGGAGAGAAAAGTAAAAATGTAGGACGATTGCAAAAAGTAGAAGAACATCAGTGATGTCATTATTATTTTCTCTATTGTTTTCTCTGACAATTTTGGCGTTGAAAATCCAAGTACCATTTGAATAGAGTACATGATATTCCAGTTTTCTTTGTTGAAATTGAAATATTTGGCTAATAGGACAGGCATCAGGAATAGTAGAAAAATACTTGAGATTTTAACCAGTTGCCATATGTTTGTCATTACTGTTATTTGCACAGGTAATATTGGTGCCAGTACGATGAATCTTATTAGATTCGTACCTCTTGCGACGGCAACGAAATTGTTTAGACATGAGACATAGTATGCTTTTTGTAGTGCTATGAATTGAATTTCATTGTGAATTGTTTTATTCAAGTTGCCGACATTTTTCTCCTTGATACATTTTATTGGGTCCCAATTGGTAGTATTTGAGATGATCAACTCTAAGGAGAAGTTTAGATGCTCTGACATCACGATCATCCAGTGATAGTCTGGTCCTTTGATGTTTATAACATGTCCGGATGAGTTGCGTTGAATAAGAACGTAAGGAGGATAGTGAAACAAGCCAGCTTTCAACTGATATCCATTTAAATTATGCAGCTTGTCAGGAAATAGAACTCTGACTTCCGATAACTTTTTCTTAACATAAGCTTGCGTGAATGGATTGTAATGATGTATTTTAGCAACATCGGTTTGAATTTCAATGATCGTGACATGCAAAAACTGTTTAGACCACATCTGTTGAAGGAATTCTTGATAATTTAAGCGTTTCGGAGTTTTTATTATGATCAGTACCTTTGGAAGTGTTTCCGGTTTGCATAGATCGAGAACTGTGTTCATGATATCGTAAATCTCTGATAAGTCTTGATTACCATTTCTGGGCCAAACAATAATTAGTGTCGTTGTTTCAGGTAACAGTAGATGATCCTTTTTGATGACAAGATTCTCAAAGTCCACAATTTCCGTTGGTAAGATTCGTGATATTTTTGGAGCAATTTTATAAATTCCAGTGTTATTAAAATTGTTTTTGTACAATAGAAGCAGTTGATTCGTTTTAGTATCGTGTTTTAGGATTTTTACTAAATTGTCAGGCCAAGTGTTGTGTGACACTAAAGTTTTTCCGTAGATTCCACCGAGAGTGGAGAGAATTAAAATCAGTAATTTGTAATTAAGATTCATGTTGTATTAGAAAGAGATTAAAGAATTCTTGAATTTTAGTTTGACCTTGTTTATCTAGTTGTAGTCCATGTACGAATAAAAACTTTGGTATCTTATTGTTAACAATATAACTACTGTTAATGTAGTCACAACAATTTTCATGTAATATTACACTATCATGTTAGTCATGCAATTCAAACATTCATGTCTAAATGTCAATTGGCTAGGGAATCGATTTTTTTCTATTAGCTATGTTCTGGATGATGATAGTAATTTTATTACCTTCTTAAAAAGGTTACAGGTCTAAATGTCATTCGTAATAACCACCTTCCACTGTAATGTTGAGTCCATTGATAGTAATATTAAACTTCACATTGTATTTCCTAATGCTATTTGCTTCTGTAACATTTGCCAGCAAATATTCCTCGTCATCATTTTCAAAACTGCAAGAACATGTCATTAGTGAACGTATCATTTTACAGCTGGTAATTTTCAAAACCAGAAATTATTTATTTACTGATAAGTTACGAAATGATGTAAAAAATAAATGTTAAAAAATTTATTAATTTTCTCTGAAATTTTAAATATAAATTCCACCAACCTCTCTATGGATATTAACAGCAATCCCATCTACATATCATCCATACAATTTGTTTCCTTTTTAAAAAAAAAATCAAATGAATGTTACTGCAATTGGAAATTTTTTATGAATCACTTAAGCAGAGCAATGTTAAATATTCTCTCTCTCTTTTTTTTTTATAGTGGCGCTAATGGAACGAACAAAAGAAGAACGCACATTTCGAGGGTGTGTGGTGACTCTCCATGTAGTTTTTACATTTCCACGATTGAACTTCCGAAAAGGATCCCTAAAATTTTTAATTATCAAAAAAGCGCGAGTATAATCTGCTGCTGCAAAAAAATATAATACCTACTATATATATATATATATGTAAGCACAATGAAAAGCACGTTCAATGTGCTATGGATATAAAAAAAGCGACGAAATCAATGGTTTTTAAGCGAAGTTAAAATTCTATTGGAACATGCAATATCAGTGTTCATTTTTTGTTTTAACTTGCAGACAGAAAAAGACCCCTGGGCAAGCCTCTGGCGTGGGAAAATAATTTTTAAAAATTATAAACGAATTTCTTTTGATGAGGAAAAAATTTATTATTTGCGCCGTTGGTATAATTTTAAATTGAAAATAAAAAAAAAAGTGATGGTGAAAAAAAATATATGTATATATGAATACGCCGCGGGTTTTAATATGTATCCTGTGTGGAAAAGCGAACAGTAAAGACGAGCGTTAATCCCGAGATAAGTATTATTTAAGAGCGACGGCCAGTGACAAGTCAATTTAATTTATATACCCATCCGGTGCTTTCGCGGAGGCGCTCGTGCTCAGAAATATACATGTACCACTAAATATCACCAAGGGGAACGTTTACGAGTCGCACTACCGGAACTCTGGAGACGTTCCAACTCTCGAAAAGAAATTGTCGTGTCGGTATCATCATCAGCATCATCATCATCATCATCATCATAGTCGGCGTCGTCCCATAAGACCACAATTGGGGGGAAATTTCTCATTCCTCTTATTTTCTTTATTGAGTTTTCTTTTTTTGAACAACCATCACCAATGAATTGATTATACTGATTTTTAGATCTTGTGATGTCTCATGTGTTTCGAAATCTGGGGGTTGATTCTGTAACTTTTTCACTTTCCACTCCTACATTTACTTCAAACTCATACTTTCAACTTTTACTTCCGAATGTCCATAGTTCCACGTTTTTTTTTTTTTGGACAGATTTTTATTCTCTCATTCATAATGAATTTTTTAATTTTTTAACTTTTTTCACTTTCACTTTGATAGATTTTTATTTTCACTTTAGTTTTCACTTTGACGAATTTTATTTTCATTTTCACCTTTGAACAATCGACATCCATTTTTTTTGTTAAGAAAATTAGTTTTATCAATTAGTGTAATAATTTTTTTTTTTATTAAATATTTTTTCCTTGGCAAAACACAGTATTTTGGGAATATTCCAAAACTTTACCAATCAAGTAAACTATACTAAATTAATGCATCAATATTCACATATTCTGTGCACACGATCATATAATATATACTTCCAATTATATTGGTTGATTAATAAATCATCAAGTATATATATGGCAAATTTCCCACTTGGTTTGCACTTCTAAATATACGAAATTGAGAAAATAGAATTTTTAAATATTTATACAAAATTTATTGATATCTACTAAAATAATCTTTCTAAGTGTAATTATTCCGGTGATAATGATCGTCCTATTATATACCGGAAGTATGGTGTGTGTTTCGCCACGCAATCGATTCCTTAATAAATTTTGCAAAGGGTTGCCCTCGTGAAAGGCTCGAGAATGCAAATTTTAGGTAAAGCTTCGGTATACAGTCCCGGCAGTAATTATGTTTAAGGGTGTCTGGGGTGCTTGAGCCAAGCATCCGGAGGAGGAGCATTCACGTCAAATTATATATATATATATATATATATTATATTCCAAACCCCTTATCGAGGAAATATTTCTTATCAATAAGAATACTTTAATTGAATATTAATTAATTTAATAAAATATTGATATACTTAACTTTAAAATGACAAAAAATAAAATTAAATATTTTCATAGAAACAATTTTTAGTCCGTAGTTCCTAACGGCCCCCATAGGGGCCGTTACGTTACTTTCTAACAATAATAATAATTTTAATAAAATATTCAACATATACTTAACTTTAAAATGACAAAAAATAAAATTAAATATTTTCATAGAAACAATTTTTAGTCCGTAGTTCCTAACGGCCCCCATAGGGGCCGTTACGTTACTTTCTAACAATGATAATAATTTTAATAAAATATTAAACATATATTTTAAAATTACAAAAAATGAAATATTTTTATAGAAACAATTTTTAGTCCGTAGTTTCTAACGGCCCCCATAGGGGCCGTTAGGAACTATGGACTAAAAATTGTTTCTATAAAAATATTTCATTTTTAATGTAATGACCCCTATGGGGACCTTTAGGAACAATGGACTAAAAATTATTTCTATGAAAATATTTCATTTTTAACGTAACGGTCCCTATGGGGGGACGTTAGGAACTATATAAATATATAAAAAAATTTTTTTAAATAAATATATATATATACGATTTTTTACACATACAGAAAGTGTAGACGCATATATAGTGAATTGAAATTGTCACTCGCAGCTGTGACAACACCAACGACCCACGTTGATGTAGGAGAATAGCCGTGGAACGAGAATAACACCAGGTAACAGCCATAGCAACAGAAACAGTAACAGAAGTCACTTAGTCATTTGTAGAGTATGATTGTTGTTTGATTGCAAAGGTTGGATTCCTTTTATTTTAAAAATATTTTTTTCCAATAATTTAAAAAGAATGATATTCAAAAAAAAAATTTCATTTCATTCCCCTTCATCTACAATATTTTCCATTATTTTTGAAATATCCATTTTTTATTTTTATTTCAAATTAAAAAAGAATTACAATCGATTTGAATTTTCAGGTTGTTATACTATTATATTATTATTATTATATTATTATTAATATTATTATTGTTTTTATTAACTACAATTTTTTTTAACAATAATGCTACTTTTTTAGATTTTTTTTCATTCAATTACTTATTTATCGCCTGTGTTTTGTTTCAATGTTGAATAATTTAATTCTTTTTTATCACAAATATAATACAAAAAACGATAAATATAATATTTATATGTATATGGCGAAGTTTATTCTCTCGTGCTACTTTATTGTGTAGGTGTTACAGATTGGGAGTAAAAATTGTTTTTTTTTTTTTCTATTTTATATTCAAGAGAAAAAAATATGTAGAATATGAATTATTTTATTTCTCGAAAAAACTTTTACTGTTTGGTAAATAATGCAGAGAGTGTGTGTATTTAAAAAAAAAATACGATGTGTTTATTTTTGGATATAAAAAAAAGATGATAATCGATTTTGTTTCTCTTTTGAAAAATTAAAATTTTTTATTATTTATGTTCATTTAAATAAAATTCTCCTAAATGTCAAAAAAATGTGTGATATAATGACATTCATGTTTTTTATTTCACTGTATTTTGAGTGTATAATGAAATACTGTTTTTTTTATATTTTTTAGATCGTAAAATTTGTATTTTCTTTTTTTTAATTAAACAATATTGGAAGTAATTGAAAATATTTTTTTTCCATTACCATTTTTTTGTTTTTTGTTTTTTATTAACATTATTTATTTGTTTTTCTCCAGTTTTCTATTTTTATTGGGGTATGTTTGATAAAATTATTTCAAAAATTTCCATTTCGGTTATTTTATTTACACTGTGAAAAATGTAGTTGAAAACATAGTTTTATTTACATGAAAATAGTTTTTTATTTGTTCTATATTCAACAATATATTTTTTTAATTTGAAAAAAATTCAAAATTACAATTTTTTTTTTTAATATTTGAAAGAAATGTTTAGTAAAATTTTGACAATAATGCGAGCAATAATAATGTTGACTAATTTCCAATGAAGAAAGGTAAGAATATTGCTTATCTCATTATACGAAGAAATATTGAATATCTTCTGAAGGTAATGAAGAATAAAGCCACACGATCCATTCACAGTGGGATATGGCTTTTATACTATTTCCAGTTAGAGAATATTAAATTTAGAAGAAGAGAAAAGAAAAAGTATCACGATTTCCTAATCAAAAAACAATACATCCCTTTTTGTTGTATGAAAACACCTCGCGATGATATCTTTTTCTGCTGAAGAATCACTTCTCATTCTTATTCCCGTCACACATTTTATTCGCTTGCAACATATGCTTCTTTCAAACCCACTATACATTTCAGAATATATTATAATATAAAAAAAATTTTTATGTATATACATATTGATCATATTTTTACGATTGTTTTATTTAAATATATAAAGCATATTAAATATAAATGTATTACACAATTTTTACAGTTTTTTTCCCATAGTATTAATTTATGACTATAGAATTTAATACAAAAATTAAAGTGAAGAGAAAAAGATTCTAAAAAAAAATGTTAAACTGACACTAAGAATTTAATTATTTTTATTATAGAAAAAAAGATTTATTTATACATTACATAAAATGTTTAGGTTTAAATTTTGTTTTTAAAATAAAATTTGTGAAAGGAACACACAAGTAGCATGCAATATTACAGAAATTCTAAATAGTAAAATGTTTTCTCTTTTAGTTAAACATAACTAATTACAAATCAAAATTGCTTCGCTCCATAAATCTGAATAAGCAAGACTTTTTCATATTAAATGTCAAACGCATGTTTAAAGGCTCAAGATATACTTTATATGATTCTCAAAGCGTAACATATTAAATAATTCTGCCATTAAAAAATTCTTAAAGGATTCTTCCAAAAACGTTAGGTCATTAATTTTAGTTCAATTGCGACAATTAGGATCTTAAATATTTGCTGATGGCAATTTCAGCAGCAAAAGCAAGATGTGCACATCCATATCCAAAAGGAAGAGTGACAATCATCAATTTGCCAACATTAGAACACAAGGACAATTCTTGAAAAAAATGTTCAGCATGATTCGGTTTAAAATTTATCTTCGGAATATACATCGCATCCAATTTGCTACTAAAACCAGATTCCATGAAAACAGATAAAACACGATCAAATCGATTCTTGTAAGGTGAACCCTCTTCGATATATATTCCACCAGGCCACACACCTAAAATTTCTATTAAAATTTTATCTCCATTTTTTTGTCGTCATATTTTCTCGTTTCTAAAATTAATGCAACTAAATCTTGTCTGGTAAAAGTCATAAAACTTTCATCACTGTTTGTCAAATAATCAATCCTATATGGATAAGACGAAGCGTTATCCAAAAACAAAAATGCTACTGTTTATCATTTAATTTTTATCAATGCGTTTATTTTTAATTCAATTGCAAGGGTCTTTACCAACTAGAAAATACTTATATAGATTTGGAAGTGATTTTTAAATATTTGGAAACAAGAATTTCAGCTGTAAAAATAAGAAGTGAACATAAAAAACCACAACAAAAAGTGACAATCATCAGTACGCCAACCTTCGAAGTCAATGATGATTCCTGATGAAATAATTCGGACAAATCCACCGAAACAATTGACTTTGAAATATGAGAATTCCACTTGTTACTGAGACCAGATTCTATAAATATTGTCATAACACGATCGAATTTATTTTTGTAAGGAGAAGCTTCTTCGAAATATATTCCACTCGGCCATAAACCCGAAATTTCATCAATTATCTTCACATTCGTTTTTCCATTGTCATTTTTTCTAGTTTGTAGACTTAAAAGTCCCACTTCTTCTCTGCACACATAACTAATATTTTTATAAAGAATTAAGAAATCCATCCACTTATCAATCGAATCCTGAGTGAGAATTGCATTTGCCATCATTTTTTCATACGGATCATCATAATCAACTTTACCTTCCTCTGTTGTATTTCCAGTTGTGACAATTCTCAAATCTGCGTCCATTAAATCTTGAAATGTTTCAAAATTTTGAAAAGACTTTTTTTGCATTTGCATATCTGATAGAGTTGTAAAAATGTAGGACGATTGTAGCATGTAGAAGAATAGCAACGATAGAAAAATTAATCTTTCATTTGATTTCCCTGGCATTTTTGGTGTACAAAAGCCCAGGACCATTTGAACAGCGTACATCGTTGTCCAGTATTGAGGATCAAATTCAAAGTATTTGGCTAAAAATAAAGGCAACAAAAACAAAGTGAGGATAAACATAATGTTAATTATATGCAATTCTCTTGTGACAATAGCGTCTTCAATTGGTAAAATTGGCACCATTGCAACAAATCTAAACATTTTGGTACCTTTCGAAATTGCTACAAAGTCATTGAAGCATGTTTCGAAGATTGCTGCCTGAATCGCAATGAATTGTATTTGATTATGAATTGTCATATTCATAATGCCTGCATTTTTATTTTTTTGACAATCGATCGCATCCCAGTTGGAAGTATTTGAAATAATTAATTTTAAGGAGAAGTTTAGGTGCTGTGACATTACTGTCATCAAATCAAAATCTGGTCCAGATACTTTTGTAACATCTCCAGTTGAGTTCCGTTTAATGAAGATATAGGGTGGATAATGAAAGATTCCAGCTTTCATTTCGTATCCATTTAAATTTTTCAACTTGTCAGGAAACAGAGCTTTACTTTTTGATAATGTCCTCTTATCAAATGACCCTGTGAATGGATTGTAGTGATGCAATTTAACAACTTCGCGAAGCATTTCTTTAATCTCAAAGATCGTGATGTCTAAAAATTGTCTAGACCACATTTGCTGAAAGAATTTTTGGTAATTCTCGTGTTTTTCCGCTTCTACTATAATCAGTACCTTTGGACGTGTTTCTGGTGTTGAACTCTCAGCAATTGAATTCAAAACATTACGAACCATTGTTAAATTTTTCTTTAAATTCTTTGTTGGAATAATAAGAATCACAGTAGTTGATTCTATCGAGAAGTGATGACTTTTGGAATTTATAACTCCTTCAATGTCAGCAATTTGCATTGGTAGCATTCTTGCAATTTTCTCCCCAATTTGATAAATTGCACTGTTGTTAACATCATTTTCGTACAATAGCAATACTTCACTTGTTCGGTTATCATTTTTTAGAAATGTCACTAATTCATTAGGCCAAGTATGATGTGTCACTAAAATTTGCGCATAACCGATGGTGCAGAGGGATACAAGCAAAATTTTGTAAATAATCTTCATGTTATCTATCAGTACAAAAATGGAGAATTATGGAATTTATTTGCAGATAGAGAATTTTGACGATTCATGAGAATTTTAAGAATGACAAAGGACGAACTGTTCGTTTCATATTTTTGTTATCATCCGTTAAGGAAGGTCTCAGTTTCTATGAGGGTGAATTACTTGAAAGTGTAAATCGATAATAATGCCAACATTATAATTTCGCTTTAGTGTTGTTGTCACCTCACGAGCAAAATATATACTTCTTGACCAGGAAAAGAAATTTTGTTTTATTAACTAATTCTATACTTCAAGTCAACTGTTCCCAGCAAGTATGGATTGATTTTTAAACTTGCCAATAAAGACAAACTTGGAAGTAAAGTGTCTCTAAAAACCCAACAATATTTTCGTCGTTACAATTGATAATCGTTATGATGCTTATTTCTAAAACCATAATAATTGTATCACTCTTTGGTGGTTGTATTTGCAAAATCAATTTAGTGCCTAATTGGATTAACGAATTAGTAAAAATTCTAAAAGATGATCCTAAGATTAATCAAGTGCTGCTATTGTTTGATACGGATATTAAGGACAATGAAATTTCACAAATTGGACAAAATGTTTTACGAATTATACCAACACAAATTGCTGATTTCAAACGAGTTGTAAACAACCAAAGACTGTTGTTATCATTTCCTCTATTGCAAACAACGATGGTTCTTATTATACCGAACAGAAATGGGGACAAAAATATTTCCATGATTTACAATGTTATGGATTCTGTAGCTGAAATGTCGAAACCAAAAACAAAAAAAAAAAAAAAAAAAAAAAAAAAAAAAAAACCCAGAAAATACTTAAATTGAAGTTACCTTTGACATTTGCAACAAGCACTTCTGCAAATCGTTTTTTTTCGATTGGTACAATTTTGTATAAACAATTTTATAGGACAGCGTAATCTGTTCAACTGATAGGGATTGATTTTTGAAAGCACCTTCAACTTTAAATTGGCATTATACACCAACAGTATCAGTTAGGTTTTGCATAGAGTGGTATTAAGTCAAAAAGTGTGACCATGTCAAATTAAGATCAAATGTTTAATTAATTATTAATTCGATTAGCAAATTTACAACTCTGAAAATTAATTTCATAATCCTCCACTCTTGTACTAAAAAGATATGAAGATTATTTACAAAATTTTGCTTGTATCCCTCTGTACCATCGGTTATGCACAAATTTTAGTGACACATCATACTTGGCCTAATGATTTAGTGACATTTCTAAAAAATGACAACCGAACAAGTGAAGTATTGCTATTGTACGAAAATGATGTTAACAACAGTGCAATTTATCAAATTGGGGAGAAAATTGCAAGAATGCTACCAATGCAAATTGCTGACTTTGAACGACTTATAGATTCCAAAAGTCATCACTTCTTGATAGAATCAACTACTGTGATTCTTATTATTCCAACAAAGAATTTAAAGAAAAATTTGACAATGGTTCGTAATGTTTTGAATTCAATTGCTGAGAGTTCAACACCAAAAACACGTCCAAAGGTACTGATTATAGTAGAAACGGAAAAACACGAGAATTACCAAAAATTCTTTCAGCAAATGTGGTCTAGACAATTTTTAGACATCACGATCTTTGAGATTAAAGAAATGATTCGCGAAGTTGTTAAATTGCATCACTACAATCCATTCACAGGGACATTTTATAAGAGGATGTTATCAAAAAGTAAAGCTCTGTTTCCTGACAAGTTGAGAAATTTAAATGGATACGAAATGAAAGCTGGAATCTTTCATTATCCACCCTATATCTTCATTAAGCGGAACTCAACTGGAGATGTTACAAAAGTATCTGGACCAGATTTTGATTTGATGATGGTAATGTCACAGTATCTAAACTTCTCGTTAGAATTAATTATTTCAAATATTTCCAACTGGGATTCAGTAGACTGTGTTAAAAATAAAAATGTTGGTATTATGAATATGACAATTTACAATGAAATACAATTCATTGCGATTCAGGCAGCAATCTACGAAACATGCTTAAATAGCTTTGTCGCAATTTCAAAAGGTACAAAAATGTTTAGATTTGTTGCAATGGTGCCAATTTTACCAATGGAAAATGCTGTTTTCACAAAGGAATTGCATACATTTAACATTATATTTATTCTCTCTTTGTTTTTGTTGCCTTTATTTTTAGCTAAATACTTAAAATTTGATCCTCAATATTGGACAACGATGTACACTGTTCAAATGGTTCTAGGCTATTGTACACCAAAAATGCCAGAGAAAACAAATGAAAGATTAATTTTTCTATCGTTGCTATTCTTCTACATGCTACAATCGTCATACATTTTTACGACTCTATCAGAAATGCAATTGCAAAAAAGATCTTTTCGAAAATTGGAAACATTTCAAGATTTACTGGACGCAAATTTGAGAATTGTCACAATTGGAAATACAACAGAGGAAGGCGAAGTTGACTTTAGTGACGCATATCAAAAAATGATAGCAAATGCAATTCTTTCTGAGGATACGGTTGATAATTGGTTGGATGTTTTGACCCGGTATCAAAATATTACTTACGTATGCAGAGAACAAATCGCACTTTTAAGTTTGCAAGACAGGAGATATGAGGAAGGACAAACGGATGTGAAAATAATTGATGAAATTTCGGGATTATGGCCTAGTGGAATTTATCTTGCTGAGGGTTCTCCTTATAAAAACGAATTTGATCGTGTTATGTCTATATTTATGGAGTCTGGTCTCAGTAACAAGTGGGATTCTGATTACATTTCAAAGTCAGTTGTTCCTGAGGATTTGTCCTACTTGTTTCAGCAGGAATCATCATTGACTTCGAAGGTTGGCGTACTGATGATTGTCACTCTTTGTTGTGGTTTTTTGGTTTCATTTCTTATCTTCATTGGAGAAATTCTTGTTCACAAGTATTCTAAATTTTAAACTTTGTCTTACAGTTGGCACTTGTAACTCAATTAAAAAAACACTTGAAGAATTGTATAACTTTCTGCTTGTTTATAATAAATAAATATTCCTTCACAAATTCAATTCACTCAACTTCCTTGAACTCCTGACATTTAAGCCATTCAATTTCAAAAAGTAAATTTTCACTTCTGTGAATTTGAAAAATCAAAGTAAATATCCTACTGATTGTGAAGCAATCGATATGAAAGATTTTCAATATTAAATCTGTAGGAATCATTTCCGAAATAGCAGTTAGGTAGAGTATGCTTTATTGAGTGGACGAAAGTAACATTAGGTATCATTTTAGGTACCTAACAAAAGTTTATCACAACAAGAAAGTAATTTATTATTTTTAATAATAATTGGTTGAAATTTCATTTTCGTACTGACAGTTGAACAAAATGAAGATTATTTGCAAAATTTTAATTGTAACATTAACAACTGTTGGTTGTATCTACGGAAACAATGTAGTATTCCATCATACTTGGCCTAATAATTTAGTAACCATTCTAAAACAACATTTTCCAACAAATCAAATACTGTTCTTGTACGAGAAAGATTTTAACAACAGTCGAATTTATCAACTTGGGCAAAAAATTGCACCAGTATTACCAACAAGAGTTGCTGATTTCGTGAGTATTTCAAAAGCCAGCAATCGTCGACTTCAGGCATCTATTTCAGATCGTCTACTTCAGAAGACGATTGTTCTTATAATTGCATCCAGAAATGATAGCGAAAATTTATCAATGATTTACAGTGTCATGACTTCAGTTGCCGAATTGTCAGCACCGTTTGCACGACCACAAGTACTACTGATTGTTACTACAAATGTAAAAAGTGGAAATTATCAAGAATTCTTCCAAAAGACGTGGTCTAAACAATTTCTGGACGTGACGATTCTGGAGATTATCAAAAAGTCAGCAGGTAATGGAATTCGCGAATTTGCTAAAATGCATCAGTACAATCCATTCAAAAATAGTTGGATGAAGAAGAAATTTACGAAAAGTAGCAATCTCTTTCCGAACAAGTTGCAAGATTTTCATGGTTATCGAATGAAAGCTGGAATCTTTCACTATCCACCTTACATTTACGTTGAACGCAATTCAACCGGAAGTGTTCTAAGTGTTCGAGGATCAGACTACCATTGGATGATCGCAATGGCAAAGTATCTAAATTTTACTTTAGATTTGATAATTTCAAATAAATTCAATTGGGATCCAGTACACTGCATCAAAAATAAGAACCAAGGTCTGTATAATATGACAATTCACAATGAAATACAATTCATTGGAATTCAAGCAGCAATCTATGAATCGTGTTTAAACAATTTTGTCTCCATATCAAAGGGAACAAAAATGTTTAGATTCATTTGTGTGGCACCAATTCTACCGATTGAAGTCGCAGTTTTCACAAACATATGGCAGCTAATGAAAATTCTCATAATTTTCTCTCTTTTCCTGCTTCCTACACTTATATCCAGATACTATCACTTCGATCATCATAACTGGAAAATAATCTATGCTATTCAAATGGTGCTTGGATTTCCCATTCCAAGAGTGCCAGAAAAAAACATTGAGAGAATTATAATCTTGTCGATGTTATTCTTCTACATTTTTCAATCATTCTACATCTTTACTACTCTATCCGAAATGCAATTGCAGAAGAAATCTTTTCGCCAAATTGAAACTTTGGAGGATGTTATCGACGCTAATCTGAGACTTGTTGCAAGGACTGATATCTCTGATGATAAGGCACCAGATTATGATGATGCGTTTGATAAGCTGGTTAATAATCGTATTTTTAATAATGACACCCTTGAAAATTTGATTCATTATGTGCAAATCAATAGAAGTGTTGTGAGTTTTGGCAGAGAAGATTTAGTAGCATTAATTTTAGAAAGAAGAAAGCATGCAGACAGCAAAAATACAGTGAACATTTTGAAAGAAATTTTAGGAGCATGGCCTGGTGGAATATATATCGAAGAAGGTTCACCCTACAAGAATCTATTTGATCGTGTTTTGTCTGTCTTTATGGAATCTGGTCTTAGTAGCAAATGGGATGCGATGTATATTTTAAAGATAAATTTTGAACCGAATCATGCTAAACTTTATTTTCAAGACTTGTCCTTGACTTCCAAAGTTGGCAAATCGATGATCTTCATTCTTTTTTTTGGATATGGATGTGCACTTCTTGTTTTCGTTATTGAAGTTGCAATTAGAAAATATTTAAAATGCTAATTGTAACAATTTAACTAAAATATTAAATGATCCAATATTTTTGGAAGGATCCATCGGGAATATTTTAAAGAATGATTTATTTAATGTGTTACGTTTTAAGAATCATATAAAATATTTTGGGCATATCGACATACGTTTGACATTTAATATAAAAAGGTGCTCACTTTCAATTACAGAATCAACATGGAAACATTGTTGAATAACAACGACTAAATCGAAGATAATAAGAAATTGGAAATATAATATGGAATTGTATTCACTCTACTTTGACATTTGACATTTAATAAAAAAAGGTTCTCACTTTCAAATAAGTATAATTTTTGTTTATTTAGATTTATGGAGTGAAGTAAATTGATAACCGATAGTGATTTGTGGTTAGAAGTAACCTTTGAGTTTTCCACAAACAATTTTAAAGGTACGAGATACTTGTAGTGCTATACTGATCGTGATTGGTGGTTGGTAGTAACCTTTGAATTTTCCACAAACAATTTTAAAGATACGAGAAACTTGTAGTGCAATACTGATCGGAAAAGTGTATAAATTAGGAACATGTTTCTGCAAAGTTAGAAGAAAATGAATCATTAATTCTTAAATTATAAATTCAGAGTAATATTCTTAGTTGTAGAGACAAAAGAACAACATGGAGTATATTTCCAAAATCTTAATTGTTACACTAACTTTTGGTTGTGTCTGCGGAAAGGCTTTACTGACACATTATACTTGGCCTAATAATTTAGCAACAATTCTAAGACATGATACAACAACAAATCAATTGTTATTATTGTACGAAAATGATTTGAACAACAGTGGAATTTATCAAATTGGAAACAGAATTTCAAGAATACTACCAACACAAGTTGTTAATTTTAAGAGTATTTCAAATGACGAAAATCACCGACTCAAGAAAGAACTGTCATTATCGCAGAAAACGATAGTTCTTATAATATCAACAAAAAAGAGAAACGAAAATTTAACAAATATTTACAGTGCTATGATGTCAATTGCCAAGATTTCAGAACCAAATTCACGTCCCAAGGTATTATTTATAGGAAAATCGACTAGCTCTCGTTGTCAGGAACTATTGCAATATATGTGGTCTAGACAGTTTTTGGACTTGACGATTCTGGAAATTACTGAAACCTCCTCAGGTGGTAGGATTCACGAATTTGCAAAGATTCATCACTACAATCCATTCACTAGATTGTTTACCAAAAACATTTTCTCCAAAGGTGTTATTCTTTTTCCTGACAAGTTAAAAAATTTAAATGGGTTTCGAATCAATGCTGGCATCTTCCACTATCCACCATATATCTTTCTGGAACGCAACTCCAGTGGTCATGTTCAAAGTGTTCGAGGTACAGACTATCATTGGATGATCGCAATGTCAAATTATCTGAATTTTACCTTAGAACTGGTAATTTCCGATAATTCCGATTGGGACTTGGTGAATTGTGACAAAACCAAAAATGTCGGCATAACGAATCAAACAATCCACAAAGAAATACAATTCATTGGTATTCAGGCTGCAATCTATGAGACCTGTTTGAACAATTATGTCAGCATTACAAAAGGTACAAAAATGTTTAGATTCATTGCACTGGCACCAATTTTACCAACTGAAGTCGAAGTGTTTACAAACAAATTACAGTTAATTAACATAATTAACATATTGTCTTTTTTCGCTCTACCTGTACTCTTAGCTAAATACTTAAATTTCGATCCAGAAAATTGGAGAATGATGTACACTGTTCAGATGGTAGTGGGTTTTTCCACTCCAAGTATGCCCAGGAAAACAATAGAAAGAATTATGATGTTATCGTTGATGTTTTTCTACTTGTTTCAATCAACCTTCATCTTTACTACTCTATCAGAAATGCAATTGCAGATGAAATCTTTTCGGCATATGGAAACATTCCAAGATTTGCTGGACGCTAATCTGCCACTTGTTGTTAATACAAATATCTCCGAGGGTAGTGCAATAGAAGAGAATAATGTTTATCAACAAATGATGATGAATGCAATTATTTCTAATGACACTCTTGAAAATATTATCAAAAACTTGATTGTTTATCGGAACATTTCCTTTAGCTGCAGAGAAGATATGGGACTATTGAATTTACAAACAAGACGGAATGTCGATAAAGAATCAAAAGTAAAAATTTTGAATGAAATTCTAGGAGTATGGCCAAGTGGAATATATCTTGAAGAGGGTTCTCCGTTTAAAAATCGATTCGATCGTGTTATGTCTACTTTTATGGAATCTGGTCTCAGTGGAAAATGGGATGCAATGTATATTTCGAAGTCAATTCCTCAACCAAATCATGGTGATTTATTTCATCAAGATTCTTCACTCACGTCTAAAGTTGGCAAGCTAATGATTGTCACTCTTCTCATTGGATTTGGTTTTTCACTTCTTGTTTTTGTTGCTGAAATTTTCAACCACAATTATTTAACCAAATTTTGGCGAAAATTGTAAATATGTTCTCTTTCTGAATAAATTTGATAATTCGTCTAAAAATTTGTCTTTTTTTTCTTTTCATTAAATGATAAATATTTTCTCGTATAGATATAATAAATAAGGGACTTTTGAAAGATTTACAGAGTAGGTCAAAAAAAATAAATTTCCTTTTTTTGCAAACAGAAAATTCATGGAAAATAACTTTCAGAATTGTTGCAATTTCGATAAATCGATTTTAGTCCTACGTCCTTGTTGAATATTTTCAATGTTATGGAAGTGAGGAAAAAATATTGATTGGGGACAATTTGTATAAATTTTATTAGTCGATAGTCAAGAAGAGGCGTATTTGAATATAACCTTGAACTTCTGCATTCAATAAATTTGCTTTATTAACAATAAAAAAAACAAATATACAATATTAAAATAAAAAAAATACTGTAAACATTTTCAAAAAATATTCAAAATTCAATTATTTTCAAATATCTAGTATTTTTATGAAATTTCGCAAAAGAATTCAATTATTTTTAAAAAAAAATTGATAAAATTCATCCAAAATTCAATTATTTTCATAAATAATAAAATTTCCACTGGAATTTAATTAATTTAGAACAGCATTTTCAAAAAAAAAATTTGAAAAAAAATCAATTATTTAACAAAATTTTTATACAATTCTTCACAAGAATTCAATTACTTTCACCAACAATAACATTTTTCACGAAAATTCAATTTAAAAAAAAAATGTTTGATAAAAATTCTAAGCAAGCATTTAATTATTTTCATAAATAATAAAACTCATCGAAGAATTTCAATTATTTTTAGTACTATTTTAAATTAATTAATCGAAAAATTCAATTATTTTCAAAAATAAGATTTTCCACAAGAATTCAATTCTTTAAAATAAAATTTTCATAATATTTATTAAATTTCGAAAAAATTCATTATTTAAAACAATGTTTATAAAATTCTTATGAAGAATTCAATTATTTTCAAAAATAACAAAATTTTTCACAGAAATTCAATTCTTTTTAAACATTTTAATAAAATTTTTCGAAATAATTCAATTATTTTAAATACAATTTTAATTAATTTTTTTTTTTTGAAATAATTCAATTAATCTTTTTTAGATTTTAATAAAATTCTTCCTAAGAATTCAATTATTTACATAAATAATTCATCGGAAGAATTCAATTATGTCGATAAATAACAAAATTATTCCCAAAAATTCAAATATTTTGAGGCATTTTAATAAAATTCTTTGCAAACTTTAATTATTTTCATAAATAACAATATTCATTATAAGAATTCAATTATTATAAAAGTAATAAATTTTCCTTGGAAATTCAATTATTTTTAAAAACTCTAATAAGATCGTTCGTAAGAATTTAATTATTTTCATAAATAATAAAATATTTCTTAGGAATTCAATTATTTAAAAAAGAATATAATAAAATGCCACACAGACATTCAATTATTGTCAAAAATTTTAATAGAATTCTTTGTAAAATTTAATTATTTTTAAAAACTTTTCGCAGTTCAATGATTTCCAATATCTACTATTTTCATAAAATTTCCAAACAGAATTTAATTATTTAAAAAAAATATAAAAATATTCTTAAGAATTCAATTATTTTTATAAATAATAAAATTTATTTCAGGA
Organism: Leptopilina heterotoma; assembly: GCF_015476425.1. NCBI lineage: Eukaryota > Metazoa > Arthropoda > Insecta > Hymenoptera > Figitidae > Leptopilina > Leptopilina heterotoma. The sequence continues at coordinate 592,222 of NW_025110812.1, forward strand.
ATTCAATTATTTTTGAAATTTTTAATAAAATTCTAAGCAAGATTTCAATTTTCTTAAAAATTTAATTTCAATTCCTCGAAAAAATCAATTATTTACAAAAATATTAGAATTTTTCACAGGAATTCAATTATTTTTAAATATTTTAATAAAATTTTTCCAAAGAAATCAATTATTTTAAATATATAATTTTAATTAAACTTTTTGAAATAATTAAATTATTCTTTTAGATTTTAATAAAATTCTTCCCAAGAATTCAATTATTTACATAAATAATTCTTCCCAAGAATTCAATTATTTACATAAATAATGCTTCGAAAGAATTCAATTACGTCGATAAATAGCAAAATTATTCCCGAAAATTCAATTATTTTGAAGCATTTTATAAAAATTCTTTGCAAAATTCAATTATTTTCATAAACGACAATATTCATCACAAGAATTTAATTATTTTTAAAAGAAATGAATTTTTTTTTTAAATTCAATTATTAAAAAAAATTATTAGCAAATCGTTCGTAAAAATTCAATTATTTTCGTGAATAATAAAATGCTTTTTAGGAATTCAATTATTTTCAAAAAAAAAATTTAGTAAAATGCCACACAGACATTCAAATCTTCCTTAAAAATGTTAATAAATTTCTTTGTAAAATTTAATTATTTTTAAAAACTTTTTGCTATTCAATTAGAAAATAAATAAAATAAATTAGTCTAAGCAATCAATTATTTAAACACTTATATAAAATTCTTCGCGAGAATTAAATTATTTTTATAATTGTATTTAAATTCTTTTATGAATAATAATAGAATGGAATTTTTATCAGTTTTATGAAGTGACTAAAACGAGTTTTTTTTCGTCAAGTTTAATTTTTCGACAGCTGTTTTTTTACTACTTTTTTTTTAGTTTGAAAGCTACTTTTTGCTATTTTTTAAAAATTAATTGTCGATTAATTAGTTATAGCGAAGTCTGCAGTTTGTTTATAATATTTTTCTTCAACAACAAAATAGGTGTTATTAAAAATACATTTTGTACATTCTTCAATTTCGTGGAATAGTTATTATCGTATCAAGGGTGCAAAATAGGTGATTGCGACGATGGCGTGATGAAGGGACCGAGGGGACATTTTCGCGCCCGAGGCGAAGCCGAGGGTGCGAAAGTGTACCCGAGGTCCCGAAATCTCGCCAAAGTCGTAATCACCTTTGCGCCCATGTTGCGAACATAATTTTTTGTCCTAACTGCATGAAAAGTATGGCATTGAGGGCACGAGCGAAGCGGGCGTAAAAGTACTTTGCGCCCGCTCGGGCTAGATGAAGCGGGCGCAAAAGTACTTTTGCGCCCGCTTGTGTGACGTCAGCGGGCGTAAAATAACTTTTGCGCCCGCTTCCCCGGCCCCGGTCGAGAATCAGTTACTTTGCGCCCACTTTAAGTGCCCGAAATGACATACTTTTCGTGCAGGTAGGACAAAAAGGTATTTTACAATTTGATAAAAATGTGATTCTCCTCTCAAGGTCTTCGAATATATATAAGAATTTAAAATTTTAGTATAATAGTTTTTAAGATTAAGAATTTAGAATTTTAGTATAATAGTTTTAAAAGATTAAGAATTTAGAATTTTAGTAAACAGTGATTGTACATCAAGAGACATTAGAATATAATCATCAGATATAGTTAGATTTTGAAGTGCGGTTTCATTAGATTCTCATTTCCCTTCCTCATCGTCCTATCGGTAATATTTAATTATATTTAAATATTTAATTTTAATTTATTTAATTATTTAATTTAATTTTATCATTTACAAAACAAGTTGGAATTGGATCAGCATTAGTCAAAACTACAGACTTCTGTTATTAATTTTTTTCTGTTTATAATAATTCTTTATGAGAATTTCAGCAGCAAAAACCAGAAATGAACAAGAATATCCAAAAACAAGAGTAAATATCATCAATTTGCGAACTTTGGACATAAGTGATGATTCTTGATGAAACAGATGAGCGAGATTTTGTTTTGGAATTGATTTTGGAATGTACGTTGAATCCCACTTGCTGCTGAGACCAGTTTCCTGAAACACCGTCATAAGATGATCGAATCGATCCTTATAGGGTGAACCTTCCTCAAAATAGATTCCACTAGGCCATACTCCTGCAATTTCGCTTATAATTTTCACTTTTGGCTCTTCATCGGCTCTTTTCTGTAAATTCAAAAGCACCAAATCTTCTCTGCCTGTGTAGCAGACGTTATGATAAATCGCCATGTACTCTATCCAATTAGCAAGTGTATCATCAGAAATAATTGCATTCCTCCTCATAGTTTGGTATGCGTCAGTAACGTCGTATTCTCCTTTTTCGGTGGTATTCGCATTACCAACGTATCTCAAATTAGCAGCTAGTAGATCTGCAAATGTTTCCATTTTTCGGAAGGTTTTCTTTTGTAATTGCATTTCTGATAGAGTTGTAAAGATGTAGGATGATTGCAAAAAGTAGAAGAATAACATTGAGAGCATTATTTCTCTTTCGACTGATTTCAGTGGCATTCTTGGTGTTGTAAATCCGAGGACCATTTGTATCGAGTACATCATTCTCCAATTTTCTCTATCGAATTTTAAGTATCGAGCTAGGAGTACAGGCATCAGAAAGAGAAATAGAATTCCAATTATGTTAATCAGATTCCACTCGATTGTTGAAGTGGGAAGATCATCGGGAAATATTGGCGCCAAAGCAACGAATTTGAATAGTTTTGTTCCTTTTGAAATGGCGACAAAATTGTTGAAGCACGATATGTAGATTGCTGCTTGAATGCCAATAAATTGAATTTCATTGTGGACTGTTTTATTCTTAAGACCGATATTTCGGTTTTTATGACAGTTAGCAAGATCCCAATTCGAAATGTTCGATATGACCAAATCCAATGTGAAGTTTAGATACTTTGACATTGCAATTACCCAATACAAGTCCGATCCTCGAATATTGATGACATGTCCACTAGAGTTGCGATCAAGAAATATATAAGGAGGATAGTGAAATAATCCAACTTTTAATTGAAAACCATTTAAATTTTTTAGTTTGTCAGGAAATAAAATACTACTTTTAGAGAAGGTTGTCCTGACACAAATTTTTCTGAACGGATTGTAGCGATGCATTTTCGATAATTCACGAATTGATGAGGAGAAATTTCCTGAGGACATTTTCGAGGATATTTCCCTAATCTCCAAAATTGTGATGTCGAGAAATTGTTTGGACCACATAGCTTGGAAGAATTTTTCATAAATTTCGTGTTTTGCAGTTTTTGTTATAATTAGTACCTTTGGACGTGTATTTGGTACTGACATTCTAACAACTGACGTCATAATATTGTAAAGCTTGATTAAACTTTTATTAACATTTCGAATTATGATGAGACAAATCATTGTTTTCTGTTGTAGAGGCATTTGTACCGGTGGTCGATGATTTTGAATGCTACCAAAATCTGCAATTTGTGTTGGTAGCATTCGCAAAATCCTCTGCGTAATTTGATGAATTCCGTTGTTGTTAAAATCATTTTCGTACAATAACATGAATTGATTTGTCTTATTGTCCTTTTTAATGTTTGTCATTAAATGAGTAAGCCAAGTCTTACTGCCCTCAAGGGTACATAGAACACACGTCATTAGAATTATCCCAACTATCTTCATATCGTTTATCTTTTCGTACTGAACTAAAAAATTTGTCATACTTTTACAACAAACTGAATTAAACTGATATCAACAGAATTGGCGCATGTTGTGTTTGACTTTGGAAGTCAGTTTGAAAAGTCAATCGATGGTTGTTCCCGGGAGTCTACTTGGATTATGATTATAATAATTGAGGAGTTGGTAAATAAAAAAAGTACACTATTATTGACAACAATTCTTATTATTAAATGTAACATTCTGCTGCAAAAAAAAATGTAATAAGTGCAAACTTCAGACAACAAAACAATATTCCAGGTTTGGTGAATGAAAATCCTTATCGATTTTTTTTTGCGGACCTGTATTATTAAATTTTTTGGTTTCTTTTAGCTAGCAAAGAAAAATTCACTTTAGATTTTATCATTCTATAGAAGGAGAAATCCCAATAAAAAAATGGACTTTTCGAATTAGTTATCTGTATCTAACTTCACTTTATCCACATCATTATCTAACTTAGATTTATAAAACAAAGTAAAATGACATTAGTACTGATTTTCCATGTGCCATTTACGTGCATTTGCAATTTCTAGGATTGCAGTCCAATGTAGTACGCAGTGCTAAATCAGTACGCTACCTAGAAACAGCAATGAAGATCTTTAGCAAACATTTAATTCCAGTTATCTGTACCCTTTGTTGCATTTACGGAAAAACTTTAGTCACCCATCATGCTTGGCCTGATAAATTAGTAAAAATTCTAAAAGAGGATGTTAAAACCAATCAAGCGGTGTTATTGTACGAAAATGATTTTAACAACAGTGGTGTTTATCAGATCGCGAAAAAAATTTCGAGAGTGCTACCAACACAGGTTGCTAACTTTGGAGGAACAGTAGAAGTTAGGGACCAAAATCGCCAGACGCCTTTGGGTCTATCTCATAGAACGGTGGTCATTATTGTCTGCAATAGGAACACTGAGAAAACCTATTTGAAGATTTACGATGTCTTGAGGACAGTTGCAGAAATGATATCACCAAATACACGTCCAAAGGTACTTATCATCACGAAGAGTGTAGAACCCCGAAGGTATCAAAAACTCTTACAACAGTTGTGGTATAAACAATTTCTGGACGTGACGATTCTGGAAATTATCGAAAAGTCATCAGGTAATGGAATTCGCGAATTTGCTACCATGCATTACTACAATCCATTCAAAAACGCCTTTGTCCTAAAGTCTCTTTCGAAAACTAGGATTCTATTTCCAAACAAACTTCGTAATTTAGAAGGATATAAGATAAGAGCCGGTATGTTCCACTATCCACCCTATATTTACATTGAACGAAATTCAACCGGAAGTGTCCTAAGTGTTCGAGGATCAGACTATCATTGGATGACCGTAATGTCAAAGTACCTAAACTTTTCTTTAGAGTTCATAATTTCTAATGCTTCCAACTGGGATCGGGTCCATTGTACTAAAAGCAAAAATCAAGGTCTGTTTAATATGACAATTCACAATGAAATACAATTCATTGTCATTCAAATTGCTTTCTATGATTCATGTTTAAATAAATTTGTCGCTGTCTCCAAAGGTACAAAAATGTTTCGATTTGTTGTCATTGCACCAAATTTACTTGAAAAAGTAACAGTTTTTACGACCATATGGAAACTTATAAAGAGAATGAGCATTTTCTCCCTTGTCTTGTTACCTGTCTTCTTTGCAAAATACTTTAATTTCAATCCTCAAAATTGGAAAATAATGTACGCTGTTCAAATGATATTCGGATATTCAATACCAAAAATGCCGGAGAAAACATTTGAGAAGATAGTAATGATATCAATTTTGGTCTTCTGCTTTTTTCAGTCATCCTTCATCTTTACAACTCTATCAGAAATTCAAATGCAGAAGAAGGCTTATCGACAAATAGAAACATTTGGAGATTTACTCGAAGCTAATTTGACGTATGTCTCGACTGCCAATACCACCATCAAAGGTGGACTTGATGACACTGACCCATACCAAAGGATGAAGATGAATGCAATTTTTTCCAAGGATACACTTGAAAATTGGTTAAAATTCATGTCGGTAAATAAAAATGTTTCTTATACAGCTAGAGAAGATTTGGCTTTATTGAATATGAAGAAGAGAAGAGACACTATTGGAAAATTAGATGTGAAAGTAATTAGGGAAATTGCGGGTGTGTGGCCAAGTGGAATTTATCTAGAAGAAGGTTCTCCTTACAAGAATCGTTTTGATCGTATAATGACTCTGTTTATAGAATCTGGTCTCAGTAGAAAATGGGATGATACTTATATTCCGAACTCAGTTCCTCATCAGAACCTTCTGGATATGTTTCAACAAGAATCCTCACTGACGTCCAAAGTTCGAACATCGATGATAGTCACACTGTTTTTTGGAAATGTTTGTTCACTTTTTGCATTTGCTGCTGAAATTGTTATCTACAAGTATACTAGAAATCGTAAGTTCATTTTTTGGACACGTTTTCCGTCCCTGACCTAATTACATTGGGAACTTTAACTACATTTGTGGAATTTATTATTTCTTACTATTTGGACGTCCTTTAGTGAAAAATCCTGTCACCACGACAATGTCTATCAAGAATATACGTTAGTGGTCATACAACAACAAAGATGTGATATGTATTTGTATTGTAAAAAAGTGTGTCACCTTAATATCAAAATCAATAAATTGTTAAGAAATTTGTCTTTTTACCTATCCTTTTTATTACATCATCGATTTTCCTGTATCGTTATATGCGTCAGACAAGTTCAAGGATATGGAAGAATAAAAAAAGGTTATTGATTTTCTAATACGTTGCTTCTTAAAATTCTTTTTAGTAATTGCAATAAAATTAAAATTTTTCTAATATTATTTTGTACTGATTTGGTTTTTTATTTGCTGGGAACTCGCTCGCTGGAGTGTGTCCGGGAGGTCATTAAAGAGACTAGAATCAAACCTTCGTAAGAAATTATTTGGTTGAATGTTAAATTACTTTCATTACAAGTCTATATCATTTTTATATTTCTTTATTAAAGCTTTTCAACTGCAAACGCTGGACATCCTCAGAAATCTGATAAGAAATTAGAATTAACAATAATGTAGAAACTAAAAATAACAAAGTAATTAAGAAGTGATTTTGTAGACTGCCTTCTCGAAGAGCTCCTTGAAGCATGTCAGACCACGAACTGAAGAGTTGTGATCGTGCTGCTAGGTATATAAGTTAGAAGAGAGTGAGTGGTGGGGAGGAAGGCTGCGCGAGATGCATGCGCTGTCGTTACTCTCTCTTTGCCTTCAAGATGTACGCGACTTTGATTGTGCTTCAGGTTGCGTCCGCCGTTTTGTGTCATTTCCAAAAACCGGATTTCGAATCAAAATACTTCTGTTTCACAATTTCGATACCAAAAACTAGAAGTGAACAAACATACCCAAAGACAAGAGTGACTATCATCATTTCCCCAACTTTGGAAGTAAGTGACGACTCTTGATGAAAGAGATCAACAAGATCATGATGAACAGTTGGTCTAGGTATATACATTCCATCCCATTTTTTACTAAGACCAGACTCCATAAACAAAGTCATAACACGATCGAATCGATTCCTGTAGGGCGAACCCTCTTCAAGATAAATTCCACTTGGCCATACTCCTGGAATTTCGTTAATTATCTTCACTTTTAATTCACCATCAGCATTTCCACGTGTCTGCATATTGAGTAGAGCCAAATCCTCCCTAGCTGTGTAGGAAACATTATGATAGATTGCCATATACTCGACCCAATTTCCAAGTGTGTCATCACTAATAATAGCGGTCCTCTTCATTTTTTGATATGCATCAGTGTCATCAATTTCCCCTTTCTCAGTGGTGTTGGCACTCGAAACGTATGTTAAATTAGCATCGAGTAAATCTCTAAATGTTTCCATTACACGAAAAGATTTCTTTTGCATTTGCATTTCGGATAGAAACGTAAAAATGTAGGATGATTGTAGTAGATAGAAGAATAGCAACGATATCATTATTATACGTTCCATTGTGTTCTTGGGCATTCTTGGAGTTGCAAAACCCAGTACCATCTGAACAGTGTACATCACTTTCCAATCATCACGATAAAAATTATAGTATCTTGATAGAAATACAGGAATTAGAAAGAGGGACAAAATGCTTATAATGTTCATTAGTTTCCACTGGTTTAATAAAACTACAACATCATCAGGTAGAATTGGTGCCAGAGCGACGAATTTGAATAATTTTGTACCTTTTGAAATTGCAACGTAATTATTTAGACAAGTTGTGTAGATTGCAGCTTGAATGCCAATGAATTGTATTTCATTGTGAATCGTTTGATTTGTAATACCGACATTTTTGGTTCTGATACAACTCACCAGATCCCAATTGGAAACATTTGAAATTATCAAATCTAAAGTAAAATTTAGATACTTTGCCATTGCGATCATCCAATGGTAGTCTGATCCTCGAACACTTAGGACACTTCCGGTTGAATTGCGTTCAACATAGATATAAGGGGGATAATGAAAAATTCCAGCTTTCATTCGGTATCCATTAAAATCCAGCAACTTGTCCGGAAATAAAATGCTACTCCTCGTAAATTTCTCCTTCATCCAACTATTTCTGAACGGATTATACTGATGCATTGTAGCAAATTCGCGAATTCCATTATCTGCGGACTTTTCGATAATCTCCAGAATTGTGATATCTAAAAATTGCTTAGACCAAAATTGACGATGTAAATTTTCATACTCTTTGGGTTTCACAGTTTTAGTTATGATTAGTACCTTTGGACGTGTATTCGGTGACGAAATTTCTACAAGTGATGACATGATATTAGTTTTAGTCAAGTTTTGATGAATGTCAATCAAAACTAGAAGGATCAAAGTTGTCTGAGGAAGAGGCATTGGTGACAGTAAACGCTGATTTTTAGTTTTGAAAATGTATCCGAAGTCAGAAATTTGTGTTGGTATTATTCGGGGAATATTTGGAGCAATTTGGTAAATCCCACTGTTGTTAAATTCATTTTCGTACAGTAGCAGTACTTGATTTATTTTTGTGTCCTGCTTTAGAGTTTTAACTAAAAACTTTAGCCAGGTGTCACTCGATACAAACGTGTTGTCGCAGATAGAAACAAAAGTACAAAAAGTTGCAATTAACATTTTTGTTAGTAAATTCATATTCTCTTGTTAACCTAGTAGTCCAGTGAAAAATTTTATATTCTGTTGTCTCTCTTAAACGGCAAACTGAATTTGACTGCTGAACGTATGACACACGTAATATTTTACTTGTGTTCTGTTTATCCTTGTCCTTGTCACTTTGAAATTTACTTTTGGTGCGATTATAGCGTTTAGAGACATTGTAAATATTAAATGTTTTTCTTTCAAGACAAAAGTGTTTTTCAACGTAAAGGTAAACATGTAACAAAATAATAATTACTGGAAATTAGGAGAACGTAAATCATGATGACTAAAATTGGCGTATTATCAGAAGAATGTGGGTATTCCTAAAGCCTAATGATTCAAAATAGAAGCTAATTTGGGTTAATTAGAAATTTTGAAATTTATCGATGAAGAACTGACAAGGAATTGTCTATGGAATATATTCAGATAAGTTATTTTCTGGAAAAGTATTTTTTTCTTCATCGAAGAAAAGATAAGAATTCCATTTATTTAATGTAGATTTTCCATTTTTTAAACAAAGCAAAATGTTGGTAAGAGCAATTTTCGATTTAGTTATCGTTATCAATCTTGGATTTATAAAGTAAAGTAAAACAAAAGGATTGATTTTACATTCGCATGGTTTCCGAGATTGTAGTTCAATTCTGGAAGTAGACACCGAAACATAGTCATTTTTTTGGGAGTCCTCGGAACATTCTTAAGACTATAATGACTGGCTGTCTATAAAGTATTTATTAAAGGATTGGTCTTCCAAAATATCATTTGACTATTGACAAACAGAAATGAAGATCAACTGGAAACTTCTTCTTCCAATTATATGCACCTATCATTGCATTTACGGAAAAATTTTTCTGTCTCATTCTACTTGGCCTAATGATTTACTAACAACCATAAACAAGAACGCGGAAACAGACCAAATTCTCTTATTGTACCAAAATGATTTTAACAACAGTCCAATTTACCAAATTAGTCAAAATATTCCCCGGACACTACAAACAAAAATTGAAGATTTCAAAAATATTGTGAACCAAAGGAAACATCTGTTGGCACAATCGACATTTTCTTCCAAGACGTTGGTAATTATTGCCTCGAAAGATAACGATTTAACAAAGGTTTACAGTGTCATGACTTCAGTTGCTAAATTGTCAGCACCGTTTGCACGACCACAAGTACTACTGATTGTTACTACAAATGTAAAAAGTGGAAATTATCAAGAATTCTTCCAAAAGACGTGGTCTAAACAATTTCTGGACGTGACGATTCTGGAGATTATCGAAAAGTCAGCAGGTAATGGAATTCGCGAATTTGCTAAAATGCATCAGTACAATCCATTCAAAAATAGATGGATGAAGAAGAAATTTACGAAAAGTAGCAATCTCTTTCCGAACAAGTTGCAAGATTTTTATGGTTATCGAATGAAAGCTGGAATCTTTCACTATCCACCTTACATTTACGTTGAACGAAATTCAACCGGAAGTGTTCTAAGTGTTCGAGGATCAGACTACCATTGGATGATCGCAATGGCAAAGTATCTAAATTTCACTTTAGATTTGGTAATTCCAAATAAATTCAATTGGGATCCAGTAAACTGCATCAAAAATAAGAACCAAGGTCTGTATAATATGACAATTCACAATGAAATACAATTCATTGGAATTCAAGCAGCAATCTATGAATCGTGTTTAAACAATTTTGTCTCCATATCAAAGGGAACAAAAATGTTTAGATTCATTTGTGTGGCACCAATTCTACCGATTGAAGTCGCAGTTTTCACAAACATATGGCAGCTAATGAAAATTCTCATAATTTTCTCTCTTTTCCTGCTTCCTACACTTATATCCAGATACTATCACTTCGATCATCATAACTGGAAAATAATCTATGCTATTCAAATGGTGCTTGGATTTCCCATTCCAAGAGTGCCAGAAAAAAACATTGAGAGAATTATAATCTTGTCGATGTTATTCTTCTACATTTTTCAATCATCCTACATCTTTACTACTCTATCCGAAATGCAATTGCAGAAGAAATCTTTTCGTCAAATGGAAACTTTCGAAGATGCACTCGACGCTAATCTGAAAGTTCTTGGAAGGGTTAATTTTACTGAGGGTGAAGCCCGAGATAAAGAAAATGCGTATGATAAGCTAAGGCGAAATTTATTTATTATAAATGGCACTCTTGAAAATTTGATTGATTATTTGGGGAACAATGGAAGTTTTGTGACTTTTTCCAGAGAAGATTTAGTGGCATTAATTATACAAACGAATAAATATGCCGAGAGGAAAAATGGAGTTAAAATTTTGAAAGAAAATTTAGGATTATGGCCTGGTGGAATATATATCGAAGAAGGTTCACCCTACAAGAATCTATTTGATCGTGTTTTGTCTGTATTTATGGAATCTGGTCTTAGTAGCAAATGGGATGAGATGTATATTCCAAAGATAAATTTTAAATCGAATCCTGCTGAACATTTTTCTCAAGAATTGTCCTTGAGTTCTAAAGTTGGAAAATTGATGATTTTCACTCTTCTTTTTGGATATGGATGTGCACTTCTTGTTTTTGCTGCTGAAATTGCCATTCGCAATTATTTAAAATGATAATTCTAATAATTGAACAAAAAATTAAATTGAACTAAAATTAAATGACCTGTTTTTAGAAGAATCATTACAGAATAGTTTAATGGAAGACTTATTTAAAATGTTACGTTTTGAGAATGATATAAAGTATAAACATACGTTTGTCATTTTTAATATAAAAAAATGCTTACTTTTAATTACGGAATCAACAGAAAAAACATTGTTGTATAGCAACGACTAAATCAAAGATAATAAGTAATTGAAAATATATTGAATTTTATTCACATTGCCTTGACATTTAATAAAAGAAGGTGCTTGCTATCAAACAGTATAATCTTGCTTACTCAGATTTATAAAGCAAAGTAAATTGATAACCGATACTGATTGGTTGTTGGAAGTAACCTTTCAGTTTTTCACAAACAGTTTTAAAGGTGCGAGACACTTGTAGTGCTATACTGATCGGAAAAGTATATTCTTGTATAAATTAGAAAAATATTTTTACAATGTTAGATGTAACGGAATATGGTAAATTAAATGATTATTAATTGCAAAAAGATGATGCTCCAATAAAAAAGTGAAATTACGTGCTGAGGATGTTAAGAATTTTGTTTCGAATTATTATAGGTAATATAAAGTAATATTCTTCGTGTAAGGACAGAAAAGCAACATGAAGTTTATTTCCAATATGTTAATTGTAGCACTAATTTTTATTTCTGTATGTGGGAAATCTTTTTTGACCCATAATACTTGGCCTAATAATTTAGCAACAATTCTAAAACATGATGCAACAGCAAATCAATTTTTATTATTGTACGTAAATGATTTTAACAACAGTGGAATCTATCAAATTGGAAACAGAATTTCAAGAATACTACCAACACAAGTTGCTGATTTCATGAGTACTTCAAAAGCCAGCAATCGTCGTCTTCTGACGTCTGCTTCAGATCGTTTACTTCAGAAGACGATTGTTATTATAATTGCATCCAGAAATGACAGCGAAAATTTATCAAAGGTTTACAGTGTCATTACTTCAGTTGCCGAATTGTCAGCACCGTTTACACGACCACAAGTACTTCTGATTGTTACTACAACCGTAAAGAGTGGAAATTATCAAAAATTCTTCCAAAAGACGTGGTCTAAGCAATTTCTGGATGTGACGATTCTGGAGATTATCGAAAAGTCAGCAGGTAATGGAATTCGCGAATTTGCTACAATGCATCAGTATAATCCATTCAAAAACAGTTTGATGAAGGAGAAATTTTCGAAAAGTAGCATTTTGTTTCCGGACAAGTTGCAAGATTTAAATGGATATCGAATGAAGGCTGGTATCTTTCACTATCCACCTTACATTTACGTTGAACGCAATTCAACCGGAAGTGTCCTAAGTGTTCGAGGATCAGACTATCATTGGATGTTTGCAATGGCAAAGTATCTTAACTTTTCGTTAGAGTTAGTAATTTCAAACGCTTCCAATTGGGATCTTATAAGTTGCAACAAAACCGAAAATGTCGGTATTACGAATCAGACAATTCACAATGAAATACAATTCATTGGTATCCAGGTTGCAATCTATGACACCTGTGTAAACAATTTTGTCTCTATTTCAAGAGGTACAAAAATGTTTCGTTTCGTTGTTTTGGCACCAATTTTACCTATGGAAAGGGAAATTTCCACAAACGAATGGCGCTTTCTAAACCTAATCAGCATATTTTCTCTCTTTCTGATACCTGTCTTCATAGCAAAATATTATAATTTTGAACATCGAAACTGGAAAGTTATGTACGCTCTTCAAATGGTACTGGGATATCCAATTCCAAGAATGCCAGAGAAAACAAAAGAAAGATTAATAATCTCACTGCTGTTAATATTCTACGTTCTAGAATCATCCCAAATTTTTACCACTCTATCCGAAATGCAATTGCAGAAGAAATCTTTTCGCAAATTGGAAACATTTAAAGATTTACTCGATGCTAATTTGACACTTGTTACTAATACAAACATTACCGAGGGTGGTGGACTTGATGAAAATGATACTTACGAAAAATTATTAAAAACAGTAATTGTTTCAGATGACACACTTGGAAATTGGATGATATTCCTTGCGGTTTATCAAAATATATCCTATTTGTGTAGGGAAAATTTGGCCTTTCTAAATTTGCTGAATAGTAATTATCCGGATAGACAACAAAAAGTGAGGATCATTGAAGAAATTTCGGGTGTATGGCCAGGTGGATTATATCTCGAGGAGGGTTCTCCCTATAAAAATCGATTTGATCGTGTAATGTCTACTTTTATGGAATCTGGTCTCAGTAATAAATGGGACGCTGCCTATATTACGAAGTCAATTCCTAAACAAAATCTCTCTTTTCTTTATCATCAAGAATCATCACTGATGTCCAAAGTTCGTACCTTGATGATCGTCATTCTTTTCTTCGGATATTTTTCTTCACTTCTTGCGTTTACCGTTGAATTTTTCATTCATAAATTTCATAAAAATTAAAATCTAGAGAGATCTCTAGATAAAATCAAATGTGATGAAATTTTTTTTTTCAATCTACTTTTTCAAATAATCTAGTATTTTTCATTTCTAACTGTTTTATATGCGTGAAATATTTTTATCCGTAAATTTTTATCATATAATGCAGTCATGTTTTAAAACAATTGTAAATAAATTAAAACATTTTACTCTTAAGTTTTGAAAATTAATTAATTTGATTATAAAGAAAACTTAAAAGGGAAATAATTTCTGATTGCATGTAGTTTGAAGTAGATCAAAAATTTTATACGTAGAATGTTTTAATATATAAAAAAAAATTTTTTTTTGTAGCATAAAATATTTGTTTGCATAAACTTGGTACAATCAATAAATTTGCACCTGTAATTCAATATCCTTGAAAATATCTCTGACACGTGTAGCAACAATTTAGGAATCGATTTTAATGAAATTGGAAACTATCGGAAAGTTAAAAAAATAAAAAGATTATCATTTGTGCGTATATTTTACGAATATACGTTTCTTCTGATTTCAATATTATTAGAATTATTATCATTAAAGAAATAAAAAGAATTATTTTTATTTATTTAATTTTTAAAAATATAAATAATAATAATTGTTACTGACATTATTTATATTTTTAAAAGTAGTTGTAATTTAATTTTAAAAATAATAATAATTATTATTATCAGCATTCTGCAATTAAAAAAACTGTATCATCATTCAATTAATAAATCACTTCCTTCGAATTCAATATCAACGTTTCTAGTGCATGTATTCCTATATATATATATATACATAAGGCACAGTAGGTGACACCTGATATCGAAGAATCAAATTAAAAACATTATATAGAATCCCTTGTAGGGAAATAATCGAGGTGTGGGGTTACAACTGCATATAAGGTCTTGTAATTATGAATATTGTGCTGGAAACATCTGTCGCTCGACGGGCGGTGTTCGTCTGTAAATCAGTATCCGTTCATGCAGCATCGTGAATCTACATATAATATCTCTCTCGCTTTCCACCCACTCAAATTTTTGTATATCACTGAAACAATTCCAAAAGAAAAAATTTATCATCAATATCATTTTTTATTCATTTTAATCCGCATAGAATCACAATTTTTCATTTTCTCTTTTTTTTTACTGTTGGTAAATTTTTTAAATAAAAAAATCTGAAACTGAAAAATATTACGGAAAAAGGGTAATTTTTTCTATTGAATCAATTCGGTTGGAAATTAATAATTATTAATAATTATTTTTATTTGCTTTTATTGCTAATTCTTGTTTATGTATCAATTTATTTATTTAGTTTTATTATGATTTTTTATATCATTGCAATAACTGCAATCGTCAATAACAGCAAACAACGATGAAAGGAATAAATAATTCATTATGACAAAAAAGATCAAACTTGTTCATATTTTTTAATAAAATAATAAATAATAATAAAATAATATGTTAAATAAATAAATAAAAAATAATAATGATTGGACAAAAACAATGACTATGAAATAACAAGAACAAAAAAAAACAAAAAACCACAAAAAAGTTATATAATAACAAAAAAAACAAAGTAACCAAAACAAAAAAAAAACAAAATGATAACGAAAACAAGAAAAACAAAATGTTAATCATAACAAAAAATAATAACTAAAACAAAAAAAAAACTAAATTTTTAACGTAACAAAAAATAATAACTAAAACAAAAAACAAAATGTTAACTATTACAAAAAATAATAAATAAAACAAAAAAAACGAAATAATGACCACAACAAAAAAAACAAAATGTTAACCATAACAAAAAAAAAATGTTAACCATAACTAAAACAAAAAAAACAAAATGTTAACCATTATAAAAAATAGTGACTAAAACAAAAAAAACCAAAATAAAAACCAAAACTATAAAAAACTAAATGATAATTAAAACAAAATGATAACAAAAACAAGAAAAACAAAATGTTGACCATAACAAAAAAATAATAACTAAAACAAAAAAAAAAATGTTAGCCATAACAAAAAAAAAACAAAATAATAACCAAAACAATAAAAAACTAAATGATAACCAAAACAAAAAAAACAAAATGTTAACCATAACAAAAAAAAAAATGTTAACCATAACTAAAACAAAAAAAACAAAATGTTAACCATTATAAAAAATAGTGACTAAAACAAAAAAAACCAAAATAATAACCAAAACTATAAAAAACTAAATGATAACCAAAACAAAAAGAACAAAATGATAACAAAAACAAGAAAAACAAAATGTTGACCATAACAAAAAAATAATAACTAAAACAAAAAAAAATGTTAACCATAACAAAAAATAATAACTAAAACAAAAAACAAAATGTTAACCATAAAAAAACAAAATAATAACCAAAACAATAAAAAACTAAATGATAATCAAAACAAAAAGAACAAAATGATAACGAAAACAAGAAAAACAAAATGTTGACCATAACAAAAAAATAATAACTAAAACAAAGAAAAACAAAATGTTAACCATAACAAAAAATAATAACTAAAACAAAAAACAAAATGTTAACTATTACAAAAAATAATAAATAAAACAAAAAAAACAAAATAATAACCACAACAAAAAAAAACAAAATGTTAACCATAACAAAAAAAAAACAAAATTTCAACCATAACTAAAACAAAAAAACCAAATGTTAACCATTATAAGAAATAGTGACTAAAACAATAAAAACCAAAATAATAACCAAAACTATAAAAAACTAAATGATAACCACAACAAAAAGAACAAAATGATAACAAAAACAAGAAAAACAAAATGTTGACCATAACAAAAAAATAATAACTAAAACAAAAAAAAAATGCTAACCATAACAAAAAATAATAACTAAAACAAAAAACAATATGTTAACCATTACAAAAAATAATAAATAAAACAAAAAAAACAAATTAATAACCACAACAAAAAAACAAAATGTTAACCATAACTAAAACAAAAAAACAAAATGTTAACCATTATAAAAAATAGTGACTAAAACAAAAAAAACCAAAATAATAACCAAAACTATAAAAAACTAAATGATAATTAAAACAAAATGATAACAAAAACAAGAAAAACAAAATGTTGACCATAACAAAAAAATAATAACTAAAACAAAAAAAAAATGTTAACCGTAACAAAAAAAAAACAAAATAATAACCAAAACAATAAAAAACTAAATGATAACCAAAACAAAAAAAAACAAAATGTTAACCATAACAAAAAAAAACCAAAATAATAACCAAAACTATAAAAAACTAAATGATAACCAAAACAAAAAAACATAGTGATAACAAAGACAAGAAAAATAAACTGTTAACCATAATAAAAAATAATAACCAAAACAAAAAATTACATAATCAACCCTCTGGCCCAAACTTCAGTTTGAAATAAAGTTTATAATTTATATGTATGTAAATCACTAGTTTTCTATATGTATGAACCAAACGTATCATCGATATAATACTCATATACATACAATGACAAAAAAAAGATATTTTTTTTTGTGAGACATGTAGGAATTTTTCATTTTTTTGTATTTTTACCCACCATGAAATGCATAAGAATTTATGTATGGTTCGACAAAAATTGAACAAAATTCATTTTTTCAGTAAAATTTATTTTTTAAGAGAAGTGAATCAGAAAACGTTTTTAAAACGCTTCTATACACCTGCATGCATTTAAGATTTATGCCTGCAAATTTTTGCGGACACTTGTAAAAATCATGGAAATTTCGCATTTTCTTTTTGCAATCATTATTATACACTAAGGGAAGAATTAACATTTTTTTCATATTTATTTTCTAAATCTATAATAATGTAGGGGAGACTGGGGCGAAAAGTAGTTAAATTGTGAAAACAGTTAAAATTCATTATCTTTCGAACGGAAATAGTTAGAGCATTGCAATTTTAATTATAGAAGGGTGTTATCACTCTAAATAAATGTCCGGAGTTATGTGACATTCTGTTAATTTTTGTGGTGTCCATATTTAAATTTTTTTTCACCCTACTTTTGAAAATTTTTTCGTAAAAAATAAAATATCAACTTTTAAGTATATTTTTTGCATTTATTCTCACCGCGATTTTTTTACTTCATTATTTGGGTCCCCTGAAGAGATACCTAAAGGTATTTGCTAAATATCTTTAGTCAGCTTTTTTATATTTGTTGTTAAAGCCAAAAACGCACCCTGGGGCGAAAAGTTAAATAATAAGTGTCAACGAAATATTTTTTTCATTTACTTTCCAATTTCCTACACGGTTCCTACTTGATTTTCTAATATTAAAATATTTATTCGGGTCTATGTATTTGTACTAATATGTTTTAAAAAAAAAAATTTCGATAAAAAAATTTAACGTCTCCTACATTGTATGTCTATCAACTTTTCTACAAGTTTCCCATACTTGATTTTCTAAATTTTCTACAGAATAAAAATTTCCCACATACAGAATTCCAAAGTGGGATTCTAAGAGAATTCTTACATTGCCTTCTAGTTTTTAGTTTTTTTTTATTATTCTACGATTAAAAATTAACTTCAAATATTTCCTAAGACAATTAGAAGTTCAAAAAAATTATTCAAGAACCGTTGCAATTTCCTACGTCACAAATATTAGGTGTAGGAATCTACATCGTTTATATTTTCATTTATTGTATAAATACAATATTGTGAATTGAACATAAAAGGGCTTTATCAGGTTTTGAAATTTTTGTTAGTCTGATAACGCTGGGTTTGCGTGTTAAAAACAAACCGACACAAATTAGCGCGGACGTTTGCAATTTATTTACGGGTCTTTCGCTAAATAAATTTGACCATT
The DNA here is from genome assembly GCF_015476425.1 of Leptopilina heterotoma. Taxonomy (NCBI): domain Eukaryota; kingdom Metazoa; phylum Arthropoda; class Insecta; order Hymenoptera; family Figitidae; genus Leptopilina; species Leptopilina heterotoma. The sequence continues at coordinate 610,957 of NW_025110812.1, forward strand.
GGGAGAGCCATCGACGCGGAAAATGAGGGGTTATTTAATGGCGGCGTTCAGCGTTATCGCGAGCGCGTTCCTCGCCCACCGATCGAGCATCGATGCCTTTTATAACAATGTGACATTTTGCTTTCGAACAATCGTCACAAATCACGCATTGTTGCACGCGTCTAGTATTAAATTCTCCAAATATATACATATATATCTATATATATATATGCATTTTGTGTGTGCGTATGCGTAAATACAGTTGCGTCAGGAGATAACGTAAGCGACGTTATCTTTCAACGCGAAAGCGCGATTTCAAAATTTGTCATTCTAGAGAGCGCATCGCGTTTACATTTAATATACATATGTATCGATTTTTAAACATTTTTTTTCACTTTATTTTCCATTTTGAATTTTTCATCATTTTGTTACTTTATTTTTTTTTAAAATTAAAAATTAAAAGTGATAGTAATAGTAAAGATTAAAAATCAAAAATTAAATTTCCCGCCCTTTTGCCCTCTACAGGGACGCCAAAGAAACTACGATAAAAAATTGTAATAGATTTATTGGGAATTATTAATAAACATTTAAATATTTACCGAATGAATTTAAAGTATCAGGTCTTTTTGTTTCCTACAAGATTCTAAAGAAGAACTGATAAAAAAAATGTTTAAAAATTCATTAGAATTACTGATAATAATGCTAATAATTTATTTGGGAATTTTTAATTTTCCGCCTTTTTCCTTTCTATAAAGGAGCTCTAAGAAATCTTTTATAATAACAAAAAACTAGTAATAATACTAATAATTAATATAAACTTTTAAATTTGCCGCCTCTTTGCCACCTACAGGGACGCCAAGGAAGCTTCCATAAAAATTGTAATAGAATTATTGAGAATTATTAATAAAATTTGTTCGTATTGAGTAAATTTTCCTTCTTTCATTCTACTAGAGGGGGGCTAAGAAATTTGTGATAAGAAATATTAAAGAACTATTTATAGTAATAAAATAATACAAATAATAATTATAGTAATTAATACAGACATTTAAATTTGACGCCTTTTTGCCCTCTAGAGGGACGCCAAAAAAACTTTAGTAAAAAAATTTAAAAAATTAAATAATAATATATTAAATAAATATTATATATTAAATAATAAGATAATTAATAATTAAATAATCTACTTAATTAATTAATTTTGCGATATGAAAATGATAATTTCACTAACTAGTAATTAATGCATCATTGTTTATTTAAGAAAAACAAGAAACAACGACAAACTGGTTTTCAGTACAAAATTTATTGTCAAAAAAAAGAGTTGTCCACACATTTGCCAATTATAATGTTTTATCTTATTTACAATTATTACTTTTAATGACAGTTTGAAATTTATTGTTTCTACATTGAATACGATGATGAAAAAATACGATGCTTTTACTAATTAATACTTGAACATATTAACTATCGCTTCGGATAATTTAAAACGATTATTCGAAAGTTCACCCGTCTGTGATTCATATTTGTCATGAACATAAATTTTCTATATGAAAGTTAATTGCACTTCTAGTTTCCAGTTTGTTTTATGATTTACGACGTCATGGTAAAGAGGACACTCAAAATGCTAATTTACTAAATTATTTTAACTTGTGTCTCTTGTTAAACTTTATTGAAAATATTTATCATATTCTTGTATTTTCAGAAGAAAATTTTATTCACAATAATTGTTAAATTCCAATATCTACTTTATAATATAAGATCTTTCTGATTAACTATATGTTAATAATTTTAAGGAAATAACAATAGAAATATAATTCTGTTAATTGAAATTCAAATTTGGCGCCACTTCGCCATCTGCAGGGACGCCCTTCAGTTTTTGTTCTATAGCGTCCCTGTAGAGGGCAAAAAGGCGCAAAATTCAAATTCACCTCAAAGGAGAATTTTCGTTTGCAATAATAAATTAAAAATTCATTGTCTCAATGAAAAATTGAATAATAATAAAATAATAAATTTATTAAATTTATTAAATTTTAGCAAATTAAATAATAAAGGTTAAAATTGAAATTAGATTAAAAAATAAAAAATGGTGATATGATCGAATATGAAATTTATCATCTGACTGTATTTTTTTTTTGAAATATAGATTGAAATAGCAAACTATGAGTCATGTGAGTATATTTTATGCGGGCACTAAAAGTCGTTTATAGATATGTGTGTGTGTTTGACGACAAATTACGTGACAAATCGGACGATCATCTCTTATTCGCAGGAAAAAGAGTGTAACTTCCTACAGTTTACATATTATCGTTCAATGGATTCATGCATTGGATTCTTAGGAGGGAAGATAACTCTTATCAGGACAATACGCCTTTGACTTTTATCATAGTGCAAACATCAGCAGACACAACCGAACTCGATCACAGCGTTGCCCTTTACGCACGTGCGCTCGCAATACTTATGAAATAAAATCTCACTTTATTATCTGACACGCGTTCTACATTCTAACGTAAGCGATAATAAGTTTAAAAAAAATTACATTTTTTTCATTCACTAATAAAAATGAATGCAAAATTTTTAATTTACTCCCATTCTGCCCTCTACAGGGACGCTATTGAAACGTAAATCCCAAAGAAATCTAATATTAAAAATAATATTTCTCTAATTTTTGGTTTTTTACTGAATTGCAATTTAAATTTACCACCATTTTGCCCTCTAGAGGGACGCCATTGAAACTATGAAATAATGGATTTAAAATCGCAATAAAAAAACAAATAATATTACTGTAAATTAACAATTTATGTAATTAATAATAATTAATAATAAAAAAAAGTTTAATTAAATTGTAAATTTATATTTGGAATTAAAATAATTAATTATATTATTATTTCAAGTGGAGGGTGTAAACGATATATAGATTTGTTTTGCTTCAGCGAATTTCCTGGAGAACACTTCTTGCAATTCAAAGTTGCAGTTTCAACGATCGCATACATCAGACGTTTGTAAAACAATATTAAGATAATTTCACCCCATAAATAACCTCTCATGTAGCAAGATCTCTTCGTGGAAGGAAATATTATTGATTCTCAAAATGTATTCTCTTATTTTTATTCTCGAATAAAAACAACGTTTGACATTTCATTCTCTAATTTGAAATATATTTTATAATAAAACTTTTAATATGAATAATAATTTTAAAAATTTGAGTTTTACGGAATTATGAATAAAATATAAAGTTCTTAATCAATTATTATAATTAATAATTTTGTTTAATTTTTCAATTTTAGTATTTAAAAAATTTTGATAAGAAATATTGAATAACTGAATTGTAATAACATGAAAATTTAAATTTGCCGCCTTTTTGCCCTCTAGAGGGACGCTAAGGAAGCTTCAATGAAGAATATAGAATTAATAATAATTGTAATAATGTAGAAATTTAAATTTGCCGCCTTTTTGCCCTCTAGAGGGACGCCAATGAAGCTTCAATAAAAAATATAGTATTAACAATAATTGTTAATTAGAATATAGATTATTTAACAATTATAATCTAACTGAATGATTTTATTTTAGTTTTTAAAAAATTTTGGTGAAAAATAATTGCAAAATCAGAACCAGTGAAGTGTCAAGGGATTAACGGGAAGAAAATGGAGGTGTTGACCCCCCAGGAGTCGATGAAGGACTTTTTTTTACATTTTTTTTTTGGTGGAGGGTGTCAGAGACCCCGTAGGGTAACTAAGGGTCCTTCGCGACAACCCTCATCCTCCAATGTCTGCACTTCACTTGAAAACAGGTTTAAAAAACAAGTGATACTTTCGAGTGCTTTCGCATTTCAAATCACCCCTCGACGACCGCGCCACCCTCTCACAAATTTTTTCCCATTGGTCGTGAAACATTTCTCGCCTCTTTCTCTCTGTCTGTCTCTCTTTATCTCACTTTCGCAACTCTTCCCAAATGTGTCGTAAACAAGTTGAACAAACGCTCGTGATTGGATCGTGAGGTATGCCCATCTGGCTACTAAACGGAAGTGTCCTTCTTTTCTCCACTCGTCATCATTCTCTTTTCACTGCACTTTTGAAATGTGTCAAACCACTCAAAATCGTTTTGAAAAATAATGCGGGCTAATTTGTACAAAAAAAAGGTATGTAAACATGTGCTTACTTTTGTTTTCAAGTATTTAACGTTAAAAAAAATTGAATTTCCCGCTATTTTTGCCTCTTCAGAAAAACGCTGTGGGGAGTTTCCAGCGCGTCACTAAAGAGGGCAAAATGGCGGGAAATTTGAAATCGAAAGATAAAAAATTTATGTAAATCAAATTAAAAGTGTTTCTAAATATAAAAACTCTGAATTCTTTCTATCGAGTTATTGTACAGGGACAAATAGCAGCAAATTTATAAACGAAAAACAATAATTTTTAGGAAATAAATTAAAAATAGTTTCTAAAAATAAAATCTCTGCAAAGTTTCCATGGCATCACTGTAGATGGCTAAATGGCGGGAAATTTAAAACCGAAAAATGACAAATTCTTGCAAATTGAATAAAAAATGTTTCTAAAAATTAGAACTTAATACAGTTTCCATCGCGTCACTGTAGAGGGCCAAATGGCGGGAAATTTAAAACCGAAACTTAATAAGTTAACACAAATCGAATTAAAAGTGTGTATAAAAATAAAAATAGTGCTAAGTTTCCATCGCGTCACTGTAGAGGGCCAAATGGCGGGAAATTTAAAACCGAAACATAATAAGTTAACACAAATCGAATTAAAAGTGTGTATTAAAATAAAAATAGTGCTAAGTTTTTATCGCGTCACTGTAGAGGGCCAAATGGCGGGAAATTTGAATTCGAAAAATTACTAATTTAAATAAAATGAATCTGAAGAAGGTTTTAGAAATAAAATCGTTGCAAATATGTTATTGCTTAAAAGAAGAGAGTTAAAAATATAATTAAGGATTGCTGTTGAAAATATCATTATTTTTCGTTTTCTTTGTTCTAAATAGTTTCTTAAATATAAATCAATGTGGGGAGGGGGGGGGAAGAAAACTCAGGTCGTGCATCAGGAAAGTAACATTAGATTACCCCTCTCTCTCTCTAAATGGACTTTTCTTCTCCATGACTCTTTGTGGCTTTGGGAAAGGGAAAACAATGTTTGGGAGAAAACAGCTCCTTGGAATAATTTATCGGGGGTGAGCCGAAGTTGCCGAGAGAGAAACCAAGGGCTAAACCACCCCCTTATCTATCACTCGCCAGCCCCTTTTCCAAAGATCTATAGGGCGCATCCAAGTGACCCTCTCTCTCTCTCTCTCTCTCTCTCTTTCTCTTCTACACTACCTGCACTACTGGGAGGTAGAGAAATGGGAATTACAACTTACTTGGAGAACTTGCGGGCTGTTTCAGAGAATTATGTTCGCATCTCTTAAGTTATGAATGTACCACGAATGTACTAAGGACCTAAGCCTATTATACTAAGGCAACGCACATATAAGGAGATCGAATATTATCCTCAACTTTTACAGAAAGAGAAAATATTTTTCAAAATTTTTTTCCCAATACTTTTTAATTTTAATATTTTCAAAATACTTTTAAATATATTCATTAATAATGAAGGAGGGGGGGGGTACAACGATACTTTTTAACCAGATTAAGAAAATAATTTAAATATAACAAAAAAATTATTTTATGGTAATTAATTTCCAAATCTATCAATTTTTAAGTGAATAAAATAAAAATTCAAAAAGTGGCAAAATATTTTGTGACCGATTTTATTTTATGACCATTGAATTCCTCCCAAATATAAAAAAACGTTTAATTAAAAAATATAATTGCCTAAATTAATTCCTAATTAATCCCTAATTATAGAAAAATAACCAATTTACTGAATTTGGCTTTTCGACATAAAAATTTTTTTTTATTAATCATAGAAATTTAAAAATATGTAAAAATTATTTTATATTTTAAATAATTAGTTTAATATTTAAAATTAAATTTAGAATAGTAATTATTCAACGATAAATGTGTCTTTAAATATAAACAGAAATTAATAAAGTTATTCAGAGAGAATACAAATTAATTGCTTAAAATTTTGACAAAGAAGGTTAAAATATAGTAATTAGAGGAAAATGAATTAATAATGCGCTCAATTGCAAAATAAATTAATTATATTATATATTGTGTCAAATAAATGAAGCATAATTAGTAGATAATAATAATTTTGTAACAAACAATTTTCAAAAAAAATTGTAAAAATCAGTATTAATAAATTGATGATAATTTATTAATAATTATTAAATAATTATATATAGTAAAAGATTGAATTATATTATAATATTATAATTATTAAAATTATATCAATTTACTAACTTTACCATTATTAAATTTTATTTTATATTTCAAACCTTTTTTTTATTCCTGTCAAAGAAAAATTTATTTTTTTAAATTTCAAAGAAGAAAAATAAATAATCTTTCCCGTTTTAAGTTTTTTTGTATTTTTTTAATATTTATAATAAAATGTTCGTATTTTATTACAAAACTTTTGTCATAATTTTAAACACATTAGGAACTTTGATATAAATCTTTATTTGAATTATGATATTTTATCATATTTGAATTATAATCGTTGCCATTGAAACGCATCAGGACTATCATAATCGTTGATAAGAAAGTCTTTATAAGCTTGTAATAAAAATAATCTTGATAAGAGAATAGAAAAATATTTATTACATTGAATAATGAAATTTTCAACTTTTTTATTACAATTATTTTTGTGATTATTATCATTATAATCATAAGTACAAAAAAGTTAAAACAACAAGAAATTATTATTATTATAATTTAATATTATATAATTATTATTATTATAATTTAATATTATATAATTATAATTATATTATATTTATATTATTCCTTTTGGACTAAAGCTTCAATAGCGTCCCTGTAGAGGGCAAAATGGCGGGCTATTTAAATTAATATCCGCTAAGCAACTACGTAATTTCATTTCAATCTTCATTTTTATTCTCGCTTTCATTTTCACTTTCATTCTATTTGTATCTTAACTCTGATAGATTTTTATATTATTTATATTTATTATTTAAACTTAAAAAAAATTTCATTTTCATTTTCTTTTTCTTTTATTTGAAAATAAATTTTCACCATGATAGATTTTCATCTTTATTTTCACTTTTAAAGTAAAAATAAAATTGAAAGTGAAAATAAAAATCTAGGTATTATTTATATATAAATGGGTAAAGTTTAAAAGTTAAAAGTGAAAATAGAAGTGGAAAAAAATGGTTTAAATTGTGAAAATGAAAATCGACAATAAAAAACCTAGGTAAAGTTAATGTTAAATTGAAAACAAAAATAAAAATTTACCCTAAAGTGAAAATAATAAAATTTACTAAAAAATAAAATGTGAAAATAGCAGTCAAGGTAGAAAAAAAATAAAAATTATACTCTTCCCCCCTCTTGGGGGGAGGGGTATCTAATTACTTCTTAGAAAAATCATTACAACTATCAAAATTAGTATTTTCGAGTGATCATATCGAATATTAGCATGAAATATGACAATTTAAATTAAAAATGAAAAAAATATGCTGTAGTGGGTGTAACATGATTATAAATGAAAGATATATATGTATATGTATATGAATGACGATGCATGACACCGTTCCTTTGCTTTTGAGACACTCCAACGATCAGCTGCTGTTTGTTAAACATCACTCAACTTGTCAGCGATACACTTACACTGTTTTGAGACCCAAATCCACACCTATATGTGAATCACTAGTCCGCCTCTTTTCTGTACCGTGCTTTATTGTTAATTTGTTTTCTCCCCCCTCTCTCTTAAATTCAAGACATCGTCGAGCGTCTTCGTTAACCTATCTTCCCTCCCCCTTCCTATTTTATTTTGTTTCACTTTAATTCAACATCCGGTGACTTTGACCCTTTTTTTATTCCAAAGATCCAGAATGAACCAATATTTGCCAAGGGAGACAATTTTTAATTGTGTGAATTAAACTTGTTGGGTGACTTTTTAATTCCTTGAATATCAATTAAAAAATTTTTATTTTTAGTAACATTAATAATGTTGCAAGGCAATATTGCAGAAAAATGTTCTGAAGTTACTTTCGGAGGTCGATTATATAATTTAATTTCTACATTCACTTTCATTATCACTTTCAGTTTGATCAATTTTTTAAATTAAATAAATTAAATCTGTTCAATTGAAAGTGAAAATAAATATTTAACATTTGAAAAATGAAAAAGAAACGAAAAAATTCGTCAATTTAATAATCAAAATGAATGTGAAAATAAAAATCACATAAAGTGAAAATGAAAATAAAAATAAAAACAGCAATCTATAAAAATGAAAGTGAAAGTGAAAATGAAAATTTTTCGAGGAAATTCTTTTTTTAAATCGTATTTTTCCATTGAGAGAATAAAAAGAAATCAAAGGGGAGAAAAATTTAATAAATATTTATTTAAAGTTTCTAATATATTTAAAAGTAAATTTCAATTAAATAGCATTTTAATGGGTCCCGCATGTTTGTGTAAGCGGACGATATTATTGAGTGAACGCCTTGTAAACGTTAAACGCAACAAAACTTTAGTGCAGGATTAAAGCTGCATTCGATGGGAATGAACCTGATTAATTATACTCTGACTCATGAATTAGCGTGTGAATGAAAACGACGCGTCGTCGTCGTCGTCGTCGTCGTCGTTGTTAGTGAGCAAGGATGAAGTATATAATCAAGACTAATTTCTTAAGACTTAATTTTTTTTTCACATTAATCGAATAAAGTTTAACGTAATTTTTCCAAATTATATAGAATTAAAAAATTTTAATTTCAACTTAATTTTTTTAAAAGGATTTACTGGATTGAATATTTTTTTCAGTAATAAAATGCAGGAAATAAAATAAAAAAGGTAAAAGTAATGTTCGAATGAAAAACATTTAATTAACTTTTATTTGAAAATTATGATTTCAAATAGTTGAGATTGATTCTGAATTTTTGGACTAAAGCTTTTATGGCGTCCCTGTAGAGGGCAAAATGGCGGAAAATTCAAATACAATCTTCATTGATCACTTTCTAAAAAAAGCTTTCCAAATTTTAATTAAATTAACAAAATGTTAAGAAAAAAGAGAAAAAATAATTTTTACTCCTTCCTATTTATTTTATTTTAAAACTTAAATCACTTTTAATATTTAAAAAAAATTAATTTCTTGAATATTCATTACCATAAAAGTATGAGTTTTTAATTAATTTTTTGTTTTGCTTTCTTTTTCATTTAAAAAGTGAATCGAAAAAAGCTCGTGATATTGTGAAAGCAAACAAAGTGGAGAAATAATCAGAAATATATTTGTACGTGCGTTTCATTTAATTAACCTTCGTGCGTTAATTTCAGTAATTAAGTCTAATTAAAATTGCAGCAATGCTAAATTCATTGGCGCCCGACGGTAATTATAAAAAGTTGCGTGAAGAAGGGGGAAAAAAATTGGAAACAAAATTGAAATGATTTGAGTAAAACTAAATTCACAATATTTATAAAAAAATAATGAAATACTATTTTTAAAACACCTTTCACTTAAAAGACTATTTTATTCTTTAAAAAATGTCGCGTAAAGTGAAAATTTTCCTACAAATTCAGTTTTAATTTTAATGAAATTACAAAATTTTCATTGGGTTTTCATTTTCAACTAAAATCAGAATAAATTAATTGTCTGTATTTTTTTTTACCGCCATAATGGATTCGCCAATTTGAATGTTTGAAATCTGACGTTAGATTTGTAATTAGCCGCCACAAAAATCCCTGAATACCAAATTTCATCAGAATCCATTAATTTTTTACATTCCGACATATTGAATCCGCCATTTTGTTTTTTTAAACTCTGACTTTAGATATTCGTAATCAGTGATCCTAAAAACCCCTTCATACCAATTTTCATTAGAATTCATTAATTTTTTATCTCTAATATCCGCCATATTGGAACCGCCATTTTGTTTTTTTTAAATCTAACTCTGGATTCTTAATCAGCCACTCCAAAAACCCCTGTATACCAATTTTCATCAGAATACATTAATTTTTTATCTTTAATGTCCGCCATATTGGAACCGCCATTTTGAATTTTGAAAATCTAATTTCAGACTTTTAATCAGCGACCCCAAAAAACTTCTTAATATAAAGTCTTATCAGAATCTATTTATATTTTGTCTTTCATTCTTTTTTTTGCATTCGTATAATCCTTGGATGAAAATTCATTTTGATTTTCATGGAACTCATAAAACATGGGTCCCTATTGAACGGATTTCATTTTTTTTTCTAATCGACACGTGTGTAAATTCTCTTTGAACATTGCTTGGAATTATTCTCATCCGAAAAGCTTGACATTCTCTATATTCGCAGTGTACATATTATATACTCGAGGGAATGCGTGATCTTCTTGGGGAATATTATCGGTATGGTGGGCTATTTTTTATCCCTTCCTCCAAGGGTGAACCAAGAGAGAGTGTGAGAGAGAGGGGGAGAAAGAGAGAAATCGTTCCTACCTAGAACGTTGATTAGTTCTGTTGCGATATCTCGTTCTCTTCTCTTATACTGCCTTCACCAATCCCATGGGGGGTGAAAGGGAACGAAATATAACCCCTTTTACCCCACCATACATTGCCCACTCCTTCAACTCCCTGGTAAATAACCCTAGACCGTAAGTTAATGTCGTTGCTGGATTGCAATCAACTATCAAGATATCTAAACCAAATATATAATATACCTGCCCTTTCAATTCCATTTCTTTTCTTTTTTTTTTTTGGTCCCCCTTTTTTTGTTTACTGATCGAATTCTAATTTATGGGGTGATGGCAAATTTTATTTATTATTATTTTATGTTAATTTGAAAGAATATTAGAGTTTTTCGTGGGAAAACGCTTTTGTGAATATGTGTAAATACTATTCCTCTCTTTTCAAATTTTATGTTCAATTTTTTTTAGAAGCCATGACGATTAACTTAATTATTTTTAATAGAGATGATAAATTTGGAATAAAATTTTTATAGAAATTGACAGTAAGTGATTTTTTCACTTGGAAAATTTGAATTTACCGCCACTTTGCCCTCTACAGGGACGCTCTGGAAACTTTCTCGGCAAAGTTTCCAGAGCGTCACATCAGAGGGCTAAATAGCGGGGAATTTAAAGCGGAAAAATTAGAAAATCATGGAAATTGAATTAAAAGTGTTTTTAAAAATAAGAACAGCAAAGATTTTTTAAGCGACTCTGACAGGAAACTTGAAATAAAAAAATAATAAATTTATGCAATTAAAATTAAAATTTTGTTTCTAGAAATAAAAACTCAGCAAAGGATCCATCGCGTCAGTAAAAGAGCGTTAATTTAGAAACCGGAAAATATTCAATTCATGCGAATCGAATTAAAAAAGTGTTTTTAAAAATAGAAATGCATAAAAGATTTGCATTTTATTTTCACTACACTTTCACTTTCACTAAAGTTTCACTTTACTTTCACAATCACTCCGTTTTCACAACAATTTCACTTTCACTTACATCCTCAATCCACTTTCACTTCTATTTTATTTTTACACCACTTTCACTCTACTTTCACTAAATTTTCACACCACTTTCATTTCATTTTCACTCTACTTTTACTTTTATTTTATTTTCTATATACTATTTTATTACAATTTGCAATTTAACATCTGAATTTCTTTAATGAAAATGTTTAATGAATTGGAATGGAAGTAAAAATGGAGTAAAAAGGAATGAAAGTGAAAGTGCAGTGCAGTGAAAGTGGAGTGAAAATGAAAGTGTATTAAAAATGGAATGGAAGTTAAAATTAAGTGAAAGTGAAGGAAAATGTAATGAATGTGAAAGTAGAGAGTAACTGAAAGTGGAGTAAAAATAAAAGTGTAGTTATGAAGGAATGGAAGTGGAGTGAAAATAGATTGAAAGTGAAAGTCGATGGGAAATAAAGTGAAAGTGAAGGAAAATGAAATGGAAGTGCAAATGGAGTGAAAGTGAAAGTAGAGTGAAAATGGATTGAATGTGAAAGTAGAGTGAAAGTAAAAGTGGAGTGAAAATAAAAGTGTAGTTATAAAGGAATGGAAGTGAAAATATAGAGTGGCAGTGAAAGTTAAGTAAAAATGGACTGAAAGTAAAGTGAAAATGTAATGAAAGTGAAAGTGGAGTGAAAATGGAATGAAAGTGAAAGTGGAGTTAAAACAGATTGAAAGTGAATGTCGCTGTGAAAATGATTGAAAGTGAAAGTGGAGGAAAATGAAATGGATGTGGAAATGGAGTGAAAGTGAAAGTAGAGTGAAGATGGATTGAATGTGAAAGTAGAGTGAAAGTGAAAGTGGAGTGAATATAAAAGTGTAGTTATAAAGGAATGGAAGTGAAATTAGAGTGGCATTGAAAGTAAAGTGAAAATGAAATGGAAGTGAAAGTGGAGTGAAAATGGAATGAAATTGAAAGTGGAGTTAAAACAGATTGAAAGTGAAAGTCGATGGGAAATTGATTGAAAGTGAAAGTGGTGGAAAATGAAATGGATGTGGAAACGGAGTTAAAGTGAAAGTAGAGTGAAAATGGATTGAATGTGAAAGTAGAGTGAAAGTGAAAGTGGAGTGAAAATAAAAGTGTAGTTATAAAGGAATGGAAGTGAAAATAGAGTGGCAGTGAAAGTTGAGTAAAAATGGATTGAAAGTAAAGTGAAAATGAAATGGCAGTGAAAGTGGAGTGAAAATGGAATGAAAGTAAAAGTGGAGTTAAAACAGATTAAAAGTGAAAGTCGATGGGAAATTGATTGAAAGTGAAAGTGGAGGAAAATGAAATGGATGTGGAAACGGAGTGAAAGTGAAAGTAGAGTGAAAATGGGTTGAATGTGAAAGTAGAGTGAAAGTGAAAGTGGAGTGAAAATAAAAGTGTAGTAAAAATGGAATGGAAGTGAAAATAGAGTGAAAGTGAAAAAAGAGTAGAAGTGAAAGTTGAGTGGAAATGGACTGAAAGTGAAAGTGGAGTAAAAATAGTTTGAAAGTTAAAGTTTATGGGAAATTAAGTTAAAGTAGAGGAAAATGAAATGGAAGTGAAAATTGAGTGAAAGTGAAAGTGCAGGAAAATGAAATGGAGTGAAAATGAAGTGAAAATGTAATGAAAGTGAAAGTGGGGTGAAAGTGGTGTGAAAATTGAACTAAAATGTTAAAGTGAAATTAAATAATCGAATAAAATTGCCGACAGTTTTATAAGCAGAAGTGTGAATGTGTGTGTGTGTATGTATGTAGAAGAGGGGGGTCAGGGGAGGAATTACGAGACAGCGTGGTGGATGCTGACTAAAAATATCAGGGATCCGTATAACCAATACTATATAGTTGAAAAATTATTGTCTCAACTCTCATATATATATATAGTTACTGGTCGCGACAAAATATATCAGTTTGGTGGAGTATATATAAATATTTATAAACTAGTGTTGGCAGATGGTGGTTTTGCCTTTAGTGAAGGCAAAATTCACTGATCCACGCACGCTTCTCCCTCTCACTCAAAATATAATAATTTCGCACAATATTTTACTTTATATCTGTAATGTTTCTTAACTTTTTGAAATCTTTATATCACCCCCTCAAGTCAGGATGCATTTATTAATCAATTCTGTGTATTAAATGCCAAAGTAAATTCCCCGATTTTGCGCACATTTAGTGATGTATGTATTCCTTTTCGTCCGCGACCACCAAAGGCGGCCATCTTTGTCTCGAGGCCGACCCGCGGAAATGGAGAAATTAATTATCCACCGTTCGCATTTCAGAATTATTTACTGGGCACAAGTGTTGAGAAGCCCACAAACAGACAACAATAAATTACTGAATTAAATTGGCTTTAAATTGTTGGATGATATGTTTCTAGTTAAGAGTCAATTTTTTTTGAAGGGGGTGGGGCGGGGGGATTTTCAATTTATGCTCTCGTAATTTATTTACTTTAGTCGATTTTTGAAAGGAATTCCGATTATATTAATTTCTTATTCTATAAAATTTATAAAATTAAAGCAAATGTTTATTTTAGTGAATTGAATATTTACTTCCATTTGTCCCTTAAATAATCAACTTTATCGTCAGTAATCCTCAGAATGGACATAATTTTTCAGAAATTAATTAAATCAAAAATAAATAGAAAATAATTCCAAAAGAAGGAAAATGAAAATTAATTTTAGAATTTCACTTCCTTCTTTAAATATACAGAGAAAAGAGAATAGCATAAAAACACTTAGTTATTATTAATACCGCATTTTTTCCTAAAAAAAAAAGAAACGAACGAGTAAATAAGAAAAATTCCTGTCAGAATAAAATGTCTTTTGGAACGGTAAATAATTTTGTTCCAACGCTAAAACGTTTTACGTCTAGTAAATAAAGAGCGAAACGAAAAGAAAGCGGATAAAAAGAAGTGGGACAAATGTCGTTGGGTTTTGACATTTTTCGCGTGTATATATATATATAAAGTATGAAAACGCTTGAGAAAAATATTGCCCCTCCTTGCCTCTCTCTCACCATTCTCCACTAGAAAACGTACACGTGCAATATTAAAAATGAAATGTGTCCGTTCGCGAAACTCGCGAGACTCGTTCACGAATAAATCACGAGTTGTGGCCGTTAGTAGAAATTGGCCGCGAGTGTCTGTTGAACTATATGTATGTATACAATGCCCAATGTTTGCCATGAGGAAAAGAGTGTTTTTCATAGAAAACAAAAAAAGCGAACAACCAGGATCAATATAAATGCGAGTTTTTAATAATTAAGAAAAGTAGCTAATTAAATTTTACTATATATATATTCGTTTCAGTTTGTGACTAATGAATTTTTCTGTATCAGACTTCGCACTCGAGAATTAATTTTGAAAAAAGTAGCAAAAAGTAGCTTTGAAACTAAAAAAAAAAGTAGTAAAAAAGTAGCTATATCGAAAAATTAAACTTGACGACCAAAAAAACACATTTTTAGAAACTTAACAAAACTGACAAAAATTCCATTCTATATTTTATTTTCCTGACTTTTTCCTAATTTTTATCAAAAATATTCACTTCTTTCTTATCCTGCTAATAAATTGATTTCCTGCAACGAAATGTTATTATTCATGAAAGAATTTAAATATTTATAGAAATAATTTAATTCTTGTGAAGAATTTTATAAATATTTTTAACTAATTGATTTCTTTCGAATATTTTCATGGAAAATCCTAATTTAAATAATTGAATTACTGAGAAATTTTTATTATTCATGAAAAGAATTGAATTCTTAAGAAGATTTTTACAAACAATTTTTTTTAAATAAATGAATTCTGTTTGGAAATTTTATAAAAATACTAATTATTGAAAATCATTGAATTGCGAAAAGTTTTTAAAAATAATTAAATTTTACAAAGAATTCCAGTAAAATTTTTGAGAATAATTGAATGTCTGTGTGCCATTTTATTAAATTTTTTTTTATAATAATTGAATTCCTAAAAAACACTTTATAATTTATGAAAATAATTGAATTTCTACGAACGGTTTTACTACAATTTTTTCAAATAATTGAATTCCAAAAAAAAAATTTGTTACTTTTAAAAATAATTGAATTCTTGTGATGAATATTATTATTTATGAAAATAATTGAATTTTGCAAAGAATTTTATTAAAATGACTTAAAATAATTAAATTTTCGGGAATAATTTTGTTATTTATCTTTAATATTTGAATTCTATCGAATAATTATATATATAAATAATTGAATTCTTGGGCAGAATTTTATTAAAATCTAAAAGAATAATTGAATTATTTCAAAAAAATTTAATTAAAATTGTATTTAAAGTAATTGATTTCTATCGAACAATTTTATTGAAATATTTGAAAATAATTGAATTTCTGTGGAAAATTTAAATATTTTTATGTAAATAATTAATTGAATTCTTCTAAAGAATTTCAAAAAAATATTTTTTTAAACAATTGATTTTTTCGAGGAATTGAAATTAAGTTTTTAAGAATAATACATTTTTTGAGCAATTCCTGTAAAAATGTATTAACAATAATTGAAATCATGCGATGAATTTCATTATTTATGAAAATAATTGAATAATTGCAAAGAATTCTATTATTTATGAAAATAATTTAATTCCTAAGAAGAATTTTATCATTTTTGAAAATAATTGAATTTTGCAAAGAATTTTATTAAAATGCCTCAAAATAATTGAATTTTCAGGAATAATTTTATTATTTATCAACATAATTGAATTCTTTCGAAGAATTATTATTTATGTAAAATTGAATTTTCTCGAAGAATTAGATTTTTAAGAATAATACATTTTTTTTAGCAATTCCTGTAGAATTGTATTAACAATAATTGAAATCATGCGATGAATTTTATTATTTATGAAAATAATTGAATAGTTGTAAAGAATTTTATTAAAATTTTCAAAAATAATTGAATTACTTTGAAAAATTTTGTTACTTTTGAAAATAATTCAATTCTTCATAAGAATTTTATAAACATTGTTAAAAATAATTAATTTTTTCTTAATATAATAAATATTATGAAAATTTCATTGTAAATAATTGAATTCTTGTGGAAAACTTTATTTGTGAAAATAATTGAATTTTTCGATTAATTAATTTAAAATATAGTATTAAAAATAATTTGAAATTCTTCGATGAGTTTAATTATTTATGAAAATAATTGAATTCTTGCTTATAGAATTTTATCAAAAAATTGTTTAAAAAAATTGAATTTCTATGAAAAATGTTATTATTAGTGAAAGTAATTGAATTATTGTGAAGAATTATTATATAAAAATTTTGTTAAACAATTGATTTTTTTGAAACTTTTTTGAAAATGTTATTCTAAATTAATTGAATTCCTGTGGAAATGTTATTATTTATGAAAATAATTGAATTTTGGATGAAATTTATCAATTTTTTTAAAAACAATTGATTTCTTTTGCGAAATTATATGAAAATATACTAGATATTGAAAATAATTGAATCGTTTTAAAGATTTTGACTATAATTTTTGAGAATAGTTTTTAATTTCAATTAACGAATTTAAAATAGTGAAAATTCTAAAAAAAACAGAAATATTAGATTTTAGTGGCTGAAATCTAAAAAAATTACCCAAATAGTAGCATAACTTTCACTTTCATTTTCACTTTCATTTTTACTTTCATTTTCACTTTCATTTTTATTTTTATTTCTACTTTCATTTTCACTTTTATTTTTACTTTTTACTTTTTTTTTCTCTTTTAGCTAAAAATAAAGTAAAAATAAGTCACACAGTAAAATTATACAATATTGCATTGCATTAAAAATATTTTTTGTTTAAAAATTACAATTTTAATATGTATTAATAATTGAGATTCGATTTTGCAACGCTTTCAAGAGTCTTTCTTTGAATAAAATGAAATAAAACGTAGGTACTATTACTCTTGTTGGAAATAATAAAAAAAAACTTTTCTCTTTTTTCATCGGAAACGTTCAATCATATTTCTCGTTTGCGGTGATTAGTCGTCCACGTGAAGAATTAATTTTTTTTTTTTCAAATACATTTTCCACATATCGGTTTGATTCATTTTTAGACGGATCAAGGATTAAAGAGATGACACACACTGATTTCTCGAACGTGTATTATTAATATCGAGGTTCATGTGATAAATAATATTTTATGATATAATCGAAAAATTAATATATTTAATAGACAACGATTAGAATCAAATTTTTGGGAAATTTTTAACTTTTCTATTAAATTTTATATATTTTCTGAACTAGGGGAAGCATTTGTCAAAGAATGGACAAATGATAGAAAACTTTGCCCATTTTACAAAAATTAAAAGAAATTTTGTTTCAAAAATTAAAAAAATTTTAAAAAAAAATACAAATTGAATTAAATTGAAAAATTTAAGTAGTAAACAAAAAAAAAATTCGAATGAAAATATAATTTTTCTAAAAGGATCCCTCTCTTTCTACTTTGAACAATCTACGAGAATCGAAAATTTAGAGCAAGTGCAATCTCTTGATATTACATTAAGTTAGTTAAATTGACAGAGACATGGTAAATAACGAGTTTGAGATGTATATACCTATACATATATATGTATATATACTTGAAAGAAAACAGAAATCCAGAAAATTGGAGGAAAATATTGGGACAGTGGGAATTTAGATTGCTATGTAAAATCAGTGCCAATTTCAATATAATATTTATTTTTCTCTTTTTTTTCCACTTGTTAATTCACTGAATCGAAATATTTGAAAATTGAAATATTTATTCAGATCGAAAAAAAAATACATTTCTCTATATTCTCTCAGGAATAAAAAAAAAACAACATTAAATACGCAATCAAAATTTCAATTTTGAGTAAATCCCAAATATCTCTCGAAACGTAATCCTCCTATTCGCTTCTCTAACCGTTTTAACTTTAGCCGGATTCGACAGAAATTTAATCGCTTGTTTCCATTAGTTTTTCTACAATTTTTGTTTTTTAATTATTTTTATTTTTATGAATTTCTCCTCTTCTGTTCCAATTCTTGAATTACTCTTCGCAATTTTTTTAGAAAAGATTTTTTTTTAAATCAATATATTTGAAATATTAATTTATTCTTTTTTGTT
Source organism: Leptopilina heterotoma (assembly GCF_015476425.1). Classification (NCBI taxonomy): domain Eukaryota; kingdom Metazoa; phylum Arthropoda; class Insecta; order Hymenoptera; family Figitidae; genus Leptopilina; species Leptopilina heterotoma. Next base: position 629,539 of record NW_025110812.1, read on the forward strand.
TACTTTTTCAATTTGGTTTCTCTTTCTCGAAAAAAAGTTATTATTCAAAATCAATTTTTATCAAAAATACACACTTTTACTCAAGATTTTTTTTTTTTTTTTTTAGGGAAAATCTTAAAGCTTTTGTAATTAGTTTCTATTAAAGAAAAAAAAACCATTTCTCGAGTACAGGTTTGTAATACAATTTCTATGTAAATCCTTAGAGAAGTAAAAGTTTTCTGCAGCAGCCATTCATAATGGACGTTGAACTTGATTATGTATTAAAGGCTCTTTTTTTCCATGAGAAATTTCATTACTCATAAATTATAACATGTAATGAAAGTGAACTTTGAGAGAGCATTAAAATGTCACAGGGATAAAAAATTTTTTTTTTTCATTTATAAAAATTCAAATTAAATATATATATATATCTCTGAGTAAAAAAAATGTCATCTAGATTTTAATTTTAAAAACTTCACTTATTTTGTACTCTATATATATACATCTTAGCAAAAAGTAAATTAAAAAATTTTCTTCTTTAAATATTTCAATTACATTTCTCTTGAAAAAAGTTTTTTTTTTTGCTGAATTTAATAAACTTTATATTTTTAAAAAATTTTCGCTAAAAGAATTTTTTTTACTAAATCGTTTTAACCGTCTGTTGATTTTTGTGAAAGAAAAATCATTTTTTTTTCTCATTTACTAAGAACTCTTCAATGTACGTATATATGCGTTTCACTTGAGAATTAAAGAAAAAAAAAAAGAATTCTTTACATCTTCAAACTAAAAAAGAAAAAAAAATTTGAGTGGATTTAAGTGCCACCCAATCATTCCGCGACAATGGAGTGTTTAGTATCCCCCAGTGAGATTTTCTTCACGCCTCCCCAATTCGCCACACCACCACCATCACTGCCCTTGGGTACATGAATGTGAGTCTCAAATTGGATTTCCACTTCTTCAAATCAAGAAGGGTTGCCTCGTGACCCCCTTCTCCTGGATCTGCGAATGATTGAAGTCTTCCCTTTTTTTTTTGTCAATTTTATAGAGATTGCTTTCGTCTAATGATATTGACCAGCATTGTAAACATTGTTTCATTTTTCCTTTATCAAATAAATATAACAGCTATTTCCTCGATTTGAGCCCTTTTCGATTTTGTGCTTTTCATTGTTAAGAAGAAATTTTTTTTTATACTATCACGTTGGTGAACGAAAAAGAAGAAACAAATATTAATCTTATATTCATAAGCAATAACTAATCAGAATGTCATTTCGGCCCAGGTATCTTGAATTTTGGAAAACCAATCCCCCATATTGGATCCGCCATTTTGAATTTTGGAAAACTAACAATTTCTTTGTAATCAGTGACCTTAAGAACCCCCAAGTGATGATTTTCAACAAAAAAACGTTCAATTTCAAAGAATATGCTCCGCCATATTGGATCCGCCATTTTGAATTTTGAAAAACTAACAAACTATTTATAATTAGCGCTCCTAACAACCCCCAAGTGATGACCTCCAAGTTTTACAAGAAAAAACGTTCAATTTCAAAGAATATGCTCCGCCATATTGGATCCGCCATTTTGAATTTTGAAAAACTAACAAACTATTTATAATTAGCGCCCCTAACAACCCCCAAGTGATGACCCCCAAGTTTTTCAAGAAAAAACGTACAATTTATAAGAATATATTCCGCCATGTTGGATCCGCCATTTTGAATTTTGAAAAACTAACTTCTTTTTATTCGCGGCCGTAAAAACCCCTGAATCATGATTTTCAAGCAAAAACGTACAATTTCAAAGAATGTATTCCGCCATGTTGGATCGGCCATTTTGAATTTTGAAAAACTAACGACTTATTTGTAGTCAGCGACCTAAAAGCTCACTGAATCTATTGTCAAGTTGATTTTTATTATCTTTATACAAAAAATTGCAACATAATCGAAATATAATCTTAGAAAAAAAAACCCTTTCAGTATTAAATTTAAAAATTTAGACGATTAGATAAGAATTCTTGGTTTAAAATTATTTTCCAATTGTCATAAAGAATTATTTTGATTCCAAAATTTTTTTTTATGTCTGGAACACCCGGCAATTGAGGAACAAAGGCTCGTTCACGTACGATCTCGAGCCAAAGACAATCTTGTGCAATGAATCTCATCTTAGTCGTCGACGTTGTCGTCGTCTTCGTCGTCGTCGTCGTTGTGAGACGTGCATATTGCATTGTACCATTGTGCATAAGTTTGCAGGTTTCTAATGACTCGGTTGTTGGAAGCAGCTTTGCATTCACCAAATCCACTGTATTCTAAAGTACTACTATATCAACGTTGACAGAATTTAACCTTGTAGAACACGCTCTTATGGATTTAAATCAAATTTCCCTTTCATGACTCAATATATTTCTGTTATGTCTCATCAGAACGAAACAACCCACTTTTATTTTTTTCGGGGTGAAAAACTGCTATTCCCTAATTTTTGAATCTTTTAAACCACTAGATTTTCAGCGGATTTTCTAGTTTGCCAACACCACTTAGACTTATTTACTTGAACTATATTATTAAATTGATTTTTAAATTTATTCGCACAAAAAGTTCTACGTACTTATCAAGAAAATGATTCCATAGAGAAAAATGGAAAAGTATACACTTTTGGAAAAAAAGAAAAAAACTATCAATTGCCAGGAATTGATTTTTAACACGACCTTCGAACTATAAACTTTCAGTACGCAGTTCTGAAGACGGCAGTCTAGTTCCCCTTTCAGCGAAAAGAATAAATTCACTCCTGACTGATAAGCAACATGAAGCTTAGTTATAAAATTTTAATTGCAACAATCTGCTCATTTAGTTGCATCTACGGAAAACTTTTAGTGACTTATCATACATGGCCTGATAATTTAGTTACAATTCTAAAGCAGGATGGTAAAATAGATCAAGTTCTGCTATTGTACGAAAACAATTTTAACAACACTGGAATTTACCAAATCGGTCAAGAAATAGCAAAAATTGTACCAACAAAAGTTGTTGACTTCAAAAGGATTGTAAACGCCAACAATGAGCAGTTGCTGATACCAAAGACAATGATAATCATCATTGTGTGGTCAAAAAATCCCCAGGAAAATCTATCAAAGATTAACAATCTCTTGAGTTCGGTTGCCGAATTATCGACACCAAACACAAGACCAAAGTTTTTGATTCTTACAAAAACGATTAAACCTGAAAATTATCGGAAACTCTTCCAACGGATGTGGTCGAAACAATTTTTGGAAATAACGATTCTTGAGATTGAAGATTCGAATTCGAGCAATTCTGAATTTGCCAAAATTCATTACTACAATCCGTTCACTCGAATTTTGGCTAAAAGAAAATTTACCAAAACTGGAGTTCTGTTTCCAGGCAAGTTGCATGATTTAAATGGATATCAGATGAAAGTTGGCATATTTCACTATCCGCCTTATGTCTACGTTAAACGCAATTCAACTGGAAATGTTCTAAATGTTCATGGACCAGACATTAGTTGGGTGATCGTGATGGCTGAGTATCTAAACTTCACCTACGAAATGATCATCTCAAACAATAGCAATTGGGAAGGGGTAAACTGCACCAAGCAGCATAATGTTGGTTACATTGATAAAATAATTAACAATAAAATTCAATTCTTTGCAATTCAGAGTGCATTCTACGGAACTTGCTTAAACAATTTTGTCGCCATTTCAAAAGGTACAAAAATGTTTCGATTTATCCTCTTGGCGCCAATCTTTCCTGACAAGTATGTATTTCTAACAAACGAATGGCATCTAGTCAATATAATTATAATTCTGTTATCATTCCTGATGCCATCATTAATAGCATATTATTACAATTTTAATCCTCGAAATTGGAAAATAATGTACTCTGTTCAAATGGTACTCGGATTATCGATTCCAAGAATGCCAAAGAAAACAGTAGAGAGAATAATAATGCTATCGTTATTAACTTTCTACTTGTTACAATCGTCCTACATTTTTACGGCTCTATCCGAAATGCAATTGCAAATGAAGTCTTTCCAAAAAATTGAAACATTTAAAGATTTACTGGATGCTAATTTAACACTTATTATGAATGGAAATATATCCGAGAAAGGGGAATATGACGAAAATGACTTTTACGAAAGGATGATAAAGAATTCCATTAGTTCCGATGAATCAAGTAAAAAATGGTTTGAGTATTTGATAGCTCATCGAAATATTACCTACGAAAGTAGAGAGGAACTGGTACTGTTTTACTTTCAAATGGGAGGAATTAGTAACTATCAGGAGAAGGTTAATATCTTAACGGAAAATACGGGTGTATGGCCAAGTGGAATATATCTTGAGGAAGGTTCTCCCTATCGAAATCGATTTGATCGCATTATGACAGTTTTCACAGAAACTGGTTTGAGTCAAAAATGGGATGCTGCGTATATTCCAAGATCAATTTCTACTGGAAAGAATCTCAGCTACTTGTTTCATCAAGATACATCACTTACATTCAAAGTTGACAATTTGATGATTTGCACACTTCTTATTGGATGTTTGGCATCAATTCTTACTTTTGCTGCCGAAATTTTCATTCACAAGTATTTAAAAAAATTTTAATTCGAATTTAGTATGGATTTGTAAAAATGTTGACATCTGACATGAAAAATTCAAACTTGATTTATGTCACCTTTGGAATTTGCGTTTGTAAAAGATTATACTAAATTTTGTTTCAGAATAATAAATTGTAACAATGTCTAATATAACATTAGTATTAATATTCATTTCATTCCCCAGCCTGATCATAGTGGTCTAGATAAAAAATTGGTACAAAACTCCAAGATGTATTTAATACTTGCTGATAACTCGTACTCGCGGGTTTTTGGGGTCGCTGATTATTATTTTCCTTATTTCCAATATTTCAGGTATAGTAAAACTAGAATAAGAACCTATCTGATGTATGATTATCGCAAACTAGTATTGATCATATTTAGGAAATTACGTTCAACATAATTTTCACCTTCCGGAATAAACCATCATCATCATGATTGTATGCATTCATTGACATGAATTAGTATAATTGACATAGAATTAGTTATGCAATTTTCTCCTCAAGGGATCTCGTGGAGAATTACAGTATTCAATTACAGTTAATAATTTTCATCAATTAGGAACAATTGGAATTACTATTTAAAGAAACTTTTTTTGTTTTTTTGGAATTCAGAAATGATGGTGTAGGTGAGCATTGATTTTTCTCTAAACAAAAAGAAGATGGGGATAATTTCTTGAACCCTCGCCAACGGTAGTGTAATATTTTTTCCTCTACGGACAGGAGAATAGCCCTTGGGTTTTGGACTACCGAATGGTGTAAGTGGGTCGACGAGGGGTTTTATACACTACCCCCTAGGAAACACAACACCTAAATTAACTGTGAAATCCCTTTTCGGTGGGAGTTTTACGAAAATGACGATGGAGCCTTAAGGCGCCCGTAATCCTTCCTATTCTTTTTGCAAATTAGAGAACAGCAGGCAATTTGAGTTCTTTGAGAAAAAATATTTCAGTAGTGACATTAACTTTCAATATACGGCGCGATCAATGGATGGATATTGACAAAGGTGTCACACTCATTGGAAGTATCGACATATCAATTTATGTATAAACTGACACTAGTCGAGATACTTTTGTCGATTGCAGAAACGAAAACTATAGGTGAGTGCATCGATAATACATTGTTAACTGACCAGAATACAATGTCCATTGTCTATTATAGGTATCGACATATCGATATCCATATAACTTTCTCACGTGACGTGCATCTGTCGGCACTTGAATTTTATACTATCGTCCATTTGTTTATTGACTTGAATGACATTAAGTCGTAAGGTCTTCAAGTTTTACGTGAGTAAACTCTTTTAGGACGTTTGGGAATAACTTCTTTTCATTGACGCTATTTCCCTTCAAGAATAAAAACAACCTAGTGCATTTACCATTAAACCCCGAAACACTTTCTTTCTGACGTAACTATAAACTTATCGTTAAAGAAAGCTCACAAAGTTTTTAAATTGTAAGTATTTGGTAAATCCTGAGAATTCTTGAACCTAACAATAAGGTTCAGTTATTCCCATTGATTTTTAATTTTTCTAACATATTATTCATCATTAAATATTAATACCGTTTTCCGTTTTTTCGTTTGAGGTGTTTGTTTTCTAGTTGGATTAATAATGTTTGGATTCAATGGCCTGTTGTTAGTGGTAGTAACATTCCTTCCTAGTGATTTTCAATCTTTCTAACATATTATTCATCATTAAATATTAATACCATTTTTCAGTAACTGACGGACTTTAACTGTTAACAACAGTTGAGATTATTATTCATCATTAAATATTAATACCTTTTTCCTGTCACTGACGGAATTTTAACTGTTAACAACAGTTGAGATTATTATTCATCATTAAATATTAATACCTTTTTCCAGTCACTGACGGACTTTAACTGTTAACAACAGTTGAGATTATTATTCATCATTAAATATTAATACCTTTTTCCTGTCACTGACGGACTTTTAACTGTTAACAACAGTTGAGATTATTATTCATCATTAAATATTAATACCTTTTTCCAGTCACTGACGGACTTTTAACTGTTAAGGTTATATTATTCAGGGGTCACGTGACTCATAGTAAAGTATATGGGGCACGTGACCACTGAATAACATGCCCTTAACAACAGTTGAGATTATTATTCATCATTAAATATTAATACCATTTTCCAGCAACTGATGGACTTTAACTGTTAAGAACAGTTAAGATTCATCACTGACGTCTGCTTCTTTGTAGGTACTCAAAGTCCCTCTGGTGATTGGCGGTAAAATCTGAAAAATTCAAACACTATCATGTTGCGCGTAATTTACTTTCTGGAATAGTATCTGTTACCCAAAATGTACGAATCACTCTAGGAATATTTCCACGTGGTAAGCACGAAAATTAATAATCCACAATATTTCCGGAAGCGTGTTTATGTCGCCATCTCTCATTGTTCCGAGTGATTAAACATGATCGATCCTGGATTAGACATATAAACCTCGTCCCAACAGTGGAAATGGTCCACCCCGTCAATTTTAGTGGGAGTGACGTCCAAGTGGCAGATTCCATTTCGGCAATAAGGAATCTTGTGGGCGATGCTGCCGCTGGATGGTCATCTCCACATGGATTGACGGCGGAATCCATCTCCCATCCCGCACTTGAGGGAAAACACGGTCAAATCCTATAGGGGTTCTAAAAGCTTTACTCGGCAATAGTCGATGTAGAATGCCAGCAGCCCCGAAGATCGAATTAAGATACTCAATGGCGTTTATGGCCTTCCGGGAGAGAGAGAGAGAGAGACAGAGAGCAACCCGCGAATCGTCAGGTCAAGATCGATTTATCGCGATGATGAGTCAAGATGCTCTTGACACTCTCGAGGGTAAATTCTTTTTTCCACGTCTCGTCCATTAGCACATGATTGGAGGGTTATTCCTCATCCAATAAATCGAATCGCAAATAATTAAAAATGAAAAAATTAATTTCCTCCCACCAGAAAAATTAATAATCATCATTTTTTCCTAATTTGCAAAAAAAAAAAAAAATTGTCGAAATCCACGAGTTCACAAAAGTTTGAAACTTAAGAAAAGCAGGTAAGATTCTAATTGAAATTTATTAATTTAATATTCAACGAATGGAAAAATTAGTTTTGAAAAGAGATTTATGAGTCAGGGGTTGAAATGGAGAATTCAGAGAGATTTAAACTCTAGCTTACGAACTCCTGCGGTACAGATTACCATGGGTAATAATAATCAATTTCACAAAAATGGGTATGGGGTTCATAGGGAGAGGATGGTTTGAGAATTTCTATTTACTTTTAGCAGTGTGTGCAAACACGCAGAGGAATGGACAAGTGAACATTTCACTCTCTGCTTCTTCTTAATATTGTCCTTCTTCTTTTTTTTGTGCTCCCTCTCTCAACCGGAATGGAGAAGGTGTTCTCGCAAATCTTCTACTTCCGCCTCAGCTGCATTCGAAGGAATTAAGTGCGAAACTCGAGCGTCTCTTGTTCTGATTACGTATTCTCAGGACTGTCACCATGAAAGATTTGCTTTTTTTTTTGTTCAAATCTTGCTTTTCGAATTTCTTATTCACAGATCTCACTCGTACAACAAAACCAAAATCAATTTGAGTTGAAATAAGTTATTGTATTCTTTAAAACAAATTTTATTCCACAAGGAAGTAAAATTCTATTCTTTAGTTCTTCGCTTTTTAAATTCTGTTGTAATAATTAATTCTTCATTTTCAAGTGATTTCTTAGAAAAATTATTTTCATATTCTTCAAATGTTTCTTTGAACAAGTTTGAAGGGAAGTTGAACTTTTGAAAAATTGGCAGTCATATTGGATCCGCATTTTGAATTTTGTAAATCTGACGTCTTCTGTCCCACTGATGAATATAGGGAACCAAAAAAGAAACCGTCACGATTTTCTTAATAAAACTGAGAGTAATTATTTTTATAAATATAAATTTCCCTCCTGTGCCTCGTTATATAAAAGTGTCTGCGGTTTCTTTATTCACTCACTAATTTGATTTCGTCGCTTTTCTCAAATTTTTCCCGCGCCCCATACAAAAACATACTTAACATTAATTTCAGGTGAGCTGTACATGTCTTGACTTCAACAAGCGAGAAATTAATGACCAAATATTGAATTAATGACTTGCAGCAAACATTTATAATAGAAAATCTAATAAGAAAGTTACATCATTAATTATATTATCTAATTTACAATTAACACGTCTTTCTCTATCACAAAATAATTATTATCTTCAAAATTTTAGGGAGCTACACCAATTTTGTAACGTATTTTTAAAATACTCTACAAACCTAAAATTTAAAAATTAAAATTGACTTTAAATAAGCTCAGGAATATAATTATAATTTCACCAAAATGGAATTTAATTTTTAATTTAAAATGTATTTTCTAAATTTCATATACACAAACTGACTGTAAATCACCTATCGAGAAATCGTTTCACTCCAGACCGATCTCCATGCAATCTACAGAACTATAGTATAGGATTTCGCGAGGAAAAAAAAGGATTTTAATGCCTTCCCTTAATACTCTTTAAACTCACTAGCGCATATATAGGTGAGATTCAATTCCCGGAAAGAATTTATATATGTAAAGTGAATGTATGTTTAGTGTATGTGTGTATATATAGGTCGAGTCACGTGACCACCAACACATTTGCAAATATATTCGTTTGAACGATATTCTATATGAATGAATCCTGCAATCAAGGACTTGGCTGCCAGTCAGAGGCTGCAGGGAATAAAAGAGCAAAATCTATTTAGGATTTAAGCTTCGAAACTTGTACCTCTACTTCATCCGCATTCGTTATGGAATAAGAGAACCTCTCTAACTGCAAATTTCTCCTCGAAAAAAAAATATATTTTTATAAATATATACCCCTAAACGGATGGCACAAATTTCCAAATACTTTTTTTCAACTCTTTTTAACTCTTTCAGGACCGACCTTTTACAAGTAATACGATTTTCGTCATACTCTGTACTGAAGGGTTTTTTTTGGGGTCGCTGATTAAGAATCTGAGGTCTGTTTCTAAAAATCCAAAATGGCGGATCCAATATGGCGGACGAAAAAATTTGAAAATTGAGCTAGACTCATGAAAATTATCACTTGGGGGTTTTTGGGGTCGCTGGTTAAGAATCTGAGATCTGTTTTTTAAAATTCAAAATGGCGGATCTAATATGGCGAACGAAAAAATTGAAAACTTGAGTTAGGCTCATGAAAATTACCACTTGGGGGTTTTTGGGGTCGCTGATTAAGAATCTGAGATCTGTTTTTTTAAATTCAAAATGGCGGATCCAATATGGCGAACGAAAAAATTGAAAAATTGAGTTAGGCTCATGAAAATTACCACTTGGGGGTTTTTGGGGTCGCTGATTACGAATCTGATGTTAGTTTTCCAAAATTCAAAATGGCGGATCCAATATGGCGGACGAAAAAATTTGAAAATTGAGCTTGACTCATGAAAAATTCCCTTTTAAAAATTATTTATCATTAATTAATAACTACCTGTCTTAATAATCGACTATTTCGATAATATTTATATTTGAAGTTGTTACACTTGAGAAATTTTGCCCCACATAGAAAGAGGAAAAATATTAAATAATTTACTTTAACGGAGAGCAAAGTAGTCACTGTTATCCAAAAGCTTTGCTCTTTAAGAGAAAAAAAGCAAAAGAGAGAGAGAGAGAGAGAGAGAGAGAGAGTCTTGAAAAAAATTATATATATACCTACCTCCCACTTTGAGAAAAAAAAAATTTACCTTCAGTATGATTATCTTTTTTATTTTAATTAGAAAACGTTTCTACCGAGTTGTACTCCTTTGACACTGGAAAAAAAATTATATATATATAATTGGTAGCAGTAGTAATTATTCCTCGAGACTGGAGAGGAAAAGCGGAAATGCTTTCAATTACTCTCGTTAGTGAATCTTTATTTACTCTTGTCAATTTTACCACGAGGGTCATGCTCGTACTTTTTACTAGACACATACAACTATATATATATATATAAAAAAAACAAAATGAAAAATATCCTCCACTACAATGTATACATGAAACAAAGTGTATTATTCCCTTTCTCTTTTATCAAGCTTTTGATGACCATTTTCTTGAATTTTTTATCTTCTTTCTGGTTTTGTCTTTTACATTTCTATTTTAACGTATTTCCGTCTACTTTTTTTTCCAGGTGAGTATCTGCTTGGAAAAAGACCACATTCTGATTTCGTTAAACATATTTTTTACATGTGAGTATAACATACATACACATATATATAAATTTAAAAAGACTACTTTCAAGTAGAAAAAAAAATTTCAAAGCAAGAGGAAAATAACTTTTGGATTTAATTCTTTCTTTTTAGAATTGATTTTATTCCATGAAATTCTTTATCACATTAAGGATTTTTTCGAGTTTCTGTTTTATTTAATTTCTGTCCAGTGATAGATTAGAGTTTTTGAATATATGTTTTATGAAAAATATTTTTTACGAAATTTTGTTATCTTTTTAATTATGAAAATTGAGGAGAAAAGTGAACTTTTCTTTTGACTTGAGAAATATCATTTTGTAATCTTCTTTCAGCGTCTTTAATACTTTTCCTTAAAATAGGTACTTAAAATATTCCCCAAGTGATGAAAACATGAGTTTTATCGACAAAAGTTTTCGACATTTTGAAAATGGGAACATCAAGAAAGTGATGAAAACTAAAAGTATGAAAATTAAAATTATTGATGAAATTCTTGAGTTTGCGTTTTTATTTGTGACGCTTGAAAATTAAGTGATCCTTGAGATCCAAATGGGTAGATAGAATTTTTTTTGAGATAGTAGCATTTTTTTAAATTATTCATCATTAAATACAAATACCTATATGTCTATCACTGATGGACTCGAAGCTTTTTTCGATTTCTTTCGAAAGCTTTCTTTAAATGTATAAAAATAATAATTTTTTTTTTGAATCTTGGAACACAAATTTGCTTTTTTACATTTTGGAGGCTTGGTTCGCTCTCTTTAATATTCCAGGAAAAAATTCTCGAGAAATTCCAATGAAAGGTTCTAAAGAGTGCATATCCAGAAAGACGTCTTGCTGATGTCAATGGAAATTGAAATTGCCTTTTATTTAAATTATGTGCCTACATTGTCACCCGAGTCTCGTCAAAATAATCCGCGTACAGTACTACAATTTCGTTGAAGCATTTTCAAATTTAGGTCAAGCACTATTTTCCATTTTCATCTCATACATCAATTCTTGACATTGCTCTCAACGAGAGATGCAAGCAAAGCAAAGTAAAATGGCAAACTGTATCCGCCTCGCTTTCAGGGAGACTTGGATTTTTTTTCCTTTTCTATATAAAATATCAAGTGGTTTAGCATTCAAATGGAAAAAAATACTGTATTCCTTTAGATTTAAATTACCATCCCTTCCGTTTTTATCTCTTTTCATCATTTAAATTATTCAAGAAGGTCTTATAATATCTGGAAACTTTTTTATACTTAGAGATCTTTTTTATTCAAAGTCGAAGGGATTGTAAATGAAATTTAATTCTTAATGCACCTGAAATTGTAGAATTATTAGTCAAAACTGACTTTTGTTAACAACAGTTGAGATTATTATTCATCATTAAATATTAATACCGTTTTTCAGTAACTGACGGACTTTAACTGTTAACAACAGTTGAGATTATTATTCATCATTAAATATTAATACCATTTTTTCAGTAACTGACGGTCATTAACTGTTAACAACAGTTGAGATTATTATTCATCATTAAATATTAATACCATTTTTCAGTAACTGACGGACTTTAACTGTTAACAACAGTCGTCTGCTTCTTTGTACTCATAGTCCCTCTGGTTTGTGGCGGTCAAATCTAAAAAATTCAAACATTATTCTTTTATTTAAATTTTTTAAATAAATAAGAAGAAATTAATTTCATCGTTGGGACATATTTTATAATACAATTTAATTAACATCAAGGTAACGTGCAACTATTCATCATTAATATAAAAACCCTTTTTCTCCATCTTTAGAAACAAATTCACTTTCTGTAAAAATAAGATCAAAACAATTAAACTGCACACGATTATAATAATTAGTGTTGGAAAATAACAAAGATCGTAAACATTATTTGTCTATAGAACATAAAGTACAATTGGAAGAGGGATTTTTATTAAAGGAAAACAAAGAGGGTTTCTAATTGTTCCTGCAATTAGAGGGGACAATGGTGTTGTATTTTCTCCGAAGAAAATGCGGGGTTTGCCATCCAGAGTGGAGGAGAGTAAAAGGAGAGTAGGAAGTTAGCCAGGACTGACGCTAACTTGGACAGTGGAAGTTGAAGGGGAAGGGATTGGGGAAGTTAGTTCTCCTTCTGTACTTTACGCATTGTTTCGGTGGTGGTCATAAATTGTCGCCGAGTTTGCCGTCTGGCTAGGCCTGCACTTCCTTCCTCCATGTGACCCAACCTCTATCTTTGTCCACCCTTTCAGAACCCCAGTTTCCAAGTAGAGAATCGTATATATACGATGGACCCTGATTCTGTTAGTTTACCCCGAGTTCATCCCTTGTTAGGAGCTCGACTTCTAATTCGATAATTCAAAACGAAAAGTGTTCTTTATCACTAATTTAATAATTTTTCTTAGTCGAAAATAGGAGATAAACGTTAAATTCTTTAAATCAACTAATGAAAGAATAGAAAGTGGATTGATATATCAAGATTATCATGATCATCAAATCTAAAACCAATTTCAAAATATGCATTGGAAGATATGCTATGAATGTGAAATAAGTAAACGTGAGCGCGAAGCTACTTTAGTTTCAATTCTCCCCGGCGAGCCTCTCTCATTTTTGGCCAAAAGAAGAATCATTTTTCTTTGCCAGGAGTGGAAAGTATCGCTTGTTCCAAAAAAAGGGCACGTCGCAAAAATCGATAATCTCGTAGACATTACCCCTCATAGGATGTCGATTGGAGAGAAAGAAAAGGTTGAAAATATCGTTGAGCCATTCGTTCAATGTCGATTTTCCTCTTGAAGATGCGAAATGGGATTGCACCTTTTCTTGATAGAGAAAGAGAGAGAGAGAGAGAGATACTATATGAGTGCAGACTTTGGGTTGGCTTACGTCCAGCATGGATTATTAGATTCCTTTTTAGACCGCCAATCGATGATTTTCAATATTGTAAGATATTTTTATTCTAGTCGTTATTGGTGCTCACATTACTGATATATTTTTAAAGTTATGTTAGTTTCTCAACAAATAATGAAATTCTAACTTTTTTCCTAACTTTTCAATTCTCCATTAAATTATACATAATCAAATTGCAATTAATTTTTTTTATCGTAATTTAATATAAATTTCGTGTAATTAATAAACTTTTCCAATAAAGCATTCTAAATAATACAAATTGTAATGGAAATTGCAGATCCCTTAGCTATTGTCCGCATAAACATATAGATGCAGCGAGAGGAATTCAACAATTTACAAAGTGAATACAATCCAATAATCCATAACTTAGTTTTGAGGAATCAGTGGAATGTGCTCAATTGAAATTTCCAAGTAAAGAGAGAGAGGCAAACTAATGGTGTGTCTGTTGTATATCTATATACATAACCAAGGAAGAAGTTTCAAATAGGAAGGCGAAGCTTAGATTATTACGCCTGGCGCAGTTCCACCAAAACGGGTTCGGATTTCTGACGGCGTAGTATTGTTAAGTATCTCTCCTGGATACACAAAGATAATGTCGGGTCGGCTGAGTATCCTAAATGCTAGCAATGGTCGACGCCATCTCAAGGTTTCTTCGACACTTCCGCCTCCTATCATCCTATCCGACTTTCGTCCTTCCGCTACCCACGACCAATTGAAACTTTCCTGGATTATCTGGTACTTCAAGACATCATCCATTCCCCCCCCCCAGTCTCTCTTATCACTTGGTGTATACTATTAGGAGAACTCTACGAATTTTGATATCAGACCATTTCCTCATGGGGTTAGATCACCCTGACCGCATGGAAATTAAGTCATTTGGGAAGAAATATTTTTTGAAAAAAGGATTAGGTTTACTGGAAAATGGTATTATGTTTAATGATGAATAATGTGAAATAAGAAATTCCGGAAGGAATATGTTTTGAAAAAACTATTAGGGTTACTGGAAAATGGTATTAATATTTAATGATGAATAATGAAATAGAAGGATTGAAAATCACTAAAAGGAATTAAATTTCCAAGTATACCTAAAATATTATAAGCGTCATTGAAAGCACTTGCAACAATAAATGTTGCAATTTTGATTATTTTAGCGCTTTTAACTTTTGGTGCAAGGAACCAAATCGAATCTTATGAAGTTTAGAATTGATCTTATTACTCTAAGGTAGAATTTAAAATAGAGATAGAATTAGAAGCGTGAAAGTTCTTTGAAGGAAAACTAAAATGATGGGTACAGGTTTCTCTTTCAAGATCCAGTTAGTATTTCCAAAGACTTTCAGAGTAATCAATATATTTCAAAGTACCTCTTAGTAAAAGTATTTTAACTACAGAATACCATGCTGAGGTACCTAATTGATCTACTTTACTGAACTCTCGGGTGGATTCTTGTGGAAGCGGATTTGAAGTCCCGAAGGAGTTCAATACAGGCAATTCAGTTTTAGAGTGAAGAACATTTGCGAGGCGCAGTCGAAGCTCTCCCGCCAGTCGACCGATCAATTGAGTTCGGCCAGATTAAAACCGAGAGCTGGTTAACCGCGCACTTCGTAAGTCTTTCCAGTGAAGTAAACGTGTCTCTTAAACTTGGAATCTTCATTGCACACTGGGAGGAAAAAAAAAGAATGTCTGCTTCTGGAAAAAGAGATTATAATTGAAAAAAAATATAGCAAAAGTTTGTAATTTTTTTTTTTTTTGGTAACTTTTTGGAGTACAACAAAACTACTTCTTTGTCGTCAGAACTGAACCCGATCTAAACGAAGTGAAATGTTGTTATTGACATACGAGAGAAACAATAAGTTTCTTCATCTTTTGTCTTTGGGTACTCCCCGGGGAGTATGAATTCAGGGTTCTTGATGCATTTACGAAGCGCTCTAAGGATGATAAACAACGTTATGTGAAATAGATAGAAGTAACCGTTCGCCATAACGTCATTTTAAAGCATGGTTATCCGGCTACCCTTATCTATGGAAGAAACCAACGATGGCTCGTAAAGATATTTTTAACTCCATTTCGAGTCCTTCGTTTTCAGTTTCCTCACTTTCAATATCGACTCTTATTCTTTTCATAAAAATTCATCTTTTTAAATTGATATATAAATATGTCCCCCTCAAGTCATCATCCTCAAAGAATCTAAAAACAACTTTTAGAATTTGATTCTACGACAAAAGAATAATAATTTTTGAAAAATTCATTAATTAAAAATACCCCTTCTGATTGCTCTTTACAAAATTGCAAATATTGTTCAAAAATTTAATTATTGTTACTTTCAAATTGTAATTGTTGCGACAACGGATCAATAATTCACGATTGAATGGAAATAGAAGGGATCGAATCGGAGAACCGGGACGAGAATCGAAGCAGCATGATGTTCACTAATGTATGCTTTAATTAGGTTAGATTTAGGAAGGGTGGTCTCGATGGACAGACTCGTAGGTGGAAAGCAAACTATGTTTCCCATCCCTCCCTTTTCATTATTGAGGGATATTAATAATGAGATATCCCCATCATCGATCCGTTGTGAAAATCGAATTTAATTCAAAAGTTAAAGCAAAATTAATCCATGATATATTTATTACATCTCCTGGAATTCATATCGGAAAATAGTAATTAAAACTTCGTATACTAAAATTAGAGAATATTTAAAAATAGATGAACTTTTAGTTTAACTTTAATTCAAGTTTAACGAAAAAAAAACCTCTCGATTCCAGTTTCCCGTTTAGGAAAAGGGTACAAGCCTATACAGGAATGAATATTTAAATATCAAATCACGTGATTTTCTACCCTCTGTTTTCCTTAACCCAACAATCACCTGCAGTCACCCACACTGATTTGACCTTTGTGCACTTGTAAAATATTCAGGGTAAACTTGATTCCCTTTTTTATACTTTTCAATCAATATGGGAAATGGAGTTGAATTTTTTTATTCCACTTGTAAAGAAGATAATGTTAAAGATATTGTATATATTGTTAATAAATGTGACACGAGGCTATTTTTTCGTCCCCCTTTTTCATTTATGTCACTTTTACCCCACCCACATGAGCGCACTTATCATAATACCCCTAGAACGCAATTCATCGTGTCGAGATATTATAATAATGTCATTCAAGTGAGCATTATGTCCTGCTATAAATCTCTTTCAATGGCGTGGGTTGGACTCGCGGCGGATGTTCCTCGTCACCTTGGACACGCGACTGCCCCCGATTAGCTTAAACGGTCTCGTTAAATCTTAAATTGTCACCGTTTTATTGATATCAATTCGCAAAAAGTACTTTTTCCTCCCTCTTGATATAATATACCCGTACTTTGTGAATTTATTTCCCACACTGTAATTTGCTTTGGTAGTGCAATTTAGAGGTTATGTTCATTTTTTCCCAAATGGAGCCTCGTTTTAATTTATTTCACACTCTTTTTATTATTAAGATTTGATTAATTAATTTATATTTTTCAATTTAATTTGTATTAATTAATTATTTAATGCAAAAAGTTTCGGATTTTTTAATTTTTTAGCAATTGTGATAAATGTTAAATATTGTTTGCCATTGTCACTATAATTCCCTCCTAGTGATTTTCAATCTTTCTAACAAATTATTCATCATTTAATATTAATAACTTTTCCAGTAACTGACGGACTTTAACTGTTAACAACAGTTGAGATTATTATTCATCATTAAATATTAATACCATTTTCCAGCAACTGGTGGACTTTAACTGTTAACAACAGTTGAGATTATTATTCATCATTAAATATTAATACCATTTTTCAGTAACTGACGGACTTTAACTGTTAACAACAGTTCAGATTATTATTCATCATTAAATATTAATACCATTTTTCAGTATCTGACGGACTTCACTTGTTAACAACAGTTGAGATTATTATTCATCATTAAATATTAATACCATTTTTCAGTAACTGACGGACTTTATCTGTTAACAACAGTTGAGATTATTATTCATCATTAAATATTAATACCGTTTTTCAGTAACTGACGGACTTTAACTGTTAACAACAGATGAGATTATTATTCATCATTAAATATTAATACCGTTTTTCAGTAACTGACGGACTTTAACTGTTAACAACAGTTGAGATTATTATTCATCATTAAATATTAATACCATTTTTCAGTAACTGACGGACTTTAACTGTTAAAAACAGTTGAGATTATTATTCATCATTAAATATTAATACCATTTTTCAGTATCTGACGGACTTCACTTGTTAACAACAGTTAAGATTATTATTCATCATTAAATATTAATACCATTTTTTCAGTAACTGACGGTCATTAACTGTTAACAACAGTCGTCTGCTTCCTTGTACTCAGAGTCCCTCTGGCGTGTGGCGGTAAAATCTGAAAAATTCAAATATTATTCTATTATTAATATTTTCTACATAAATAAGAAATTTGTTTTAGTAAAAAAATACTCCCTGAATTAAAGTGATTCTTTTCGGTTAACGAGAGAATTTGAACTAAAATATTCTGATTGAATAGAAAGTCATTCGACATCTTTCAGTGTGAGGAATAATTTTTTATTCATCACTAAGTCTCATCTAGGAAAAAAGTGTCATTTCTATCGAAAGGTGCGAGAAACTTTATACAGAATTCAACTGAATAAAACTTCCGTTTACTCCCATTTCAAACTTCATTCTCTCTCTCTCTCTCTCTCTTCCCCTTTCTCTGCACTATTCTAATTCAAATATAGTCGGAATTTTCTTTTTCAGTAGACTTTAACGAAGAAATCCGTTTGCTTTTTATTTTCTTCCATCTCTTTTGATTTTACGAGTCGAGATTACGATTTATAAAGTAAAAAAAAATTCTCGAATTTCTGTTTTTGCTTTTTAATTTAAGAATTCAAAAACTCAATCTTCTTTTCCTGCTATTGCTGATGTTATTTGTAGAGTTAAAAGCATGGATTCGATTTTTACCCTTCTTGATATAAATGTAGCACTCTTTATAGCGTCCCTTGTTCTTATCCTTTTTTTTCATTCCGTTCATATTCCTCTAAGGACAAAATGTTTTTGTTGTGATGGCATGTTTTTATGTGGAAGAATAGCGATTCTCAAAGGAATTGAACGTGTCACCTACATTGCTAAAAATAGTGGAAGTTGTCGAAAGAAGTCGTTTTAGCAACAAATAGGAATATGTATGTGTATCTCTCATGGATATAGGACCCTTCAAGTTCCATTTTTGCGAAAAGTAGCATTTACAATACGACCTAAAGAATTCCAAATAAAATGTGTCCTTTGGGATAGAGTCAAGACCCTCCTTTAGCTCGTTTGATGCGTAATTTACAAACTAGTTGCGAAAAGGCGTTACACTGCTCCCAGGACGTCAATTTCAACTTGTAAAAACAAAATAGAAGCAAATTTTACGATTTTAGTTAAAAATTTTCACAATTTCCGGTATTTGTTCTCACTTAGTATTAAATTTCTTACAAAATTATGCTGAAATTAGATTCCATTTTAAATGTTTCTGAAGATTTTTCATCATTAAATTTAATACCGTTTTTCTTACTACCCTTTTAAAACTATTTAAAATAAAAATTAAAGATTGAATTTATGATTAAAATAACAAATAGATTTAAATTCATGAGGAATTGTAAAGAATTAAAAAAGAGCTTTCAGGGAATTTTAAAAACCTTCGGCTTGCCAGACTGATCTGATTATGTTAATGGAGGACAAACTCCCGATTGATAATTGCATCGAGTTGCTACAGTGCAGGCTCAAATCTCCATTCAGCAGCAGCTACGCCATTTTCCCCAGAGTGATTATCTATGCTAAACGCTCTCTCTCACTCTCTCATTAATTCCTCCTCCTGGTTGCAAACATTCCCTTCCTTCAATAATATAAAGTTTCTATTCTTCCCCTAAAAATACACTTTGTCAATTTTATTCCCACAAATGAAAAGGTATTTATATGATTAAAAATGTACATCGAAAAAAAATAATTAAAGTAGAATATTTTTAAAACTAGAAAGAAAAAAATACCTAAATTTTGTTACCATTCTGGTGAGTTAAATACAAATTTATCTGATTTCGACTCACCATCAGTGATGTGTTTTTTTGTAAACAATTCTTTTTTTTTCGACACCTCTCTACCTCTCGTGTTGCATGTTGAAGTATTGGTGAACGCAATCACCGATGGTAATGTTTGCGCAGTTAGGTTTGGCCTCCCATGAATCATCCCCACTCTGCTAAAGCTTTTCGTTTTCCCTCTCTGGTCCTCTGTTTCTGGCAAATATCCTATTGTAATGGTCTGTTTAGCCGAATCAATCTCACTACTATCCTTGAATAACAAGAGGGGTAGGTACTGTATAATTAAAATTCTACTGTTTACCAAACGAGCCTATCAAGAGAAAAAAATTGATAACATTATTCGAATTCAATTAAATGAAAATTGATCTTCATTAAGATCGTGAAATTGTAAAATATTGCGATTAAATAAGATCGTCAAGTCTTGTTGGATACTCTCAAGGAGTTTCACTTTAATTGGAAATCGAGACAACAATGGACGTCGCGACACTTGAAAAAAGAGTGTTTTGCCGGGCCATGAGATCGAATCTTGAGAAGACTATTGAGATTCAATCCGGACTCAATCAGAAATTGAGTGCAGGATTAGTGGATGAATTTTTTTTCCACCCTACTCTTTTTTCAGTCTGTCGCCTAGTGAACGATCTTTAATCCCAGTGCTGAAGGAAAAGGAAAGAGGAAAAGGGTATCAATCTGAAGCTACGTGGTGACGATCCATCAAGGATTGGATTCGATCCCAAGGAAAGAGTTGCCTGTCGTCTTCCTTAGAAACACGAAGGCATGTCCAATTATCGACTGTCAACCAGCAGGCGGGAGTAATGGTGCGAAAACTGCCAGAAAGTTTAGTTTTCCCTGCACAACTATAATTCATTCCATTTCCTTTTTTTTGGTGACAAACTAGTGAACATGTTTCGTTTACTTTTTATTCGTTACCTAGAATACCGGACTTTGCCGATGACAACAAGATTCTATTTGCTAACGAGTTTTTCTTTTATTCAATAAACTGTAAAACATTTGCCGAATTTGTTAGTCCAAGAAAAATAAACATTCAATCTGCGAAATGATTCCAAGTCACTGTAATTTCCTTGCTTGATTTTTAATTTTTCTAACTTTCTAACGCATTATTCATCATTAAATATAATACTGTTTTTCAGTAACTGATGGATCTACTTGTCGTCCTCAATCATGTAAAAGAATTCAAATAATAAATTTTGTAGATCCTCCGGAAAAAAATCTGCCAATTCTATGAATGAAACATGAATGTCTTGTGAATCTAATGAGAAAATAAAAAAGTTGTAATGTTTCGTCAGAGGGAATTCCAATTAAGGACAATTTGCGTTGGATCAATGAGAGAATGTTTCAACAAAGGCAGAACGATAACAGTACGTGCAATTGACACATCGGTGCTCGAGTATCAAAGTGGTACGTTGTTACCTACCTGCGCGCACCTAATTGTATTAATTCCATCTAGTTATTAGTTTCCACGCTTCATCCAACCTGACTCACTATATGCCCACATCGCGAATATCGCGTCCTGCACGTTTGCGTTAATTTGCAGTAACATGATTTCCGGTTAATAATCGGCCACGATATCGAAAAGGGTTCGGGTCCAAATGCCATTTCACTCTTGGATTGTGGCGAATCGTTACGCAAATGCACTTTCCTCACTCGATGGAAATTTTGCAAACAATGTCACACTGTGATAATGAGCTTCCAAAACATCAAGAATTACTTACAACGACACATTATAGTTGAGGGTTTAATTAATTACAAACAATTAGCAATTAACCGCATGAGGATTTAATTTTTCCCCAGAAATAATTCTAATAGTTGAAAATACAAAACACTATTTTGTGTATCGTTTTTTGAATTAGGAAAGAATTTTTATTATGTTGATATTTCTGAGGTAAGATCATCATCGATAATTAGATGAATTCTTTCCATACATCAAAAATTCTTGTTCGTTTGTTAAAAAAGCTTTGGAAATAGAGTTGTGAAACGCTTGAGGCAACACGTGTGAAAGCACACGTGACCCAAAAAGTCCGTCTTTTCTTGAGTTGTGGTTTTGTTGAAAGCAGAATAAACGAGAACCACATCTAATCTTAAGGATACGAAATCACGTACCTCCTACATTACATAGCTGTGGTTCAGCGAGACGATGACTCTTAAGACTAGGAAAATGGGTCAACGAAACTGCAGTGCTTGCTTAAATCTGAATGCACTGATTTCCTAAATCTTCTTTTTGTTTTCAATTAACGAGTCTTTCTTACAAAAAAAAAAAAAGATTTACGCAATTTGTGATAATAAATTTTACCGCATATTCTAGGAAAAAACTCTTGACTTTTGCCTTTTCTGTTAAGGGGTATTTTGTATCTTCTACTACCCAGGTAGCTAGATAAATCTGCAGTAATACTGGACGGTCATATATCCAGTTTTCGTTCTTTTGATCACACTTTTTTCCCCCTTTGGGAGCTTAGCCAAGCAACGGTGGCTCCTCGAGAAAAGCCCAGCCATCTGTTTTGACCCCCCCCCTCCCCTCTCACCAAAAGCGACTCTTCTTGCGGCATTGCAAAACTTTTCTCTTTCTCTGTTCATCGCTATTTTCTGGGGCTGTGCACGCACTACTTAATTTTAGCGAGACGATGAATGGCGGCCTGTGATCTTTGGGAGACATATATTTTCAAGCAAGGAACGCGTCGACTGCATTGGCAATGAACCGACCCCGAGACACGTCTTCACTGAAAAATCAGCTCCTTTACGTCCCAACAAAAATACCATTGACGATTCTAACACATTCTGTCCTGTCCTTTTAGTTAATTTACAGTTATTACATAATACTTTACAAATTTGAATTCAGAGAAATTTTCTTTTGAGAATACTAGTTTGATTAATTTAACTATTAAAATAAAAGCAAGAAAACTTATTGGTAGCGTTTTTCCAATAACGTAATAATGCCCTGAAGCGAAACCAGAGGAAATCAATAACTCAATACTCCAAAAGCTTGTTTACTAATTTTCCACGAAAGTAAACAACAACTTACGTAAGTTGGTCCAGCTACAAACTAAACAACATGATCTGAAAAGTTTTCCTACCAAACAATATTGTTTTAACCTAGTCACACATTTTGTATAATTTTCATTTACTTTCCCAAGGAAACTAAATTTTAAGTAAATAAACAGAAAAAGGATACCCCGATTAAATGCAGTAAAAGCAAAAGAGTTTTGTGATTGAATAATGGGCTAATTTCGTACAACACTAAGAAATAAACAAATATCCTAAATATTACTTTTCTAATTGACTAATAATTAATTTTTCCAAAGTGTTCTTTATTCGAAAAGTCACAATTTTACATTTCATTTTTTACACTCAGAAAGAAAAAAACAGACTGCCCTAAAAACTGTAAAACACAAAAGAGGATGATTTCAAATGTATAAAAATAAAGTTAAAAAGAAATTAGTATCTACAATTTTTTATTTTGCGTGACCACATTGTGAGGGGAAACAAAACTAAAAATGAGAAAAATTTAAATTACTCGACAAGTGCTTGTGTATAATTTATTTGTTAGAGGGTCTAGATTTTTAAAAGGAAGAAGCCCTGGGTAGAAAAGACGACATTTTAACCGAATGGCTTGCAGAGAATTCGTGACACGTTAACGAGGGCTTGACTAAAATACCAAAGAATATACGACCGTGTTTTTTTATAAAGAAAATAACAATACACCGCGTATAACCTTTGTCTTATTTATTAAATTCGACCTTTACTGCTGCAAATTTTTCTTCGAAAATAACTTTAAACTGAAAGATTTGAATTAATTAAAATTAATTATTAATTAAAATATTTAATTAATTATGTATTTAATTCATCAATATTAACAACTTATCAATTTTCTTAAAGTTCACTAAATTTTTGAATTGTCAAATTATTGACTTTGAGGATTTAATAATTGATGAAAAAGGTAATATTTAGTTATCAATGTGGTTTAAAAATAAACTGATATAGCCCAGTATTTAACCACAAATAAAATTTGCTATTCTTCTTTTAGTCGGTAGTATATAAGTCATGAATTATAATTTATGACACTGTTAGGTAATTTAATTTACCAATATTAAAAAATTCATCAATTTTCGAAAGTCGACAACTTTTTGAATTGTTGAGGATTTAATTATTGATGAAAAAGATAATATTTAGTTATCAATGTAGTTCAAAAATAAACTGATATAGCCCAGTATTTAACCACAAATAAACTTTAGTGTTCTTCTTTTAGTCTGTGTAATAGAAGTCATGAATTATTATGATAAAATTATGACACTAATAGGTTATTTAATTTATCAATATTAAAAAAAATTTTGAATTTTCAAAAGTTTACTAAATTTGTAAATTGTTGAGGATTTCATAATTGATGAAAAAGATAATATTTAGTTATCAATGTGGTTTAAAAATAAACTGATATAGCCCAGTATTTAACCACAAATAAACTTTGGTGTTCTTCTTTTAGTCGGTGGTATAGAAGTCCTGAATTGTGATACAAACATAACACTGATAGGTTATTTACTTCACAAATATTGAAAAAAAACTCATTAATTTTCGAAAATTCGCCAACTTTTTAAATTGTGGACGATTAAATAATTGATAAAAAAGATAATATTTAGTTATCAATGTGGTTTAAAAATAAACTGATATAGCCCAGTATTTAACCACAAATAAACTTTTCTCTTCTTCTTTCAGTTGGTGGTATAGAAGTCATGAATTACGATACAAACATGACACTTCACTGTTAGGTTATGGTACCACTTAAAGGGAGGGGGAACATTAAATTGACGACTGTATTGAGGATCTATTGTAGATGGCACAACCTGAAAATAGATGATTGACTGTATAGTCGGTTATATATTATTTATTTGCAAGAAAATTACAATTACTTACTTAGCGTTATAAAGATGAGGAACTAAGCATCCAATCCATTAAAGTACCACTGGAGACATCATGCGATAATTAAAATTTAGAAAATAGGAACTTCGGAACTCAAGTAAATTTGCAAAGTCGTACGACATGCTCCTCTTTCAGTCTGCCTTCCCCCTCTCTGCTATTAGTCAGCTTCCTAATTTATCGACGATCTAGTAACAATTACCGACTACTAGTAAGTCAGCCATTTAATTCTCCCATTCTCATTGTATGATGTTCAACCTAAAATAAATTCAAGTTAATATAGTAAAACAATATCAAAAATTGAAAAATAAAATTGCAGAAGAGAAGCAGTTTTCTCTTCACATCGTCTTTATAAATTCATTTATATACAAAAAGAGAATATTTCGTTAAATTATTTATATCCTTTGAAAAATACACCTAATATGAAAGTCTCTTTGTAAAAGTTCTCCTTTCAAGAATTTAATAGCCATATTGTTGAGCGTGTGTTCAAGAGTATCGGAAAATCTCAATCGCTTTGAAGTTTAAAGGGTAAAAAAGTTTTGTACACCTTCTCTTTAACGCTTCGAAATTCCTATATACGTTCTAAAGTCTAATCGTGTCTATATATACATCTATATAGTTACGATGCATACGTGGTTGGGGTTTTGTGTAAAAGTTGCAAACCCCTCCCCCCCACTCCCTCCTTCTTTCCTACCACCCATTGGGTTGGGACAAAGTGTAAGGAAAGTATGTGTATATTACTACTTATAGGTTATCTCGCGCAGGAGGTGGAGAGAATGCTATATAGAAGCCAGGCAAATTGTTTCCAAAGTCTTTTCCCTCCCACTAGAGCAGTGGCACTAATGAAAGTAACTGAAATACGGCTATTGGAAGCCATTTCGCAGACTATAATCTCCCTTAAGTACACGACGTACACGAAAAGAAAGACAGCGGTATAAAGTGTGGGGTGGCCAAAAAAGTTATTTAACTTCCAACACAAAAGTTCTAGGGAGCATTACCAACATATTGGAGTTTTAAGATGCGGATATCGAAAATTCTTACTCGACTCACGTTTCCCTCTCTTTTATACTCAACAGAAAAAATTTTTTTTCTACCTTCCCCCCCGTTGAAATCCAAAAGAAAGTTTCCTATACTCATTTTTTTCGAGAGATGTTGTTGTAAGAATGGTCACGTAGTTTGAAAATTGGCCTCTGGTGGCGTTGTATTATTACCCTCTCACAAGTGTTACTGTCAGTAATTAATTGATTCAACATTTCATATATCCTATTTCTAGTTAATTAATTGTAGCAATTTTTTTTCAAAACCAAAATTCTGTTTTTCGCTTGGTTCAATTAATAGAAAAATTGATGAGAAAAAATTTTGTCCCACAGTAGAGGTAATCGATTTTTGAAAGCGAGGTCCTTTCACCCTAAGTTTTATTAACGATGTTTTCGCATAGGGTTGATTGTGTTACTTTTTGTTTGTGGCTTTTCCAGGATTTCCAATTTTGGGATTTTCTGACATGCGCCAATTATATTATGGTGGTCGCGTGGCTACTTGATCGACATTACTTTCAAATGTCCGGTCAATATGTACATGGATATTGCACTAAGTCTACAAATTTACTACATAATTCTATTTTTGTCAAATCCAGTCTGGTATAGATGAGTCAATTTTTTTTTGTTTCTTGCTTCCCTGAAAATCGACATTGTCGAGGGTCTCAAAATTTTAGGGATCGACGAAATTTTATCATTTATCTTGATACAAATCAAGTGCAGCTGTTTTTCTACTGAGGGAATTAATTATTTTGGAACAATTAAATTTTAATAATTTAATAATTAGGGGAAAAAGTAATGTTAATTGTCAATGTGATTAAAAAATAAACTTATATAGCCCAGTATTTAACCACAAATAAACTTTGGTGTTCTTCTTTTAGTCGGTGGTATATAAGTCATGAATTATAATTCATGACACTGATAGATAATTTAATTCACCAATATTAAAAAACTCATCTAGTTTCGAAAGTCGACAACTTTTTGAATTGTTAAGGATTTAATTATTGATGAAAAAGATAATATTTAGTTATCAATGTAGTTTAAAAATAAACTGATATAGCCCAGTATTTAACCACAAATAAACTTTGGTGTTCTTCCTTTAGTCGGTGGTATGGAAGTCATGAATTATGATACAAACATGACACTGATAGGTTATGGAACCACTTAAAGGGAGGGGGAACATTACATTGACGACTGCAATGAAGATCTATTATAGATGGCGCAACCTGAAAATAGATGATTATACTATACGACTATAAAATCGTATGGTAGGTTATATATTATTTATTTACAAGAAATTTACAATTACTTACGGATAGGCATCGATGAAATTTGATCATTTATCTTGATACAATCAAATGCAGCTGTTTTCTTACTGAGAAAATTAATTATTTCATAACAATTAAACTTACTATGATAAATAAATAAAGACGTCTTGTAAAAATCCTAATCCCATTTGGTATCTGTAACAAAAATATGGAACATGTTCTGTCATTTCATTTCACTTTGCAGTCACACATGGGTTGGAATTCTTGAGACTTTAATTAAAATTTACAATGTAGTAAAGAAATTTATTAATTTTTTTAGAAAAAATTTCAGAATTATTACTTTAAAATTTTCAGGGTAATTTTTATTTAATTTTCTCTAACAGGAAATTTATTCTGATTAAATTTAGACATTTTGAAAGCCTCTTAATGCTTCCGCGCTCAACTTTAAAAGGGACAAATCGATGCGATTTTCCTCTATAAGCCGCTGACGAGCTATTAGGGAGATGCGATTTTCGCGAGATCCATTAAAAGGCCAGCAATTAGCGAGCACCTTAACAAGACCATTGTTGACGTCCCCTCGTCTAAAATGCTTTAGTTCTGGAAGAGAATTCCTCTGTAAATTAAATTCGCCCTTTTTCCGGGACAAAAGGGGTTTGGTCGTTGCACATCGCTATGATTATCGCTCCTGACCAGATCCCAGTTTCATTAAGCGAATTTCCGCGGGGGATGAGAAATGCGGTCCAGATGCATGGTGAGGGGTAGGTTGCATTGTAGCAAGGGGAACAAGATGGTCGAAACTGTCATGTCAAACAAATAACTTTGTACAGCTTCCCCTCTGCGTATATATATATATATATATATATGTGTGTAGTGACCATAGTTGTGGGAAATTGTAATTACCTCTGTTTACCTCATCGTCAAAGACAATCGGTATATGGTTTCAAATTACTCGGTAACATACTCGAAATCTAATGAACAGTATTTCTATTAATTACATTTCTTTCAAATTTTATTTCCAAAAAATATTTATCATTAATAAATATAATTTTTATGAAACCTTGAAAATTTAGTAAATTTACGTTAAAGGAAATAATAGAAATTTTTCCGCCGAACATCAATAAAGATGAAACACTTGAAATTGTCAATAATTGCTTCCGATACTTGGAAAGACAGTTAAAATACAAGTTGAAATAATATCGCGACACCTTTCGTTTTCCATTAAAGCGTTTTTTTTAATATTGAGTGATCGTTAATTATTAAGTGCGACGATAATTGTATTCTTAACGAAGGCGACGATGAAAAAAAAGTTAAATAAAAGAGGAGAGTCACTTGAAAAGAGAAATAGAATTAAAAAAAAATGCTGAAGCAAAAGAGAAATAAAATAGAAACAGACGAAGCCCGGAAGGCTCTTTTCTGCGTTGGCCTTTCGACAAAAGCAAACACGTCATATCGCTAATTGATCACGGACCGTTGAACTCATATTTATTCCTTTATTAGATCTCACTGGTAACAGTCTTTCTAAAACGAGAAATACAAACGATGGTAAAATAGAGAACAAAAAGAAATGAAACTAGAGAGGGAGAGAGAGAGAGAAATAATTAAACGAAAAGATTTTTGTTTACACATTAAATTATTTGCGGTAGTTGTAATTCAATATCGTTCCATATACCAACCCTTTTGCTTGATGATTATGAAATATCACAAACGACCATTGAGGGGTTTGTTATTCAAACAATAATAAGCCATGGCGGTTTGTAACCACTAAAACTTGGGGGATAGAGTTTCACTTCATTTCAATTATTAGTGATGGGGGATTTTTGCGACCATTCCGGAATCAGTAGCAATTATTATTTCTTATCATGTTTGAGTAGCAGGACAAGAAGATGTCTTCGGAATTTTCTTTTGGTCTAAATTACTCCTCAAATAGTGGAATACATTTAATCATAATTATATGCTGGTAAAGAATTTAAAAGGACATCAACTTACGATGTGGCCGTAAACAAGGCACCTATTGCACCTAACGACCGTATATCTTCTTCTGATTGAACATGACATAAGCCCACCGTTATGGGTCCCAACTTTTCAAGCTTTTCAGCCTCTTCTAAATTGGGACTAGTTCTTTAATGAAAGGATTTGTTGTCTACCTAACATATCCATGATGCACATGATGTTTGGTTGAAAAAAAAACCGCTGCTAAAGACCATAACAAGGTCTTCCTAACATATCCATGATGCACATGATGCTTAGTCGAGGAAAACTGATGCCAAAAACCACGACAAGGTCTATCTAACATATCCATGATGCATATGATGTTTAGTCGAGAAAATACCCCAGGTGAAAAGTTAGCGTTAACTAATGATATTAACGTTAGGCTAATGTTAATCTAACATTGAGTTAACGTTAATCTAACATTAGGCTAACGTTAGGCTAACGTTAATCTAACATTAGGCTAACCTTAGGCTAACGTTAATCTAACATTAGGCTAACCTTAGGCTAACGTTAATCTAACATTAGGCTAACCTTAGGCTAACGTTAATCTAACATTAGGCTAACACTTATCTAACATTGGCTATCGTTAGACTAACGTTAATCTAACATAATGCCCAAAAAATGTCGTTAGATTAACGTTAGTATAACTATAGCTAACGTTAACTGACGTTAACATTTCTACCTGGGTACCCAGCCCAACATATCCACGACATCGATGATGTTCAGTAGTGAACAACCATCATCTTCATCAAATGTAAATTTATAAAACAAACATCCTAATTTAGATTAACATCCTAAATTTTTTATTAACTTCTGCCCTGGAGTTGAACAGCAGCGAAATCTTGTAAGATAAATTTTCTCCACAAGTGCTGAGTTCAAGTATGCCATATCTTTTTCTCCACACCTACTCCATCAACCATTGTTTGCTGTAAAATCTTCAGTTTCATTAGGAAAAAGAAATCTACGACTTTTTTTTTTATTTTTGCCTGCAAAATTGGTCCAGAAATAGGAGTTTCTTTTTGTCGCCTCCATATAAAGTGGACTAACAAAGCAGATTCTAATTTCCCATAAAAGTTTGTCCTGAGACTTTTTCATGAGAAAGGGTGAAAAAGTTTTCGTTCTTTTTCACTCTGTTCAAGTTTTAAGACGATTACGCCTCTAATCTCCAGCTTTTTTTTTTTTGCAGCACTGTTTTCTTTTTGTCGCCTCATGGAGAAAGAATTTTATTTGTGTATTCATAGCAGTTAGAATTAAAAGAAGCGCCCTAATAAACTCACTTTAAATGAGTAAGTGATCATCAATCTAATTCACAAATCCCATGACATGGACCGATCCATTGCTCCTCGTCGGCTTTGCGGTGAGAGGTAGGTTACCCTCGACTTCATTATTGATACAACCTCAGACAACTGAGTCGTCTACTCTGGGCTGGGACGGGATCATTGCACGCTAGTAGCAACCAATGTAAGGGATGCTGCATGAGTAAGCGATAGGGTTAGTACACGTCGTCACTAGGTAAGAGGCTTTAGTCTATAAGGACGAGACATCGCACTTGTGTGGCGAAATTCACTAAAGGAAATGAGAATCTTCGTGAAACAACAGGTGGAGATCAGAGATTATTCATACCTTGTTTAAATTAACATGACTCTTATGATCCAAAATTTCCTTCATCGTGTATATATATATACTGATCGTTATATATGACAGATATCTTCACTTCCACAAATTTAAAATCAAAAAAAGTAATTTTCTTTCTTTCTTCTATTTCTAAATTTGTTTTTGGGTATTAATGACTAAAGAAATAAATCTCTCAAATATAACAAATAGGTACTGAATTAAGATTACTGAGAAAAAAGTTCGAAACACACTCTTTTTGGGATGACTAGTAACTAAAACTGTAAGAGTTTTTAAAAATACAAAATGGCGAAACCAATATGGCGGACTAGATATTTCAAATCGATTGAATTTGCTTGAAAATTCTCATTCGGGATTTTTGGGGTCGCTGATTGCGAATCTGGCGCTGGTTTTCGAAGAAACAAAATGGCGGATCCAATATGGCGGACAGGATATTTTAAATCGATTGAATTTGTTTGCAAATTTGTCACTCGGGGGTTTTTGGGGTCGCTGATTTCGAATCTGGCGCTGGTTTTCGAAGAAACAAAATGGCGGATCCAATATGGCGGACAGAAAACTTGAAAATCGACTGAATTTGCCTAAAAACTGCTACTCGGGGGTTTTTGGGGTCTCTGAATACGCATCCAGTGCTGGTTTTCGAAAATACAAAATGGCGGATCCAATATGGCGGACAGAAAACTTGAAAATCGACTTAATTGGCCTAAAAACTGTTACTCGGGGGTTTTTGGGGTCTCTGATTACGAATCCAGTGCTGGTTTTCAAAAATACAAAATAGTGGATTCAAAATGATGGACAAAAATGTTTGATATGTACGAATTTCGCATTTCCCAAAATCTCCCCCACTCCATCTATTTCAGTAATCCTTATCCAATGCAATGGCAGAGACACTAATTCAGCTTTGATACGTGCCCCTAATAGCTTTTGATATCAAATGCAGGAGGATACCTCATCTATAAAAGCTAACTAACATATATATTCACTCTGAGCACTTAGTGTATTTACGTAGTCGAAAACTTAAGCTAGATTGTGGTGTGAGTTTATCGTGAACGCGGGCGTCAAACTTCATATATGGATATCGCCAAACTTTGAAATTAAATTAACGAAAGCTAATGGATACTTAGGTTCCGCTTGTGTGCTCTACTAATAAAAAGAAGACCCAGAGGAAAAAAAAAAGAAAAAGCAAAGAATCGATATTTCCCATCACTGAAGTAACGTTCCATGAAATTACACTAATATTCTTCTCTCTCATGAAAATTATATTATGTCCCGTTCATAAACATTAATTTCAAAACTCTCTTCTTGAATTTGGAAATCTAATTTGGCAAACTTTCGAAATAGTTTATATATTTAATGTTCACCAGCAATATATATGGATAGATTCAATTCAAATTGGAATATTAAAATATTCTATTCTGAATTATACGAATTTGTGTGAAATGGATTTTATTAGAGTAATTGTTAAAGTGAACGATTTTTATTTCAATTTTGTTTATTTAAATAAATAAAAGTAATTTTCAAAAGTAAAACTGTCTGCAAAGAATGTTATGAAAAACAATTCTCAGTAAAATTATTTATCTGATTCGAAACCTTTTACAGGGATTAAATTTTACTACACAAAAATTCAAATAAAAATTCTATCTACATTAAAGTTTCATACTGGTTTTAGAGACAAAAGATTCCTTCTTCTTTTTTTTTCTTCTTCTAAAATGCATTTCGATTTGCTGCTTTTCAAGCTTCTTTCTTCAACAACTTTTCCCCAGGAGAAGTTTACACACACAGTAGTGAAATGGTGCAAAATAACGCGGAAAGTGTACGAGCGAATAGTATTCCCGATGTAGCACTCTTAAATTTTACGAGAGTGCGAGGTTAAACTCTACGGATTTCGTTGAAGAAAAAGAAAATTATCCTCGCAATGAAAGAGTGAGAGAGAGAGAGATGAGTTGGGAAAAAACCAGAAAAATGATTCATAATATTTGTTTTCGTAATTTATTCGCAAGAAATACACAAATGTATTCAAAATTTTCGTTTAGTAGTTCAGTGTTCCTAAAATTTTATGTACTATTTTTTTGGTACAATGTAACTTATTAACTATTTTCGATTGTGAAATTTAAATTCGACTTTTATTTTCACTTTCATTTTTATATATTTATTTTCATTTTTAATTTTGCTTTGAGAGTTTTTCCTTTTGAATTTCACTTTCACTTTGACAAAATTACGTTCTCACTTTCTTTTGCACTTCTAAATTTAAAAAAAAGCATTTTCACTTTCATTGACATTTTTGACAGAATTTTAAATCATTTTCACTTTCACTAAATGGATATTAATTTCCATTTCACTTTTATACTCCTGTGAAAAGTGACTGATAATTTGTCAGAGCAAAAATGAAAGTAAAACTGAAAATCTATCAAAGTGAAAATAAAATTTAGTGAATCAAGGAATGAAAGTGAAAATGAAAGTAAACATGAAAGTAAAAGTAAAAGTAGAAGTGAAAGTGAAAATGAAAGTGAAGGACAAAATAAAATTTAATTATAAATTTATTTTTATTTTAACTTTCATTTTTACTTTGACATTTTATTTTCTCTATCAATTTTACTTTTACTTTCACTTTCATTTTCACTTTCATTTTAATAGTTTTTTGTTATCGATTTCATTTTCACTTTAATACATTTTTATTTTTATTTTCATTTTCAATGCTATTTTCACTTTGACAATTGAATTTCACTATTAATTTCACCTTTATATTCACTTTCATTTTAACAAAATTTTATTTTCGCTTTCATTTTCACTTTAAAGGAATATTATATTGTTTTCTTTTATAAAAAGATAATTTATTTAATTATTATAATTTTCAGCAGTATTTTATTTTCACTCTCATTTTTACATAATTTTTTTTTTATTTTTACTTTCATTTTCACATTGTATTAAAGTGAAAGTGGGAGTAAAGATAAAAGTCTATCTATTAATAGATTTTACTTTTACATTCATTTTGACTTTCACTTTTACTTTGTTAGAAAGTGAAAATAAAAATCTGTCAAAATGAAAATGAAAGTGAAAATAAAAATATAACAAAGTAAAAATGAGAGTGGAAAGAAAATTCTATTAAAGTGAATGTAAAAGTAAAACACTGCCAAGTGTGAGTTAATTTAATTTTTTATTTTAAGTTAATTTTTAATTACTTAACCTATTACATTATTAATTAATTTATTAATATTACTATTATTATTATTATTATTATTATTATTATTATTATTATTATCAATTTATAATTATTAATTTATCATTATTAATTTTTAAGTTAATTTAATTTTCCCGAATTTAATATTATTTATAATTCAATTTCCATTAAATTTTATCAGTAAAAAAAATTAAAGTCAATAAATGCGAATTTAATTATTAAAAAGCATAATTCTATTGAAATATTAATTTTCACAACAAGTTGCATATACGTTAAATTTTAATATCCATGTAAAATTAATACATATTTACGTATACATAATAAACACAGCTTATAAACTAAAAAACATAAAAATTACGAGTTAATAAGCTAATGCAAAATGAAATGAAATATTTACGCTTGAGATAAAATTGTTTTTAATGTTCAGCAACAAAAGAAAAAAAAATAAAACAAGACACTAAACAATTTATTTTAAAACTGTCAATAGCGAAAAAGGGTGTAATTTTGATTAAGATTTTTAATAGGTAATGATAATTTCTTTTTTTTAATAATTTCTTTTTTTATGAAATATATTAAAAGAATTTTTTTTTTTTTTTTTTTGGGACATTGTTAAAGTTTAGATGACTGGGGAGAAAAGTCTTATGCAGCTTTTACAGTCGAACGCTCCGGAAGTGGTGTCAGCAACAACTATTCGCGCTCGAACGAATCGAGTTAGGAGTTTGTCGTGCGGAGTGAAAGGAAGGTTGACTCGAAATTTAAAAGCACCCTCCAACACAAAGTCAAGAAAATTGGGCTTTATGCCAAAAAAAGAGGCTTCTTCTCTATGAACATGCATTTCTATGTAATTATATTATGGAAAATGCTTTTGATGATAATTTTTTGCATTTTTATTCTTGTTTCGACTTGTACTTAATTTTCTGTTTATTTTTAACTTTGAATATTATTTTGAGGTAATTTACAAAAAGAGAAATTTGTTGATTTTTCATTATTATATGTCCTAGGGATCGATTGTATTCAATTTCATTTAGTTTTATTTTATTTTCACATTCATTTTTCACTTTCATTCTTACTTTTATTTTCACTTTCATTTTCACTTTCATTTTCACTTTTATTTTCACTTTCATTTTCACTTTTATCTTCACTTTCATTGTTACTTCTATTTTCGCTTTCATTTTTTTTTTCAAGTATTCACTATATTTTCATGTTTAGTTTTATTTTCACTTTGGCCATTAGATATTTTGATTTTCACTTCTACATTTATTTAAAAAATTTGTTGTTTTTAGTTTCATTTTCACTTTCATTCTCGCACTTTTACTTTTACTTTAATAGAATATTATTGTTACTTTCAGTTTCACTTTCACATTCATTTTCACTGTTTTTCTTCCTGACTTTCACTTTCATCTCGACAATTTTGTATTTTCACTTTCACTTTCACAGATTCTTTTAGTTTTAATTTTATACTTTAAAAGTAAAAATTAATTTTTCTTCTCATTTTACAGTTTAAATGTAAAAACAAATTTTTCTTCTCATTTTATTTTTTACTTTCAAAATATAAGATGGGAACAAAAATTAATTTTAACTTTTAAGTGTATGAAAATCTGTCATAATGGGAAACTAAAAGTGAAATTAAAAATGAAAATCTGTAAAAGGCCAGCAGGCTAAGTAAAAGTGAAAATGAATCTAATTATGAAAGACAAATTTAAACTAAAATTGAAAAGAAACAAAATAAATATTTACATACCGAAAATTATTATGATATTTAAAAATACAGACGTCCCTCGTGTTACTATAACGATTTTTACATATTTAAAAAAAGCTTCTTAACATTTCGCTAAAAGCGGATAAATAAAATTTAAGGAAAAATAAAAATATATATAAAGAGAAAATGTACTTCTTTTTCCTCTTTTCTTTTTTTTTCCTACTACGTTTATCTCAGTCTCCTTCGTTTGTCCTAGATTAAGATTCCTTTTGCAACGCTGGCTTAACGATCGCCATAATTATTTCGATGCTGTGTGTGCAATGCCTGTAACCTGTCCTCGCATAGTAGTAAAAAGGAAAAGGAGCTTGCGGTTGGTGGTGCATAAATGTCTCCACGGGTTTTAATTCGCTCGCCCTGTTCTTGACTTAAGCGAGTGCAAAGAGCTTGGAAAAGCATTGGTATAGCGAGGCTAATGCAAACACTGAAAAGTACAAATTATTGAGCTCTTAACCCACTTCATCAGAGCCGCTTTCTCAATTAAGAACAAATTTTCCCTCTTTTCCACTGTAAAATTCAAATGAACACTTTTGACTTCTGCAATTTTCATTTAGTTTAAAAAAAGGTGATAAAAAAATCTAAAAAAAATAGTCAGGGTTGCACCAACTTTTGAATTTTGTTTAAAAATTTTCAGGCTTCGCCAGCACTTTAAATTCACTATAGTACCAGAAATAAAAAAATTTGTATTATATTTTTATTTATTCTTAAAAATTATAATGAAATTCTTTAAAACGATTCAATTATTTTCAAAATATATTCGAAATTCAATTATTTTCAATATCTAATATTTTCATAAAATTTCGCAAAAGAATTAAATTATTTTTAAAAAATTGATAAATTTCATCCAAAATTCAATTCTTTTTATAAATAATAAAATTTCTACAGGAATTCAATTAATTTAGAATAGCATTTTGAAAAAAATTTCAAAAAAATAAAAATTTCATAAAAAAAAATTCATGAAAATTCAAATTTTTACAAAAGTTTTTGATCAATTTCCAAACTAGAATTCAATTATTTTCATATATAATAAAACTCATCGAAGAATTTCAATAATTCTTAATATAATATTATATCAATCGAAAAATTCAATTAATTTCACAAGGAAAGTATTCCACAAGAATTCAATTCTTTAAAATAAAATTTTTATAATATTCAGAATAGGTTTCTTCGTTTCATTGCGCGTCAACTTCACATACCATTTGATTTTCATGCTCATGATTACTGCAGCTTGCGTTCTGTGCTCAATATACCAAGGGTTTCTTTAAGATTCCTATATATTGATTTATCATTTTTATATAAATTATTTAATGGATTCTTTAATTGTCAGTCACTTATATCACTAATTAATTTACGTGTGCCACTAAGACCTTCTAGGTATTTTTCTTTATTCTCTGTTCCATTTCATAGAACGAATTATGGAAATCATTCTTTGATGACCAGGCTTTGTAGAGAAGCAAATGATGTTTATAATGATATTGATTTTTTTGATCGTAACTCTATGAGATTTCACACACTTTTGCGTCAGCTTGTTTTTAGAGATATGTAGTTCACTATTTTAAGTTCAGCTACTTATGTTTCATTTTTGATAATATTTAGTAATTTTGCTTAGTGCAATAAAATTAGTATTAAGAGTACTTTGTACGAAAGGGCACAGTCCCGTTTACTACTTAAATAAATAAATAAATAATATTTATTTATTATTATTATTTTTAAAAACAACAAAATTTTTCACTGAAATTCAATTCTTTTTAAACATTTTAATAACATTTTTAGCAACATATCAATTATTTTTATAAACAATAAAATTCTTCTTAGGAATTCAATTATTTTTTGCAAATTTTAATAAAATTATTTGCAACTATTCAATTATTTTAATAAAAAAAAATTCATCGCAGGATTTTAATTATTTTTAATACAATTTTACAGGAATTGCTCAAAAAATGTAATTATTCTTAAAAATTTTATTTCAATTCCTCGAAAAAATCAATTATTTAAAAAAATGTTTTTCTTTAATTTCTTTAAAAGAATTCAATTATATACAAAAATATTTAAAAATTTGTCACAGAAATTCAATTATTTTCAAATATTTTAATAAAATTGTTCTAAAGAAATTAATTATTTTAAATACAATTTTAATTAAATTTTTTTTTTGCAATAATTCAATTATTCTTTTAGATTTTAAAAAATTTCTTATAAGAATTCAATTATTTAAATTAATGATTCTTCGAAAAATTCAATTATGTCGATAAATAACAAAATTATTCTCGAAAATTCAATTATTTTGAATCATTTGAATAAAATTAGTTGCAAAATTAAATTATTTTCATAAATAACAATATCCATAACAAAAATTCAATTATTTTTAAATATTTTTATAAAAGTTCATAAAATAATTTAATTATTTTTAAAAATAGTAAAAT
Source organism: Leptopilina heterotoma (assembly GCF_015476425.1). Taxonomy (NCBI): domain Eukaryota; kingdom Metazoa; phylum Arthropoda; class Insecta; order Hymenoptera; family Figitidae; genus Leptopilina; species Leptopilina heterotoma. The sequence continues at coordinate 667,537 of NW_025110812.1, forward strand.
TCATCGCAAGAATTCAATTATTTTCATAAATAATAAAATGCTTTTTAAGAATTAAATTATTTCAAAAAAAAATTTAATAAAATACCACACAGACATTAAATTATTCTTAAAAATTTTAATAGAATTTTTTGTAAAATTTAATTATTTTAAAAAACTTTTCGCAATTCAATGATTTTTATTATCTACTGTTTTCATAAAATTTCCAAACAGAATTCAATTATTTAAAAATTTTCTTGTAAAAATCTTCGTAAGAATTTAATTCTTTTGACGAATAATAATTTCTCAGGAGTTCAATTATTTAAATTAGAATTTGCATAAAATTAGTCGAAGAAATCAATTATTTATTTTTTTTTATAAAATTCTTCGCAAGAATTAAATTATTTTTATAAATATTTAAATTCTTTCATGAATAATAAAATTCGTTGCAGGAATTCAATTTATTAGCAGGATAAGAAAGAAGTAAATATTTTTGATAAAAATTAGGAAAAAGTAAGGAAAATAAAATATAGAATGGAATTTTTGTCAGTTTTGTGAAGAGTCTAAAATTTTTTTTACTACTTTTTAAGTTTGAAAGCTACTTTTTGCTACATTTTTAAAATTAATTATCGAGTGCGAAGCCTAAACTTTTTTTTAAAAAATAAATTTATATAATTTGTAAGTTATAGTGTTGGGACCACCTTTTGAATTTTGTTTACAATGTTTTTTTAACTCTTTCAAGAAATTTTTTTTAAATTTTCTTCAAAAGAAAAGAATAAAAAATATTTTTCATCCATAGAAATTTTTCCTCTCATTTTGAAAAATCGGACAAAAAAAATGTAACGAATTGAACTAAATTCGTAGTTTGATTAAAAAAAAGAAAACTTTTTCTCCTTGCTAAATGAAAGCTCAGTTTCTGAATTGAAATCGCCTGCCAAATTTCTGAGCCAGAGGCGAATTCATCAGACGGTCAGTACTTCATATCCGGGAGAGAAATCACGTCAAACTAGGCGAAACAACCCTGAGGCAACTTAGACCCCAGAGATCCACTGCCAAAACCGAGTCGAGGATATTGAGGTTTGCTAATAACCACGTCAACCCCGTTACGTCTCTCTCTCTCTCTCTCTCTCTCTCTCTCTCTCTCTCTCTCTCTCTCTCTCTCTCTCAGAATGTCCTCATTTCCAATCATCTCTTTTACAAGTGTCAATGTTTCATGTTCCAACATGTTCCCAATTCTATATATTGAATGTTTGCAATGAGTAGCTTTTCATCTTGAAACTGAAACACAAATTTCTCTTCGCAAATTTAGATTGGTTTTCTTGATTCAATATTGTTGGTTTGTAATTAATATATATCTAAAGACCAACAGCGAACCTTGAAGGATTTTTTTTTTAAGTTTTTAAGTTCTAAAATTGCTTTTTTTGCTTATCTTTTCTTTTTTTTTCATTTTATGATAAAATTACGGCTTACTCCAGATTCTGGATTTCATTCCAAAGAGGGCTTAACAAAAGACTTGACCTAACTCAAAGGAAGAGTGAGAGAGGTTTCTACATTGCAGCAACTGAAATTTCTGTTTAATCATTCCATTTGCCTGTAGTTTTGTTTTTGTATTTTTTTTTTATTTTTGGAGAATCTTTAATTTTCTTTTGGTTCCATTATGTGATGATACGAAATTTCAAAAGAGCAAAATTTCTTTCTCGAAGTTTCATGGAATTTTGTAAAAAAAACAACGTATGATCAGAAAATTTTTCAAAATTTATCGTATTTGCTTGAAAATTGTCAATTTAGGGACAGTTTGGTTTTTATTTTTAAAAATCCAATGCCAGATTCGAAATCAGCGACCCCGAAAACCCCCGAGTAACGTCTTTCAAACGATTTAAGTAAATTTTTTTAAATTCCGCCATATTAGATCCGCCATTTTGAATTTGGAAAAATTGATTTTAAATTCATTTTCAGACCCCAAAAACTCAAGGGAAATGAATATTAGAACAAGTTTGATAAACTTGCAATTATGATTTAAGCAAATCCTTCAAATACTTAAATTTTGGTGGTGCCATTTTGAATCCGACATTTTGAATTTGTCTTTTTTATTGACTTTATTTTATTATTTATTATTTATTTATTACTATTAATATTTTAATTATTATTATTTATTATTCATTTTATTGTCTTTTTTATCGAACGTTAAATTTGCTCTTGACCATTGCGCACGATCTACTGCGCAAGAGCGGGAAATTCAAATTCTTGAATTTATTTTTGTCTCGTTAGCTAATTTTGCCAAGAATATTTTTGCAGTAATTTTTTCCAAATTACAAATTAACGATTCTTTTTCTAAAATTTTGAGAAGTTTACATTTTTATTTAGAATTTTGTCTTGTTAAGTAATTTTTATGTGAATATTTTTTCAAAAATTTAATCCAAAATACAAATTATCGATTCTTTTTCAAAAATATTTCCAAATTTACTTTTTGTTTGTCCCACTGAAAAATATCGCCAACATTTTTGCTCCTTACAGCAAAAATTTTCATTAAAAAACCGTTAAATTTGCTTTTGACGATTGCGCACGATAAATTCAAATTTAAAACTCCATTTTTGTCTCGTTAATTAATTTTTCCAAGAATATTTTTTAAAAAATGTATTACGATATTGATTTTAGGAGAGAGAGAGAGAGAAAACGAAAAACAGTTATCACGTATTGAAAAAATACCAAAAAGAAGATAAACAAATCAAACTGGGTTTAAAATGTAGAAATTGTATCTAACTTAGTGAAAATTCCCTTTTGTGGTTTCCTTGAGGGTTTTCGACAGGAAATTCACTTATCTCATTTGGTCGCTTGATTACATTTCTGGCTTGCGTATATTTCCAGCCAAGTAACCCCTCACCGTTATATGTATACAATACAAGATGCTTTGTGAATGCGTGCAAGAAGGCATACACATTGAAAAAAAGGGAAACACACTCTCTGCGTGTCAGGCACTTTAAGCCGATTACATTTACTTCACTCTTCTTAACTATACACACACACACACAAACACATACATCCCCCATTTTTATCAGACTTTTTTTTATCTCACCGTGTTCATCAAAGTCTGCCAAGAGAAGGGCTCTGATACCCCCTGCAGCAAAAAAAACCCTTTGTTTCTTTTATATCATACTTTAAAATCTCCAACAGTATTATTTTCGAGAAACGTCTTCAGTATTCTTATTAGACTCCTTTTTCCCGCGAGTTTCGTATTTAAGGAAATTTTTTCCCCCTTTGTGGCAGTAATTAATTTTCTTTTTCCATGGGAAGACTTTTTTTGAAGATAAAAAGTATTTTTTTACTCGCAATATTCATTTTTATTTGTTTAATTAGATTCTAAAAGAATTTGATTCTAAAAAAGTATTTAAATAATTTAAATTTTCCGCCCCTGCGCAGTAGATCGTGCGCGACGTTTTGGCGCTGAAATTTAAATTCCTAATTCGACAAATACACTTGTTGTCAAGAAAAAAAAATCTATTTTCAGCCGAAAAATAGTATTTTCTATAAATTGACGAAAAAAAATTCGAATGATTAAGAATATTAATAATAATGAATTGAATTTTACTAAAAATCGACTTCCGAAGGCACAAATATTTGTACAACACAAGTTTTTTGGAATATGAATTTATAAATTATGTAGAAACAAGAGTAATCGTTCAGTTACGTTTAGTAATTTTAAACTTCCCGCTTCTGCGCAGTAGATCATGCGCAACGTTTTGGCGCGAAGATTAAAACTGTATTCGACAAATTCACTTGCTATTAAGAAAAAAATTTATTTTCAGGTCAAAAATAATATTGTCTACAAATTGCCAAAAAAAAATATTCGAATAATAAATAATAATAATAATAATAATACATTAAATTTAAATAAAAATCGACTTCCAAAGGCAAACTTATTTGTATAACAAAAGTTTTTTTGGAATATGAATTTATAAATTATATAGAAACCAGAGAAGAACGTTCAGTAATTTTAAACTTCTCGCTTTTGCGCAGTAGATCATGCGCGTCGTTTTGGCGCGAAAATTAAAATTGGTAATTCGACAAATACACTTGTTATAAAAAAAAACTATTTTCAGAGCAAAAATAGTATTGTCTACAAATTGACAAAAAAAATTTCGAATAAATAATAGTAATAAATTAAATTTAAATAAAAATCGACTTCCGAAGGCAAAAATACTTGTGTAACAAAAGTTTTTTGGAATATGATTTTATAAATTATATAGAAACAATAGAGGAACGTTTAGTAATTTTGAACTTCCCGCTTCTGCGCAGTAGATCATGCGCACTGTCAAAGCGGGAAATTTAAATTTAACTTTTTACTACGATAATTAAAATTCAATTTTAAAATGAAAACACGAATAAAAGTGATTTAAAAAATTCCTTTTAATATCAATTCGTAGAGAAAAAAATCTTTTTCAGGTTTATTTATATAATACAAAAAAGTTAATGCCTCTACAAAATTGTTATTCAACTCCACTTTAATACCGAGCAACTTCTTAAAAGAAAATTTTCTTCACCCTTGTGGTAATTAATTTTATGTTTGTAGGAAAGAAAATTTTCTCAAGCGATACTGTCGAAAAACTTTTTCCTTAGATCTTCTTTTTCTTCTTCTTTATCTTTTTATAGAAGTTCAACGAATGACTTTTACTGCGAATGAATATTAGAAACTCGAGGCTAGTATAGATTAAGATTTTGAGAAAGAAGCTTTTCAACGTGAGAAAACAAGATTTTAGGAAGTGGACTCTCTACTAATTAATACCAAAAACTCTCTCTCTCTCTCTCGCCCTATTCATTTGTAGGCTCGGGAAAATTACTTGCTCCACTCGGTCTAAATATCTTAATAAATAAGAAGTCGAGGGTCTCTTTAAAAGGAATCCTTTAAAGTTGTATTTACTTTCTTTTTGCCGCGGTTAATTAACTTTATAAAGTTGTAAAAAAATTTTTCACTTTCTTTTATTTTAATTTAATAGTTTTATAATTATTATCTTTTTAATTACTTTTTGAAAATATTTCTTTATAAGTAATTTTGTTTAATATTTTATTTTTTATTAGGCGCAGTTTTTTAAAACGATTTTCGACCTGATTTTTGAGATTATTTTTGCTTTTTGACCTAACTTTTAAGGTTATGTTTGGTTTTTTATTTCAATCTTAAGGTAATGTTTGCTTTTTGAATTTTAATTTTGACCGAAATTTGAGATATTTTATATACTGTTTAAAGAGTGAATTTTAATCTAAAATTTAACTTCTATTTTTACCTTAATTTTATGGTTATGTTTAAAATTTGACCTTAATTTTAAGGTAAAATTTGCTGTTTGACCTAAAAAAATTTTTTTCTAAAATTTAAATTCCTCTTGATCTAAATTTTAAGTTTACGTTTGTTATTGAAATTTTAAGGTTATTTTGAGTTTATATTTTTTATCTTTTTGAAGTAAATTTTAATGTTTATTAAGAAAACGTTCCTTATCTTTTAAAATGACTTATTTCTATATTAACATACAAATAAAAAAATTAAATAACCAACAGTGTAGAAATTTTTTTTTTTTAACAGAGTAATATTTTTACAAAATTATCCAAGTAAATTAAAAACTGTGAGATGGAATATAGAGAAAAAATATTAAGATAAATTTCTCATTGAATATTCCGATCAGAGAAGAATTAGCAAAAATATTCAAAAATAAATTATTAAAAAAAAGAAACAAGGGGAAAGTGACCAAAAATTTTTCCCTCAAAATTGAATTATTATTTTTTGTACTTTTTTTTTTTTAGCAAACACTTTCGCCTCTATGAGAATTTTAATTATTAAAAAAAAGGCCGACAATATAACGCATCTCTCGTTCATAATTACGAGATGAAAAAGAAACTCTGGTCACGTTCAGAGTGTCACTGTAAACTCTCGGCTTCTCTTTGTTTCACTATAGAGTATCATTTTTTTTCTTTTGTTATCTTTTCATCTCACATTTTTGTATACCACATGGTAACATATTTTATTTTTGTCTTTCTTCGTTTTTTTCAGCAGGTGAGTGTAACGTGTGTAAACGCTATATGAGTAAAGAACTGTATAAACGGTTCTCATCGACCAACGTGAGTAAATAAGTGTACATACATATATATATAAAAGTTGATTTAATCCAACGTTGCTGAAATATGATATAATATTCGCGTTCACATCGATAACGTTCTCATCATTTCAAAAAGAGAGATAAAAAAAATAATTGTTCACTTTTTTCATGTCTATTTAAAAAATTATTCGAGTACTTTTATTTCAAGTGGAAATTTTTTGTGATGATAAATATCCAATAGTAGTGTTTTTTTTAAAAAATGCTTTAAAGAAGAAAAATATATTTATAAAAAAAAACTGTTAAATACTAAAGTACGTAACAGATTTATTTTATAAATATATTTTTTTAAGTAATTTAACGTTTAACTTTTCTTAATTAGTAAAATTTCCACTTAATTATTTAAATTATTTAAAGTGCACAATTGCGCTAAAATTATCAATCAGAAATATTAAAAACTACAAGAACAATTTTTTTTAACTTTTCATCTTTATTACTAGAAAAAGGAATTTTGTACTAAATTGAACTCAAAATCTATAATCAAACGTTAAGTTTGCTTCTGACAATTGCTCACGATCTATTGCGCAAGAGCGGGAAATTCAAATTCGAAAATTCATTTTTGTGTCCTTGGACAATTTATATAAACAATGTTTTTTTTAAAAATACATAAAAATTACAAATTCTCGATTCTCTTTCTAAAATATTACGAAATTTACTTTTCTACTTAGAATTTTGTCTCGTTAATTAATTTTTCTATGAATATTTTATCTAAAATGTATTCTTAACTGCAAATCATTGATTCTTTTTCAAAAGTGTTTAAAAATTCACTTTTATATTTAGAAAAAAGGAGTAAATATGTACTTTTGACAATGGCGCACGATCTACTGCGCAAGAGCGGGAAATTCAAATTCGAAAATTCATTTTTGTGTCGTCAGCTCTTTTTTATAACAATATTTTTTCAAAAATATATACAAAGCACAAATTAACGATTTTTAAAAATAAAATTTTGCGAAATTTACTTTTCTATTAAGAATTTTGTGTTAATAATTAATTATTCTATAAATATTTTTATCCAGAATGTATTCATAATTGCAAATCATCGATTCTTTTTTAAAAGTGTTTTAAAATTTACTTTTATATTTAGAAAAAAGTAGCAATTATTTACTTTTAACAATTGCGCAGGATCTACTGCGCAAGAGCGGGAAATTCAAATTCGAAAATTTATTTTTGTTTCATTAGCTAATTTTTAAAAGAACATTCTTTTCGGAAGTGAATTCTATACTATAAATCATCTATTCATTTTTTAAATTATTGCAAAATTTTCTTTTTGCCTTAAGAACTAATTTTTACATGAATACTTTTTAAAAAAGTTATTCCAAATTACAAATCATCGATTCTTTTTCAAAAATTTTGCAAAATTTTCTTTTATTATTTAATACAGAGAGTAAATATTTGCTTTTAACAATTTCGCAGGATCTACTGCGCAAGAGGGGGAAATTCAAATTCTAAAATTCATTTTTGTCTCATTAACTAATTTTCCTAAAAATATTGTCTTCAGAAATAGAACCCAAATTACAAATTCTCTATTTATTTTCTAAATTTATATTTTTATATTTAGAAAAAGAATTAGTAATTATTAAGAACGATTGTTTTTTGTTTCTACAATTTTTGAATTATTCAGGAAGCAGTAAATTGTAAAGATATTTTTTTCCTTATGTAAATGTATATACGTTCGCTTGCGACTAGTAAGTGGAAACTTCGTGTCGAATGGCAGTTACAGACAGAAACAATTTTGTAAGAACGATAAAATTCAGGACCATTGAAATCATGGGAATTTGAGACTTGGGCCCAATTTTCCGTGTTATAGAGTTGAGTGCGCCTATACTCTTGTCATTATGTACATTAAGTTCACCTCTATATATAATGTTTTGGCGTATATATGAGAGTTTATAAATCGAAACTTCTCCCCCCTCACTTTTTTTTACTCTTTCTCTTATATTTTGCATTGGAAGTGTGCGTGTGCCCCAAGTTTTTTTTTTTTTTTTGATGCGCGGTATAAAGAAAATGAGAGGGGCGGAAGGGGAGATTGAGATGCTGATCAGTGGGTCACGTAAAATACTGGAATTACCCACCACGATTCAGGATCCATTAAGTGCCAGCTACGGTTCCTTACGAGGGATGAAAATCAAGCCTTACTATTACCTCGGTCACGCCATTCTTTTCTCAAATATACATTTCTTTTATAGGCGCCTTTGATACCTCCCAAGAATTTTAAATTATCCTTTAAAAGACGCTATTTGTATAGAACTTTTTTTTTTTACAAATAAAATACCCTTTTCCAAACGATAAATTTAATTGTCTACTTTAAAAAAAAGGTGTTTTAAATATTCTTTTTTTAAGAAAACAGATTCTTTTCTATAAAAAGGGTTTGTTTTACTGAAAATATACATTTTAGTTTGAAAATTAGAGTGGAATTGATAAAAATTGCATTTAACGAATTTGAATTTCCCGCTTCTGCGCAGTAGATCGTGCGCAATGTCAAAGCGGGAAATTTGAATTCAGTTTGAATGCAAATTAAATGAAAGACAAAAATATTTATTTTTAAAATTCTGATTTTATTATAAATTTGTAGAATAAATAAAATACCTCCTAGTTATTTATAAATATAAAAAATAATAAATAAAAAAAAATAATTTTAATGAGTCAAAGAAAAATTTGAATTTAAAAGATAAATAAAAGTATTTCCTTTTGGGACAAAGAGGGAAGTTTTTTAAAATGAAGAGAATGAGGAGGTTGGTGTGAAGCGTATATCCCCTTAAACTTGCAACCCCTCGAAAATTATCTCTCTTCCTCCCTCCCTCTCTCTTTCTCTCTCTTCTCATTTTCAACAGTGATCATCCCCCCCTTAAACAAGACTTTGTACAAATATCGACTCACACCCCATATATATATATACTATATTTATCGCTCGCGAAAGCTCAAGACCCCTTTCCATCAGCAAAGGGAACACGTTACAAAGAGAAAGTGAGAAAAAGAAAGGGGAAGGGGTGTGTAGAGTATTTTTGACGCTCTTGAGAATACACCTCAAATCGACGAATCGTACGAGGGACGTAGGAAAGCGCCTCGAAGCCAAAATTTGCAAAATTCGAGGGTGCAGCTTAGAATTGAAGTAGATCTGTGAAAGCACATCGGGAAAAAAAGAGAGAATAATAGATAGGAGAGGGGTGAGTGTGGGAGAGAATTGAGAGGGTGTGAAAAAAGGTGAGTACGAGGATCATTGAAATATGCTTAATACAGTCACTTTTAGAGATCAATAATTTTTTCTGTTCTTAAATTCCATTATTAACAAAGAAATTTTAAAATTTTTATTTTTACTATTTTTATTTTTATTTTTTACTATTTTTTTCCTTCTTTACTTGGTCATTTAGAACTTGAGAGGTAAAATTTTCAATAAATTAACATTTTTATTTAATAAATTCAAGATTTTAGAGGATTCAACGATTAGGGATTTTGAATTTTCCGCCTTTGCGCTGTAGATCCTGCGCAATGTTTTGGCGCCAATTTTTAAATCGTAACTTCTAAATTAATAAAGTTTCAAAAGGGAAATAACTGTAATATTTTACAGATAGAAATTATTGTATTTTTACTTCGAAATTTATCAAAGAAATTCAATCCCATAACGAATTCGCATATTTAAATTTATTCTTTATATTTAAATTTAATTGAATTAAAGAATGTGAGTAATGAATGTCAAAACTGTTTAATAAATAAGATTTTGCGACAAATAGAATAGTAACTTAAAGAAAAATAAGATAATGGATTTGAATTTACCGCCTGTGCGCTGTAGATCGTGCGCAATGTTTTGGCGCTAAATTTCAAATCGTAACTTTAATTATATATTTTTTTCAAAAGAGAAAATTACTCAGAGCAATTCAAATTAAAAAATAATTCTATTTCTACATTGATAATAAAAAAAACTGAAATATTAAAAAAAAATCAAGTACTTTAAATAATTATTTACATTTAAATTCAATTAAATTACAAAATGTGAGTTGGGAATGTAAATCTAAATTAATAAAATGATTTTTTGCTACTACCAAAGTAGTAAATGAAAGATAATCAAGATAATGAATTTGAATTTCCCGCCTCTGCGCAGTAGATCATGAGCACTGCCAGGGCGCGAAATTTAAAAGCAGTTTTTTAATTATATCATTTAAATGTCTATTTAACAATAAAATCTATGAAATAAAAAGAGTATTAAAAGTAAACTGAGTATATTTTCCAGTCTTATTCAAGGAAAACAAAAAAATATCGGTTCAAAATAAAATAAATTTCCATTTTCTCGAGAATCAATTATTAAATAATTCCATTTACATTCGAAACGTGATTTTAATATTAAATATTATAGAATCCTTCTTTTTCAAATGTCCAGAGCAAAAAAAAAGAAGAAAACAAAACTGAATGACAATTACGATCTAAAAATGTAAATGTCATTAAATCTGCATGAAGAGAGTATGCAAATAAAAACACTTCCGTTGCATCTCTCAGAGGGAAACAAGTTTTGTCTTTAATTTGTTTCGTAGACTAATAAAGTTTAGTCTCCCGCGTCGTTATGAATTTCCGACCTGAGAAAGATAGGTAGACGGGGCGCAAAACCACCAGCCGATAACGTTGTTCCTTTTGACACAAACTGAGACTTCCATGGCATTAAATTTCAATTAGTGCTATGGATCCTCACTGGAATTGTAGAAAAGAGAAAAAAAAAAGACAGAGAGAGAAAGAGAGAAAAGTCTGAATTTCCTGCCACGTAGAATTCCCAAATAAACCGATTGATAAAGAAAAGAATAAAAAAAAGAGAAATAAAAAAATACGAAAAAACCTAGGCACAACCGAGGCCGAGAGCCAAAATGCAAAGCCCGTAATCTGATTTGGCTGAGAGCTTCTCGTCCCAGTTATATACCTTTGCGGTTTCTCGTCAATTATACATTATAAGCAGGTATAAATATGCAAATATTGCGCAAATCTAAAAATCTCTCTTGAAAATAGAAAATAACTTTTTTTTTGCACTTAAAGTGTCTATATATAATATCTGCACTCTTTTAACCTTTCATTTTTCGTTACAAAAAAAACGAACCTTTTCTATATAAACGTGTATCAAGTTTGCATAGCATTTTGTAAATATTAACATTTTTTATTGGACACTTGGCGCTTTTTTATTTTTACTCATAAATTTTATAATTTTAATTCATAATTTTAATATTTAAAGATATTTATTTCAATTGACAATTTTCATTTTAATATTTATTCTAACAACATTGTTGACACTTAGTTTAATAATAATTTTAATATTTATTATAACATTAATAGAATTTTACTTTCACTTTTATTATTCTCAATTTCACTTTCACTTTGACATAAAGTGAAAGTATAAATCTATTAAAGTGAAAGTGAAAATAAAGATCTTTTACAATAAAAGTATTTTCTCAAAAAAAGTTTTCGAGTAAAAGGAAGAAGGATGAGAAGTAAAAGGGAAGGAAGTCAAGTGAATGCCTGTGATTGAAAATATATATATATATATATATATATGCATGTTTGAGAGTAAATGTAGATTTGCTATTTTGTAAATTGATTGTAAGTTGTTTGTTATCAAAGAGAGTGGTTAATGTATATGCATGGCATGAAGGGACTCGGATTACCATAAACACGGCTGATAGTGTGCTAACTGCCTTAAACAGTTGGAGCCGTCTCTCCCTTACTCTTCATTCCAGCTCTTTCACTCTCCTATATATAATGTTGATGCATCAAAACAAAGCAGATCGAACACTACCTTTTGACTTTGTGATATATACTCTATCCTAGTCGACTTCATTCGCATGAAAGATCACAAGGCAGACGGCTCTTCCTTGATGTCCGACCGACAACTTTATCCTGTTTACGTAACGACTCATTACCAGGATCCACAGCTGCCAAACGACCTATTTATTCATACAGTTACCTTCACTGAATTCCAGTAGTGCCTTCACATATTTCCCTCGCTCATCTTTTTCATTATCACTCTCTTTCTTCTTCTCTTCTTCTTCTTCTTCTCTTCTTGAACTTCTCTATTTTTCACTTCTTATTTTTCTCTTTCTTCTTTTCTTCTTCTTTAAATTCTTCATTTCTTCTTTCTAATTTTGCTCTTTCTTCATCTTCTTTTTCTTTAAAATCACTATTTTCCCTTCTTATTTTGCTCTTTCTTCATCATCTTCTTTTTCTTTAAAGTGACAATTTTTTCCTTCTTATTTTTCTCTTTCTTCTTCTTCTTTAAAATCTTCATTTTTTCCTTCTTATTTGGCTCATTCTTTATATTCATCATTATCATCTTATTTTTCTTCATCTTCTTCTTCTTTAAAATCTCAATTTTTCCTTTTTTATTTTTCTCCTACTTCTTCTTTAAATTCTCCGTTTTTCCCTTCTTATTCTGCTCCTTCTACTTCATCTTTAAATCTCCATTTTCCCTTCTTTTTTTGCTCTTTCTTCATCATCTTCTTTAAAGTGACAATTTTTTCTTTTTATTTTTCTCTTTCTTCTTCTTCTTTAAAATCTTCGTTTTTTTCTTTCTTATTCTTTTTTAAATTCCTTATTTTTTTATTTTGCTCTTTCTTCATCATCTTCTTCTTCTTTAAAGTGACAATTTTTTCCTTCTTATTTTTCTCTTTCTGCTTCTTCTTTAAAATCTTCATTTTTTCCTTCTTATTTGGCTCTTTCTTCATCTTCATCATCATCATCTTATTTTTCTTCATCTTCTTCTTCTTTAAAATCTCAATTTTTCCTTTTTCATTTTTCTCCTACTTCTTCTTTAAAATCTTCGTTTTTTTCTTTCTTATTCTTCTTTAAATTCCTTATTTTTTTATTTTGCTCTTTCTTCTTCTTTAAAACTTCATTTTCCCTTATTTTGCTCTTTCTTCATCTTCTTCTTTATCTTTAAAGTGACAATTTCTTTCTTCTTATTTTCCTCTTTCTCCTTCTTGTTTAAAATCTTCAATTTTTCCTTCCTATTTTGCTTTTTCTTCATCTTCTTTTTTAAAGTGTCAATTTTTTTCTTCTTATTTTTCTTTTTCTTCTTCTTCTTTAAATCTCCATTTTCCCTTCTTATTTGGCTCTTTCTTCATATTCATCATCATCTTCTTCTTCTTTAAAATCTCAATTTTTCCTTTGATTTGAATTTCCCGCCGCTGCGCAGTAGATCATGCGCAGTCCTAGGGCGCGAAATTTAAAATTAGTTTTTCATTATTGTCAGTTGAAGAACATTTTATTTAACTGCTAAACTGCTATCTCAAAATAGGGTTTAAAAAGTAAGAAAAGGAGGAAAATGAAAATAAAAAATGAAAATATAATAAAGTTCATCAGAAAATTTAAGGAGAGTAATCTTGACTATCTAATTTTCGAAAATATATTCAACAAACCCCCTATCAATAACGCTAAATATTATCTTAATTTTCATCCTTCAAATAATGTTCTTCATTCAATTTTATAGAGTAATTTCCCAACAAAATATTTCAAAAATGAAAAAAATTTGTTTCCCTTCAAAAACCCTTTTTATCTAAAAATACCACACACACACTCATACATGTGGGTATCAAATAAAGAAAAGAAAAAGACCTACTATACTATACTTGAAATGTATTTCCAACAAGTAAGTCAGTAAAGTGTCTCTTTTAACCGCCCCGGAGTAAAGTGATCGCATCTCATTGGAACGGACGGGAAAGGGTCTAATTTGGCTCTCAAAACCGTCCTAAGCCCAGAGAATAAGAGAAGAATCATTCTTGACAGTTTTCACTGGTAAAGCGAGATACAACAGTGACATTTTAGAAATGTAACTTGACACAAAGGTAAAATGTTGAGAGAGGATAAATTCAGTTAAGAATTTCTCATCTTCACAATAAAAAGAAAAAACATTAACAGAAAAAACAAAAAAAAATTTGTTTTTTTACTTAAACTTAGATCCTTAAATTTAAATTCTTTCTTTTTTTACTATATAAAAGTAGAATTTTTCATAATATTGATTTGATAAAAAAAATTAGGAATTTTAAAATTTATCTTGGATTATGAATCGCTGATTGTGAATCTGAACTCAGTTTTTTAAAATTCAAAATGGCGGTTCCAATATGGCGGACAAAATTTAAAAAAATTAACGGATTTTGGTATAAATTGGTGTCAAAGGATTCTTGGAGTCGCTGATTACGAATCTGATGTCACTTTTTCAAAATTCAAAATGGCGGATCCAATATGGCGGACGAATTTATAAAAAATTGATTATTTAATAATTTATTGTTAATTTATAATTAAGTTTCAAAGCTTCAAATTTGAAAATATGATATAATTATTTGCATTAACATATTATTTAATAATTTAATATTTAATTAAGTAGTAATTGTTAATTTATAATTAGCTTGAAATGAAAACAAATGAAATCAATTTTTATCAAGAGTTAGTTTGTAAAAAAAAAATAATTGTAATTATAATAATTAATTTGCAATTAAAATAATTAATAGTGAACATTAAATAATAGTTAATTTGCAATTTGAAATAATGAAAAACAAAATTCTAGTTAGTAATTAAAATGTATATGTATATTTTCGAGAAATTTTAATTTTCCATCAGAAAAAGGGGTGAAGGTAATGAATCTTGAATTTATAGGGCAAGATAACGCTTTATCTGAATGAATGTATAGAGGAGAATTTTGTATGGATATATATCAATTGTGGTCGGTAGTATGACGCTAGTGTCGGTTATCTTTTGTTCAAGGTGATTAAAATTTCAAATCAGCATACTCGTGTCATTTGTTGCTTAAAAAGATAACAACTATGTTATTCGTAAATATATACCTATACACGCACATAAATAATACAATATTAAAACGATAAGTTTAAAATGTCTCATAAAAAAAATGTTTAGAGGGAAAATAATTTTTTTTTTCCTTTCTTTCTTAAAAAATCCAATTTCGATCTTCATAAGAAAAAAATTGCAATCCTTATGAATTGCATTCTATAAATTGCAAATTCTTCAATAACATTTTTTTTCCTAAGATACAAAAATTTCCTTTTCGTAAAGGTGCATTATTTTCCTTTTTTTTGATTTCCATATCAAAGAGGAAGATTTTACTCTTTTATTTCTCAGATAAAATTTATAGAGACTAATGGCGAGCTAAAGGAAAAATAATAAAATAAAGTGCACTCGATGCTAAAATGCAAAGGAAATTGCTTGACTTGGTGTATTTTTTCTTTGACATTGGGATAATAACAATATGCTAACAATCATCGTTGCATTCTGTTGAATGAAAGGAATATTAAACAAAAAAAAAAGAAAAGAAAAGAAAAGAAAGAGAAAAAAAATTTTGAAAGAGGGAAAAATCAGAATTGTAACAGTTGCGAATTCAAATATGAACAGAGGAGGGAGAAAGTTACTTTGATTCCAATGAAACGTGCTACGATTTTTAACAAACATTTCTTTTTCCATTTTAAGTAGATGAATATTTCTTAGATCAAAATATGGAATTAGTATTGCGAACATTTATATTTTCCATTCGGTAGAAATTAATTTTATAGAATTGTTAGATAAAAGTTTGAAAAATTGAAATTTAATATTTCAAAGATTTTAATTTGAAACATTTTCAAAATTCAATTATTTTTAAAAATTCACGATTATAATGCTTTTAATATTCAATTATATAAAATTTTAACTGAAATTTTCATTTAAACAAATTTTTATTACAAAATTCAACGAGAATTCAATTATTTAAATAAAAAAAAACTTAAATTTTTGAAATAATTGAATATTTCCTAAAATTGTATTCTCAAAAAAGAGCTTTGTAAAAATTTTTGAAAATAATTGAATTGTAACGAAGAATTTTATTAAAATCTTTGAAAATAATTAAATTTAATAAAGATTAATTGAAAATGTATTGAAAATTTATTGATTTTAATATTCAATTATTATTTAAAATTATAACTGAAATTCAATTTTAAATCAAATCTTATTAAAAAGTTCTATACGAGAATTAAATTATTTAATTATAAAAATAAATAATTTATTGAGTATAATTGCGAATGTTTCTTATAAAATTGAATTTTCATAAAGAATTTTATCAAAAAATTTTTTATTAATTCAATTCTTTGAAGAATTTTAATAAATTTTTTAATAATAATTACATTTTTTATGGAATTCTATTAAAATTGTATAAAAAAATAACTAAAATTCTGCTATAAGTTTTATTATTTATGAAAATAATTGAATTCCTAAAACGAATTTTATTATTTTTGAAAGTAATTGAATTCATCGAAGGAATAATTGAAAATTGAATCTCTGTAAAATATTTTATTATTTATGAAAATAATTGAATTATTGTAAATAAAATATAAAATTTGTAAATAACTGAAATACCTCTGAATTTTTTATTATTTATGAAAATAATTAAATGTTTGTGTAGAATTTTATCAAAAATTTTTTTAAGTAATTGAATTCTTTTGAAAGTTTTAATTCAAATATTAGATATTGAAAATCATTGAATTTAGGAAATTTTTTTTTAAATAATTGAAATTTTGACGAGAACTTTTAAAAATTTTTGAACATTATTATAATAATGCTTTTTATATTCAATTATTATATTATAAAATCTTACCTGAAATTCAATTTTAAATAAATTTTTATTAGAAAATTCTACTAGAATTCAATTATTTGAGTACAAAAATAAATAATTTATTGAATAATTGAATTCTTTTGACGAATTTGAATAAAATTTTGAAAAATAATTACAATTTTCGAGGAATTTGATTAAAATTGTATTAAAAATACTTGAAATTTGATTATTTATGAAAATAATTGAATTATTGTGAAGAAATTTATAAAAAATTGGTAAATAATTTTAATTTCTGCAAAACTTTTATTGTTTATTAAAATAATTAAACACTTGTGTATAAGTTTATTAACATTTTTTTAAATAATTGAATTCTTTTGAAAAATTTTATTAAAATAGTACACATTGGAAATCATTGAATTGAGAACATTTTTTGTAAATATCTGAAATCTTACCAAGAATTTTGTTAAAAGTTTCGAAAATAATTTAATTTTTTGAGAAGAATTTTATTATTTATAAAAATAATTGAAATTTTAACAATAATTTTTTTAAAGTTTCTGAAAATAATTGAATTTCTACGAAAAATTGTATTACTTTTGAAAAAAAAAATTTCTGAAATCATTTGTAACTTCTCCAAAAATCAATTTTTTTAGTGCTTTATTTAACTTAAATTCTTTTACAAACTTTTCCTGAATTTCTTGACTTCCCTGACCTTTGGCAACCATGAATAAAATCGCCAAGCTTTGCCAAAAAAAAAAAAATGTTCGAAAAATTAAAAAATATCTTTATCCATAAAAATCAATAATTTGTTTCGAATTATACAACTTTTTGTCCTCCACCCACTATTTCTATTATTTACAATATACAACTACATTCGTGGTCACGTTCAGAGAATTTCCATATTTTATTATACACAACGAATATTTTTTTTCCTCCTCTGCAATATGTATTGGTTGATTTAAAAAACAAAAATAAACAAAATATTAAAATAAATAACCACAATGCATAACCAATGAAAAATGAAATCGAAATTATCGATTTTTATACCCAGTGGCTAACACAAAATGGTCAAAAAAAAAATCTACAGCGAATATTGCAAAAGCAAAAAAAGAATATTTGTACCGTTTGAAAGTTTTGATGTTGTTTTCATTTATTTATTTTTTTTTCTGATACTTCTTTTTTTCTATTAATTTTCACGATTGAAACGATCTTTTGTACACATTTAACCCCATCCAAAAAACTCGTTATGCACTCAAATGATTCCTGGGGTTGGTTATACGAATTGAACGGACAAAAACACCGTAATGGAAACTGAAAACTATTTGGTCTCGCACTCGATCGAATTCTCGTTTCGGAAACAATGTGTGGACTTTTTTTTCTCTTCTTTTCCTATATATAGATATCAATGGACGGGGGGGAACGATTCTTTTTTTTTTTTTTTTTTTTTTTTTTGCGTAACAGTCGCAATGAAAGCTGCGTGATTTGACTAGCGGCCAATTTTCCATTCGTCCTGCAAAATGAACGGTTGGTGCATATTCTATCGCGATTTTTCTCCACAAGAATTGATGGAGAGTTTTTTGAAAAGGGGAAAAGAAATGGAAAGAGAAGGAGAATGAAGGGAGGGGGTGAGGAGTGAGGAGGGTGGGTGGGTGGGTGGGATTTTAAAGTCGAATGCATCCAAATGTGTCGAGGTCTCGAACCGATCTTCATCCATTGATTTCTTCTGGTCGAAACGTTCCTCAAATGTATGTATACATTGGTACTAGAGAGGAAAAGTTAACATTTGACTGCCCATACGGAAATCGAGGGAGGCGATGGTCTTTTTATCGTGCCGTATTCATCGATGCGTTATTTTATTTCGCAAATGGCCAACCATTTTAGTCTTTCGCTTCGCTTCACACAAAATTGCAGTCTATTTTCACAAATTTTTCTTTATTAAATTTACGTACCAACATATACGTGAAATTTACATTTTTAATAGCAAATACAATTTGTCAATTGATTTACGACAATATGTGAGTTCCTCTCTCTCTTTTTTTTTTAATATTTCTACATTGCTTGAATAATTTATTTTCAAACAAAAAACATGTTACGTTAATTTACAAAAAAGATTCAATTTATTTTTAGAAACAATTCTGATTTTTAAATTAAATGAGTTTTTTTTTCTATCTAGTCGAGACAAAATTTTCAACCTACTTTAAAAAATTATTTGAACCTATAATTCTTTATCCCTTTATTTATAATATTATATTATAATTCTATAAATCAAATTCAGATTTCGCACTTGATAAATTAACTTTAAAAAAGTTGCGAAAAGTATCTTTCAAACTAAAAAAAAAGTAATAAAAAACTATTGCGAAAAATTTTATTAAAATCTTTAAAAAAAAATTGAATTTCTGTGAAAAATTTTGTTATTTTTTAAAATAATTGAATTCTTCATAAGAATTTTTTAAACATTGTTGTGAATAATTAATTTTTTCCAAATATGATAAATGTTTAATGTAATGAAAATTTTATTTTAAATAATTTAATTTTCGTGGAAAACTTTATTTGTGAAAATAATTGAATTTTCCGATTAATTAATTTAAAATAGTGTAACCTCATATTTTTCTCATAATAATGATTTCTTTTCAAAATACAAATAAAATAAATTTAGCAAAAATTAATAAAAATTTAAGGTTACTTAGGAACGATTAAATGTGATGCAAAATGGTGAGCGCCAGTCCTGAAGGGACACTAAACAAAATTCCCATAACTGGAAAATAGTAGAGGGGGTGATTCGTTATTTAACCAAAAATAAATATCCGCAAAATTAAGTCAATAAAACTTAAAAATTAACAAAAAGAAATTAACAATTTATTCAGTAAATTAGAATTTTGAGGTTAGGCATAAATTAAATTAAACAGTCATTTTGGTAATAATCGATAATTTTGAGGTTAGACAATAACAAAATTGACGTGATTCTATATATAATTTCAAAATTAATTACCAAAACATTTAAATTTGACAAACTGAAAATTAAACATATATTAAACTTATTCTAAAATAGAATAAGGATTCTTTTTCAATTCGAGATATAAAGGATGGACAATACAATTAGAATTATAATTTCGACTTTTAGTCAGATCAATAAAAAGAATTAATAAATGAATGATATCTCAATGAAAATTAAAGATTTGAATTATTAACTTAAACCAAAAATAAAGAAATTCAGTCTCGAAAATCAAGAAAATAGAATCAATTTTTGAGATATATCATACATAAAATAAAAATTAAATTTGTACCAGAATAAATGTTAATACACGGCCAACGAATTTCCAACTGACAACTCCTCTCGAGATTCCCCAATGGTTTTGACTTTTTCTCCCAGATTATTCAAAAAATTGATTAGATGCTTTCAAAAAAAAAAGATGACAAAAATAAGACGACTTGTCTCTCACGATTTCACACAAAGAATGAATAAAATGGCGTTGTTTGTTTATCGCCTAGGAAATTCGTTGCCAACATAAAAAAAAGAAAGTCACATCACAAAACTAGATTCACGCGACATTAAAACGAATTTTGATTGGTTAGTCCAGAAATCTTCGAATTCTCTCACGCTGATTGGTTGGTCCAAACAAGAAGGAAATTTAAATCTTCTTAAAAATTAATTCTTCAATTTTGATGAAAAAATATTGGATTCTTGTTATTCTTCAATAATAAATTAACTCGAAAAGAATTATTTTTGACGCAAGATGGTAAATTATCAAATTCTCTTCCATATAAAATTAGACGTGGTGAATATCAATTGTTGTGATCCCAGACATGGATATTTTATTATTTATGAAAATAATTGGATTTTGGTTGAATTTTATCAATTTTTTTTAAATAATTAAATTCTTTTGCGAAATTTCATTGAGATACTAAATATTAAATCGTTTTAAAGAATTTCATTATAATTTTTTTATTTCTAGTATTAGCGAATTTAAAGTAGTGGAAATTCTAAAAAAAACAGAAAGGTTTTAGTGGCTGAAATCTAAAAAAGTAGCCAAATAGTAGCATAACTCAAAAAAAGTAGTAAATAGTAGTTTTTAGTAGATAAGTGCGAAGGCTGCAAATTGAAATTAATGCTGTTGAAAAGTATTTGTTTTTAAAAATCGCTGTCACTTTGTGGTCTAATTTTTATGATTGACCAAAGCCCACTGTCGAAGGTATATGTTTATAAATATAAATGATAAATAAAATAATGAAATATTTCTTATAATAAAATTTCTTAAAAGGAAAGAAAAGATACTAGAATGTTACTTATTTGTGAATCTTTTGTCCATTACAATATTGTTATCAAATTTATAACTTTTCAAAAAAATTAGAATTCTCTGTTTTTGCAACTAATTTTTTTTTAATCATTGTGTAGTGTGTTTAGATAATGAAAAGAATGTATACTTTATAATATGTTATCGCGTGGAAACTCTTCGTTCGCCCAACAATGGAGCATCCCTTCGTGAGAAACTAGAGATTTCTATCATCGATAAAGGTGCACTACTCTATTGGCTTTAGATAACATTCTAATAGGATTACGAAACTATATTCAAAGGTACAAGGCGTGCAAGACTTATATACAAGAGCAGAAAATGTCAGAGAGACAACGTTTAATCGTTTAATTACAATTATATTTCCTCGTTTATCGAGTCGAGGCACAATATTAAAGGAGGGAAATCCACTTTATAGAGGTAAACATTTCCTGTGTAGGTATAAAATAATACTCATGATAAAACAGGACAAACTTTTATAAAAATTAAATTCTAATTGCGTACTTGGAAGAAAATTTCCGATCACTGAATGATGGGCTTTTAAATTGCAGTTGTAGTTATTGAAATTTTGTATTCTGCTTTTTATGGGGAAAAAAAAATCTCGTGTCATGATATCAATCCCCTTTTTTTTGTAGCTTCAGTATTTTTAGGAATATTAAGATCGTTCCTACCATTTGTGAAGGGGGAGGAAAAAGATACCCTTATAAAAATCATAAAGAGAGTTATTATAGACCTTCGGGAATGATATAATAAAAAAGAGGAAAATCGGCAGCAGATCTTTCTTCTTTTTCATTCACGCTACACTTTTTCCAAGAGATTCAAAGATTGTTAGGCGGGGAAAAAGAAACACTTTTTTAATTCCCCTTGCGTGACGTGTATATTTTATCCCCAAGTGTCGTCGTCGCTATCAATCCCTTTTCTTAAGTCATTATCTCCATTCCCTTACTCTACTAACATTTCTTTGAAGCAGCGATTCTCATTATTCTTTTCGGTTACATATTTAAATTAACACCAAAAAGGTCCAGGGAACAACTTTTTATTTATTCATCATTAAATATTAATACTCTTTTCTGTCCCTATACACCCATTCGTCACTTGTAGAATTTGCCCCAAAATATTTAAATTAAAACTTCGTTAAATATTTGGTGAGAATGTCAAATTTTTAAAAATGTAATGTGGGGTAAAATGTATGTAGTGTATGTCTTTAAGGGGTAAAAGGTTGGGGGAGTATAGGAAGAAAAATGCATAAAGTAGGATTTTAATTTAAGTCGCTATTATACACCATCCAATACAAGAGGAAGATTAAAAGTACAGATAGAGAATCCCTGCTCGTAATTTATTTTTTTTTCTCTTTGAGACCCTCGCCAATCAACCCTTATCTCTGCCCTCTTACTTTCACCTACACTCTATTTAATTTAAATAACTTTTAAAAGTCCCAGGACCTCACTTTTTCTCCGCGACAGGTATCAGATCTTCAGCTTGTTCTCCTGATCCTCATCCTCCCCAACTCAACTCCCTCCACTGATTCTTTACTCGTTAACTCCCTCCAGGGACACTTTATGTGATCCTTATTTTTTTCTACTTTTATCTTTTATCCTTTCGTTACTTCCTCCCTTTTTTTTCTTGCTTCGAAACTTTTTTCTTTTCTAGTTTGTCTTTTTTTACCGCGACACTATATGTATTTTGTTACTCGACACTTTTATTCGTTGATTTAATTCAAAAATAATTTTTCCAAATGATAGTGAACTCTTTGTTTTCTTAAATCCTTTAATTTCCGTTCTTATTCAAGAAAAGAAAGAGTTCTCTAAAAATCAGCAGAAGGATTCTTTTTTCTTCTTTTTTTTTGTATGCTAAAGTGAAGATTAATTCTTGATTGAGATGGTAAATGAGAAATTGAAACGAAATTTACATGATTGAAGTGCACGCTGATTGGAATTTATTGAGGGGAAAAAGAATCTCTTTTGCCATTTTCTTAATTTTAGTCTCTTTTTCTCCTCTTGATCATTTTTATTCAAGTCTTACTACTATCTGATTTCTTTTTACCTGGGAATTAAATTTTTTTTTCGTTATCTTTCTTTTTATACTTTTGCTTCGGGACAAAGTCTCGTAATTATGAGATAAAATAAAATTAACATTTTCTTTCACTTTCTCATCATATATGAGAATGTATTAATATTTTGCTAATTTTGAGAATTTCAATTCACTAACGCGGTTAATTAATTTTTTATTGACAGTTTGTGGTTACATAACCATTATTTTGTCCATCATTCACGACTATAATTTATGTTTCCCCCAAAAAATTATTTCTATTATACACTTTGATGCAATTTCCTTGGAAAAGCTAATTAACTGAAACTGACAAGAAATAAGGAATTCGCTGATAAGATACCATAAAAAGAAAAAAGAAATATCAAAGCGAAATTCATTGTTAACAAGGAGAATTCGAATACTAGTCTAAAATTGCATTCCCTTTTAGTTCTTCTTGAAGATGGTACTTCTTGGAATTTGCAGGAATTTAAAATATTATCGGAATGTATCTGCTAGCACGTCCGGTATACAAAAGTTTTCTCTGGTTCAGATCAACAAGGGCATCATATACCTTGAAATAAACTTTCACCCCTTCCTCCCCCCTAAACTCCATAAAGTCTTTTTGGATATTTAACTTATTGAGATAAATTCTTTTATACCAAGCACGCAGAAATTCTTGTCTCAAGAAAGACGAAAAATACCATTTTTTGTTAGATTCTCAAAATTTTCTTGGTATTTCACAACATTTCTTTCTATTTTTTTTTGCATCATGCATCATCGAAAAAAGTTTTTCGTCTTAAAACATATTAGAGGTCACATTAGACTTTTCTTGGTGTCACATCATTCATCTCAAATATCAAAGAGATCGATCTCCAAGTTTCCTAACATCCTCCCTTATACCCATCTCCATAAATATGGATGTATTAAGTTTCCATATAATAAAAGTGATGCGATACAGGATGGATTTTCGCTTTAGTCTGGTTACTTCTCTCATAGCCCTAAGCCATTGACAAAGAGCTCCTATTTCGTCAAACTCAATCTTTCCATAAACATTATTACCCAGGGCTTGTATCACTTTCTCTATTTCACTTAATTTTAGAAGGTATATCAATTACACTGAAAGGAATCATAACTGAAAAGCATCATCCATCTTTTAGATATTGTATAATTTCTCAAAAACAGAATAAATTTCTTGAAATAATTAATATTTCAATTCAATTATTTTAGGTAATTTAATTTTGGGTTTTAATTAAATTTGCAATTTTTAAAAATTCATTTTCTGTTTACTCGTGTATTATAATTAAATGAACTAATTATAAAGTTGACCGGGAACACAAATTGCAAATTTACACTTTCGTCTTAAAGTTTACTTTACGAAGAAATACCACGCAAATGAACGGATGAAACTTGTCCATCGGGAGAAATTGCTTTCCGGGTCGTAAACCAACATGGAAAGTTTGCTACCTTAGAAAGTCATTGACAGTTAATAGAGGGACTTGATAATGTAGACTAAAAGGTTGCACGGTACTTGATTAGCGTGAAATAATCACCCAACACTAATAGCTTAAAGGGAAATTCGACACTTGTAAACTTTAGCATAATAATTTTCACTTAGACGTGGATTTGTTGTTCTTGGCTGATTGCATTCACTATTTTGGCTTCTAACACTTGGAAACACATCGGTGGCTATTGATTTATTAACTGCCGTCGATAACACAACGTGCTGACTTTATGTGAGGCGGGACAGTAAGCAAAACATTGGGAGTCTCCTACCAAGATATGTCAGACAGAGAAAACAAACAGAATGTCTTAAGTTTTGGATATTCACAGAAGCATAAAAAAAGTATTATATTTAATGATGAATAAATAAATTAAGAGTTGTTCTCTGGTCGCATTTTGATGATTGATCAAAGCCCAAAAAGGTATTAATATTTAATGATGAATAAATAAATTAAAAGTTGTTCTCTGGTCGCATTTTGATGATTGACCAAAGCCCAAAAATGGTATTAATATTTAATGATGAATAAATTAAAAGTTGTTCTTTGGTCCCATTTTTATGATTTACCAAAGCTTACTTAACTTACGAATGTATGGTTATTTATTAATATTTGAATAAAATAATGAATTTCTTCTAAGAAACATAATCGAAGTTGAAAACTGACAAAAGTTGGGTAATCGATTTTCCAAGAATCGGAAATTCACTGTTGAATCGTTTCGACAGGGGATAAAGAGATTGAGGACATGTATAATATAGGAGTGCGGATTCTAATGGGACACTTGAAACTACGAGACATGATTTACAATTTGACCTGGCAATAAGTTTGTCGACAGGTATTACCTGTCAGTACTGTCAGCGCTTCGATTGCTTCTCTCGCTACTTTGTCGAACTCATTGATCGACCGTAATCGAAGCTGCCTCCGGCAGATTTTGAATCCGGACTTCATAACTTATACCCTTGATTCAGACTTCCACTAAGATTACTTCAAGAAGCACTCAAAACTCACCATCATTTCCGTATCGTAAAAATAAAGTTTTTATCCCTTTTCTGCTATGCTAAATCCATCAAATTATATACATTATTTTTCTTATTAAAAAAAAAATGAAAAAGTTTGTCTTGATATAAATATATGTAAGTTGATGGGAAAGTTTTGTTGCCACACGGTTGAGAGGAGGCAAAGAAAGAGATACTCTAAATTTCGACAAGTTATGAATGTGCATAAAGCTTGAAACATGAACCGCGGAATACATAATTGCAGGCGTCATTAACCTCATCTTTCTCATGCGACCGTTTTTCTCTCTGTGTGCACGCCTTTCAACGAGCGGACGCGGATGGCTTTGAAGCGAGCCGTGAAAAACGAAAGTGCATCCTTGGCTGCGATTACAAGTCACCAAGTTTAAAAAAATGACATATGAGTGTAGTGGTCCTCGCAGTTCCATCTAAAATATATGGCGCCCAATAGAAACGAAAGAGATGGGAAGAGAAATAAAAAAAGAAGCATAAAGAGGAAATAAGAGAGCAAAACAACCGCGCGCTCCGAACGTTGTCCTCAGCATGAAGATGGCATACAAAGAGACCGCCTCGAGCCGCGGATATTCCTTGTCGGACACGCTCGTTAAGCCGTAAAGGGGGGTTATTAAGACAATTAATATGACGTCGGTTGGCATGCGCCGCCACGAGTGAGCGCGAAACCCCATCGCAATTGGCTCCTTTCGATGAAAAAGAAATCGTCACCATGCCGCGCTCTCTTCATAAGGGACATAATTAATGGTTGTCATTAATTAACATCTGCCTCCAGTTGAAAATTGTCTTTCCTCCAGTCCTCCATCTACCCTTGTCCTTTGTTCATGCTCCGTTAATAATTGAGTTCTAATTTCAGACTCTTTCTCTCTAGAACATCTTATATGTTCCCTTACGTTTCATTATTATTTTATCCATCATCATTAATTTAAAACAAAACCATTTTTCGTTAATACTCATTTTTCAAGAAGAGGAAAATTTTCCCCAACTAAAGAATTGACTAAATTATGGTAACAAACTAATCTTCATGTTGGCAATTGAGATGGTTAACAATTCATGCGAAATGCTGACACATGAAGCGACCAAACTTTAAATGCTGCTAAGCAAGTTTCCTGTGCGGCACCCAGTTTGGAAGTTTGTCCTGAATATTCGAGTTGCCGTAAAACGAGACATGGCACAGAGGTTTGGATGGTAGAGAAAGGGTGGGAGGGATAAACTCGAAACAACCCCAACATTCGATGTGCAACTATACACTGGCATTCAATTGTACGTGACGTGCACTGCCGCCTCTTCACCGGCGCCAGAGACACACAACCACTATCATCAACTCAAACACTGTCATTGGGGGCACATCGACACCAATCACCACATACACCCGCTTATACAAATCCAGCTGGCGGATTTTTTTTTAAATTGCTCCTGTATTTTGTGTCTCACTAACTTCTAAATACAATTGGAACTTGAGGGATACAACTGTACAAGTGTATTTTAGATGCCTAATGCACTTAACTGGATAATCAGAGCAACATTGTTTGTTGAGTTATATGAAACGCAGTGGGATTAAATGGAGTTAGGGACTCCCTGGACTTTCAGTTTATTGTTAACTAAATGTTAGAGAGACAACCATAACAGAAGGTCAAAAGCTCTTTCATACACTAAATAATTAAGCACCGTAAAATAATTTACTTAATTATAATCCTATTTACCAAGATGACAAATTCTAGTTGCTAACTTATAAACAAGTTCCGGAAACTAATCCATCTGTAGATCCATCTACTATAAAAGAGTATTAATATTTAATGATGAATATTACCAGTTTGAAAAAAATCCTTAACTATTGATTTTTATGCTCTTAGTTATGCATTCTTCAATTGGAACGTGTTTGGCAGACTCTCTATCAAATCATCTCCCGGTTCCCCTTTCTCTCCATCATCTGTTCCTCTCTTTCTCTCTAGATGTCAGACCAGCACCCAGGGAATGCATAATTTAAATGTCCTGCGTCCCAGTTTCCCTCGAAGAGGCTGATTGCTATGCCATCTTCACCATGAATTATCGTGGCCCTTCGCATATTTTCCAACTCGGTCTTCAAGAAGTTTTAAGTCGTGCGCAGCATGACAGTCCTAAAATAAATGGTAGGAAAAAAAATTCCTCAATTTTCATGCCTCTCGATTATTAGAATCATAATCGACTTTTAGTTTCTGCTTTTGTAAAAAACAAAATATTTTTATATCTATATATATATATACAGGATCAAAAACTTAAAAGTCAACTTTTGAAAGTAACAAAGTGTAAGTGAACACTGAACAGCTGGTAAAATTTGTAAAAGAAATTACGTTCAATACAAAAATATAGGAAACACCTGAAAAATTAGTAACCACATGTTGACGTTTAAACGCGTTCAATATTTCTTTGACAGTAATAAATAAATACATACGTGGATCTTGTAATTCATATGAAACGAATTTCGCGGTTTTGTGAACTAAACCGAGAAGGCAACATACACACTCAACCATAAAGTCAGTTAGGTAAGCCGCGCCCTTAACAATAGGAAGCCACGCGCCATATGCGGCTGCACATGCCGCGCGTGTCGTCCGCAATGCGGAATTGGGGGAGGCAAAACAGGGAACCCTCATAGGGTTGAGGGGGTATTGCACGAAAGCATGTTAGTCAAGGGCAGGGAGAGAAAAACGCTTTAGTTCTTTTTATACTGTCGCTATGAGGGTTGACATTATAATAAGGACAAACCTAGTCTTGCAACAGTATTAGTCAGGGGTGACCCCCTCTCTAAAATTCGTGATTCACGATTTCATTCTATCAAGGACCATGCTTTTTTATTTTATTAATCATACACCCCATTGTCTGTTGTGAAGAAGGAAGAGTTAAACACGAAGTCGTAAAAATTTCCAACACATGACATTATTAGAGTATAAAAATGTTCACTTGTTCATAAAACGAGGATGGTAAGTGAAAATACATCACATCCATGGTTAAAAACACTAATGTCTCAACGATGGAAGAAGTAGTTACACTCTCTTTAAAAATATTACAATTGTTTTTCATAGCAATACCTTTCCAAATGACACTATACTATCTCCTAGCAAGATGTCAGTCATCGTGATGATTAGATAAATAGAAATCTCGATAGAAATCAAAAAGAATATTAGTTCAATTTTAAATATTCGCAGAACCATAAAAAAAAAGTATTATATTTAATGATGAATAAATGAATTAAATGTTGTTCCCCTCTCCACCAACTTGAACAACAACCACTTACCTTGGGTGTGGCCAAGGTTTTCAATCCTTTGTGGCAGGGTTGCCAAAAAAATTTAATTTTGTTTTTCCCTGATTTCCAGACAAAATTTTGACTTCTTCCCTGACCCTGAAGAATATTTTAATTCACCCTAAAATTATAATATCAAAATTTTAGATGGCAGAGTGACAAAATCATTATTTTATATCATAAGAATATTGTAACTCTAAATTTAAATATTTTAATTTATAACCCTTTTCAAAATTCAATTATTCCTAAAATTTTACGCTAATTTAATATTCAATTACAATTTAAAATTTTCATTTTCTAATCAATATTTATTAGAAAATTTTACGAGAATTCAATTATTTAAATACAAAAATAAATAATTTATTAAATATTTAAATATTTCTTAAAATTGAATTTTTATGAAGAATTTTATCAAATTTTTTAAAAATAATTGAACTCTTTCGACGAATTCAAAAAAAAAATTTAAATAAATGCAATTTTCTATCATTTTATTTAAAATTGTATAAAAAATAATTGAAATTCTGATAGAAGTTTTTTGATTTATGAAAATAATTGTATAGTTGCTAAGAATTTTATGAAATTTTTCAAAAATAATTGAATTTTCGGGAAGAATAATTTTATTTGTGAAAATAATTGAATTTCGGAGAAAAATATTATTATTTATGAAAATAATTAATTTCTTGTGAAGAATTTTATTCAAATTTTTTAAAATAATTGAATTTCTCAGAATTTTTTAGAACTTTTTGAAAATAATTGAATTCTATCGATAAATTTTATTAAAAACTTAAAAATAATTGAAACCTGATGAAGAATTCTATTAAATTCTTATTTAAATAATTGAATTTCTGTGAAAAATTTAATTTTTAAGAAAAGAAATGAATTCTTGGAAAGAATTTTATTCAAATTTCTTAAATAATTGAATAGCTTCGAAGAATTTTATTTTTTACAAAAATAATTGAATGGTTTCGAAGATTTTTACAAACATTTTTGACAATAATTGTATTCCTAGGAAGAGTGTTATATTTTACGAAAAAAATTGTATTCTATGATCAATTTTATATAATTTTTCAAATTTATAAACCATTTTATTAACATTATTTTCATAATAATTGAATTCACAAGAAAAATTTTATTATTCATGAAAATAATTGATTTGTTGCGAAGAATTATTTTATTCAAATTTTTTTTAAATAATTGAATTCCCATAAGAAATTTATTATTTGTAAAAATAATTGATTAATTGAATTCTTAAGAAGAATTATATTGAAAATAATTGAATTGTATAGGAAAATTTTATTAAAATTGCAATTTTATTAACTAAATTTTGTAAAGAATTTTGTCAAAATTTGTTTAAATGACAGAATTTTTAAAAGAATTTTATTTACATTTTTTGAAATAATTGAATTTCTTAGAATTATTTTTTTCAATTCTCTAAATATATTTAAATTCTTTCGAGAAACTTCATTAAAAAATTGAAAATAATTGAATCGGTGCTGAGAAATTTTTAAACAATTGGTAAATAATTGAATTCCTGTGAAATTTTTATTAAAATTTGGTTTAAATAATTGAATTCTTTTGGAAAATTTTAATTAAAAAATGGGTATTAAAAATAATTGAAATTAGGAAAATTTTCGAAAGTAATTAAAATTTTGCCAAGAATTTTATTACATTTTTTGAAAATAATTGAATTTCAGAGAAGAATTTTATTATTTATAATAAGATAATTGAAATTTTGACGAGAATTGTTTAAAAAATTTTTTAACATAATTAAATTTATGCGAGGAAGTTTATTACTTTTAAAAATAATTGAATTTCTGTAATAAGTTTTTCTTAAAATTTCTATTTAAATTCATTAAAAATTGATATTTTCTAAAATTTCAAATTAAAACCTTTAAAGTTCATCTATTTATGAAGATTGTAAATGCAATTCTTTTAAAATCCAATTAATTTGGAAATTTTTAAGTAAAACTATTCATTATATAATTTACGAGTAATAATTTTATGATAGACCTTCATAAGAATTAAGTTATTTAAAAAGAAATTATTGTCAGAAATAGAAAAATTGAAGGTTTTGTATTAGAATTCTTGGTAATTTTATATAGTTTAGAAGGCAAACAAAAAATACGCCAAAATTCTGAATTTTCTTATAAATTCTAAAAATTTAATTTTTTCCAGTAATTTTAATAAAAATCTTTGACTTTTCCCTGATTTCCCTGACTAATTCTAATTTCACTGACTTTTCCCTGAAATCCATGACTTTCCTGACCTGTGTGAACCCTGCAGATTTTTTCATTTTTACCCCGGAAATCAATGACCCCAAGAATGCTATTTATTATTTAATGATGAATAAAAACAAAAACTCTCTCTCGTCTTTGAACATTCGATTACATAAAAAGTTATTTTAAATTAATGGTGTATAAAAATAATAATGAACAAAATTTTATCGATGTAGAAGAGTATTTTTCTTTAAATACACTTTTGAATTCGCGTTATACGTGTTGCACTATATATAGATATATATATAATATTACCCAGAAAGCTGCAATGGATATTGGTAGTCATAGAAATTTATGGCAGCAGATGTTCGGAGCCAAAGAATCTAAGATCATTCTCTTCGTAATATCACTAGTTCCTGCATTGGAAAAGCATGAAAACCGTAATCCGTTACTCGTGTCCCATAACAGAGAAACAAACCGTAAAAGAATTTTACGCGAATAATACTTCTCAGTCCTTTATGCTTGTCGTGATAACCTCTAACATTCACGATTTGAAGTGTATTCTCTCTCTAAAAATAATAGTGTGTATAGTTATAAACATAAAAGTGATTATACTCACTGAAAGCGTAAATAAATTTTATTTTTACAAATGTTTTTTTAATTTTTCAAAGTTATTTATAAAATTTACTGTCTATGAAAATTACAAAACGGAACAGAAATGCTTCCCTTCTTTTATGAACAAATCTTCTGTTTTATTACCTTTGAGTGTGTCGATGTTGGTTTTATATAAAGATAATTTTCGACAGTTATTAACAGTTAAATGTAGTGGAAATGTATTTTTAGTTCGATAAGAATTGAATGATTCAGAAGGGGTCTATGGACATAAATTATAAATGTTCTCCTACCTTTTTTCTGTTGTTTAAAAATTTATTTTAAAAAATAAAAAATGTTTGAATGAATATGATAAATTTATAAAAATAAGAAATGGTGGATTTTTGTTTGGAATTATTTATAATAAAATAGTTTGGGAAAAAAATGATTTCAGCTCCCTTGGTAAGGTATATGTATGACTGCTCTGGTAGAGGAGAGACTAAACCCTGCGATATATTCATAGGCATACATATACATGTTATGTATGCGAGGGTTCGTCTCAATGTAGTGTCATCGTTTGTGTCCTCTAGGTACTCTATCCATTCACGTGTGTATGTATTATACAAAGTACAGGCGATATCTCGCGCGCATGATAAATCTCTTGGCGCAGTTCAAGCCTCTATCGTATCGCGTTCTGGCATAGCTATTTTAATATTTTAAAGTTTCACCCTAAACGCACCAGTGGAGCATCGAAACTTCCACCATAAATTACGGACGACGTCGACGACGAGGAGAACGACCCCTTTCCCTCGACCCCGTTGACCCTTCCTTTTCGGTTATGTCGAGATATGAAATGCCTGTCTTCAACGTGTCCTTATGCTGAATCAAAAAGCGATTTAAAAGCAGGAGCTGATTTTCTAACGATTTCACTTTTCATTTTTCACTTTTCTCATATCTCTGTTCAAATAGGACCACTAATTTCTGGCGGGGTCGATTCTGTAACTTTTTCACTTTTCACTCTCACTTCCCACTTTCTACATCACGTTTACTTCCAACTCCCACTTTCACTTCCACTTTTCACTCTCACTTTCACTTCCCACTATCCACTCTCACTTTCACTTCACACTTTCTACTTTCACACTTTCCACTTTCACTGTCCACTCTCACTTCCACTTTTCACTCTCACTTCCCACATTCTAATCTCACACTTCCCGCTTTCTACTCCCACTTTCCATTTCCCACTCTCACTTCCACTTTCGCATAACCATAGAAAAATGGTATTACTATTTAATGATGAATAAATGAATTAAATGCTTTTTCTCTCTCCAGGGGTGCGAATCTATAACTTTACCACTCTTACTTTCCACTCTCACTTCCCACGTTTACTTCCCACTCACACTTTTAACTTCGACTTCCACTTTCCACTTACACTTTCCTCTTTCACTTCCACTTTTCATTCTCAAATTCCATTTTCACTTTCCCCTTTTACTTTCCACTTCCACTTTTCACTCTCACTTCACACTTTCTACTCTGACTTCCCACTTTCTACTCCCACTTTCCATTTCCCACTCTCACTTCCACTTTCGCCAAACCATAGAAACATGGTATTAATATTTAATGATGAATAAATGAATTAAATTTTGTTCCCCTCTCCAAGAGAACGAATCTATAACTTTACTACTCCTACTTTCCACTTTCACTTCCCACGTTTAGTTCCAAGTCACACTTTCCACTTTGACTTCCACTTTTCACTCTCACTTTCTACTTACACTTTCCTCTTTTACTTCCACTTTTCACACTCAAATTCCACTTTCACTTTCCTCTTTTACTTCCCACTTCCACTTTTCACTTTCAACTCCCACTTTCCATTTTCCACTATCACTTTTCACTCTCACCAAACCATAGAAAAATGGTATTAACATTTAATGATAAATAAAAAATAAATGAATTAAATGTTGTTCACCTCTCTAGGGGTACGAATCTATAACTTTACTACTCCCACTTTCCATTCTCACTTTTCACGTTTACTTCCAACTCACGCTTTCCACTTTGACTTTCACTTCCCATTTCCTACTCTCACTTCCACTTTCGCACAACCATAGAAAAATGGTATTAATATTTAATGATGAATAAATGAATTAAATGCTGTTTCCCTCTCCAGGAGTACGAATCTATAACTTTACTACTCCCAGTTCCCACTCTCACTTCTCACGTTTACTTCCAACTCACACTTACCACTTTGACATCCACTTTTCACACTCACTTTCCACTTACACTTTCCTCTTTCATTTTTCAATCTCAAATTCCACTTTCACTTTCCTCTTTTACTTCCCACTTCCACTTTTCACTCTCTACTCCCACTTTTCATTTCCCACTCTCACTTCTCACTTCCTCTTTCGCACAACCATAGAAAAATGGTATTAATATTTAGTGATGAATAAAAAATAAATGAATTAAATGTTGTTCCCCTCTCTAGGAGTACGTGGTAGTGGGAAGTGAGAGTGGAAAGTAGGAGTTGAATGTGGGAAACGAAAGTGTGAAGTGAAATTAGGAGTGGTAAGTGGAAAATAGAAAGTGAGAGTGGGAAGTGAGAAGGGAAAATGGGAAGTGAAAGTGGAAAGTAGAAGTGGGAAGTTAGAATGGAAAGTAAAAAGTGAGAGTGAGAAGTGAAAGTGGAAAGTAGGAGGTGAGAATGAAAAATTGGAAGGGACAGTGGAAATTGGGAGTGTAAAGTAGGTATAGGAAGTGAAAACAGAAAGTAAAAAGTGAGAGTGGAAAGTAGGAAGTGAGAGTGGAAAATAGTAGTTTAAAGTAGGTATGGGAAGTGAATGTGGAAAGTAAAAAGTGAGAGTGGAAAGTAGGAAGTGAGAGTAGAAAATGGGATTTTAAGGTAGGTATGGGAAGTGAATGTGGAAAGTGAAAGGTGAGAGTGGAAAGTAGGAATAGAAAATGGGAAGTGAGAGTGAAAAGTGAAAGTGGAAATTAGGAAGTGAGAATGGAAAATGGGAAGTGGAAGTGGAAAGTTAAAGTGAGAATGAAAATTAAAAAGTGACAGTGGAAAGTAGGAGTGAGAAATGACAATGGAAAGTAAAACGTGAGAGTGGTAAGTAAAAAGTGAGAGTGGAAATTTGGAATGGAAAATGTGAAGTGATAGTGAAAAGTGAAAGTGGAAAGTAGGAAGTGAGAATGGAATATGGGAAGTGAAAGTGAGAATGAAAAATGAGAAGTGACAGTGGAAAGTAGGAGTGGAAAATGACAATGGAAAGTAAAACGTGAGAGTGGGAAGTGAAAGTGTAAAGTTGAAAGTAAGAATGGAAAATTGGAAGGGGCAGTGGAAATTGAGAGTAAAAAATTAATTGTATTATTTTAACATTATT
Organism: Leptopilina heterotoma; assembly: GCF_015476425.1. Lineage (NCBI taxonomy): Eukaryota > Metazoa > Arthropoda > Insecta > Hymenoptera > Figitidae > Leptopilina > Leptopilina heterotoma. Next base: position 702,504 of record NW_025110812.1, read on the forward strand.
TCATTATTTAATTAGAATTCTAAATTATTTCTAATTTAATAAATATCTTACCAGGGCAAGAATCTAGTTTAATATTTTCATACAAATTATAGATATATGTATACTTTAATATGAGGTGGGATATGTGTTCTGTAGTAATGCCTACGTCATGTCACGTGCACGTAGAACGCGTGGCTTACGTCAAACCTGCACTTGACAGGGCACACGTGGTACTTTCCCACGTATCACACTGATTGTGTGTCTCGCTACTCAGTGGTCGATTGTTTCTGTATCCAATCCACTTTACAAAGCTGAAAGACTCACATATTAAATCATCTAATATTTGCCATCTAATATTATCACATATGTCAATCGTCTATTTTGAATTGTAAATGCAATTTTTATTTTAAATCTACTTTTAAATTTTTACAACTAATAACTAAAATTTATTCAAAACCATTATTCCGGAAAAGGTTAAGAGAAAATCAAAGTTCTAGCTTTGGCAAAAAAAAAAAATTTTCTGTATAGTTATTTTGTCAAAACTATATGTAATTACTAGTAAAGGTTACAATGGTTAGACAATTGTAAGACGTCATTATAAAGTAGATTTATTTTTATTACTATTGTTCTAGTTAGAAATAAGTGAAAGCAAATATCAAACAATCTACTTTTAACATGAATGTATATGTTCTTTTTTTACTTTCATTAAGTAAAGACCATTCATAAACTTATTCTGCAGTCATCAGTGACCTTTACTTTTTCTATAAAGTTCTCTATGACGCTTTCTTATAGACGTCAGCTGCCCTCTTCCACTTTTAATAAAGCTAAAAATTGTTTATTATACTTCCGGTTATCATGACAACGTCTATCTTGATAGTTCCACTATTCTTCTTTTATTTTTTTAAAAGAAAACCCTAACACTTTATTAAACATTAAACAAAAATAAAATTTATTTCTAAACCAATTTTTTGAAATGTTTCATCTCCAGTGCACAAAAAATTAGAAATTTTTTTTTTTTTGAACCGAATATGAGAAGAAAAATAATGATGATTCCCTGGGGAAAATACGTAGAGGTCTGTGTTTCAACCATGGGGAAATCGAGAGCTTTTGAAATTCTGCCAGAAAGTCAGACTTACCATCACGCATCCACTTCCCCCTTCACCCACGACCCCTGACACTGCAACGCAACCAGGATTAGTGATCCTGGATGTAGACCAGACTATGTCAGAACTTATGATTGAAGCTCTAACCCAGTCATGGAAAATGGAGAGAAAGATAAAAGAAAACGAAGAAGAAAAAGAGAAGAAAAAAGATAAGAAAAGAGAAGCTCAGGTTTCTTGCCCTGGGCACATAAAAATTTCGTTCAACAAAAGCTACTTGCTTTCGTGTACATATATATATAAAGTTGAGAGTAAATTTTCTTTTCAATTTTAAAAAAATAATGGTAAAAAATTTTTTTTCCTTTAATAATTCTTTTTGAATTTTATATTTTAAAAAAAAATTCCTCTCCCTCATTCCACTTGAAAAAAGTTATAAATGAAAAGAAAATATGTTTTTCGTTTAACAGAATTAGTATAAATTTTGTTCAGTGAATTATTAAACAGTTCTGAATTAGTTCTGAATTTTACTTAAAAATTTTTATATTTTGATTATTTTCAAAATCTAGCTATCTATAAAAAAATACCAAAGGCTATTTATATCCTTGGCCATAGCTTGCTAAATTTTTGGCCGTGGTAAAAAATATAGAAATTTTGAGTGTTTTAAATATTTTTTTTATTAGCCAAGGATTCATTAGTTTTGACCACAGTCAAAATATAAGAATTTTAAGATTTTAAACTATTTTAGCTATTGCCCATTGTTTATTTGTTAAATTTGGCTATAATTTTTAGCCATAGTTAGCTAGAATTTTACATTTTTCCAATGAAAAATTTTATTATTCATGGAAGAATTTAAATATTTATAAGAATAGTGTAATTCTTGCGAAGAATTTTATAAACATTTTTATATAATTGATTTCCTTCCAATAATTTTATGCAAATTCTAATTTAAATAAGTGAATTCGTGAGAAATTTTCATTATTCATCAAAAGAATTGTATTCCTACAAAGATTTTTGCAAAAATTTTTTAAATAAATGAGTCCTGAATTCTTGCGAACGATTTTATTATAATTTTTCGAAAATAATTGAATTTCCAAGAAGAAATTTATTACTTTCAAAAATAATTGAATTCTTGTGACAAATATTGTTATTTATGAAAATAATTTAATTTTTGGAAAAAATTTTATTAAAATCTAAAAGAATAATTGAATTATTTCAAAAAAATTAATTAAAATTTTATTTAAAACAATTGATTTCTTTCGAACAATTTTATTAAAATATTTTTAAATAATTGAATTCCTATGAAAAGTTATAATATTTTTATAAATAATTCAATTCTTTCAAAGAAATTTAAAAATAAATATTTTTTTTAAATAATTGTTTTTTTCAGGAATTAAAATTATATTTTTAAGAATAATTCCATTTTTTGAGCAATTCCTATAAAATTCTATTGAAAATAATTGAAATCCCGAGATGAATTTTATTATTTATGAAAATAAGTGAATAGTTGCTAGGAATTTTATTAAAATTTTCAAAAATAATTGAATTCTTGAAAAGAATTTTATTATTTATGAAAATAATTGAATCATTGCGAAACATTTTATTAAAATGCCTCAAAATAATTGAATTTTCGGGAATAATTTTGTTATTTATCTTTAATAATTGAATTCTTTTGAAGATTTATTTATTTAAATAATTGAATTTTTGTGAAGAATTTTATTAAAATCTAAAAGAATAATTGAATTATTTCAAAAAAATTTAATTAAAATTGTATTTAAAATAATTGATTTCTTTCGAACAATTTTATTAAAATATTTGAAAATAATTGAATTCCTGTGAAAAATTCTTATATTTCTGTAAATAATTAAATTCTTGCAAAGAATTAAAAAAGAAAATTTTTTTTAAATAATTTATTTTTTCGAGGAATTGAAATTAAAATTTTAAGAATAATTACTTTTTTTGCAATTCCTGTAAAATGGAATTAAAAATAATTGAAATCCTGCGATGAATTTTATTATTTATTAAAAAAATTAAACAAGTGCAAAGAATTTTATTAAAATTTTCAAAAATAATTGAATTCCTGAGAAAAATTTTACTATTTATGAAAATAATTGAGTTCTTGTTTAGAATTTTATCAAAATTTTATTAAAAAAATTGATTTTCCATGAAAAATGTTATTATTAGTGAAAGTAATTGAATTATTGTGAAGAATTGTATAAAAATTTTGTTAAATAATTGATTATTTCGAATTTTTTTTGAAAATGCTATTCTAAATTCATTGAACTCCTGTAAAAATTTTATTATTTATGAAAATAATTGAAAATTGGAATATTTTTTGAAAATAATTGAATCGTTTTAAAGAATTTGATTATAATTTTTGAGAATAGTTTTTCTCTCTAAATCTGAATTAGTAGAAAGTTACTAATGAAAAAGACGAAAAGTCTTCCATCAAATGATTTAGTTATAATTTTACTAACAAATAGTGAAATTTTACTAATTATTAGTAGATTTTACTAATTGATTAGTAGAATTCTATTAACAATTAGTAGAACTGTTTTATTAACAGTCAGGTTCAGGTAAATAGTAGGTTTTAGTAGTAAGAGTGCGAACCCTGCGGAGATTGTACGGCTTAACAGTTGACTATTCTGTTTGCATTGTCTGATACAGCATCTAATTGGCATTAGTAATTAGTATTAAGAGGATAATTAAAAAATCCTCCTCAATTTTGAATAAAATTCAATGGCAAATAACTTTAAATACCATGACGAGCAAACTAACGCATTTACAAAATCTATTTACAATTTTACCTCGAATTATTTACAGATGAAAGCCGTTAGGAGTCCCTTTCATGCGTTTCCCATTCGCCTCTTCTGATTTGTTTTGCAGCTTTTAGAGAGCTTTATAGAAAAGATATGCATGCAACTCAATGGATCGATTGAAAACATCTAAAGAAAAAAATGTAGACACACGACAAAGTGGAAAATGGAGAAAGAAATATAAAAAAAACAAAAATGCTCTTTATATAAAGACATTTCTACTGGACAGCGTGTTACTTCGATTTGCTTCGTAAACCGAACTATCCATTCAAAACAGTATCTTCTTTCCTTTAAGAGAGTGACATTAACTTAGAAACCTCCCATCGGAAAGTTTCTCTACCTTGAAACTTTGCTCTTTAATAGTTACTGGGTCCTCTTCTTTGAAGAAACGACAATTTTCAGCGCATCGATTTCCGCTTCTATATTTGTCAATAGTAGATCAAGTACATTTACATCTATAATTTTTTTTTTGTTTTTTAATAAAACAATCTTAAATCCATTGGGACGATATTAATCTTGCGGTTTTGAATGATTTTCAAAACTTTGAATTGATGACTTTTGTGAGCGGAGACACACACGTATTGAAATTGGTGTTGGGTCGTGGAAATTGCGGTTCGTTCGAAATCCGCTACGCTATGAATTATTAACCAAAAGTCGAATAATCCCAGGCTCTGCGGTGGCCCTCGGATTTCAAGCCGTTTAATTGGATTGTTTTCCCGGGGAGTGGTTCCAATTATTTGTCTACGCTCACTATACGATTTAGCACATCGTTGCCCTGACTAGATATTGATGATTGAATGTTGCTCTTGTCACTCTCAGGTTCTCATATCTTTATCCCTTCAAGGAAATCCCTCCATTGTTCAATTAATTGAAAATTTGATTTGTTATTCAGCGAAAATTAATTAACTCATCGAGTTTGGTGATGGGAAAATATGATGTGTGTGCGGATTTTTAATACCTCCATCAAGATACTATATTTCATCATATCTGTAATCGAAAAATTGTTTATTAAAACAAAATAAAAATTGATGAATAACTTTCGATGAATTTCGTCTCAGTTTCACGTATCATATTCCACATGAAGCAGGGAATTGGTCCGTAAAGTTTCATTGCAGTTGTAAACTCGATAAATAGTGACTAAAGGAGAGGAAGCAGGACGTTTGCTTGCAGATATATGTTTACTATACGATCTCTAGATATCGTGGCGTGTAGAAACTAGAACTTGTTTTGAAAGCTTCAATTTAATTCAAAGAAGCTTATGCCCACTGTGTGACAGCTTTTGATTGATAAAGAATGAAAATTTTGTGATAAAAAGAAAGAAAATTGTGAAATGCAAAAAAAGTTTAGCAAAATGTCAGTAATTATCTCCTTATTCACTGGGAAATATATAGTCTCTTTCTCATTTAGAAAGGATAGACCTTGGACTAAAAAGTTTATCAGCGAAACAATTATGCAAATTCCACACGGCTCTCCTAAGAGTCCTCTATCCAGTCTCATCCCATCTTTTCAATTCTGTTTCCTGCTTTAAAATCCATTCTCTTCAAACAAAGAAAAAAAAACTCATTTCAGTTCTAAAGTTCTACTTTTTGGAATATCCCTTTTATACTTCATTCAACAATTATTGAAATTTTCTTCATTGTTTTTTGGGAAATATGCATCTGCTGATTCTTAAAGTTTTCAGCAATTTTCCTTGAGGTCAAGAAATTTAAATCATGTAACATTTCTGAATATGCGAGAAAATTTAGAGTTTAGAAAAATAGAATTCAAAATAAGAAGCATAGGGATCGACCCCATTTTTTGTCAGGGTGTTCCTACGCAATTATTATTAATTATGCTATTAATATAATTTTTTTAATTTCTGCTGTTGACGCAATCGTTTTTAAATAGAATTCCTTAATTGTACAGTTCTTAATTCTTTGTAATTAATTGGAAACCTACAAAATGCTCTGCACTGAGATTTTTTAATAATCGGAGTCTTTCAGTCTAGGTCTTAAATTATTAATATATCCAGAAAGGATCAATATGTGTTAACAGAGTTGTTTAGGTTAATTTATCACACAATAAAAAGATTGAAATTTAAAGATAGTGATAAATGAATTCAGATATAAAGTATAGGGATCGACCTCAGATATCTCCACTTTCTTTGTCAGGGTGTTCCTATGCAACTATTGCTAATTATGAATTTAATATTATTTTTTTAATTTCTACTATCAACGCAACCATTTTTAAGTAAAATTCATGAATAGTAAGGTTTTTATTACTTTGGAACTAATTGGAAACCTACAAAATGCTCTGTACTAAGATTCTTTTGTAATTGGTGTCTTTCAGTCTAGGTCATAAATTATTAATATTTCCGAACGGACGAATATGTTTTGAGTGATATTTTTACATTAATTTATGACATATAAAAAGATTGCTGTTTAAAGGAAGTGATAGTTAAATCCGAATAGAAAGTATAGGGATCGACCCAAGTCATCCCTATCCTTTTTGTCAGGGTGTTCCTATGCAACTATTGCTAATTTTGAATTTAATATTATTTTTTTAATGTCTACTATCAACGCAACCTTTTTTAAGTAAAATTCATGAATAGTTAAGTTTTTAATACTTTGGAATTATTTGGAAACCTACAAAATGCTCTGTACTAAGAATTCTTTTGTAATTGGTGTCTTTTAGTCTAGATCTTAAATTGTTATTAATACTTTCAGAAGGGACAAATATTTCTTGAGAGAGATTTTTACATTAACTTATCACATATGAAAAAATTTGTCATTTGAAGAAAGTGATACATAAATCCGAATAAAAAGTACAGAGATCAATCCCAGGTATCCCCACTTTTTTGTCAGGGTATTCCTATGCAACTATTATAAATTATGCTATTAATATAATTTTCTTCATTTCTGCTACTGACGCAATCATTTTTAAATAAAATGCATGAATAGTAAGATTATGAATTCCTTGGAAATAATTAAAAACCTACAACATACCTTGTACTAAGATTCTCTGGTAATTGGCGTCTTTAAGTCTACTTCTTAAATTATTAATATTTCCAGAAGGGACAAATATCCTTTGAGAGAGTTTTTTACATCAATTTATTACATATAAAAAGATTGTTATTTAAAGAAATTGTCAGTTAAATCCGAATCGAAAGTGTACGGGGTCGACCCCCGGTTTTCACAATTTTTTGTCAGGGTGTTCCTATGCAACTATTGTTAATTATGACATTAATACACTTTTTTTAATTTCTGCTATTAACGCAATCCTTTTTAAATAAAATTCATGAATAGTAAAGTTTTTAATTCTTTAAAATTAATAGAAAAACTTCAAAATGCTCTGTACTAAGATTCTTTTGTAATTGAAGACTTTAAGTACAGGCTTACATTGTTTCTAATTCCAAAAGGAACAAATATGTTTTGAGAGAGATTTTTACTTAAGTTTATCACATATAAAAAGATTGTTATTTAAAAAAAGTGATACATGAATCCGAATAAAATGTATAGGGATCGATCCCAAATATCCCCACCTTTTTTGTTAGGGTATTCCTACACAACTACCTTAAATAATATTTTTAAAATATTTTCTTCTACTTCTACTATTAAATCTAAGAGATTTAAGTGAGATACACGAATAGAAGTGCAAAAATATCTTCGGTTTTAATTAAAGAACACAAAAATACACTTTGACTGGATTTTTATGTAATCATAGTTGTTGTTGTTGTACTAAACTATAATAATGAATTTAGTAATATCAAATAATTTGTCCTGGATCATTTAGTCGATCAACTTATTGTGGTTTTCATTCATCATTTTGTCACGAACAGTTTTGAATGTATTAATAATGAATAATCATCAATACATAAATTAATGATGAAACATTTTGGGAATTTGAAAAATTTTGCTGATGACATCTTGGGAAAATGCATTTTTACTATTTTTTTTTTGTAAAATCTCTCTTTTTTGCGTGTTTCTCATACTTTATAGAACCGGAGTTTAAAACTTATATATCTTATATACCTTTTACCATCTCTCGCATGACCTTACACGACTGCAGCACATACCAGAGTTTACCGAGTGTGCAACACGTAACTATGTAATACGTACAACGCCCGGGGTTATATAGAAGAAGAGGTAGAACTTGTAGAGTATATTGGGATATGCGAAAAAGGTGATGGAAGCACAACCTCATACTTGAAACATCCTTATGGCTGGTAAGCCACATCCACGATGCTCACCAATACTTGTGATACCAGACACCTCTACTCTAATAACCACTTCGCATATCCTTACCTATCGCATACCGGATTTTATAGGTCATCATTTTCAAAATTATATTTAGTCAAAAATGATGAATTAATAACAGAGCAAAATCACATTTCAAGATTGTATAGAATACTTATAAAAAATAATTTCGTATATACGAAGAGGAATTCAATATTCCAGAAGGCAAAAAAATGCAGAAAATAGTAAATTTTTCTCCTGATAAATAAAAAATTTTTTTCTGCCTCTGCGATGATTTGAAAGGAATATATAAAAATATTGTATAACAAAGTAAAGATTTCCTTCTTTCTTATGGCCTAATGGCTTTAATACTTGGCTTAAAATGAAAAAGGAGTTATACACTCCATATACTTAATATTTGTATAACATAATTTTTTTGGGAATCATGATTGAGACAGGATAATAATATCAGAAAAAAAAGAGTTATTGTATTATATTGTTTCAATGTTGAAACCTTTAGAATTGAATTTACATATATGGAACAACATAACACGGTTTATTATATATGATTCATGGTAGAAACACTCCAATTAGTAATCCTAACAAAAGAAATATTTAACAAAAACATCCGCTTTGTCTACAATTACCAACACAAAATCTCTATAGAAAATGTTTAAAATTTGATCTACATTATTAACTACTTGTTTTTGTTTCATTTTCATTCTATCTCATATATCAAAATCATAATAAAAATTGATAACCAACATTGTATTTAAAAAAAGAAATCTAATGAAAAAATTATAAATTAAAATGTTGTATTAAAAAAAATAATAAGTAGCATAGTTCTTATCGATGTCCTTAAAATTTCAAGGTTCTAGATAATCAGCGATGCTAAAGTATCAGAAAAGAATCTTACCCTTCGAAAGCCAGAAGGATAATAGAGGCACTCCTCTCTGGCTTAAGGGAGATGTTCTTTTGTAAAAGTTATTTTCTCAGACTTCAAACAATCAGCGATATAGCAATAGCTTTAACACTCCCTAATCAAGAGATTTTCCAAGGCCAGACAATACAACTGATTATACTTTTCTTGAAAAAGAAGAACATAACGAAAGAAGCTTTTATTTCGCGTTGAAAGTGGAAATGGAATTCTCACCTTTTATCTGTAGAACCGGGAAAAATGGATTCCGTTATATAAACAGGGAGGAAATAATTTTAAAGTTTGCTGCTTTCTTCTGTCGAAAAATGATCATCTCACTTTAAATCTTTCTTGTTTTGGGAGAATAAAAAAACAATTTTTAAGGAATTATATTATTCATCATTAATATATAAATACCGTTTTTAATTAGTGTCAAATTTTCTAATTTCATTATTTCACGTTTGTGCACATTTAAAGATCTTTTGCGACATTCACAACAGTGGTACATATAACGAATGAACTAGTATGGACCATTACAGATAATGACAGATAATAATTTCTAATTGTACATCCAACGATTAACCCTCGTCATCCCAATTTCTGTTGTTAGAACATACTTAGACAAATAATATTAGTACAGTTAATATATTACCTATAAACTGTACTATGGATTACAAGCTTTCTGAGATAAATTCGTTAAAACTATTGTCGATATGTCTTTAGGTTTAATAAAAATCTCGAAAACCTTCTTGATCGGGTATAGGGATCGACCCCCGGTATCCACAACTTTTTGTCAGGGTGTTCCTACACAACTATTGCTAATTTTAAATTTAATATTATTTTTTTAATTTCTACAATTGACGCAACCTTTTTTGAGTATAATTCATGAATAGCAAGATTTTGAATACTTTGGAATTAATTGGAAACCTACAAAATGCTCTGTACTAAAATTTTTTGGTAATTGGAGTCTTTTCGCCTGGGTCTTGAATTATTAATATTTTCAGAAGGGACCAATATGTCTTAACAGAGTTTTTTAGATTAATTTATCACATGGAAAAAGATTGGTATTTATAAAAAGTGATAGACACATCAGAATAGAAAGAATAGGGATCGACCCTAGGCATCCCTATTCTTTTTGTCAGGGCATTCCTACACAACTATTGCTAATTGTGAATTAAAAATTATTTTTTTAATTTCTAGTATTAACTTAAACTTATTTAAGTGAAATTTTAAAATAACAACTTTGAAAACTCTTTTATATTATCTACGAAACTTAAAAATCCTCTTACAATGATATTGCTTTAACTTTCAATGTTTTAATTTGGCTCTATAGTTGTCAATAGTTTTAGACAAGATATATATGTTTTTGAGAATAACTTCGTATTCTTCTATTACCCACATAAGGGTAGAAAATTAAAGAAAGTCGCAACTATATTTAATTAATTTTACTTTTAAAATCTGATACGAGAAATTGATGATTCAAAGACTCGTTCAGATTGTCCACTGGAAAAATGTTGCCCATACTACACTTGGAAAATGATGTCGTCACCCTTTACATTCATAAAACTTCCTCTCACGTCTAAATTACCGATCCCGGGTACTCTTTAGGAACTCTTGTCGCGTACATGTGATCCCGCTTTAGACTTGGTTGGTTCTTCGCGAATTTTTCGTGGTTGAGCCTCGCCATAATAACGTCTACCAAATGTATAGAGATGGACGAGCTGAAAAGGGTGCATGGGAGGAAGGAAAGGACAAGAAAGGAAGTTGGGGTGACAGTGGAGCGTTATTAAATCACTAAAGGTCGCGATATGGGGGTTGCGTAGGATGGAAAAGGCGGCGACCGTAATGTCATATATGGCGGTCTCTTGCTACCATTCTTGGTTATAAATCGCCATGGTCATATCCGTAACTATTCCGATTTTCCGCTTGCTGTGCTTTTACCTCGAAACTCTTATCCAGTCAATATTCCACCATCCACGAACGCAATTCCATATTCTCTCTTGCGCTGACCAAAACCAGACCGTAGATAATTTCAAAGAGTTTCCTAAGTTGTTACTTTAAAAATTTCACATAAATAAGTTTAAATTAATAGTAGAAATTAAAAAAATAATATTAAATTTACAATTAGCAGTAGTTGTGTAGGAATACCCCGACAAAAAGGGTGGGGATGACTTAAGGCGATCCCTATACTTGCTATTCGTATTAAACTATCTCTTCTTTTAAAACTCAATCTTTTTATATGTCATAAATTAATGCAAAAATTTCTCTCAAAACATATTTGTCCGTTCGGAAATATTAATAATTTATGATCTAGACTAAAAGACACCAATTACTGGAGAATCTTAGTACAGAGCATTTTGTAGGTTTCCAATTAGTTCCAAAATAATGAAAACCTTACTATTCATGAATTTTACTTAGAAATGGGTGCGTTGATAGTAGAAATTAAAAAAATAATATTAAATTCAAAATTAGCAATAGTTGCATAGGAACATCCTGACAAAAAGGGTGGAGATACGTGGGGTCGATCCCTATATTTTTTATTCGGATTCATGTATCACTTTCTTTAAATAAAAATTTTTTTATATGTGATAAATTAATCTAAAAAACTCTGTTGAGACATATTGGTTCCTTCTGGAAATATTAATAAATTCAAGACCTAGACTGAAAGACTCCAATTACCAAAGAATCTTAGTATAGAGCATTTTGTAGGTTTCGAATGAATTCCAAAGTATTAAAAACCTTACTTCTCGTGAATTTTACTCAAAAAAAGGTTGCATTAATACTAGAAATTAAAAAAATTATATTAAATTCACAATTAGCAATCGTTGTGTTGGAATACCCTGACAAAAAATGTGGGGATGACTAGGGTCGATCCCTATACTTTATATATCGAATTATCTTTATTCATCATTAAATATTAATACCATTTTTGATGGTGTTATATGTCGAATTATCTTTATTCATCATTATATATTAATAATATTTCTGGTCTGAATATTTACAAAAACTGAATTGTTGTACTTACAAAACAAGGTGTAGGATATTATTTTCTGTATGAAGTAAGCCGCTAATTCTCACCTCGCATGTTCTTATTTTCATTTGCGTTTTCTTCTTTTTCATTTCTCTCTTTATATATATACTCCATTCCCCTTGTTCTTTTTCCTCCCATTGCGAGAAAGCTTAAAGCTTTTCAGTTTTCTGGTATAAAAAGAACTGTGTAGCATCGATTGGTAACGAGTTTTACAAATGGAAAAGAATGGAAAACGAATTAAGGGGTGGAGAAGCGAGAAACAGGTCGGTTTTACAAGTGTGAAAGGAAATAAAGCGATCATAGATGAGAAAAAGAAAGTAAAACGTTTAGTAACAAGTGCTGAAAAAGCAGCATTCTGTGCAAGTTTCCTGTTTTTTCCACACTCTCTATCAGTTCTTTCTTCCTGCGTCACTACCTTTTTCCTTGTACATTATTTCCCAATATTTTTCACCAATTTGTAAAAAGAAATCCCACATTTATTTTTTACTCTTATTCGAATAGAGTAGATATGCAACTTAGGTAAAGGAAGATAGTAAAGGTTGAGTAGAACAAAAATCTTCTGTTACAAAACCATTAGTGATAAAACTTGGCAGCAGCATTTTTTTTTATCAAAATAAATTTTCTTTTTCTTCGTTGAATTCTTATTGTGTTATTTTTATTGAGATAAAAATTTCCCAAGCATGGTAAATAACGATCAATAAGCAGAAATAAAAAAAAAGGAAAAATTCTGCAGTGACATAAATTCTTCAAAGCCCCAGGAACCTTTGCGGGGAATGCCATTGTAGAACAACAGCTTTCGCGCAATATCCACACGGTCGTTCTTTGTTAAAGCGGATAGAAAATGGATTGCAGCACACAGAAAGGAAAGAAAGAGTGACTCGATGCGGGGAAAAAAAGAAAGTATATAGGAGGAGAAGTAGAAAAAAAAGAGGAATGAGTAAACGACTAAAGCGCTACTATATTGATTTCGTTCTTTGCCTTCTTGGTACATGCGAAGCACTTTAACTTCCTCCAGGTACCATTGTATTCAACATCGACGCGTTTGCCACTTTAAAAGTCAACACTGAATCGCGTTAGGTATCGTACCCCGCGCGTTGCATGGTATTATCATTGAATATGTTATTTGGTTCAGCTGTACTCGCCCAAGATGGGCTTAAACTACTCGCGCTCACAGCTTTCCTCGGAAAACGTCACCTGCTCCCTTGCAAATAATTTCCATACACTCAATAAATGCACCCCTGCAAATCTCGACCATCGAATACTAAATCTAAATAAAGGGTTTACAATTGTATTCGATATATGTTCATTGTAAATTTTCTTAAGAATTATCGACCACTTGTTATATTTACTTTAATGTTGTCATAGACTAATAATCGTTTATCTTCTCTGTTGCAGGTGGGTGATAAATTTTTCATTAAAGGATCAACTATTCAAATCAGATTTCAACATTTTACGTAAGTGAAAATTTTGACCACGTACTTAAAGCATGTACATGACTAATATTAGAAATCAAGTGTGGAATAAATGGAGCAAAATTCCTCAACTATTCAAACCTAAAAAAAGTTTTGAGATCGGATTAATACTTGCTCACACTTAATCACTAAATGATGGGATCTTATAGCGATGCAATTCCAAGATACAAAAGCTCGAATTTGTTACTTTTATGCATTATCTTTGAACTTCGTTTTTAAATATCTTATATAAATTTAAATTAAACTTTTATCATAAAGTTTAAAAATGTAAAAATCTCTCTTAAGATATAATTGTTTCTTCTGGAAATATTAATGATTCAAGACCTAGATTCAAACACTCCAATTACCAATAAATCTTAGTACAAAGAGTTTTGTATGTTTTTAATTAATTCCGAAGAAATAAAAACCTTACTATTCATGAATTTTACTCTAAAAAGGTTGCGTCAATAGTAGAAATTAAAAAAATAATATTAAATTCAAAATTAGGAATAGTTGTGTAGGAATACCCCGACAAAAAGGATGAGGATGACTTGGGTCGATCTCTATACTTTATATTCGAATTCATGTATCACTATCTTTAAATTTCAATCTTTTCATATATGATAAATCTACCTAAACAACTCTGTTAAGACATATTGGTCCTTTCTGGAAATATTAATAATTTAAGACCTAGACTAAAAGACTCCGATTATTAAAAAATCTTAATACAGAGCATTTTGTATGTTTTTAATTAATTCCAAAGTATTAAAAACCTTACTATTCATGAATTTTACTTAAAAAAGGTTTCTTCAATAGTAGAAATTAAAAAAATAATAATAAATTGAAAATTAGCAATAGTTGTATAGGAATACCCTGACAAAAATGGTGGGGATGACTAGGGTCGATCCTTTCTATTCGGATGTATCTATCACTATCTTTAAATTTCAAACTTTTTATTGTGTGATAAATTAATCTAAAAAACTCTGTTAAGACATATTGGTCCCTTCTGGAAATATTAATAATCCAATTCCTAGACTGAAAGACTCCAATTACCAAAGAATCTTAGTACACAGCATTTTGTAGGTTTTCAATTAATTCCAAAGAATGAGAAACCTTACTATTCATGAATTTTACTCTAAAAAGGTTGCGTCAATAGTAGAAATTAAAAAAATAATAATAAATTGAAAATTAGCAATAGTTGTGTAGGAATACCCTGACAAAAATGGTGGGAATGACTAGGGTCGATCCTTATACTTTATATGTAAAATTTTTTTTTTTATTCATCATTAAATATTAATACTGTTTTTGATGGTGTCGATCTGGCCGAAATACTGAGAATGGTTCAGAATCACTTCCAATTGCATGCTGGATGTCTCTTTCCTCATCTGCAACAAAGTAAACCTATTATACTATGATTTTGAAGAATGGCATCCTCATCTGGTTAATATTCCCAATTATCTAAAATTGCCTACCAGTTAATAAATAGAACTAAATATTGTTCACCATTATTCACATTTTATTCACTCACTAACTTGACATTTGCGGTTTGAAATGTAAAAGCGAACCAAGTTTATTTTAAATTCCACATAAATTTTATATTTTTGCCGTTTTTATTGAACATTCGTGTGCTTTAGTCGGTTTGTTTTTTTCCAAGTCAATAGACTCTGTGTGTGTTACGCGTATGTGTGTATATATATATGCAAAGGAAAAGAAGAGCGACATTCCACTGAGGTCCTCCTGGGGGAAATCACATGTCTTCCAATTTTATGACGTTTCCCCTTCCCACTACTCAGACCCACCCGCATCTTTCCTCCTCATCTTTTCTATTCTTTCTTGCATTCGTCGCACCACCTCCCTGGAGGTTCCAAAAAACTCGATTCCTTTGTCTTCTTGGATTATGTCAGTGATATCGTCTTATGTTTAGAACTTCAATTGTCATCCTCAACTGTAGAATCTTGTCCATCTAGACCTAGGTTTTTAGGGTGATACAAGTTTCGAACTTGTAAATCTTGTATTGAAGTGTTTCAGTTGATATACTTTTTTCTAATACACCACTTTTTCTGATGAATGAAATCCAAGCTTAATTTTCTATCTTTTAGAAAAGGGTATGTATAGTTAATTATTGATATTTGAGTTTGTGTGTAACATTTAATCATTTTAGTTTTAGTTCTTGAACTATTGGTACATACGTTATTTTGCTTAGTTAATTAAATTCCTTACATAATGAATGCAATTTATTATGCACTCTTTCAATAAATAGTTATTTGACTTTAAACTAGACTGTTATCCAGAAAATTTTGTTAACTTTGAGAAAACTATTTTATGGGAGTTATTACGACAAGCTTATTTGATACTGTAATATTCTTGCATGTGAGTTGTTTATTTAGTTTCTAAAACATGTGAACTCCCGGTTTTGAACAACTTTTCCCCTTGGCTGAAAGGTAAATAATTTTTAGCCTCTTTTGGTCCTGGGCTAAATAACAAAAATCAACTTGAAAATAGATTTTTTTAGGTATTAGTTGTATCTCCAAGAAAAATAATTCAATACTATACAAGAGAAAAATGACGCGTCGTTGCGAAAAAATTCCCACAATATATTTATATACAAAAATCATCTAAAGCTTTTTTGTAGAGAAAAAAATTGCTTTAGATGAAGGAAAGCACCTCTTTCATCTAAACAGACTCGCTATATTGTGTCTTTTATCAGCCTGAGGCTTTCTCTTGACACCTTGCATATATTTGTACAACCAAAATGGGTGCTAGTTTTTAGGGCGTTTCATTCCGTTTCACGGACGCGAAAATATATGAAACCCTTGTTCCAAAATATATATTTATATATATACACTACACCCTGAGGGCGAATACGCACCCGTCAAACCAATTTGCAAAATCTCTAGCACTTTATCGAATCACAAAGTACTTCCCCGAACACGGGCGTGTCTCAAAGGCGTGACAGCAAAAAGAGGAGAATGCCCTCGAGCTGATAAAAAAAAGTCTAATAAAATGGAAAACTGTCGATATTGGAGAATCGAAATGGTTTCTCCTATTGCAATTTGTTAATTGTTTTCCTAACAGCCATTTTCTAGAAGTGATTCATTCCCTAGCTTCAGGGGAGATGAATTAAATTACAATTAAATTTCAGATTCTATATTTACAGAACTAATCTAGAATTGAAATGTTTCCTGTCATTTAGAAATATTATTTGAATAACTTCAAGGAAAGAAAATTGTTCAATAGTTTTCAACAATAAATATTTTTCGAAAAAGATTTTGCACAATCAATTCAAAAGTGTTCGACAATTCTAAGCCCTGTTCACATTTTATAAACACATCATTTGCAAATGGAAAAGAAGCGTATACAGTAGGAAGAAGTTCCACTTACATAAAATAGAAGCTTTTATATAAAGAGACTCGCTTCTTCTATTCGATAAACGAAAACGATAATATTCACTATTGAATCTTTTATGATGATGTTCTATCGAGCACACATTTTCGAAAGTATCTTTCTTGGATTTTTTTTTTTTTTGAAAATTTGGAATCACATTCTTTGCATTTATGTCGCGAGCAAGTTACGTTAAAAGAACAATTATTCAAGGAAAGAAAAGGCACAAAAAAAATGGAGAGATGTCGTCGGTGAGATTAAATGCGAGGGTCCTGAAAGAAGTGAGCGGCGTTTCTTGATACGTAGAGGTATATATAGCTCGTTCATAAGGGGTGGGTCACGAACGACCGAGGGCGATGGCGTGCTTCGAATCGCTTATGATATTGTCTCTCCACTATCTTCCTTTCTCTGTCTCTTGACGATCTTTCTCTCTCTCTCACTCTCTTTCTTCATCCTATATATCCTATCCGTGCTCAAGCGGATTATCTCATAAACCGAGTTTTTGTACCGACGAATAATCATAATGTCGCTCGCAGCTATATAGTGTGCGGAAACGTCACCTGACTGGCATTCTTGAACACCAGCACCCCCAAAGGAGTTGATTCTATACTTCATCTCCAAATGAGCCGCAAATCATGAAAAAAAAAGTGTCACAAAAGTACTTTATCTATAAATTTCAAGAAGAAATTGAATATTCTCGTAATTTACTTTCAGAGAAAGAAAGGCATTAATATTGAGACAGTTGTCTATCATATAGTAATTGATACCAATCGGTTGACTGGAAAGTAATTGCATTGCTACTGACAAACGAAAAACTCTCACTAAATTTATCCGCAACGCAACATATTTTCATAATTCAAGTAAATTGTTTAAAGATTTCACTTAAAAATTAAGATCTTGTATAATTTTTACAGAAAATACCTGAACGCTATACCGAACCCGAAGCGTCAAAACAAAAAAAAGCGTCAAAACCCAGTGTGTGAAGGTCACAAACCGTTCTTAAATACTTAATCAATTTTCTATTTTTATAAAATTAAATCCAATAAGTAATATTTCCTTATAACCTCTATAATTTCGAGTATAGTTCCTATTTTTACCCCATACATAATACCAAAACAAAAATATCCTTTCCGCTTCCCATCCCTGATTCCGAAATTCTCAAACTAAAGTCCACACTCTAGATCACCTCTACATTCTATGTCCAAGTGAAAAAAAAATCTTTTAACAGAAACAAAATCATTTTTAAAGATATTTCAAAAAATGTCAGCTGATATGTAGGCACATTCATCCCCGGACAGTTATGGGCAAAATTTTACTCCTAAATATTATTTTATTGAAATGAAAAGTTTGACATTTGTCGCGCGGTTTAATGACAATTGCCATGATTTTTCACATTGAAATAGAATATTGTAGTTTGACAATTTATTTATGAATAAAATGATATATTATTCATTTCTCCTCCACGAGTGGTTCATTTCTAATAATAAAAATTTAAAATTTTTACAGTAATTCGATAATACAATGTTGAAAACAAGAGTAATGAATGAAAATGCTATAAACTCGCAGATTTTGTGTTTTTAAGAGTCAAATAAATACCTAATATTATCATTTTATATGAAAAAGAAAATACGAGAAAAATGATTTTGTGTTATTACGAGATTTGAATCAGGGTTGACATCGAAAAACGGTATTAATATTTAATGATGAATAAATTAATTTTTAAAAAAAATGTTGTTTCCCTCTCCAGTAATTTGAACAGCAATCATTTCCCTTGAATGTGGCCAAGGTTTTCAATCTCCCTTTTGAATCTATTTCCTAGGATATTACTGGACCAGGGTTACCACAAAAAATTTAATTTTGTTTTTCCCTGATTTTTAGACAAAATTTTGACTTTTTCCCTGACCCTGAAGAATATTTTAATTCACTACAAAAATTATAAGATATCCAAAAAAATGTTCTATTATGTTTGTTTACAAATTTCTTTAATTGTAAAATTATTCGAAAACATCAATAACTTCTTTTTGAATAAATATTTAATCATTATTATTTTTCTATAGGAATTAAGATCCTCAAATTCAAACCTTCTGAAATTCAGTAGCTTATGAGAATATAATAATAAAAATAATAATAATAATATTATAAAAAAATTAAGATACCAGAGTAATAAAATTATTATTTTATATCATAAGAATACGGTAACTATAAATTCAAATTTTCAAAGATTTTAATTTAAAACCCTTTTCAAAATTCAATTATTTCGAAAAATTCACGCTACAATGCTTTTAATATTCAATTATAATTACAAATTTTAAGTGAAATTCATTTTTTAATCAATTTTTACTAGAAATAGTTTCTAGAATTCAATTATTTAAAAAAAAAAAATAATCATTTATTAAGTAATTGAATATTTCTTAAAATTAAATTTTTATAAAGAATTTTATTAAAATTTTTAAAAATAATTCAACTCTTTCGGCGAATTTTAAAAAAAATTTAAGAATAAATGCAATTTTCTATCATTTTATTTAAAATTGTACAAAAAATAATTGAAATTCTGCGATACGATTTGTTATTTATGAAAATAATTTAATTTTATTAAAAATTTTTTTTAAGAATTGAATTGTTGTGAAGAATTTTATTTGTGCAAATAATTGAATTCCGGAGAAAAATATTATTATTTATGAAAATAATAAATTTCTTGTGGAGAATTTTATTCAAATTTTTTTAAATAATATTGAATGTCTCAGAATTTTGAAAAATTTTTTGAAAATTATTAAATTCTATGGAGAAATTTCATTTAAAAAATTAAAAATAATTGAAATCTGTCGAAAAATTTTATTAAATTTCTTTTAAATAATTGGATTCCTGTGAACAATTTTATTTTTAAGAAGAATTGAATTCTCGGGAAGAATTTTACTTAAATTTCTTAAATAATTTAATTGATTTGAAAAATTTTATTTTTTACAAAAATAATTGAATTGTTTCGAAGATTTTTATAATCATTTTTGAAAATAATTGTATTCCTAGGAAGAATGTTATATTTTACGAAAATAATTGTATCCTATGATCAATTTTATTATAATTTTTGAAATTTTAAACCATTTTATCAAAATTTTTTTAAATAATTGAATTCCTGAGAATAATTTTATTATTTATGAAAATAATAATTGATTTGTTGCGAAGAATTTTATTTAAATTTTTTTTAAAATAATTGAATTCAAATAAAAAATGTTTTATTTGTAAAAATAATTGAATTCTTAAGAAGAATTGTATTGAAAATAATTGAATTAAATAGGAAAATTTTATTAAAATTGCAGTTTTATTAACTAAATTTTGTAAAGAATTTTGTCAAAATTTGTTTAAATAACAGAATTCTTAAAAGAATTTTATTTAAATTTTTTGAAATAATTGAATTTCTCAGAATGTTTTTTTCAATTCTCTGACTATATTTGAATTAAAAAATATTTCAAATAATTGAATTGGTGCAAAGAAATTTATCAACAATTGATAAATAATAGAATTCCCGTTAAATTTTTATTAAAATTTTGCTTAAATAATTGAATTCTTTTGGAAAAGTTTATTAAAATAGTAGATCTTAAAAATAATTGAAATAAGGTAAATTTTTGAAAATAATTGAAATTTTGACAAGAATTTTATAAAATATTTTGAAAATAATTGAATTTCGGAGAAGAATTTTATTATTTATAAAGATAATTGAAATTTTGACTGGAATTTTTTTTTTAATTTTTGAATACAATTGAATTCATGCGAAGAAGTTATTCATTAAATTATTCATTAAAAATTTATATTTTCTAAAATTTCAAATTGGAACCTTTGAAGCTTTTCTATTTATATGAAGATTGTAAACGCAACTTTTTTTAAATTCAATTAATTTTGAAATTTTTATGTAAAATTATTCATTAAATAATTTATAAGTAATAATTTTATGATAGTTCTTCCAGAATTAAGTTATTTAAAAAGAAATTATTCTTTTCCTTACTGATTGAGACTATCTCTAGCTCTAAGTAGTCGGATTTTCTTTCTATCCCCACTAAATTCTCTTTTTTTAGTCCACAATAATGAAATATTGCTTTTCTTAGCAACTGACCTACCTTAGGCTGATTTTATCATTAGATTATTAATAAAGCCTGACAAAGGCATGAAAAAATAATGCAATTTTGCGATTCATGACATGTATAGGTCCGAGGCCTGCACATGCAATGATATACGATGCTCGTTACAGATTAGACCACCGTTATCGCTTTATTAACACTTCCGGCCATGCGAAACCACAGGAGACACGTTTAATCGATCCTCCACCACCTTCTCAGCCCATCTTCGTTCTCTTGCTCAAAATGTTCGTGTCACGTTATTTCCTGCACGTAACACGTAATGAAGACATTGTCCTTTTTAGTTGAAATTTGACACTCACACATAATAAAGTGTCAATGGAATTTCTTCCTCATTCTATTTTGGAAGCAGAAACGTATAATGCATTGTTTTAAATTAAAATTTTTTTATTGTACATTCTCCTAGCTTTGAAATTTTTTTTTTGATTTAAAAAAACATTAATCCAGTATCTTTTAAATCTGATTTATACGCTGGCGATTTATCTACTAACTAAATCTATTTTGCTTTTTGATATAAAACAGATATGCAATGAATTATGTTACACAACAACCGCAAGTTATTTTTTTTTTATCGAAAGTTTATTTTAAATATCTTAATTTGAAAAATAAATGAAAAAAGTTTACCCTTTTTAATGAAAAAGTTTGTTATTAAATTTTTTATTTTTATCATCTAAAATTTAATTTACTTTTTCTGTTTCGATTTAGAGCCTTATGTGTTTTAATGTTTTTTATATACAGTGAAAAATAAATGAAAACGCATGATTTCATTTTTTTTCCATTTCTTAATGCAAGCTCAAGTAGCCAGACGTGTTTGTCTTGTTTACCGTAAATGCAAATCTTGAGGAAAATTATGCATACCGTAAGAAATTACCAAGTCCCGCATAGAAACTGAAAGAAAGATGGAAGTTAAAGTCGTTATTGGAGACGGTATGTCACTTTGCTGCGACATTCAATTTAAATTTTCTCATTTTTATGCCAAGTCAAAATGAAAGAATGCAGAAATAAAAATTTTCATTTTAAAGTCAAAAAAAAAAATCTTTCACGACGCCTATTTATTAATATTTTTTTTTGCCTATCCAAAGGAAAATGCTATACGCTTTTGGGAAAGTTAAATATTTTTTACTGCTCAAACTAAACGCTCAAAGATTTTGAAGGAAATCCGTTGAATTTTTGAAAGTCCGCCATATTGGATCGGCCATTTTGAATTTTGTATCTCTGTCGTCGAATTCATAATCAGCGAGTCCGAAAACCCCCGAGTAATAACTTTGAAGGGAATCCGTTGAATTTTTAAAAGTCCGCCATATTGGATCCGCCATTTTGAATTTTTTAAATCTGACAATCTGATATTAACCAGCATTCCTGAATAAACGTGAATCGTACTATAAGATGACAATAAAAGAGACAATAATTCCAGATATTAAAGATATAAAATAGTTGATATGACATTCTACGGCTTTAATTAAATTTAATTATTTCCACTATTGGTTATTTTCTTCGCAGTGTAAATAATATTCTAAACCCTTAAAACCAAGCATTAGAGAATACGTCAATTATTTAAGGAAAAGACTATTTGAGATAAAGTTATAATTCCAGAGTTCCTCTTATCTATTATCACGTACGTTGCTTATCCACATTGCCAGCTTCGTATATCTTTTTAGGTTAATCCAGAGGATTTTCCATCGCGCAGAAAAGCGTTAGATAGCGCATACTTGATGAGTAACCGCTAACTTTGCACTCCTGCACAATATCGCGGAGAATTAACTCGCTCAACAATCCTCCGTGCAAAACTGCTTCTCACGTGACGAGGTTGGGAGTGTTTTGGTAAAAGCTTTAACTTCCATTAGACATTGGAAGCACAGAGCAAGGATTTTCCCTGTTAATGGATCCATGTGAGGCTAATTTTCTTTTGGATTTATTATCATTAATTATGATATTTGATTTGATTCTGTGATATATCCAAATAGTATTGTTTTGGAATAAGACACTGAACTGCTTTTTCAGAAAAGTTTTCCATCACCTAAAAAAGGTATCTATAATATTAAATGGTAGTAATTGACCCCTTAATATAAATGGTATAGTCTAATTGAAAATTCAACTAATAAGATGAAAGGCAATGTTTCTGAACCGTTTCACCTTCATTAAACGTCACAAAACATTTGCGCTGATGGTTACAATTTGAAAAGCGTGGCGCCAACAAAAGTTATTTTCAGCACACTATAAGGTAAATTACCATGTGAAATGCCACGTACAAAGTTCTTTGAAGATACGCTATTTTTAGGCCCCTCAGCCATTACATCTTCACTGGACCAATTTTCCAATCTAGATTGAAATCGTCCACTGCGAGGGTTCACATCATTTCGAGAATAATATATACACAACTCACTTACATACATGCATGTTCCCTCAGATGTATGTTTATGTTACTCATTACGCATGTCTACATCTTCCATGACACTAATTATCACATCCATAATACATGACTCCTGATTGGGAGAGACATTCACATTGCTCATGCATATAATTATCCTGATTGGCAATAATAGTTTGGAGTTAATTTTGATTTTAGATAATAGCACGTCAAATAAGACATCTGAATAGTGATCTTTAGTCTCTTTTTGCGATTTTCTTCGTATTATCGAATCGACATTTATTGGAATGGCTGAAATATATTCTCTTAATTTTTACTTTAACCTATTTGCTAAATCTAAAAATACTATATTATATAGTTCTAATTCCAAACGACATTTGGGTAAAATAGTATAAGAAATATGAACATACTTTACAAGAAACACTTATGGGAATATATACGATCACTTGGAATAATATTACATAAGGTGGGACATATGGTGTCACGTCCAGAACAAATGTCATCCGATTTCAAGGAATCTGTGTTACTTGCACATATTTTCAGTGAATTTCCTAGCGGAAAGCACGTAAACAATATTCCTAGGAGTTTGCTCGAATGATTCCGGACTAGACGGTGTAGGTTAAAGGCATCATGGGAAAGGATAAGAGTGCGTATGTTGGACACGTACGAATTTGATGTCTGTAATATAGCGTAGCCTATATGGGATGTTTGTTCCCTTCTTGGATTTCCTTTCATAAGTATCAAGTAATTTCCAGATTTCAAAAAAAAAAATGTTGAGAAATTTATCATGGATGATTTACTTTTTAAATTATTTCCCTGGGAATTATTTATTGTAATGAGTTAGGATGACATTTCATCTCCTAGCTAACGTTTTTTTTAAGTATTAGAATCAATATTCTTAATCTCGTACTTTATTCATCATTAAATAGTAATACTCTTTTTTTTGGGGTATAATGGACGTCATTTTGGACTATGGGGATAATAAGAATTAGTGGATCGTCAGAAGCAATATGATCCCCGCTTTTTTAGTAACTATTTAAATCAATAGTCTAATTCTCGTATTTTATTCATCATTAAATAGTAATACCATTTTTTTGTGGCATAATGGACGTCATCTTCGACTGGGGATAATAAAAATGATTGGTAATAGACTAAAGTTATCAGCAACGTCAAAAACAATATGACCACCCGTTGTATGCGTCTGCATGGGAATTTTGGCTCATTCAATTAAACTCTCAATATAGAACCCTGAAGGCGCGCGTGTAGCCATAGTGTTTCCGTAGTAGTGGATCAGGTCAGGTTGGGATGAACAAAATGGGGTTGCGTTTTAGTCGCGACGCGCTGCGGTAATGACCGTCATTTGCATTCCACACGACAGCGGGACGAGCAGAACGCTTTTACCGCGAGCTTCTCACTATATATGTATATAAATGCTCAGGTCCCAGCAAAAATTACATCACACTGCGCATGGACAAAATCCCGCACCATATCTATATAGTAGAAACAAGAGTCAAGGGAAACTATGATAGGAGCGGGAAAAAACCGTTCTGCCCACGTGTAAATGAAACTGCACGTTTAGCCCGATCGCTCTGAAATAAGACAACGAGAGGGTGGGAGTAAATTCGTTGCGAAAATGAAATTACCGTCCCGTAAAAGCACTGCTTTCGAGGGAATCACGTCGTGAACGAGAGTGAGAAAAAGAGAAAGAGAGAGAGAAAGAGAAGAGTATAACTGCGAGAAAAGAAAAGTGGTCTTAAGTGAATTTTCCTTGCAAATTCTCGTTCCGCGCTTCACAGTTTTACGGAAAAACTCCATACAAAGTATGCAAAATTAATAAAAGAGATCAAAGTCCTCTCGAGTCTCTCGTGTCCAAAAAAAAGCATTCATTTGAGATACAATTTTTATTCACAGTCTTTTTTCTATCCATTTTAGATAAAACGAAAATATACAAATGATTTATAGAGTTTATGTAACTCTGTCTTGAAAATCTTTAGAAACATTTGCTCATAACATCCGGATATTGATATTGAGGCACTAGAGTTGGTACTAATAGTTTTGCAAATCGCTGAAGAGAAATATTAACATTTCAATTCGTATTCGTTAAGTTTAGTTTTCTCTTTAAATCTACATTTAAAGCCAAATACACTCATGCTGGAATATTAAAAATTGCTAATTATAATACACATCACATACACATGGTTCCTGCTGTTGTAATCATGTGTTAAACTTCAGTTCTCCTAGAGTTCATAAATTTATTTAAACCTTGTATATAATATAAATTAAAGCAATACAAATTGAAACCTTCGACAAATTTTAATTATTATCTGTTTATGTAGTTGACAGGAGTTCTATCCATATAATAATTGATGCAAATAAATTGAAAATTTTAAATTAAAACAAAAGCTGTTCAGGTAAAGAATTGGAAACTTCCTATGGAAGTTAGTAGGGCAATGGAATGTCTAGTACATCTGTTGAAATTACAACGATAGTATTTTTAGATTTAGCAAATAAGTTAAAGTGAAAATTAAGGGGAAAGGAAAAGCCAGGAACTTGTAGTACCTGAGTACTAACACTTTTAGCAACTATTTGCATCTCGTATTTTATTCATCATTAAATAGTAATACCGTTTTTTTTGTAGTATAATGAAAGTCATCTTCGACTGGGGATAATAAAAATCTAACAACTTGCAGATTATAGAGAGACATTCCTAAATAACTGTTCTAGTGAATAAATCGTGCAGTGGAAATTTTTATGCACAAATATTATTCACTGAAACAACATTCAGAGCAAATGGATACAAACGAGGTGATTGGTTCGAGTCAATCCATCACGTGAAACTATGCTCGATCCAGCTTCTCGTCTTGTCCACGTAAGTAAACTCGCTTTCTCACTGAAATCCCTGGCGACTTATCGCTCTCCTATACCTCCTTCAGTAACCGGCAACTTTTCTCTTTCTCCTTCGATCTTTGGAACCCAAGCAAAGAGAGATCTCTTCGTTTACAAATAAAACACATCCATCAACTTGTGCCTGTCGATAAAGGCATACCCATTGTTTACAGTTTTGCTCTTTCTCAGCAAATCCCCATACCACAATTTTTAATAATTCCCAAAACTAAAATTATAATTTCCCTCACCGTATTTCAAAAACGGTTCAAAAAATTTGGTTCAATTACGTTAATCTTTGTAAGTTTTTCAAGTTCAAAAGTCAAGGGCTTATTAACCAAAATGAACATCTAGTCAAAATTCCGTTGGTATCTCTAGGAGACACTTTTCCTGATATTTTGCAAAGTAGAATTCTATTTTATTTTAACATTGTTAACGGAAATTAAATTACTCGTGTCAAAAGATGAAATAGATGCCAGAAACTTTGAGACAATGAACAAAATACCTTTGTAGGAATACTCCACTCGTTAATCATTGACAGTGGGGAATGTGTACTGAAATTTTATAACAATAACCAGACACACCTGAATTCGTGATGCTATACTCTTATTCTTAAATGATTCCTTGTATAGAACCACTTCCTTTCAAACTCCTTTCTCCACACTGTCTTTTGGGTGACTAAAGTACACGCTCTGAGAAGAAAGAATGAAGGCAAAAGAAAAAAAATTAGAGAATGCAGGTTATTGAGAGTCACGATCACTGAATTGGGTCTTGTAAAATATCATACACATGTTCTGCTTTGAATGTCGTGAATATTGTTCTCTAATAAAGGCCACGCACGAGTTCTACTGTTAAAATTTTTACTTTTCTCTTCTTGCAATTATTAACCAAATGTTCAAAAATAAGATAATTGGAAATTTTTTTATTACAGTGCTTTGTCACGTACAGGGGAGTAATAATTGGTTATTGTAGACATGAAATTATTTTATAATATTATTTTTAATAATTAATAGTAAATATAGTTACCGAGGGTGTAGTTCGGTAGTAACACTCCTTGATTTGCGATCATCGGGGTTAAACTCACTTGAGTATGGTTGGTATTTTAGTGCATTCGGAGTCCTTTGGTATTGCTCCAGAAATTCTGTTTTAAAATTAAGAAATAAATTTTCAGTTAATTTTATATAAATTAATTACCCATAGAAATGAAGCTTTCTAAATAAAATTGTAAATAATTTAACATAGAGCAGCGTTCGGTAATTCTGAGTAGAAATTATAAGGGATCGATCCTAGGAGTCTCCCACTCTTTTTGTCAGGGTATTCCTACACAACTTTGGCTAATTTTGCAATTATTAAACTTTTTTTAGTTTCTGCTATTAAAACAATTAGTTAGAAGTAAAATTCCAAAATAAAAACCTTAATACATTTTTAATTTAATTAAAAATCTAAAAAATACTCAATACTGCTATTTTAGCGTATTCGGAGTCTTTTAGTATTGAATCAAATTGACCAATAGTTTCAGTAGCAACAAATAGATTTTAAATTAAATCTTATATAAATTTGTTACCCATAGAATGGTAGTGTATTAGAGTGAATAATAATTAATTTCCAATAGAAAATACAGAGGATCGATCCTAGGAGAAATCCACTATTTTTGTCAGGGTATTCCTACACAACTATGGCTAATTGTGCAATTATTAAACTTTTTTTAGTTTCTGCTGTTAAAACAATCAGTTTTAGGTAAAATCCGTAAATAATAATGTTAATTTCTTTTTAGATTAATTTTTAATAACCTGAAAAATGTTCCCTACTGACATTTTAGTGTATTCGGAGTCCTATAGTATTACTCTAAAAAATTTAATTGATTCATAAGTAATAAATACAAATTTTAGGGTAAATTTTGTACAAACTTGTTACTTATGAGAAGGTATAATTTTTCCCACGAAGGTTAAAGCCTGAACTTCTAGAATGCTTTAATTATTTTACATGATACGATATATCAGAAAAAATAACAGTTTTCCATTTTGGAAATAATAACGTTATACTGACCCGGCTTGTGCAGCATATGGCTCATCAAAATTTAAAGTTTACACGTGTACCTTCTGAATAAATCTTCCTGAAGGAAATTTAGTGTCTAATATTGAATATGAATATAGCGGAATTTCGATATTCAATTTCATGTGTTTGTCTTTAGAAAAAAAAATTGAAACAAGTTTCTCGGAGGAGAAAAAAATGAATGCGAACTAAAGAGCTTTTTTTTTAACTTGGCCAAGCTTTTGAGACGATTCTAATAATCGTTGTTGTGGTTAGGTTCCCTCGTAAGGTAAAAAAAAGTGCTATAAGAACTCTGGTGAATCGTTCTCCGGTTTTTATTTCTCCTTCAACAAACAACTTTATACTGCTGACTGTAGATACTTTTAATTCTGCTTCGCAGTTTTACTTTTTTATCTTATTTCGCTTTTTAGGTTTCTTGAAACTGGAAAATAACTTCTTTCACGATCTAAATTTTTCCTTTTCATTTTATTCATTCAGTCAATCAATTTTAATATTTAGACATTAGCTTTAATTGTTGAAAATTTAATTTAAGATCATTATCATTTCTCTTAATTAGTAAAACTTTTCCTAATCTATTGTGAAAAATTTATATTAGTTAAATAAAAGTGAAATTAATTATAAGTAGAAGGTATAAAATAGTATTTGAAAATTCATTACAACATTATACATGCCACTAGTCTTTAATACGTAGAACATAATTCCGTGTACATGCTGCAACAATTTTATGAACCTCTAACTCCAGATACTGTATATAAGTTTCATGTTGATGCTATTAACCATAAGTTATAAGTCTAAGGTGCATTAAGGTGCCGAAACTTTCCCAAATAACGTTATATAATCCAGTACATATTCACATAACTTACCAAGCGCCAACGTTATTGAAGAACGTGCAGATGATTCGAATAATACAAAAACTCTAATAGAGAAAATTTGGGTCTAACTATACATTTCATACACCGTGTTGATATCTCCAAGGTATGTCCTAATGTAAAATGTGCTTTGGTCCCTCGTTGTTTTTTACTGTTTTTTAAAACACAACTTGGGTTGACCCTTAAAAATAGTACTACTTTGATCCAACGCATATTACCAACAAAAAGTCAGAAAAAGTTAACAACAACTTTTGGTAATTCTGAATGGAAAGTATAGGGGGTCGACCCTAGGCTTCTCCATTTTTGTCAGGGTATTCCTACACAACTATGTCTGATTCTGCCATTATTACACTTTTTTAAGTTTCTGCTATTAAAATAATCAGTTTTAAGTAAATTTCCTCAAAAATAATGTTAATTTGTCATTTGAATTAATTAGGAACATAAAAAATACTCAATACTGATATTTTAGAGTATTCGGAGTCTTTTAATATTGCTTCAAATTTACCAATAGTTTCAGTAGTAAGAAATATATTTTAAAGTAAATCTTGTTTAAATTTGATGCCCATAAAATTGTAGTGTAGATAATTCTGAGTAGAAAATACAGAGGATCGATCCTAGGAGTCCCCCACTATTTTTGTCAGGGTATTCCTACACAACTATTGCTAATTATGCAGTTTTTAAACTTTTTTTAGTTTCTGCTATTAAAACAATTAGTTAGAAGTAAAATTCCTAAATAGAAACCTTAATACATTTTTAAATTTAATTAAGAATCTAAAAAATACTCAATACTGATATTTTAGCGTATTCGGAGTTTTTTAGTATTGAATGAAATTTACCAATAGTTTCAGTAGTAAGAAATAGATTTTAAAGTAAATCTTGTATAAATTTATTGCCCATAGATTGGTAGTGTATTATAGTAAATAATAATTAATTTCCAATAGAAAATACAGAGGATCGATCCTAGTGGAAATCCACTATTTTTGTCGGGGTATTCCTACACAACAATGGCTAATTATGGAATTATTATACTTTTTTTAGTTTCTGCTGTTAAAACAATTAGTTTTAGGTAAAATCCGTAAATAATAATGTGAATTTCTTTTCAGATTTATTTAATAACCTGAAAAATGTTCCCTACTGACATTTTAAGGTATTCGGAGTCCATTAGTACTCCAAAGATTTCATTATTTTCAGAACTAATAAATGTTTATTTTAGGGTAAATTTAATACAAAGTTACTTATGAAAAGGTTGTTTACGAATTAGAATGTCAGATAATTTCCAGTAGAAAATAAAGAAGATGGATCCTAGGAGACATCTATTATTCTTGTCAGGGTATTCCTACACAACTATGGCTAATTGTCCAATTATTATCCTTTTTTTAGTTTCTGCTATTAAAACAACTAGATTTAAGTAAAGTTCCTAAATAATATTGTTATTCCCTTTTTGAATTTAATTAGAAATCTAAAAAATACTTCATACTGGGTTTTTGTTTTGAATTACAGTGACGCTTCCAAAAAGCTCTAAGTTGTTTTGCTGTCTTCTTAGCTGATGAATCAAATAGTTTCTATTTTGCAAAACTGATAATTTATATTTGGGAAAAACCTGAGGCAGACGCAGACTCAAGTAATATCAAGAGCACGCGTTTGCTTGCAAGGTAAAACCGAAAGCGGAGAATGAAGGAGCTGTAGATAAAGGATGAGCAAGATTGGGATGGGAGAGTGTGTTAGTGAGAACGAGATGCGGAGAGAGAGAGAGAGAGAGTGAGAGAGAACACTCAGAGTGATCTATTCCTTAATGCATGTAAATGAGGTGAGATGCTTTGCGGGTATTCGTTGATAATACCTGCAAGTCTTCTTGCAACTGCATCGTATGAGAGTTCTACATAGTTAGTGGTTAGTGTTCTCCCTTACACATCAACGTGTTTCTATCAAGAAGATATCCAGCGTGGAATACGTCCGCACTTGTAGCCATAGAATGTGATGTGAAGCCAAAAGGAAATATTCTCCTTCTCTACATTGTAGAAGTATCCTCGTTTCTCTGATCGTCGTCGTTCTCGTTGTCATCGTCAACGAGGACATTCTCTTTTCCTACATATACAGAGAGAGAACTGTACCATTTCGCTTTACGGAAAATATGCAATTGGACCATCCTTGAGGGCAAGCTGTCATCTATGTGTAAAGCAATATTAAGTCCACGGGAGTTCATTTTAAGATTCAGGTCAAAGACCATTTTCCGTTTAGTTGTCATTGTTATGACATGGAAGTTGCTCTTCTTCTGAATATAACGACTTCCGTATTCATTCAAATTTTTTTTATATCCTCTCTTTTTCTTCTTATATGCAAGTATACTTCCTCATGTGACCTCTTTACACCTGCAACGGGAGAATAATGAATAATACTTTTTAATCACACAAAACAATAGCTAAATTTTTATATTTTAGTGATTTGCAATGCAAACTGGAAAAACATTGAACCTTGCAGTAAGCTTGCAATTTTAACTTACAAAACATTGAACCTTGCAGGAAGCTTGCGAAGCAAACTGTATAAATTTTAAAGCTTGCGACAAGGTTTAAATGCAAAATGGACAAATTTTGAACCTTGCAGCAAGCTTGCATTTTTACCTGGCAAAACATTGAACCTTGCAGGAAGCTTGCAGAGCAAACTGTATAAATTTTGAAGCTTGCGGCAAGGTTTAAATGCAAAATGGACAAATTTTGAACCTTGCAGCAAGCTTGCAATTTTAATTGTCTTAACTTTAAAGCTTGCGGCGAGCTTGAAATGCAAAATGGACAAATTTTGAATTTGCAAACTGGCAAAACTTTCAAGTTTTCCGTTTCCACGCGGGATGTAAATATAAAATCGTATGAATTAATTAAATATAATTAGAAATAAGACAAATTATCTTAACTTCGAATATAAAAATAAATATGTAACACTCTAAAAATAAAGCAATAAAAAAACAGGAACTAATAAATGAATGGATAACTGACAATCTAGACTCAACTATTTATATAAAAGTAAAAAGCCCGCATTTCTCATACTTTACAAGATTATTAAAACACATCTTAAGACTTAATTGAGTGACAAATCGTCTTCTTCAAGACGTGATTAACTGTTTTCAAGTGAAAATGAGAGAAACAAACACGACTCGCGCCGATGATTTATTGGTTCAGCGACTAAAGATATTTAGTGTGCAGCATCCGTAACTTAAGGATATATATTGCGCCTCCTACAATTCCAGTTCGTAAGAGAGTAAGAGAGAGAGAGAGAGAGAGTGCGAGCTTTACTGAATTTAGGTCATGAGGTCAATATCTTCCCCCCATAAAATTCAAGGACCTTGATTACCACCAAGAGTCATTCTACAATTTCTTTCTCTATTTCTATTTGTTCTTTTTCCTTCCAACCCCCATAACGTCGAAGCTCGATCGTTTGTAAACCATGAGATTGGACCAGTCTCCTCATTCCTCCACTTCCCCCCTCTTACACCCCCTTCTCTTTTCTCTCCTTTACTCCTTTTTCTCTCCTCTCTTCCATCACGATTTAAAAAGAATTGAAAAATCGACCTCTGGGATTTCGCTTTCTTCCACTTCGTGACGTAGAAAAATAAACATTTCCAATTCCACAAAACAATCCTTGTTTCTCTATTCTTTCATATTATTATAATAAAATCAGATTTTATTAATATTGACATACAAAACTCAAATCAAAATAACTTTTCTTTCTTACAATATAGAAATTTTTAATTTCTCTTCTGAAAATAAAACTTGAAAAAATAAAACAAGAATTGTGGATAATTTTAGATAAAGTCTCTTTTATAAAAGGAAAGGGGTATTTTTTTTGCAGTGAGCAACAAGCAAATCAGCGAATCAGAAAACAAATATCAGAGAATAGAAAAACAAGGAGTTTGAGAACAAATAGTGAAAAATAGAATCGTCGAAGCGTGTCTAGACGAATCGATAGACAGACCATGTGAACATATCGAAATTCAAAAACGGGGTCATGTGGAAGCATATATATATATATATATATATATATATTGTATATATAACGTCAATAGTTCCGGTATTGGAGAGTTGAAGGCACCCTTTGGGTTATTGTAGGTCAAACCGATGGTGACTTATTTTCCCAGTAGCAGAAGTGGCGCAGATTTCAAGTGGCTTCGTTGCTGAGAGCACAAAGTTTCAATATCGAATTAAGGGGGTTATGAGAAAAAAATCCCTTGAGAGAAAAAATTCGAATGGCTCAACATTTGGCAGAATTATTAGTTCTGCCAGTTTGATTTGCAAGCTTCCGCAAGGTTCAAAGTTTTGCAAGCTTGCTGAAAGGTTTAAAATTTGTCAATTTTGCATTTCAAGCTTGCTGCAAGCTTTAAAATTTAGACAGTTAACATTGCAAGCTTGCTGCAAGGTTCAAAATTTGTACATTTTGCATTTAAACCTTGCCGCAAGCTTTAAAATTTATACAGTTTGCTTCGCAAGCTTCCTGCAAGGTTCAAAATTAGGAAATTTTCCGTTGCAAGCTTCCTGTAAGGTTCAAAGTTTTGCCAGTTTGCATTTACAAATTACTAAGATAAAAATCAACAAAATATATTTAAAAAATGATGTTTTTACAAGTTTAAAGTTAAATTTAAGTTCTAACCTTATGCAAACAATGGATTTGTGTTTGTTGTAAACAAGAAAGCAGAAGTGTGTTTCCGTAACGTGAGATAAAAGGAAAGATTAGTCAAGATTGTCGACTCGGGCAAGAAAGAGTGAGGGAAGACTGAAAAAGAGGAAAAAAACTAGAGAAGAAAGAGAGAGTGAGAGTGAGTAAGTGAGAGAGAGAGAGAGAGGAATAAAGTTTTTTGGGGTCCGCCAAAGTTTTACGTTTAACACAAGATAGAAATCTTTTCTTGTATATAGATACGACTCCTGACAACTGAGATAATTTATGACTCCTGAGAAAATAGTTATACTATATACTTGTTAATACGTATATATACCTATATTATACACACAATGTTAAATACATTCGGGAACAAATGTTGAACTATATGTAGTTACGCGTTTCCTCGCTGTTTAGACAAGATCCCTAATCGACGCGGCACGTATGTCGGCACATCATATTAGATGATGGCCAACATGACCCAGTACGACACTCGAGAAACATTAAAACGACAATATTCGTGACTCAGTGAGTGACGTTTCTCCTGACGCTCTAAATGAAAAAAATCATTCAGAAGAGAATATACCGGATAAAAAATAATTCACTTTATACAAAAAAATACAAAATTTATTAAAAATTATCATAATTGAAAATTATTTCAACAAAATGTAAAATTATAGAAAAAATTCTAAAAGTAAAATTTATTGAAAATGAATACAATAAAAAATTTCAACAAATTTAAAATTATAAAAAAATTCTAAAAGTAAAATTTATTCAAAATTCCTTATAAACTATGAAATTACCACTTATAAAACAAAACATTCAATTTTTCCAATTTCTGAAAATAATTTCTTTTTAAATAACTTAAATCTTGAACAATTTTCATAAAATAATTATACTTCTAAATTATTAATTGTATAATTTTACTTAAATATTTCAAAATTCATTCAATTTTAAAAGAGTTGCGTTTATAATTTTCATAAATAAGTGAACTTCAAACGGTTTTAATTTGAAATTTTATAAAATTTTACAATTTTAAATGAATTTATATAGAAATTGAAGTTCTTAAATTTTTTAAAAATTTTAATAATTCAAAATCTAAAATTAGTTAAATTTGTCAATATATATTTAATTGATTATTAAAAATAATGGATTTATAGAAGAATTTTAATTAAAAACACTAAAAAAATTAATTTTTGAAGAAGTTACGAATAGTTGCAGAAATAATTTTCAATATTTCTACTATTTTAATAAAACTTCCCAAAAGAAATCAATTATTTAAAAAACCGAATTTCTTAAAATTCAACATATTTCCTTCTTTTTTATGGCATTTAGCTTCATTATTTTTGTGCTCTTCAAAAATACTTTACTTATTTAATAGTCTCCACCCTTTGGTAAAAAATCTAAAATTATGGAAAATTAGCAAAAATTTAAAAAAACGAATTTCTAAAAATTCAACATTTTTCCTTCTTTTTTATGGCATTTAGCTTCATTATTTTTGTGCTCTTCAAAAATACTTTACTTATTTAATAGTCTCCACGCTTTGGTAAAAAATCTAAAATTATGGAAAATTAGCAAAAATTCAAAAAACCGAATTTCTAAAAATTCAACATTTTTCCTTCTTTTTTATGGCATTTAGCTTCATTATTTTTGTGCTCTTCAAAAATACTTTACCTAATTTGTTATTTCAATCCTTTGGTAAAAAATCTAAAATTATGGAAAATTAGCAAAAATTCAAAAAACCGAATTTCTTAAAATTCAACATATTTCCTTCTTTTTTATGGCATTTAGCTTCATTATTTTTGTGCTCTTTAAAAATACTTTACCTAATTTGTTATCTCCACCCTTTGGTAAAAAATCTAAAATTATGGAAAATTAGCAAAAATTCAAAAAACCGAGTTTCTAAAAATTCAACATATTTCCTTCTTTTTTATGGCATTTAGCTTCATTATTTTTGTGCTCTTCAAAAATACTTTACTTATTTAATAGTCTCCACCCTTTGGTAAAAAATCTAAAATTATGGAAAATTAGCAAAAATTCAAAAAACCGACTTTCTAAAAATTCAACATTTTTCCTTCTTTTTTATGGCATTTAGCTTCATTATTTTTGTGCTCTTCAAAAATACTTTACTTATTTAATAGTCTCCACGCTTTGGTAAAAAATCTAAAATTATGGAAAATTAGCAAAAATTCAAAAAACCGAATTTCTAAAAATTCAACATTTTTCCTTCTTTTTTATGGCATTTAGCTTCATTATTTTTGTGCTCTTCAAAAATACTTTACCTAATTTGTTATTTCAATCCTTTGGTAAAAAATCTAAAATTATGGAAAATTAGCAAAAATTCAAAAAACCGAATTTCTTAAAATTCAACATATTTCCTTCTTTTTTATGGCATTTAGCTTCATTATTTTTGTGCTCTTTAAAAATACTTTACCTAATTTGTTATCTCCACCCTTTGGTAAAAAATCTAAAATTATGGAAAATTAGCAAAAATTCAAAAAACCGAGTTTCTAAAAATTCAACATATTTCCTTCTTTTTTATGGCATTTAGCTTCATTATTTTTGTGCTCTTCAAAAATACTTTACTTATTTAATAGTCTCCACCCTTTGGTAAAAAATCTAAAATTATGGAAAATTAGCAAAAATTCAAAAAACCGAATTTCTAAAAATTCAACATTTTTCCTTCTTTTTTATGGCATTTAGCTTCATTATTTTTGTGCTCTTCAAAAATACTTTACTTATTTAATAGTCTCTACGCTTTGGTAAAAAATCTAAAATTATGGAAAATTATCAAAACTTCAAAAAACCGAATTTCTAAAAATTCAACATTTTTCCTTCTTTTTATGGCATTTAGCTTCATTATTTTTGTGCTCTTCAAAAATACTTTACTTATTTAATAGTCTCTACGCTTTGGTAAAAAATATAAAATTATGGAAAATTAGCAAAAATCCTAATTTAATGTCAGTTTCTTAAAATTCAAAATGGCGGATTCAATATGGCGACTGAATTTTTAAAAATTGACGTATTTGACTAAAATTGTTCACTCAAGGGTTTTTGGGGTCACTGAAACCGAATTTAATAACAGATTTTGAAAATTAAAAATGGCGGATACAATATGGCGACTGAAAGTTTTAAAAATTAAATATGAAAAATGAAAAGTCAGTTAAAGGAAGTTGAAGGATACAATGTTATTGTCGAAAATAAGTAAAAAGTGTGACAATTGCTTTAGCCCATTAAAGTATTTTGTCTAAAATTAAAATACAAACATTAATAAATAATAATTACTGTTTTCGTGCGGAAAACATGATTCCCTTTTGCATATCTACTTTTTATACGCAAAAGAATCAGTTTGAGAGCACAAGTAGTGGCAGTCTCGTCTCAATGAAAGTCTTCTTTTCTCTCTGAGTACCTGAATTGAAGCCAAACCTCTAAGAGAGACAAGAGAATGGGTCTCCCCCAATTCCACCCTTTTTCTCTCTTTCTCTCTCTCTCTCCCCTCATACTCCCACCCTTTTCTCTTTTTCTTTCTCTCTCAAACCTACAAAGATCCACAACTCCCTTATTGCACTCCTTTCCCCCATGATCTTCGCTTGAGAAACTTCACACTTCCTCTCTTTTTCAGATTCCAAGTGTCTGGGTAAAGAGCGGATTTATTTTCGTTAAGTGGCGAATCAAGATTCAGGAGGAAAGGAATTGTTGAACTTCTTTAAAAGAAAAAAAAGAAGAAGAAGAAGAAGAAGGAAAAAAGAAAAAACATTGAGAAAAAGAATAGAGTTTCTTGATTTGACTGATAAGTGTGAACTGGCTTTTTTTATACCACTTTTTTTCTTCTCCCCAACAAGTTTTATTCCTCTATCTCGAGCAAAGCAAATAAAGATTGATTTTTATTCACTTGTTGGAATTTTTCTTTTTCTTCTTTTTTTTCCCCAAAACAAAAAAAAAATAATGGGTTTGAGAAAATTTTAGAAAAACAAATATCTAATCTGCTTTGTTATATTTAGGATTTTAAAATTCTCCTGTGAAATGCGTCCTCTTTATCGACTACCACACCCTTTTCTTTTTTTTACAGTCGATTTCGGTATCAGTATTTCTATTATTGTTTCAAACGAAAAGTCTTTGAAATATTGACTTCTACAATCTATATAAAACACCGCTGCTGCTTCTTATTTTCAAGCGCTGATGAAGGAGTTTTAATGAAGAAATTCTTGGAATCTTCTGAGTCTCCCTTTACTCTTTCTCTCTCTCACTCTCTCGCACTGAAGGGTGGACCCAGCCCTCTAATCTACTCGGATTTGTTACGCCGACAGCTTGCTTTGTAAATATTAAGACATCAGGCGAGATGATATACACGCTCAAGAAGTCTCAAAGAGAAAAGGGATTTTTAATTAGATGACTTTATTTGAAATTAAATTTTTATCTCAATAATTTATTAGTTACATTTATTTTATCATATTATTGCAAGAATCTTTTGTAATCCCTTTCGGTATTATTTATTATTGAATAAACAGAGAAATTTTAATTTATTTTTTTAAATAATGAAGAGATATTTTATTAAATTTGAAAAATATTCTATTCTTCTTTAATTCATATCTTTTTTTAGCAATATCTTTCTTCTGGGGCAATATACACTTTAAAATCTTCATTTTCCGGACACATTTCTTGTCATTTCAACACTCTTTTCAATATAAGGGCTAACCTAACTTCAGACAATAAATTTAAAAAAAAAGTAAATACTATTATTTCTAATAAGAAAATCATTAACCACTAAATTTTAAATTTAAAAAAATACTAAACAATTGATTCTATAGCCTTTGCTTATACACTTGACCAGACTCTTCCTATAGTTCGGAAAATGTATAATAAAACTTTATTGAAAAAAAAAAATTAAATATTTATTTCGCATATAATTATTCAAATCTAGTCGGAAATCCTAAAGTACAAAAGAAGTTAAATTCTAACAATAATTTTTGCAAAGAATTTCATAAGAATTTTTCAATAATTAATTTATTTCAACTAATTTTATGCAAATTCTAATTTAAATAATTGAATTCCTGAGAAATTTTTATTATTCATGAAAAAATTAAATTCTTACTAGCGATTTTATTAGAATTTCTTAAATAATTGAATTGCCGAGAAAAACTTTATTATTTTCAAAAATAATTGTATTCTTGTTATATGAATATTGTTATTATTCAAAATAATTGAACTTTTACAAATAATTTTTTTATTTATCGACATAATTGAATTCTATCTGAGATTTATTTATGTTTAAATAATTAAATTCCCGTGAAAAATTCTAATATTGTTGTAAATAATTGAATTCCTCCAAAGAATTTAAAAAATATATTTCTTTTAAATAATTGATTTTTTCGAGGAATTAAAATAAAATTTTTAAGAATAATTATAATTTTTAAGCAATTCTTGTGAAATTGTATTAAAAATAATTGAAATCCATCGATTAATTTTATTATTTATGAAAAAAAATTGAATAATTGCAAAGAATTTTATAAAAATTTTCAAAAATAATTGAATTCCTGAGAAGAATTTTATTATTTATATAAATAATTAAATAATTGCAAAGAATTTTATAGAAAATTTCAAATTAATAATTGAATTTCTGAGAAGAATTTTATTATTTATGTAAATAATTGAATTCTTAGAAAGAATTTTATTAAAATCTAAAAGAATAATTGAATTATTTCAAAAAAATGTAATTAAAATAATTATATTTAAAATAATTGATTTCTTTCCAACAATTCTATTAAAATATTTGAAAATAATTGAATTCCTGTGAAATATTCTAATATTTTTGTAATTAATTGAATTCTTCCAAAGAATTGTAAAAAAAAACTTTTTTCAAAATAAATGATTTTTTTGAGGCATTGAAATTAAATTTTTAAGAATAATTACATTTTTTTAACAATTCCGGTAAAATTATATTAAAAATAATTGAAATCCTTCGATGAATTTTTATTATTTATGAAAAAAATTGAATTGTTGCAAAGAATTTTAATTGAATTTTCAAAAATAATTGAATTTCTGAAAAGAATTTTATTATTTATGAAAATAATTGAATTATTTCCAAAAAATTTATTAAATTTTTTTAAAATAATTGAATTTTCAAGAAAAAATTTATTACTTTTAAAAATAATTGAAATCCTGCGATGAATTTTATTATTTGTGACAAAAAATTGAATTCTGCAAAGAATTTTTTAAAAATGCCTCAAAATAATTGAATTTTCGGGAATAATTTTGATGTTTATCGACATAATTGAATTCCTTTGAAATAATAATTAATGTGAATAATTGAATTCATGGGGAGAATTTTATTAAACTCGAAAATAATAATTGAATTATTTCAAAAGAATTTTAATTAAAATTGTATTTAAAATAATTGATTTTTTTCAAACAATTTTATTAAAATATTTGAAAATAATTGAATTCCTATGCAAAAAATAAAATTGAATTCTTCTAAAGAATTTTAAAAATACATTTTTATCCCACATGCACAAAAACGGCGCTTTCTGATAGCAGCCGACAGGGAGGAAAGTCATTCATTTCTTCGACCGTATGAAAATGGCGGCCGTGTTCTCCCAAGGGCAAGAAAATTAGCTGTTCACATGCATTTTTCTTGCCCAAGGGAGAAATCGGCCGCCATTTTCATACAAATCGAACAAGTGAATGACTTTTACTCCCTGTCGTCTGCTATCTGAAATCGCCGCTTTTGTGCATTAGGAATAAAAAATATCGTAAGTAACACGAGAATAAAGGCAGCCAATTTCTTTACGATGATTTTTGTGACACTCGTTCCGGTCTCGGGGCGCCTACGGCGCCCTCGACCTCCACTCGTGTCACAAAAATCACCGTAAAGAAATGGCTGCGTTTCTCCTCTTGTTGCTTAATATACTATTTTTTTTAAATAATTGATTTTTTTCGAAGAATTGAAATTAAATTTTTAAGAATATAATTAATTTTTTTGAGCAATTTCTGTAAAATTGTATTAAAATTTTTAAAAATAATTGAATTCCTGTGAAGACCTTTATTATTTATTATGAATATATTTGAATTATTGGGAAAAAATTTATTTGTAAAAATAATTGAATTTTTCGATTAACTATAATTTAAAATAGTATTAAAAATATTAAAGGACAAAGAAGCTAAGAATTAGTATTAAAAATAATTGAAATTCTTCGATGAGTTTTATTATTTATGAAAATAATTGAATTCTTCCTAAGAATTTTCACAAAAATTTTTTTAAAAAATTGAATTTTTATGAAAAATATCATTATTAGTGAAATTATTTGTATTATTGTGAAGAACTGTATAAAAATTTTGTTAAATAATTGATTTTTTAAAAGTTTTTTTAGAAATACTATTCTAAATTAATTGAATTCCTGTGGAAATTTTATTATTTATGAAAATAATTGAATTTAGGATTGAATTTTATCAATTTTTTTTTTAAATAATTGAATTATTTTGCCAAATATAAAAATACTCGATATTGAAAATAATTGAATTTCGAATATTTTTTGAAAATAATTGAATCATTTTAAAGAATTTGATTATAATATTTGAGAATAGTTTTTTGATTTCTAGTATATTAGTGAATTTAAAGTAGTGGAAATTCTAAAAAAAAAATAGAAATAGTAGCTTTTAGTGGTTGAAATCTAAAAAAGTACCCAAATATTAGCGTATTGCTTAAAAAAAGTAGTAAATAGTAGGTTTTAGTAGATGAGTGTGAAATCTATATCCAACTTGGTTCCTACGCTCCTGTTCGTTACTAAAAGGGGTGTAGAGTAAAATTGGTGACGGAGAAGATGCGATGGGGAAGGGGGCAAGAACGATGTGGGGTGGGGGAGAATATAGGGATGAGTAGTGGCACATTGAAGGGGGTTGGAATGCGCATATGAAATTTACAGCCACTATAACGCAGGAAATTCGCCCTCGCTCAGTTCCCTCGCTTCGACGACCGTCCACTTTCCTTCCATTTCGTCCCGTTCTGTGTGACTGCAATGGAACAAGTTCCGCAAAGCAGAGTCAGAACTTGCACATGCAAATGTCTATATGCAATGGCACACATAGTGCGCGCTTATAAATATCAACATATACATATATATATATATACGAATAGTAGCAAGGAGAGGAAGCCACAAACTGGTGCCCGTGAATTTCAGCGAAATTCTCGGAGACCTGCATTTTCACCCATCCATGAAGTCTCATAATCCACTTCAATGACATTATGTTGCATTCAATGTCACCTACATATTTCCTGAAAGAAAATTCTTGCCACGCTACTATTTACTGAAAATAGTTTTTGCATTTTTGTCACATCGTATATAGGATTTATAATTTTTTTATATTTTTTCTTCCAACACTTGTATATTAAAAATTGATTCAATTTTTTCCGAAAAATATCACATTTTCAATTCTTAAAAAAATTATTTCCACGAATTTGCGGAGATAAAGATAAATTTTTTAAAGTTTTATTCGGAAAAAAAAATTCAAACCCCAAGGGGAATCGAACCCCAGACACCAGGATCCGAACAGAAGAGCTTTAACGATCATGGCTAACGCAATACTTCAGAGGGATCAGAAAAAAAGTACAAAAGAAAATAACTTCACTTAAGCGATATTAATAATTAATAACAATATATAATTTTGCGAAATTTGTAAAATCTGTCAATTAGAAAAATTTAAAAACGAAAATTTGGAATATTTAGAAAATAGAAATTTAAACATATATAAAGTGAAAAGAAAAAGAACACTGTTTATGCGTTGGAAAATGAAATCATTGAACATGTGTATTTCGATTAAACTTCGCAGACAGTAAGAAACTAACGTCATCGCGTGCTGGCATGGCATTGGCTATACGAGAGTAGCAATTTCCAAAGTCGGTTGCAAACTGTCGTTACAAAACTGTAACCGTTACTAGTAGAATTACACAATATTCTATCAAAGTGTATGCATTTTGTAACGACGACCAACTAATTCATTGAAAGAAACTTTACCAAATACAATTACAGAAACAAAATTGCTGTATATTTTTGAATTTAATTTCATACCGTATGAATAACACCTTAAATTATCCTAACATAATTTTTGAGGTTACGTCACTTTCTCTTTTGACTTCTCAATTGCAATGTTGTCACGTAAACGCAACAGGTCAATTGTTTCAATCGAATTTAAAAAAAAATTTTCTTTCAATTAGAATTCTTTTCAATTGTTTTAACTGTTTTTCAATTGTTTCAAAATTTAAACGTCAAAAAGCAAACAAAATCTTCAAATTTAAATTACAAATCGATAGCAAATAACTATTTATTTATTTAGGTCAAAAAGTTTAAATTAAGGTCAAAACTCTCAGCCTTGAGGGAATAAATTATAAAGATTAGGTCCAAATTGAATAGAGATAGAAATAATATTTAGATATTAAAATTAAATTAATAAAATTCACAGGTCAATAGAAATTGACAGTATTTTAAAAATAAAAATTTCGAATTTAGGTCAAAATGCAAGATAAATATGAAAAAAAGAAAAAATTAGGTCAAAATTAACAAGTTAATAAGAAATGTCAGTTTCAGAAGCGTATATTTAAAATTTTAAAGTCAACACTAATCTAGAGGCAAAAAATGGATAATTAAGGAAAAAATTAAAATTTAGGTCAAAATTCACAGGTCAATAGGAAATGTCAATTTTATAAAGGTTACAATTTAAAGGCCAAAACTAATCTAAAGGCAAAAAAAAAGAAAATTATGTCAAATTTAGGTCAAAAGTCACAAGTCAATAAAAACTCCAAAATAAATTGAAAATTTAGGTCAAACAGTTAGGTCAAAATTTTTAAGTTTAAATTGTTGGCAAAAGTACCTTAAAAGACATAGGTCAAATGTTAGCTGACAAAAAAACGCTTTTAAAGTTAATTTTAAAACTTACTCGCCGATAGGAAAATAAACTCAAAAAATTTATGTCAAAAACAGGAAAAAAATTAATTTAGAAAAAAATTTCAAGTTTAAATTTTTGGAAAACGTATTAAAAAATTAGGTCAAATGTCGATTAACATGGAATTATTTTTAAATTTATATCCAAATCTTACTTCTCGATAGAAAATTAAACTTAAAAATTTAGGTGAAACCAAAAAAGTAGAATTTTTAGGTCAATATTTTTTAATCTAAATTGTTGTAAAATGTATTTTGAAAAGTTGAGGTGAAATTTTTTTCAACCATGACTCCGATTATAAACTATAGTTCAAAATTTATTCTACGATACGAATATAACAACAATTAGGTCAAAATAAAAATGAAAAACATTTAGGTCAAAATTGTTAAGTCTAAATTTCCAACTAACGTATTTTGGAAAATTTAGGTCAAATTTTTGTTAACAATAAATCGTTTTTAAAGCTAATTTCAAAACTTAGTCGTCAAAATGATAATAAACTCAAGATTCAGGTCAAAATAAAAAAGTAGAAAAAGGTAAAAATTTTCGAATCTAAATTCTTGGCAAATATGCATTTTGAAAAATTTAAGTCAAAGTTTTGTCAACAAGAAAACTTTTTTAAAGCTAAATGCAAATCTCGCCGATAGGATAATAAACTCAAAATTCAGGTCAAGATAAAAAAGTAGAACGTTTAAGTCAAAATTTTCAAATTTAAATTGTAGGCAAACGAATTTTGAAAAATTTACGTCAAATGTTGGTTGAGAAGGAAACATTTTTAAAGCTAAATGCAAATTTTACTCGACCATAGACAGAAAAGTAGAATATTTAGGTCAAATTTGAAAAAATTTAAATTGTAGGCAAAAGAATTTTGAATAATTTATGTCAAATATTGGTTAGAAAGGAACAATTTTTAAAGCTAAATGCAAAGTTTACTCGCCGTTAGGAAAATGAACTCAAAATTTAGGTCAAAACTAAAAAGTAGAACATTTAGGTCAAAATTTTTAAATGTTAATTCCCGACTAACGTATTTTGTAAAATTTAGGTCAAATTTTTTATCAACAAGGTAACGTT
This sequence comes from Leptopilina heterotoma, assembly GCF_015476425.1. Classification (NCBI taxonomy): domain Eukaryota; kingdom Metazoa; phylum Arthropoda; class Insecta; order Hymenoptera; family Figitidae; genus Leptopilina; species Leptopilina heterotoma. Next base: position 747,327 of record NW_025110812.1, read on the forward strand.
TCTAAATTTGTATTCAAAATTTATTCGTCAATAGGTCAATATTGATTTAAAAGTCATTTAAAAGTAAAAAAAATTTCGAATTAAACAATTACCGCACAATGTCCTAGTTGTCTGATTGTAAAGGGGTAAAAATAAAAAAATTTCCTCTTTTTTTGGCATATATATAAAGGATAAATAAAAATAAATTGCGTCGCATGTGGTATATAACATACATATCCACCTGTTCGAGGTGTAAATCATAACATGCAATTATCAGTTTTACCTGTTGGAGCAAAATATAACGTTTTCCTGGATATTTTATGTTTGTGCTATATATATATATATATATATATATATATATATATATATATATATATATATTGAAAAGGTATTCATATGACTTTTAAATATGTATAAATATATATATATAGGTAAAAAAATAAACCACAATAAAATTTATGCGGGACAGGGTAGAAGACACTCACTTCGAAGTACTTCCGCCATTCCTGGTAATTAGGTTTTTGAACCCTTTTTTCAAGGTGTTCACAATATTTTTTTTTATCTTTATTCTCAATTGTAAATTGTCGGAAATGCTCGGTTTGTAGAAATTATTTTTTTTCCTTTTTTTCATGATGACACGAGAACGTTGTCTCCTATATAACAGAAACGATATATATGAATGTGTATAGTATACAAAATGACGACAGTTGTCACTTCCGTGTGTCGTTTCATTCAAAAGAAACTATTGAATGGTATATAAGAAGAGGATAAAATAATTTTATGTACCCAATGGGAAATGCCAGTGTAGTGCCGATGTTCACCACTGGCTTAGTACTCAGACGATTGTTCGGCGTAGTCTAGCCGAGCCTCGACAATTAGTGCTGGCGCAGTACAGAATTTTTGTTTCGCCAGAGCTTGGACAAGCCACGGCGGTAAGTGCTGGCTGAGTATAGAAAAATTGTTCACGACGCTCTTTGCCAACATTGCTTTTTTGACATAAACTTGAAAAAAATTATAAAAAAAGTTTATAAATGTTTATAAATATAAATTTATTGAAAAAAATTAATATTTTACTTTTCAGTTGTTCATTTTTTATTCTTAATAAATTTAATAATAACAATTTAACACAATTGTCTAATTTTGTAAATAATAAATTATTTAAACAAATTAAAATTATAAACAAAATTTAAACTTTAATCTCAATAATAATTTGGTTCCTATTAAAATACTATTATACTTCTTACTATGAATAAAAAATTATTAAAAAATTACCACGTAATTTAAGAATTACGTAAAATGTTAAATGCAATAAATAAAATAATTTAATTATTAAAAATTTAGTTTAACTTATTTTACTTCAATTTATTATTTCTAACGTATCCCTATTTTTTTCTCATCTTTGACTCAATAATTGTATGTATGAATGATACTGAGATATTAATACTTTACTGTACACATGTGTCGTTAGCATAGTGGTTAGAGCGTTAGTCTGTTAGTCCGTAGGTCGTAGGTTCGATTCCCCTCGTCAGCAATTTTGTTTATTTTCATAGGTTTGCGATATTTCTAGATTCCAATCGTTAGGTACTAAAATATGAAAATCTAATGCACACTTACTGTAATTGTTTATTATTTAATTTTTAAATGTTATAAACAATTTTTTTCTACTTAATTTACTATATCCATTGTTAGTCTCCATCTTTAATACAATTTCTTTGAGAAGAGAAATATTTTATGAATAATAACTATTTATTAATATTATTTACCATTTTGTTGTTAAATTATTTATAATTATTAATTTACGACTAATTAATAACAATACGGCATTTATTGCGGCAATATTCTCAGCCAGCACTGGTCCAGTGCTGCGCCAGCGCTGTCTGGCAGCACTGACAGACAGTACTTCGGCAGCGCCGGACGGCGTTATCATCCCAGTGCCATGCCAGTGCTGGCTCTCAGCCTTGCCGCCAGTGCTGCCAGTGCTGGCGCAGTACTACGCCAGTTGTAAATTTCCCATTGGGATATAACTAATCATGAAATTATATAGGGTTGGAAAAAAGAGTTAAACTTGTTTTAAGAATTTTTATTTTCTTCTTTGTATATGTATTATTATTTGTTATATTTATTATTATTTTTATTAAAATTATAATATTGTGATTATTATTATTATTATTATTATTATTATTATTATTATTATTATTATTATTATTATTATAATTATTATTAGGTATTTCTATTATTTATTTTTTTCATTATTATTGTTATTATTATTATTATTAAATACCCATATTTTAAATTTTTTGGTTTTGTAAAAATTTGGTTGAAATTTTGTATTTCGAGTAAACTAATAATTGATACTCGTGAAGCCCCCCTCCACTAACGCGCCGGGTGACAAATCAGCGCTCGCTTTCCCCCTCTCTAAACTCCAGGCAACCAATCGACGCTCGTTTAACCCCCCACCAACTTGCCACTTAACCAATCAGTCTTGAATCTCAAACTTTATGCAATCGCGCATATTTTTGTCAAATAATAAATCTTTTTTTAATTAGCAATATTCAAAATTGACTCATTATACTTAATGGTAATTGTAAATTAAATTCTTCAAACTTAACAATAATTGTAAATTAAATTCTTTATACCTAATAATAATAGTAAATTAAATTCTTTAGTCTTAATAATAATTGTAAATTAAATTTTTTAGACTTAATAGTAATTGTAAATTAAACTCTTTAGACTTAATAACAATTGTAAATTAAATTCTACAGGAACATAGTCAGGGTTAGATAAAAAATAAGAAATTGGCAAGGTGAGAGTAGTAAAATTGCTTAGATTTATTTTTTTTATAAAAGTTATAAACAAGGTCCGATCCTGACTATGTTCCTCTTACTTTAATTAAATTCTACAAAAAGATAATATTATTTTAATATGCACAGCAACGGTTAAAAAAATTACTATTTTAATTTACTTCCATATTCATTAAAATCGTAATTACGTAATTAACAATTGTTATGAAATGCTATATAATAAAAATGGTAAAAATAAATGCGCATGAAAAAGAAAATAATTTATACAAATTCAAAATGGACAAATGCATTTTATGAATCGATCGTTTTGTGATTATAAAATGTGAATGTTTGAAGTGAAACACGGCATATAATGGACTTGATGTAAACGTTACTTGGGTTTCTTCGATCAGCCAATTAGCTGCACGAAAACTTTATATATATATATATACATATGTACAATTCAATCGAATTACTAACTGCATTATATACTCTTTGCTTTTGTATTGGTCACTAAAAAGCAGCTAGAGAATATATACATATACATTTTTTTTCCTTTCTCCTTTATTCTTGTTACGAATTGTAGACGTTCGTGAAGCGAAATATTTCGAAAATTTCCTCAAGAAGTTGGCAAAAGTTTTCGTGTGTTCAACTTAAAGTTTAAGAGGCTTTTAACTGCAGTGCGTTAAACTTGCTAAACTATATATTGCCTACGCCAGTCATTTTAGAAAACAAGGAGAGACAATACAAATATTTTAACTTGAAAGTTATTTTCGGTATTTTTTTTTCAAAAAATAATAAATTGATTCAACTTTACTGAATTAAAGCTAAAATATACTTTTTTAAAGAAAACGGAAATTGTGTAACAAAATATTTTATTTATTTCATTGGTACACTCAAAATATTAAAATACAATAAACTTTCTCTAGATTCTCAAATTGACAATAACCTACCTTATTGGGTGGCAGCGGTGGGATTAGATAACATTTTGAATTTTTCAATCGCTCAAATAGTTTATAATCTTAAAATTTTTATATATTTTGACTAGGGTCCAAGTCTAGTGAACCAATTCCAACGAAAAAAAATTTTTAAACCCTCCAAAATATTTATATATTTTGAAAATCTAAATTCATAATCACATATACGCGACAGTCATAATGGATTAAATGAATCGATTTTAATTTTATTAAAAGTTTTCCACCTTTCAATTATATTATATGAGAGATGTCTTCATCGATGATAATAATCAAAACAAAATTTGCACATATTTTATTTTTAAGTGACAAAAAGAAAATGAGAGGAAAAAAAAAGTATGCGACTAACGACAAAAATGTCTCTATCATCAGAATTTCTTTCTCGTTAAATAATACAGTAAAAGAGGACGGAAGGAAGGAAGGAAGGAAGTTTCAATTTAATATAGTTACGCTAGAATGAAGCATTGACAGTTTTGAGGCGAGAGGTGTTTCAAAAGCAGCCGTTTTCCACGTGACTTCTAAATATATAAAGTTTCGTGTGGTTGCAAAAGAAGAGACTATGAATTTTGACACGACAGTGACATGTTAGTTATATACATATATATAAATACCGATGATCGGAAGGCTTGAAGAACTGACGCCTGTCTTCTTTTTGGTAGTGGGGGGGAGAGCTTAATGTGTTGTCACAAGTCTCGAACATGTGCCACTACTCTTTTAAAACATTCGAAATGCTATGACTGTACATAGATATATTGAGTGAATGTGTGTATGTGTGTCCTGGGTGTTTATACAATTCCCTATTTTCCTTCGAAACTCCCACGTCATCCTTATGTGTGTGTATATATCTTGTTTCGAAAATATTTTCTCGAGTGGGCTTCCGAGACTTATTTGTTTACATATTCCCAAAAATTTAATATAAGCTTTGCCCCTTTTTACCATCATCATCATAGAACTTCGTGGGAATCGGACAATTTTCAGGTTTCACGAAAGAAAGGTTATTTACAAAACACGTGCTTTCTATTTTTCGTGATTTCAGATTTTTCATGGGAGGAAATATTTTCTATGTAATGTTCTACATTGCTCTTGTATCCTTAAACATTTCTATAATTTGCCTATTGTCTATTTCTTCTCCAGCTTGTGATTACAATTTTGTAACAAATTTTTTGAATTGTAGGTATTATATCGGACACGTGACTTTTCTTAATTCTCATGATATTCTTTAAATTCTTTTTCCAATTGTTCGTGCTTGTAATTAATAATTATACAAAACAATCGCTGTACTTCCAAGAAAAATATTTTCTGAACAGTTAAAAATTGCATATTCCTAAAGGAAGTTATTGTCAGTAGTTATAGTTTAAATTTCTCTATCATACATATATATATACGAACGTACTTTAGATTGAGATTTGAATATAAGGCTTCCGTTATGTGCAATGTTGCTTTTCAATTGATCTTAAAGTGTTGGGTGATATGCTTTTTCATGTGGGGTCTTAAAGGCGCGCACAGTGAAGGCTCTCTCTCTCTGCGCGCAGTATGCATTATGTACCGCACGTTCCTTGCGTGTGTACCTACGGGCAATATCCGATATATATGTATGTGGAGCATATAAAAGGCAATGCTTATTTACGATATCATGTCTTGAGGTTTCGCTAGGTGAAATCTTATTTAAGACTGGTGAATACCACTTTCGGAGAACCATATCTGGTTACAATCTCGTGCAATTTGAATCTTCCATTCCTGATAAGGTAACCTAATTCCTTCTTATTCATCATTACCTTCTTTGGCAAATCATTTCTAATTGTGAATTATTCATTCCACCATTTGTCTGCGTGTACGTGTATTTTTCATGCAAAATTATTCCCCCCCCCCCACAGTTGCTTGTTATATTGTAAATCGATTGACCTAGAACTATGAAAATATTAGAGGAAAGTAACAATTTAGTATACCCACTTTTTTTTCCCTTTGGAACTTGAAATATGTAATTCCAGAAAAATATGTAATTCCAGTAACAAGTAGAAATCTAGAAGAATTGATTTTTTCAAATGACCTAGTAGTCCTAAGACTGATTCGAACCTTTAGGGTTGATTTGGTCATCACTAGACAAACAGAATGAAATCTTTGAAGCTAATTACAATCCTAATCATCAACTGGATGAATGCTACAATTTTGGTAACAGATCATAATTGATGGAATTATTTACCAAGAACCCTGACAAGTGTAATTGAAACAAACCAAATGCTGCTATTGTACGAAAATGATTTTAACAACATTTATCAACTAAGTTATAAAATTTCCCGACTCCTACCAATGCAGATTGCTGATTTTCGGAGCATTTCGAATACCAGTAATCGACGACAATTTTATTTCATATAAAATATTTACAATATTTAGAAATTCTAATACAGTAGCTCACAATTGATTTTAAATTTTCTGTCCTTAGAAAATTGTATGTACATATTTCTCCTTGAAAAAAAAATTTAAGTTGTACCTTCCTTCCACATCAAAATTATACTTCAAGCAAACTGAAAATCAAAAAAATTGATTTTGAAAATTACTTTGACCTTTAAACTTAAAGAAATTTCCAAACGTAGTAGAATAATTCAGTGCTCAGTAATGGTAAGACAGATAAAGTTACATTGACAGAATTCCATCAAACGTCTAAATTTTAAATAAGAAATTCTTGGAGGATATTTAATTGCAAGTTATTCTAAGTTACTAACAAATAATCATTATACAGTATAATTTTCTGAAAATTTGAAACGATTTGAAAAAGAAATTGCTTAATTTGAAAATTCTAAAAAACATTTCTAATATTCCAAGATGCAGCTTATTTTCAAAATTTTTATTATATCCCTCTGCTGCATCTACAGAACAATTTTAGTGACTTCTCATACTTGGTCTGATAATTTAGTGAGCGTCCTAAAACATGATGACAAACTAAATCAAGTTCTGCTATTGTACGAAAATGATGTTAACAACACAGGACTTTATCAAATCGGCAACAAAATTTCTCGACTACTACCAACAATGTTAGTTGACTTCAGAAGCATAACGGATGTTAATTACCATCCAGTAGAGATTTCCAAACTTAGAAAAACGATTGTCCTCATTATTCCCTCAAAAAATTCCAAACTGGATATCTCAAAGTTTCACAACGTTATGAATTCGTTCACCGAGATGACGAAACCAAATACACGTCCAAAGGTACTGATTGTAACAAAAATTGATAGACCCACAAATTATTGGCGATTCTTCCAAGAGATGTGGTCCAAACGATTTCTTCATATCACAATTCTGGAGATAACAGAAAAATCCGCAGGTGATGAAATTCAAAAATTCGAGTTTGCTAAAATTCATCACTACAATCCGTTTAGACAAAGCTTATCCAAAAAGAAATTCTCCAAACATAGCATTCTGTTTCCTGACAAGTTGAAAGATTTAAATGGATATAAAATAAAAGGTGGGATATTTCACTATCCACCGTATGTCTATGTTGAACGCAATTCCACCGGACATGTTCTAAATGTTCATGGACCGGACATCAGTTTGATGAAAGCGATGTCAAGGTATCTTAACTTCTCATTAGAGATAGTAATTTCAAATGTCTCCAATTGGGATCTAATAAAATGTACCAAAGAGGAAAACGTCGGTCTGTTTAAGAAAATATTCTACAACGAAATACAATTTATTGGTATTCAAGCTTCTCTCTATGACACGTGCTTAAAAAAATTTGCCACTATTTCTAGTGGTACAAAAATGATCCGAAATATTGCATTGGCACCAAACATGCCAGTGAAAAATGCAGTCTTCAGAAATGGATGGAAACTATTTAACATAATGTGTATTTTATCACTATTTCTGATACCGGTATTTGTGGCAAAATACTGTAAATTTGATCAACATTACTGGAAAATGATGTACACTGTTCAAATGGTACTTGGATTTCCCACACCTAAAATGCCTGTGAAAAGCATTGAGAGAATTGTTCTGCTAATCATGTTGTTCTTCTATTTTCTACAATCGTCCTACATCTTCACTACTCTGTCAGAAGTGCAATTGCAAAGAAAGGCTTTTGAACGAATGGAAACATTTAAAGATTTACTTGACGCTAATCTTACATACGTATCGTCAGCAAATACAACACAGAAAGATGAAATCGATGATGGCGATTCATACCAAAAATTAAAGAAGAATGCAATTTATTCCAATGATTCAATTCGAAATTGGATAAGATATTTGATTCGTAATAAAAATATTACGTATATCTGTAGAGAACATTCGGCGTTCGTGCAATTACGGCGAAGAAACAATATTAGTGAACATCCAGAAGTGAAAATTTTGAAAGAAATTTCTGGTTTATATCCAAGTGGAATATTTCTTGAAGAAGGTTCGCCTTACAAGAATCGTTTTGATGATATAATGCCACTGTTTGTAGAATCTGGTCTCAGTAGAAAATGGGACGCTGCATATATTCCAAAGCCAGTTCTTCTGGAGGTTCATGCTGATATGTTTTATACAGAATCATCACTTATGTGCAAAGTTATCAGGTTGATGATTTTTACTATTCTTTTTGGATTTGTATCTTCTTTCATTGCTTTTGCTGTTGAAATTGGATTTCATAAGTAGAGGTAATTTAGATACTAATGTTAAGTCATCTGGATCTGTCGTAACATCTAGATCATTTTTCTCTTGGTTAGAGCTGGCACAAATTTAGCTGGCTTCAAATTTCCTTGAAGTAGGTATTATTCTGTCGCGAGTGTAATTACTAATTACTCTATCCATGTTCGTCGCCTGGACTTATTACAAAGTTAACACATTGCCAGCTGCAATAATGATCTAGACGAATGTATAAAGCTTCAAGAGGAGAAGGCAGCGTGAATTTTAAAAATGGAAGAAGAGGTCAGCAAGATGCGAAAGTCCTGTGAAGTACAGAGGAATGTTAATATGACAATCAAGGATGGACTCAAAAGCTTAACATCGCTCATACAGGCATCAAAGACATGTTCAGGCAGCAAGGATAGAAAGCCACAACAACAAACAACGATGGTCGTCAAAAGTGGCTGAAGGTACTACATTCGCCAAAGTGCTGAAGAAAGTTCGTGAAGAGACTGACCTGGAAGTCAGTCAGACGAGGATTATGAGAGCAAGAGCCACTAAGAAGGGAGATCTTCTAATTAAAATTGGAAGTTTATCAAATAAGGTGTCGTTCACCGAATAGGTGACAAAGGTATTTGGAGAAAATGACGAAAAACGATGGTCGTCAAAGTGGCTAAAGGAATTACATTCGCCAAAGTGCTGAAGAAAGTTCGTGAAGAGACTGACCTGGAAGTCAGTCAGACGAGGATTATGAGAGCAAGAGCCACTAAGAAGGGAGATCTTCTAATTAAAATTGGAAGTTTATCAAATAAGGTGTCGTTCACCGAATAGGTGACAAAGGTATTTGGAGAAAATGACGAAAAACGATGGTCGTCAAAGTGGCTAAAGGAATTACATTCGCCAAAGTGCTGAAGAAAGTTCATGAAGAGGCTGACCTGGGGGCCAGTCAGACAAAGGTTATGAGAGCAAGAGTCACTAAGAAGGGAGATCTCCTAATTAAAATTGGAGGTTCATCAAATAAGGTGTCGTTCATCGAAGAGGTGACAAAGGTAATTGAAGAATTAGGTAAGGTGTAGATGGAGGACCGACAGACTACGCTGGAAATTCGAGACATGGATAGCCTTACAGAACAGGAAGGTATCCAGAAACCCTAGAAAATATTTTGACTGTAACAGTAGGAAGCAGAAAAGTGACGGTCCTTGGACCCAATAAGAGAAGAGTGAATCTTGCTATCTTGGTCACCATCCAGGAGGACGCTGACAATTTGGAGAAAATTGGACACGTTAAGATTGGTTTCGTGTCCTGTAAAGTTAGAAGGAGAGTTATGGTCACAAGATGTCATAGATGCCTCGACTACGACCATATAGGTCAAGATTGTAAGGATGTACCTGCTATGACAAGATCCTAAATTTTAGTAGTGAATTACAAATTTCGTTGAGCCATGTCTATCCAAATTAATGAATTCCATTAATTGATGTACCATTACATCGCTAAAAATTCTACAGCATTAAAGAAGATAAGCTCAAAAGTACCACGAAGGAAACGACGTCTAATTTGAAGAAACGAATTATTTATAAAATTGTCGATAACATTTTAATTTTCTTCTTCTATTTTAATTTGAATAATAGTTGAGTGCAAGAATAAATGATCGAGTTGTTAATAGTCAAATAAATTATTCATATAATATTATTCTGCACTGATATTTATAATCCCTGAATACTAATGCGGCATGCATATATGTAGGTATTATATTAGATTGAATAAATTGGAAATTATTGATTAAAAATATTAGAATTTGTTCGACCTCTAACCCTGGGGAGTATTATAATTCCATGTAGGAAGGACAATTTTGCAAAACCTGCTTTTTAAAGTTGTCTTTTGTAGTAGAATGTTCAGTTTTCTAAACCCTATGTTAACATAAATACAGTACTGAAAACAAAAACTTTTTTTTCAAAGAAATGTTAAGCACAGGCTGTGTAGAAAATTGATTTTTAAACATAGCTTCGTGTACTTATCAAGAAAGAATTTTCTTTTGAAAAATATACCCTTAACTTGACAAAACTTAAAGATAACCATTAATCTTCCAGTAAAGTTTCAATTGTCAATGATTGATTTTTTAAGAGACCTTCAACTTTAAAACTCCACTCTGCAGTTTCTAGGACACCAGTGTAATTCAGTCAGGATCGTTGATAGGTGCAACAAGATCAAACCTAAGAATACTAGTTGTAAAAATTAATTTACTGATTTTGTTTAGCTAAAGGCTAACAAACTTGACAACATCGTTAAAGAATTTTTGACTCTGTAGGTGCTATCCACTCACTGATAGCCTAACAAAATGAAGCTGCTCGAAAGAGTAATAATTATATCCTTCTGCACTATGAAATGTATCAGTGGGGATCCTTTAGTGACTCATCATACCTGGCCTGATAATTTAGCAGCAACTATAAAAGCAGATAGTGATACAAATCAATTGCTAGTATTGTACGAAAATGATTTTAACAACAGTGGAATTTATCAAATCGGTCAAAGTATCTCACGAAAACTGCCAACGCAAATTGCTAATTTTCGCAGTATCATTGATGGTAATATACAGAGTCTACTAATGCCTCTACTTCCAGCAACGATTGTCCTCATTATTCCCACAAAAAATGCCAAACAAGATTTATCAAAGATTTACGACATCATGGGCAGCATTGCGGAGATGTCAAAACCAAAGACACGTCCAAAGATACTGCTGATAACAAAAATTGATACCCCTAACAATTATTGTCGATTCTTCCAGGATATGTGGTCCAAACAATTTCTTGACATCACGATTCTGGAGATTATCAAAAAATCCGCAGTTGACGAAATTCAAAAATTCGAGTTTGCTAAAATTCATCACTACAATCCGTTCAGACAAAGCTTTTCCAAGAAGAAATTATCCAAACACAGCATTCTGTTTCCTGACAAGTTGAAAAATTTAAATGGCTACAAAATGAAAGTTGGTTTATTCTACTATCCACCGTATGCCTACGTTGAACGCAACTCCACTGGACATATTCTAAATGTTCATGGACCGGACATTAGATCGATGAAGGTGATGTCAAAGTGTCTAAACTTCTCCACCGAATTGATAATTCCAGATACTTCCAACTGGGATATAATAGGATGTACGAAACCTGAAAATACTGGCATTATGAATATGACAATTCACAATGAACTACAATTCATTGCTGTTCAGGCAGCAATCTACGAAACTTGCGTCAACAATTTTGTCACCATCTCAAGAGGTACAAAAATGTTCAGATTCGTAGCCCTGATACCGATTCTATCGAACGAGTATATCGTATTTACAAACGAATGGCGTCTCATTAACATAATGAGTATTTTGTCCATTTTCTTCCTCCCTGTATTGATAACAAAGTATTTGAACTTCAACACTCGCTATTGGAAAATAATGTACATTGTGCAAATAGTACTTGGACTTCCAACACCAAAAATGCCACTGAGATCCATTGAGAGAATTGTATTACTATCGATGTTGTTCTTCTATTTTCTCCAATCGTCCTATATTTTTACAAATCTCTCCGAAATGCAATTGCAAAAGAAGTCCTTTCAACAAATGGAGACATTTAAGGATTTAATCGATGCTGATTTCACACTCGTTAGATATACAAATACCTCGGAGAAAGGTGGATTTGACGATAATGACGCTTTTCAAAATATGACAATGAATGCAATTATATCGGATGATACGGTTGAGAATTGGCTGAAATATCTAATGGCTTATCAAAATATCACCTATGTTTGCAGAGAGGACGTTGCCCTGGTACACCTAGAAGCGACACGAAATCAAGATGGACAAATGAAAATGAAAATTCTCAAAGAAATTGCCGGATTATTCCCTAGTGGAATATATCTTGAGGAAGGTTCACCTTACAGGGATCGATTCGATCGTGTTATGAATCACTTTGTGGAAGCTGGTCTCAGTAATAAATGGGATGCAATGTATATTCCAAAGTCAATTGTAGCGCAGGAAAATCTCACCGATTTGTTTCATCAAGAATCATCGTTGACCCAAAAAGTCGATAGACTGTTGATTTTCACCCTACTCTTTGGATTTTTCTGTTCATTTATTATTTTTGCTGTCGAAATTTGCATTAAAAAGTATTTCAATTCTTAAGAATTTCTCCTTGTGCCGAAAGTTTGTTATGTGACATCACAATTCAAAACGGTGATCACATAAAAATTTTTAGCGCATCACATCTAAAATGTTTAAAGATATTCTGAATTCGAATCTAATTTTCTAATCCACGTTTACTGTTTAATTAAATGAAAACCGTCATTTGAAATAAATAAATCTATAAAAAAAACTATTCTCCTTTTCTTTTTCTCCTTTAATTTAAGATCCAACTTTAAAAAAATATTTTCTATTCTTCGTTTATTGGCTCAATTCGTAGATTTTCTATTTGGCACGAAAACCGCAAATTCTCAATTTCAACGGATTTAAAAAAAATGTTAAAGACCTCGAAGTCACATTATTTTATTTTTTTAAATAAAATACCTTGTTTCCTTCAACGTACTTTTTTAATTTTACAAATACAAAAAAAACCTTCCAACAATTCATAAAATAAATTAATAAAGAAAACAAAGTCACTTTATTTCTTTTTTTTTAATCGAAACAAATATTAAGACTGCGCGCACAATAGAAATAAAAAGTAATTAATCCCAAAACCCAATAAAAGTTAAAATAGAATGGGTTTCATTTAATGTTGGTTGCATCGTAAAGAAAACGAAAATGAAGACTATAGTGAATTCCGTGCACGGGAATAAAGAATCGTAAAAATTTTTTTTTCTTCCTCCTATTTTTTATAAAGAGCAGACGGTTATAAAATACTGGGGATGCCGCAAAAAAAAAAATTGGAGGGGTGAATTTCAAGATGAAAGTTGAAAAGAAAGGAAAGATTGAGGGTTTGGGTGTAGAGTGTGAGAGGGGGTTCCCCAAAGGGATAAAAAAAAGGGTTGGTGGGAGTGGAGAGGTGAATTCCTGAGTGAGAATAGGACCAGCACCTCATATAACCTGCGGGGTTCAGAAAAAAAGAAAGTCAATTGACTCCTATGGGACTGTAAGATTTACAGTAAAGACAAGCAATGTTATAAAAAAAGACATGAAATAACAAGAACTCACTAAGAAAAAAATTGTTATGAAAAGAATAAAAAGTTTAATTATTTTGTTTTTCATTTAATTTAAAGAGTCACTAAAACGATAATTTAGTTGTTTGTTTTATAATCAAGTCTAAAAAACTTATTTTTCTCAGAAGTGTTTACTGTTAAGTTCTAAAATTCTAATAATCTTTTCTCTTTTTTATAAATGTCTTTTATTTCTAGGTTAGGTATTATTTATTACCTAACTATTATGTCAGTTATTATTCGCATTTTTGTTAAAATTATTGCGTTGATATTTTGTCTTTTTCAATTTTTCAAAAATCATTTACTCTTGATTCTTGGTCTTCTCGATCTATTTTCACATTTATTTTTCTTGTTTTCTTCTTTTTCTTACTAAATTACTTTAGATTAAAATACTATCAAACCAGATTAATTTTTTTGCACTTAGCTCAACGGCTTTTTTTTACAACTGATAATTTAGAGGTTATGTGGGACCAAGTGCAACTATATTGGCGCGAACCAATTAGAAGCATTTCCGGTAGTGACACAAGAATGCGCGCGAATATTTAAACACAACAAATTCTTTTTTTAGTAAAAATAAAATAAATAATATTACTAAAAAATTATTATTATTATTATTATTATTATTATTATTATTATTATTATTATTATTATTATTATTATTATTATTAAAATTATTAATAATGATAATGAAATAAAAAAAAATAATTATTACAATTATAATAATGTTAAAAAAGAAACAAATAATTGTTATTGTAAATTTTCGCAATATTTATATATTTATTTCTTAATTAACGGACGATGTGAATTTTACCGCAAAATTTTGTCCTGAATCCTATCAACAAATTACAGAGTATCCGTACAATGGTGAAATGGCATCGAAAAGAGGATTACTTTTAATGTAAAATACAAGCGCGCATAAATTATAACATTGCCACACTGGATCATTGGAAAATCCGCAAATGAATTGCACGCTCGTTTCAAATTCACCATTGAATTAATGACGTAAAATTATTATATATATATTATATGTATACAAACAAAGTTAGTTAAGGAATTAAAAATTATATTTATATATTTACTTTTAAAAAAATATAAATTTTAAACATGTTATTTTCTTTTTTTAAAAAAAAGATGTTAGGTATGTACACATTAATAAAACTGAAATCAGTTAAAATATTTTGTTGAAATTATTGGTAATGATTTTCAATCAGTATGCTTTTGGATTTTTTTTCACATAAAAATACACAAATTGCCCCTCTCCCCCCTCTCAGCACTCAACATTATTATTTCAAATATAAATTTCGATCAACTTCAATTTCTCGATTCAATGAATATACCGCGCTTATTAAATGTATTCTACTCCCTCGGGATACAATTTTTTTTCTGCCTTTTTTTTATTTTGCTCCACAATATTTGATGTATATATATATATATATATATATACAAACATATTTTAAAACAAAATTTTCTCTATGCATAATATTTAATTATTGAAATATTAATTTTCTCTTTACTGCAAATATTGTGTACTTAAATTTATTAATTTTATTGAAGCATATAAAATAAATGTAAATGATTGATGTATTATGATATTTTGATTTTCTTTATACATACGTTTGTTAATTAATAATTTTCAATTTTATCCCTTTTTAAAATATTTTTATGAAAATGTTAACAAATATGATTTTTAATTTCAATTTTATAATTTAATTATTACTTTTATAATTATTACCACTGTATTATTACTACTATTACTGTTATTAATTATTATTATTAATATTTTTATTATTATTATTATTATTATTATTATTATTAGTTTTGCCATTATTATTATTATTAATAAACCCTTAACAGTGTTGTCAAAATAAAGTTTTTGTGCCACAAGGGTGTAAACGTTTTTTTCTTTTTTTTTTAACATAATATTCTCATCATTTATGTTTTTTAGTCGCTGAATTCAAATCTTGGGTCAAAATTCAAAAATTCTAAATGGCGGCTCCAAAATGGCAACCGAGAAATTTAAAAGTTAACGGAATTTGTCTGAAAATGCTCACTCGGGGGTTTTTTGGGTCGTTGAATCCAAATCTTTGATCAAAATTTGAAAACTTAAATTTTGTTGATCGCCTTTTTTAATTTTGACTAAAAATTCGGATTCAGCGACTCCAAAAAACTTTATAGGGTTTATATTATTATTACTACTTTATTAATTAAACTCTTTGATTATATAATTAAAAAACATATTTTATTGAATTATTTTCTGAATAACAGGTTAATAAGAAAATATAAAAAATTTAAAAAAAAACTGTTTATTGAAAATGAAAGGTTTTTTTGATAAAAAAAAATTGACGGTATGAAGTAATTTTTGTGTTTGCTCATTTCATTATTTGTTCTCTGAATAAGTAAAATTTAAATTCTTTTTTCTTAGAAATTCAGAGCTAATATTTGCTTCCCAGGCTACTTCTCATATATATATGAAGATTCCCACCAGGTTCATTTGACTTTCTCTGGACGTCATTCAACTTCTCAGATTCGTCTCATCACTAATGCTACTATTAGCATCAAAAAATTTGCTACCACAAGCATTATCCCACGAATAAATGAGTAGCAAAAAGTGTTGAATTCTGATTACTGCTTAATTAATCGTTTTTTGGTTGATTAAATTAATTTTTTTTTTAAATTTTTCCTAAATTATTTTTACTTGATTGATTTTTTTAAAATAATAAATTTAAATAATAAAATAATAAGGCCGCAAGTCAGAAGTAAAAATCTGGTAATGAAAAATGCTGACACAAAAATTAAATAATAGAAAATAAAATGAAAAACAATAGAAAGTATTTTAAAATAAAAATATCTAACAAAATTTTTATCTAATAATATATTAATATTTGCTTTTTGCAGGTGAGTGTTAAATATATGGACTTTTGCCGACCATGAAATGGAAGAGAACTTGTTTTTCGTGAGTAAAAGCATAAAATTATGCCAAACCATTTTTTTAAATTACATGTAAATATTAAACTTTTATAGTGAATTTTCATTGCTCAGTAAAAAACTTTCTTATTAAAGTTGAAAGAAACCGTTCTCACTTGAAATAAAGAACATGTTACTTTTGCCACTTTATTACATATATACATATATCTATATATACATATATACATTATCGCAAAAATGCCACCTCTTGAAATTGTATATTTTCATTTTATCCTTTAATTTCTTTCATTCTTAAATATTTATTAATATCTCTTTGAAAAAGAAAGTCCAACATTTTTAGAATAAAATTAAAACTTATTTTCAGAATAAAAGAATTTAAAATACATCATTTTTAAAATAAAATTAAAATTTTTATCAAGAATGAAAAAAAAATTTATAAAAAAATAAAGAAATTATTTTTTAAATAATATAGAAACTGTCCATGGACAACCTTTTGAAAATAATAAGACTTGAGATTTAAATGTCTCTCTATATAAAATACACTTCGCGGCAAAAAAAACTGGAAATGTTAATGCAGTGAGCAAAATGAAATGAATGAGAAATTAAAGAGGTAAAAATAAAGAGGAAATGAAGAAGAAAAAAAACTCGGGAAATAGAGAATGAATTCACAGGAGGCTATTTAGAAAAGAGGGAGGGATGCTCTTTTTTAAACGTTCATGACTCATTTCTTGTGCCGAGAAATAGAGATAGAATGATACCTTTTCCTACACGAAAGAAAAAAAATTGTAGAACAAGCAGCAATTACCGGCCTCTTATCGAGTCTATCGGGCGTCAAACTATATATTTTATAACTTTATCGATCCAAAGAAGAAATATTGTTCTATGAGCATTTCTTCTTTCTTTCTTTCTTTTTTTTTTTTGATGAAACTTTATATTATATATACAAAAACACATGATCATAAACCAGATGCCAAAAACTCTTTTCTCAACGGATGAAAATACATCGTTAACGTGGATATCATTAGTACGTTATATACTCAAACTTTATCGTGATGTGTATATATACACGTAGATATATATATCACGCTATATACTTACAAGGTAATGCTCTCAGTGCTTTCATACCATAAATCAATTTTTCATTGAGAGCTTTCATATTAACGCAATGTATCGTCACATTATTTACCTAAAATCAGGTAATAAATTGAAAATAATGGTAAAACAAGAAATAACAATAAAATAGGAGGAAAAACAATTTTTGTATCGATTTTCCTGATGATTGTTTTTTAAATTATCATATATATATATATGTATATATATATATATAATTTTAGTTCTTAGAATAAGTAGAAAAATTAAAATTATATTCTGCATTTTAGTTATAATAATTATTCTATTAGTATTAGTTTATAACTAAAATTATAGATAACTGAAAATTGTTTGTTTCTACTATGAATTTTGTTAAATAAAAAAAAATTGTGGAAGTACCTTAAGTGTAGGCACGGTTGGCACTAAAGTGCGGGTATACAATGAGAGTGAGAGAGATGTTTGGGATTTTTCTCTCTTACTCTCATTGTGCCCGCTGTTCTGATTTTGATTTATAAATTATAATAAAATGAATGACAAGATTAAGACTTAAAAAACAGTTTCAGCTTATTTTTTTTAGTCATAAAAAAAAGATTTCAGTTTATTTGGTAATAAGTTCTTGTTGGAAATTTGTAGTTAAAACTTATTGTATAAATTGAGTTTGAATAAATTGTGAAATATTAGAATTTAAAATTGAAATTTTCTTGTCATCATTAATGATGATAGTATAATATTTAATTTGTTATATTTTCTAAATGAAACCTGAATAGCCAAAGGCACCCAAGTGTGACAAGTATTACATGGTTACGTCGAGAGATAAATACGTGAGAACATCTTGTAGCAAGTAGCCGCGTGTATTACTTGGACCTTTCGGTAGCTCGCATTACTTGTGGTTCGAGTTATTAAGTGAGAAGTGACCCCCTTGGCAGGCCTAACTGCATTACAAGTCCACCGCAGCGCCACAAGATCATATTACCCAGACGCACTCACCACCCAACCCGTTCTCTTCTCTCTTTCTCTTTCTCTCCCATTACAAGGTGTCTAGTATATATTCACATCTTATTTCATTCACTTTCAAAACTCTCGTTGAAAATTCATTTCACTTTTTTACACTCTAATTTAATTAAATTTAAAAATAAAATTAAACTTAGGACATATTTTACTATTTATTTAATTAATAATTAAATAAATACACTTTAAATAAAGAATATTTATAGAATTACACAAAATGATTAAAGTCATAAAGGCCTTAGATAAAATAAAAAATGTCTAATTAGTAAAATTTCAGAAACAGAGAAGAAAAAGCAAAATCTTATAGGTTATGTTAGTTTTAAGTTCTTCCAAAAGTAATTTCTGAAAAATTCTCCCATTTGCGTAAAATTTCCGGTAATCTTTCCGCATGCAGAAAATTTCTAGGAGAAATATTTTTTTAAGGTCATTTACTCCTTTTATTCTTATTTTATAAATATATTCTTATTTTACAAATATATATAGTGAAGTGGAAGAGTATGTATATATAAATGGAGTGTGCTGTGAATTATTCAAAAGCCAGAAGCGAAAGATTGAAAGATGTCCGTTAACGGATGAGAACAAATTGAGATAAATCAGGGCATCGATTGGCGGAAGAATAGAGAGTGTCGTGCGGGTAAATGGCCTCGTGATTTAGGTAAACGCATTTGGGACTCGTGGTTGGTTCCCATCACTCGAAATTCAATTAATTCTAAGTGTGTCCTCTGAGGGTCGAAGAATGACTTTTGACCTTATGGTGGCAAGGGGCCAATTTTATAAAACCCTTAACTCTCTTTTTACGATTTTATAGACACCTTCTCTTCTCCTTATTCTCTTTTTTTTCCTCTCTCTCTCTCTCTCTCTCTCTCTTTTCAGATCAAATATCAGCAGCTATAAAATAATACTTTTTCAATATTCTTCTTTTTACTTTTTTTAAATTAATTTTTAAAATAATTAATTTAAATTAAAAATTGTATTTTAAATATTAAATTTGTATTTTTTTTACTAAACAAAGAAATTATACTTGGCGAGAATGAAAAAGCAACTGCAGCGCTATCTACCGGAAGTGATTTATTAACATTGAGTTTCCTCTCTATGTGAAACGATTAATGGTACAATTTTAGAAGAAAGCATAAATCTATGTTGAAAAGGGATCAAAATACTAAAGGTAAGAGTTATAATTGTTAATAATAATAATAGAAAATAGTAAAATAGTAATAAATAAACAGTAAATAAAATCCGAGGGCAAATTTTTCTTTAAGGAGCTTCTACAATACGTTCAAAAGACGTTCAAATTTGGAGTTGGACTTTTAGAAATATTGTAGAATCACCTTTAAAACAAATATTAATTAAAGATCCATATTAATTTGCCCTTTTTTTAATTTCAAGAAATAAAATTTTCCAATATTTGAAACCTTATAGGTTATGTAGAGGTAACCTTATAGGTTACCAATTACAAGATTGTTTATAAATTTTTTCTCTCTCATTTTTTTTAACGAAATCCAAACGATAAAGAGCAAGAACCAATTTAGTGCGTGGCCCCTTTTTTCCTAAGGGCCATTACGCCCCTATTATTCGCTGTGTGTATATATATATCGAGATTTGGTATCGACTCGCACAATTTAACTCACTCTTGAGGGAGGGTTAATCTACCACTTTCAGAGAGATGACCATTTTCTTATCGAGTGTGGCCACATGACTAATAAAGAAGAAAATACACTTGAATTTTTATATAAAAGTTGGTATGCCGACGTTTATCATTTCCAGGGATAGAATTTACATGTTATTAAATTAGATAAACGAAAACTGAATATAAATTAACATAAAGGAATAAATAATTTGTAACTGGGAAAATAATGGAAAATTATATTTAATGAATAAATAAACGACATTCCATTCATTCTGAATTAGAATTTATTGAGTAATGTCATTGGCACTAACGCGTCTGAAACTTAAGAAAAAGAACCCATTTTGATACCATTTTGAATTTTGAAAATCTGACTTCAGATTCGTAATCGTCGATCCTAAAAACCCCTAGATATTAAGTTTAATAAAAATCCACGACTTTTTTTAAAAATTCGTCCGCCATATTGGACCCGCCATTTTGAATTTTTGAAATCTGATTTCGGAATCGTAATCAACGACGGAGTAAAAAGATTCAAGCAAATGCATGACTATTTAAAAAAAGTTTGCCTATTATATTAAAGCCAACACAATTTTTTTGAGGTTAGGAAACAAAAACTATCGCATTATTCAAAAGATTTTTGCTGCATGAAAAAAAAACTGATATTTATTCAACAGCTAAACATCGAGCTCCTTAAAATTGGTATATAAAAGGGTATTTTTTAATACAGAGACATAAAAACTTTAATTTTCTTCACCCTCACTCGTCTTTTGCGCTCATAAACCACAGGCAGCTTCTGGGTTTGGTATTATTCTTTGTGGTACGTCGTTATAGGTCTTTGAATCGTTGGTTGCTCCCAGGATTGTAGAAAAGGAATTGAGAGAGAGAGAGAGCGAGAGAGAAAAAGAGAGAATAGAGGACGAGAAAAATATAAGGTTTAGAGTCCAATACTAGGGCATTTCCTTCTAGATGGCCGGTGGTCTGGCAAGAGGTGTGTACGTCTTATCGGAGTAATCGACAAGCCATAATGGCCGGAACTCATTGTCTCGGGCATTGGGCTATCGCGATCGGTTTCAGGGCCTCCAATTGGTTCGACTTCGCTCGATTACATATCCCATAAATTATTACCAGCACGAGAAACTGATACCTTCCTATTTCACATTTCTTTTTTTTTCTTTAAATTTATTTCACTGAAAAGTATTTTTAAAAAAATTGCCATACACAAAATGAAAAATATTTTCCAGAAGAAATAGGTAATTGTTTTCGAAATTCAACATAAAATTTTACTAAATAAGTAAATGAATTTATTGATTGTACTTTGATACTTGAATGCTTTTACCAATCTGTCTTTTGTAAAGTTGAAAAAATAAATTACGTGTTATCTTGGTTAGAGATCAAATTTTCCGTAGAGTGTTATTGATTCTTTAGATTCTTAAGAAAGTTCCATTTGCTTTTTTGCTTTACATGTTCAGTTTTGTTTTAACTAAAAGGGACCAAGGATGGAAAGTTTTATGCTTTTCTTTAAACATTGAATTATAGGACAAAAATTTTGAAGAGTAAGTACATATGTTCCCAGTAGGTGAACAAACATTCCCGTTCGAGGAACGTAACATCCGCATATATCAAAAATCATAAAAAATTAACACTGCTTTATGTTATATTATAACTTAACAATTTATGTTTTAGAACGTTGAGGTGGAGAAGAAGCAGAAACAAATATGGAGTTGCCACAAATTTTAAAAATTCTGTTAGTGATTCTATGTATACTTTATTGTAGCTGCAGAAAAATAACAGCAGATTGGTCTCATATGGCAAATGTTTTAAGAGAAGAAAGTAAAGGAAACCAAGTCCTTCTGTTGCATGACAACAAATCTAACAATCAAGAAATTTCGAAGATTGAGAAAGAAATTGTAACAAAGATACAGACTCGAATTGCTAATTTTGAGAATGAAACAGAAGAGCACATGCAGAAGATACTACGACCAGAGCATCACTTTCAGACAACGATGGTTGTTGTCATTTCAAGTCAGAATGATCACGGACCGTCATCAACTTTATCCAAACTAATGACTACAATTGCCAAATTATCAAATCCAAAACAACGTCCAAAAGTTCTGATCATCACTCAAGTCAAAACAAACCTGATAAAGTATGAAAACTTTTTTAAATTTCTATGGTCCGAACAGTTCCTGGATGTCACTATTCTTGAACTTCGGTTGCAGGACAATTGTAAAAATGGGTATAAACTAAATGTTTTCTTCTTCCACTACCCACCTTATGCCTACATTATGCGAAATTCGACCTCTGGTCATGTAGTTAACATCCATGGACCTGATGTAAACTTAGCGAATACCTACTCAAAAGTAATGAATTTTACCGCAAATATAAAAATAGGAAAAGGAAGTAATTGGTTGGAGGTAAAATGTAGCAAGGCGAATTTTCTAAAAACATTTGCAGGCATTGATTTTTTAGCCATTCAATCTAGCTTCATAAAAACATGCTGGGATAATTATATTGACACTAGTAAAGGTACCCGAATGAATAATTACGCCATCACGGTGCCAATTTTTTCCGATAAAATGAAAATCCGAACTGAATGGAATTTAATGAACCTAATGCATATTATTTGCTTGATATTCATGCCTTACTTGGTGAGTAGATTCTTGAAATTTGACCCTCGCTACTGGAAAATAATGTACACAATCAGAATGTTGTTGGGTTTTACAATTCCACGAGAGCCCAAAAGAGGGATTGAAAGAATAATGTTTATAATAATGTGGACATTCTTTTTTCTCCAATCGTCGTTTATTTTTACAACATTATCGAGTCTGCAGTGGCAGAAGACAATATTTAAGAGAATTGAAACACTTGAAGATATAATTGCCGCTAATTTGACTATTATTTTGCATGGAAATATTGGACCTGAGAGGGAATATTTACAAACATTGCTGAATGCTGGAAAGTATACTACTGAATCATTGGAAAAATGTGTGAAGATGTCGATGGATTATAAAAATGTCACCTGCTGGGGAAGGATAGACTCTGAGCGGTTGATTATTGGGAAACATAGAAATGCGTATAAAGAGGCAAGAGTTGAAATTTTGAATAAATTTCCTAATTTACTGCCTAGTATATTGTTTCTTCAGGGAGGATTACCCTATAAACGGCGATTTGAAACTATAACGTCAATTCTCATTGAATCTGGTATCAGTGATAAGTGGGATGATTCATACATTCCAAAGGAATCTTTAATGCAAAATCAAGCTGATCTTTTTAAACAGGAAAGTTTACTATCATCTAAGGCCATCTATTTAATGATTGACTTCCTTTTATTTGGATATTTAGGTTCGTTTATTGTTTTTGCTGTTGAAATAATTATTCGCAAATATTTGAAACGTTGAGGTTTGTGCTATAGTTTAGATGACTTAATTTAGAATGTTTTGTGAGTAATTTATATTATAAAATAAAAATTACTAATTATAAATTAATAATGCATCATTTTATCAACTTAGAATCAAACTTAAAAATATCAACTAGAATCTATTCCAGAATTCTTAACCATTAATCTTAAATTTAAATTGAAAGCAATATCGATCGGAGATTAAAAATTTTAATTATCGCAATTGTTTCTTATCAATATTCGCAGTTAACGCCCCTTGTGTCTGTTAGGCGAATCGAAAATTAGAAATTATTACTGTCGATGAATTCGTATCCCCTTGTTAGTTTCATAATAAATGCGTCTCCACTTCTTGCCTTAATGGCTCGACAGTTGGGAAAAATAAAAAATTCATTAATTAGCGAATCTCTTTCCTTCTCGCACTCTCTTGGTTCCTTTTTTTTGCAAAAAAACGCGTTTGTCTGCATCCAAGGTATCTTCAATCTTGATTGAGTTTGAATTACTCCAACATAAATAACCTTTCGATCTAAAGGGGAAACAATTTTCGTAGAGTCATTTGGAGAACGTTGTTTTTTTTCCTCCTCGAGTATACTTTGGATCTTTCAAATTCATCAAGACGTATAAATTTTTCTTTTTTTCTTTTAATTTAATTCACTTAATATTGAATGAAAAGAAATTAAATACTCGACTTTTATTAACGTTGTAAATTTTTTTTGTATTTTATTTATTATTTTATTCTTGAAAAGCTTTCAACTTTCTTTTTTTGAGAAAAAAATTTCTTTTTGACAAAAAACAAATTGCAATTTTTCTCTTTTGTAATAAAATTGTGAAACAAAATATTTTATTGTATGTATGGGAGTAGCGTTGGAGAAAGGAAGAGAGGGAGAGAGAGAGAGAGAGAGAGAGAGAGAATTTTTTTTGAAAATAAAAATAAAGTTTCACTTTCGTTTGGACACCCTTTGTGTGAAACTAGACAGCTTATGTCCTGAGGGAGTCGGGTAACAAGTTAAGGGAACGAGTACGTGATTCTATTACTTCACTAGACTAGGGATTATGTCTTGTCCAGCGGACTAAACCCTTTTTTTCTATATATCACAATCGGAAGCCATTCGTGGAGTCTCGTAACCTATTTTTAGAGATTTTCAAAGAAGCCTTTCTCGGGCCTATACATATATAATATATAAAAATGGTTGTGAGTCTCACACCTGGTTACATTAATTAAAATATCAAAATCTCTCTCGTCATCAAGTTACCATTTCGACTTTTTCTTCTCCACGTTTTATCTATTAAATTTTAATTTTTTATTAGATTTTTTTTAAATTTGACTCGTTTTAGACACTTCACAAAACTGCCAAAGATTCCAATCCATATTTTTTATTTTCCTGACTTTTTTTTAATTTTCATCAAAAATATTTACTTCTTTCTTATCTTGCTAATAAATTGAATTCCTGCAACGAATTTTATTATTCATGAAAGAATTTAAATATTTATAATAATAATTTAATTCTTGCGAAGAAGTTTATAAAAATTTTTAAATAATTGATTTCTTTCAACTAATTTTATGCAAAATCTCTAAATTGAATTGCAAAAGGTTTTTAAAAATAATTAAATTTTCTAAACAATTCTATTAAAATCTTTGAGAATAATTGAATGTCTGTGTGGCATTTTATTAAATTTTGTTGAAAATAATTGAATTGCTAAAAAAATGTTGTTATTTTTGAAAATAATTTTTTTAAATAATTGAATTTTGAAGAAGAAATTCATTACTTTGGAAAATAATTGAATTCTTGGGATTTGTCAAATAAAATTGTTTGGACCCAAGGCCACAATATAAACAATTTTATTAACATTTAAAAGAATAATTGAATTATTTCAAGAAAATTTAATTAAAATTGTATTTAAAATAATTGATTTCTTTCGAACAATTTTATTAAAATATTTGAAAATAATTGAATTCCTGTGAAACATTCTAATATTTTTGCAAATAATTAAATTCTTCCAAAGAATTTAAAAAAAAATTTTTTTTAAATAATTGATTTTTTCGAGGAATTGAAATTAAATTTTTAAGAATACAATTTTTTGAAAAATTTCTGTAAAATTGTATTAAAAATAATTGAAATCGGGCGATGAATTTTAGGTTATTCATAACAATAATTGAATAGTTGCTTTGAATTTTATTAAAATTTTTAAAAATAATTGAATTCCTGAGAAGAATTTTATTATTTATGAAAATAATTGAATTATTCAGAAATATTTTATAAAAATGTTTAAGAAGAATTTAATTTATGTGACAAATTTTGTTAGTTTTGAAAATAATTGAATTCTTCATATAAGAATTTAATTAAAACCTAAAAGAGTAATTAAATTCTTTCAAAAAAATTTAATTAAAATTGTATTTAAAATAATTGATTTCTTTCGAACAATTTTATAAAAAAATTTTTGAAAATAATTGAATTCCAGTAAAAAAAGTTCTGATATTTTTGTAAATAATTGAATTCTTCCAAAGAATTTAAAAAAAACATTTTTTTTTAAATAATTGATTTTTTCGAGGAATTGAAATTAAATTTTTAGGAATAATTACATTTTTCTATAGCAATTCCTGTAAAATTGTATTAAAAATAATTAAAATCCTGCGACGAATTTTATTATTTATGATAATAATTGAATAGTTGCTAAGAATTTTATTAAAATTTTCAAAAATAATTGAATTCCTTAGAAGAATTTTATTAAAATCCTTAAAGAGAATTTAATTTCTGTGAAAAATTTTGCTATATTTGAAAATAATTGAATTCTTGATAAGAATTTCATAAAAATTGTTTTAAATGATTAATTTTTTCGAAATATAATAAATATTATAAAAAGTTTATTTTAAAGAATTGAATTCTGGTGGAAAATTTTATTTTTGAAAATAATTGAATTTTTCGCTTAATTAATTTAAAATAGTATTAAAAATAATTTGAAATTTTTCGATGAGTTTTATTATTTATGAAAATAATTGAATTCTTGCTTAAGAATTTTATAAAAAAAATTTTTCTAAAATTGAATTTCAATGGAAAATGTTATTATTAGTGAAAGTATTTGAATTATTGTGAATAATTGTATAAAAATTTTGTTAAATAATTGATTTTTTCGAAATTTTTTTGAAAATCCTATTTTAAATTAATTGAATTTCTGTGAAAATTTTATTATTTATGAAAATAATTGGATTGTGCCAAATTTTAGAAATTTTATAAAAATATACTCGATATTGAAAATAATTGAATTTCGAATATTTTTTGAAAATAATTGAATCGTTTCAAAGAATTTGATTATAATTTTTGAGAATAGTTTTTTGATTTCTAGTATTAGCGAATTTAAAATGGTAAATTTTTTAAATTCATGTCCGCCATATTGGATGCGCCATTTTGGATTTTTTTAAACTGATGTTAAATTCGTAATAAGTGGTCTTTAAAACCCTTGGATAACAAATATTTTAAAAATTGGTAGATGTTTTCAATTGCAGTGTCCGCCTTATTGAATTCACCATTTTTAATTTCAAAATATCTTAATTTTTTTGATGGCTGAATCAAAACTAATTGTTGGAGACCTCATAGAATTTTAAAAGTACAGTGTTTCTTCTTTTTCCACAAAGAAATAATATTTATTATAACAACGATTTGTGTCGATTAATCATCCTTAATTTTTTAGGATTTTAAAATGAGATGAAGTTAAACTTCTTTTTTATAATTTGCACTTTGGCCTAAATTATAAAATAAAATATTTTTTTTTTCTAAAATTAGTATGACATTTAAATTTATATATATATACAACAATACAAATCGGAGGGATTGGACCGCAAATCCGCTTAAAATTTATTAAAAAGATATTAATTAATTATTTTTCTAATGGTTTTTTCCCCTTGCGGGAAACATTTATTAATAATATCCGCACCCTTATTATTCTAGCAGAAGGAGAGGGATGGGGATGAGAAAAAAAAGTCGCGGAAAAATGAGAAAAGCAATGGGGCGTTGAAATGAAGCAACAATAAAAAAAAGTGGAATGACGATTAGCAGATATATATATAAAATACGACAAGCAGCGAAAGCACCCCGAAAATGTGTATATATATATACACACATTTTCTCCTCTCTCACAACTGCTGACTCACGACAAGAAGGTTATAAAGCCGACAGGCAGGCAGTGCTAGATCCGCAAACGGAATCTTGATAGGAGGCGAATTTCACTCTCGTCTCTCACTACTTGATCGCCTCGGAACTAATTTATAAATCTGTCCGTTTCATTTCGAGAGTGAAACTCTCATTTGTTCTTCTTTAATTCCAACAGTATAAGCGCCTTTTGAAAATTAAAAAATTCCCTTTTTTCACTATCCTTGTCACTATATTTTATTATCAATTCTTCTCCAGAATCACTTCTATTTTCTTCACAAACTATTTTATAAAATTTTTCCTTTTTTTTAAATTCAATTAATTAGCAACTGTTTCTTGACAAATTGATAATTAATTAATTAATTCGTATCACATAAATTAGTAACTAATTAATAAATATTTACTTATTAACTAATTAATAAATATTTAATTAGTAACTAATTAATAACTACTTCATTATTAACTAATTAATAACTATTTAATTGTTAACTAATTAATAACTGTCTAATTAGTAACGAATTAATAACTATTTAATTAGTAACGAATTAATATAACGATTTAATTAGTAACTAATTAAT
The DNA here is from genome assembly GCF_015476425.1 of Leptopilina heterotoma. Classification (NCBI taxonomy): domain Eukaryota; kingdom Metazoa; phylum Arthropoda; class Insecta; order Hymenoptera; family Figitidae; genus Leptopilina; species Leptopilina heterotoma. The sequence continues at coordinate 775,591 of NW_025110812.1, forward strand.
AACTATTTAATTAGTAACGAACTAATAACTATTTAATTAGTAACTAATTAATAACTATTTAATCCGTAACTAATTAATAACTATTTAATCCGTAACTAATTAATAACTGTTTAATTAGTAACTAATTAATAACTATTTAATCAGTAACTAATTATAATAACTATTTCATTTGTACTAATTATTATTAGCTAGTTAGTAACTAATTTGTAACAAATTAATAAATAAATTGTTAGTACATAATTTACTTTTAATTTACTAATTAGTAACAAATTATTAAGCAAAAAAAAAAATAAATTTTGAGAACAGAAAATATAAATTTCATTACTGAAATGAATAATAATTTATTTCTGGAAAAACTATCTGGAATGGAAAGTGTTAAAAACACACAGGTCGAACTTTATAATATATGAAAAACTTTATTGGCTGTGAAAGAACATGATGAGCAAAAAATAAAAGCAAATAAAAACACTTTATACTCAACACTTGCTAATGAGTAAATGTCAGCGGTATACGGTATATACAATTTTTTTTATCTCCTTCTACTTTTGCGCACAATTTTTTTTTCTCTTTTTGTCATTATAGTGTTCTTTGTCGCGCAGATGATGATAAAGAAAAAGAAGAAAAAATTAACACTGAAGAAATGAACTTTATGACTTTTATTACCGACAATAAATGTGCAAGGTATTATTTTTATTTAAAAGGAACAAAAAAAAAAAAGTACAAACATTTTGCAGAAGTGTTAAAAAATGTAGGTGTCTTTTTTCAATATTGTCGAACATTTTTTAAAATTTAAATTCTAATGATAAGAGAGTAGAAGGAGAAGAGATGGCAAAAAAGGACAGAAATTTTTTTTCTTTCTTCTTTTGGCACTAAGTCAATATAATAATTTGATTTTAGATGCGAACGCGCGCTAAAAACAGGATGCAGGTGCTTTTATAGTATAATTTGAATGCGCGCGCGTGAGCGAGCTTCCGATATGTATATATATAGTATAGAGAGATGACTAGAGAAAAATATGGAAATCTTCCTGTCATCGACAGACATCTTTTTCTCGCTTATAAATGAGTTTTTTAAAAAGAGGAATCTCTAATTTTCGTATTTCTCCTCTCATTGTTCATTTTTCCCTTGTTCTCATTTTCTATTTACATAATTTTAACATTTATTTCATTAAAGGTACTATATAAATAGCTGTAATTAAAATGCCACGTCTTTCATTTTGATGTAATAACAATTTTTTTGAAATTTAAATTGAAGTTTATGAGCATATATTCTATAAAAGAATTATCATTTTTATTGTTTCTTTAGTTTATTAAAAATTTTATTTGTTTACGTGGATTTTAATTATAGGGTAACATAGTCAGTTAGACCCCTTGTAGTCAAGGTTGGACCCACTTTATGTTTTCATTAATCAAATTCCAAGAGAAAAAAGTTTACGTGGATTTTAATTAGGGAAACATAGTCAAGGTTGGACCCACTTTATATTTTCATTAACCAAATTATTTATTAAAAGAACGGTAATAGATAAAACCACTCAAAAAGAGAAATAATGTAATTTAATTCTAATGAAAGTATTAAAAAGAATAAACTAATTCTGAATAAAATAAAAAATTTTCATTTAAAATTTAAAAATACTCATATAGATGAAAACAATTTTTTACAGTTGATGAATACGTCAGGAAATGTTAATTAAAATCCGTTGAGATTAACTGACTGGCAGAAAGCAGTTTATTTTCAACTGCAACAATGTAATTATGTTCTTACGCTAATCCGGTTCTAGATAATCCAAGAAAACTACTATGGTTAATCCGGCATGTGAGATATTTACTAAGAACTGAGAAAGAGCATGGCTTCAATCTCATTCGTCAAGGATTAGTATATATATATATATATATATATATATATATATATATATATATATATATATATATATATATATATATATATATATATACCAAGTTTCCCGCGCACTGTCTCTGTTTGCTTTTCAAAAGGAGACTTGTTTAATTATCTTAGAATAGGCTCTCTCTTTGAAAAAAATGAGATATGAGGGGGAAAAATGAAATACAAGTAGAGCCTATTTAAAACAAGTTAGCTTGTTAAGGTTTTTTTCCTCTTTCTTCAGAAAAAAAATGTCTTGACAAAAAAAACTTACATGATACTATTTTATAAATATCAAGTTGTTTTCGTTTTTGAGTAAATATATACATTTAATATTTATTTATATTAGTTTGCAATCATCAGATTTGCTACAATAAATGTTAGGTGGACGACGTGGTCTTCATTCTCTGCAATTAACATGAAGTATTTTTTTTAAGAATTCCTTGTGATTTACAACATGATATTGGTAGAATTTTTTGAAGTAATTATGACTTGATGAGGAATAACTTATTTACGGAATAACTCTGCGGATAAATGAATTATTTCATAATTAGTTCGAAAGTAATTACAAATTTAAGAATAGGTATGAAAAAACTAATTCCAAAATTAACGCCGCATTCAAAACCAATTCCAAAAGTATAGAAATTAATGTCTATAATCAGCGAGAAATTAATATCGGTTCCGAAATAATAACTATATTTATAAATTTCGAAAAACTATTGAAAAATTAAATACAGAATTAATTACAGAATTACAAATTACTGACTAAATTATTCAGGAATTAATTCTGCATCAGCACTTAATATTCAATTACTCCTAAAATAATGATGTAATTTCGAATTATTCTAAAACTAATTCCGAAATGTAGAGTTAATATAAAAAAAATTGAAAGTAAACTAATTTGGGATTCAAGAATTAATTCCGCTGTAGTGCAAAATTAATTTCAGATTAACAAATAACTACCACATTAATAGAAAACAAATTTCTAAGTGAAAAATTATTTTGAAATTAATTCCACAATCACGACTTAATTCCAAATCGTTATGAAATTCATTCCGTAAACACTAATTACTTCCAAATTGTTATGAAATTCAATCCGGAATTACGAATTAATTATAAATCGTTATGAAATTAATTCCGGAATCTTTAAATAATTCCAAATCGTTATGAAATTAACTCCGGAATCACGAAATAATATCAAATAGATATAAAATTAATTCAGGAATCATTAATCAATTCCAAAACATTATGAAATTAATTCCGAAATGATTAATTAATTCCAAATCGTTATGAAATTTAATTCCGGAATCACGAATTCATTGTAAATCATTATAAAATTAATCCCAAATTGTTATGAAATTCAATCCGGAATTACGAATTAATTATAAATCGTTATGAAATTAATTCCGGAATCTTTAAATAATTCCAAATCGTTATGAAATTAACTCCGGAATCACGTATTAATATCAAATAGATATAAAATTAATTCAGGAATCATTAATCAATTCCAAAACATTATGAAATTAATTCCGAAATGATTAATTAATTCCAAATCGTTATGAAATTTAATTCCGGAATCACGAATTCATTGTAAATCATTATAAAATTAATTTTAAATCGTTATGAAATTAATTCCGAAATGATGAACTAATTCCTAATCGTTATGAAATTTAATTCCGCAATCACGAATTAGTTCTAAATAATTATAAAATTAATTCCAAATCGTTATGAAATTAATTCCGGAATTACGAATTAATTCCAAATCGTGATAAAGTTAATTCCAGAATCACGAATTAATTCCAAATCGTTATGAAATTCATTCCGTCCCTAGTAGAAATTTGTCGTGGCATGACTAGATTTATTCAAGTTACTGTACAGTTTTAGTCATGGAAGTTTAATCTAGCTTAACTGGCGAATTACTAGACAGCTACTGCATAACACTGTTAAAGAAAATATAAAGTTGAACTTGATTATTACTGCATAGAAGTCCTGTACAGTTATTTTCATGGCACTGTCGAGGCGTTCCGAGAAATGATGTTCCAAAGTTTGTCGTGGCGTTAGCGCTACCGCCAGTTTCAGTAACTAAACAGTTGTGTATTGACATTTTCGAAATATTTTCTATAAAATAAATCTTTTGGTTTTACAGTTTATAGTTTTTATAATTTTAATTTTGTTCTTTTATTTTACTGTTGACAACTAAATAACAAATTTTTTAAATTATTTAATATTAAAATTTTGATTTAATAATAAAAATTTCTTTTCAATCAAAATTTATTTTTAATGACAATTCCTTTAGAAAAAAAAAATTTTTTTAAAATTCGCTTCAATTAATTGAGTTAATTAAAATAACTAATTTTTTAAATTCAGAAGACAATTTCTTTTCAAGATTATATACTCTTATTATATGTATAAATATTAATTTAACAAACCTGTTACATACAAAAAGTTAGAATTGGTCCAATAAAGTGAGGTTATGTTTTACATTGATGAATTGACGTTGACATATGTATAGCTCTCCGATCTGAATAACAGAACTGTCTATAATTAATGACAGTAGACAGTAACAATTTATTACTAATTCCTTACGGAAAAAATAGACATAATTCTAGTTACACCCGCGAATTATTTCTTTCAGTGTATACTCTGATGTATTTATGGAAAATGTCTACACAACACTGTTCAGTTGCTGGACTGACGGTAGCGCTAACGCCACGACAAACTTTGAAACATAATTTCACGGAACGCCTAGACAGTACCATGAGAATAACTGGACAGACAGAACTTCTATACAGTAATAATCAATAAGTTCAACTTTAGAGTGTTATGCAGTAGCTGTCCAGTAATTCGCCAGTTGAGCTAGAAAAGATGAAAAAGGGAACTGCTTTACCTGCCGGTAGAGTATGGTTCTTATTTTTCCGGAATCGTCCATCGACTAGAACGGCCGTGATGCGTAAAGCGTGCGTTTAGGTATTTCGTCCCAGTGTGACCCGAGTTCGCTCCCCGAAACCGCTAGATATTTTTCGTTTGAACTGAATTAATTCTTCATATTAGGGTTTACTTATAAGTTTGTAGTGTGATAAAATAATAATATTTATTTCAGTGTTGTGCTTAATTAAAGGAAAAAGTGAATGTTGTTTAATGTAAAAAAATGACATGTGTTCAAGAATCAGTAATTTTTATATTTTTTTTTAATTATGTAGTTATTTAAAAATAATTTTACAGATAATTTATTATAAATCATTTATTATACGGAACAATAGATACACCAACAGTAAAAATATAGTTTCGTAAAATTTTAATTTATTTAATTTGTTGACAAAAAAATTTAACGTTATATTTTCAAATTTGTACGTGTTTAATACGTAACGTCAATATAAAGAAAGTTTTGACATTTCCAAGTGAATTATTTTGTATAGTTTTTCTACAGGACTGATGATCAGAAACTGTAAAATTTGACTGGACAATAACTTGAAGAAATTAGCGTGACATCACTTTATAGTTTTTAGCCAGTTTAACTGTAAAGTGCCTCGAAATTTTCCAGTGGAACTGTCCAGTGCCCTTAAAGATACTATGACAAATTTCTACTAGGGGTAAACACTAATTAATTCCAAATTGTTATAAAATTCAATTAGGAATTACGAATTAATTATAAATCGTTATGAAATTAATTCCGGAATCATTAATCAATTCCAAAACATTATGAAATTAATTTCGAAATTACAAATTAATTCCAAATCGTTATGAAATTAAGTCCGGAATCACGAATTCATTGTAAATCATTATAAAATTAATTTTAAATCGTTATGAAATTAATTCCGAAATGATGAACTAATTCCTAATCGTTATAAAATTTAATTCCGCAATCACGAATTAGTTCTAAATAATTATAAAATTAATTCCAAATCGTTATGAAATTAATACCGAAATTACGAATGAATTCCCAATCGTGATAAAGTTAATTCCAGAATCACGAATTAATTCCAAATCTTTATGAAATTAACTCTGGAATCACGAATTAATATCAAATAGATATATAATTAATTCAGGAATCATTAATCAATTCAAAACATTATGAAATTAATTCCGGAATCATTAATTAATTCCAACACGTTGAGAAATTAATTCCGTAATCATTAATTAATTACAAATCGTTAAGAAAAAATAATTCCCGAATCTATAAATAATTCTAAATCGTTATGAAATTAACTCCGGAATCACGAATTAATATCATATAGATAGAAAATTAATTTAGAAATCATTAATTAATTTAAAACATTATCAAATTAATTCCGAAATGATAAATTAATTCCAAATCGTTATTAAATTAACTCCAGAATCACGAATTCATTCTAAATCATTATAAAATTAATTCCAAATTCTTATGAAGTTAATTCCGAAATTACAGATTAATTCCAAATGATCATAAAATTAATTCCGGAATTACAAATTAATTACAAATCCTTATAAAATTAATTCCGAACTCAGTAATTAACTTCAAATCGTTATGAAATTCATTCTGGAGTCTTTAAATAATTCTAAATCGTTATGAAACTTATTCCGGAATCACTAATTAATTACAAATCCTCATGAAATTCATTCCGAAATCACTGATTAATTCCAAATTGTTATGAAATTAATTCCGGAAATACGAATTAATTTCAAATCGTTAAATAATTTAGTTCCGGAATCACGAATTAATTCCAAATCATTATGAAATTAATTTGACAATTAAAAATGAGGTCCTAATTTGCTAGAAATTAATTATATGTAAAAAGTTATTTAAGAAGTACATAATCGCGAAATAACAAAGAATTGCTAATATCAATGTTAATTCCATAAACGGGAAACAGCATTTAACTTAATTCTGAAATTAATGCCACATTCACAAATTATTTGGAAATTAAATCCGTAGTACCGAATTTTTCGAAAACTAATTCCGTAATCACAAATTAGTGGCGAATTACTCGGAAGTCAATTTTGTTATCTAGAATTATATACTGTTTACTTCGAAATCAATGCCAAGTTTATAAATTTGTTCGTAATTTATTCCGGAATCAACAATTAGTAACGAGCAAGTTTTTAGCTAATTTAGTAATCAAGAATTTGCACCAAATTGTTGCGCTACTATTTATTATTGACTAATTAATTCAAAATTAGAAATTAATTTCTGAATCACAAATTAATTACCATTCGTTATGAAATTTAATTCCGGAATAAAGAATTAATTCCAAATCATTATAAAATTAATTCCACAATCACAAAATAATTCCAAAACGTTGTGAAATTAATTCCGGAATCACTAATTAATTCCAAATCATAAAATTAAATTTCGAAGTCACGAATTATTTTTAAATTGTTATGAAATTAATTCTGCAATCACGAATTAATTCCAAATCGTTATGAAATTAATTCTGAAATCATTAATTAATTACAAATCGTTATGAAATTAATTCCGAAATCAATAATTAATTCCAAATCGTTATGAAATTTAATTCCGGTATCACGTATAATTCCAAATCGTAAAGAACTTAATTTCGGAATTGCAAACGAACGCCATACTATTGTCTGAAATTTATTCCGAAATCTATTACAATTACTGAATTAGTTCGTAAACTATAGAATCGGTATGAATATTATTCCGGAATAAACTCCTTATTCAGGTTTTGATTTGAAATTAATTCCGAATTTTCAAATTAGAACTAAATTGATCTAAATCCGTGCTTAGGAATTATTTCGAAATGTCAACCAGTGAAACTTTGTGGAAACATAAATAAGATACTTGTCAGCAATTATTTTAATTCTTCTATTTCTTGTAATTTATGTGATAATCATTGCAAATATATCAGATGATGAAGATAATAAGTTTCACTTAGAAATGATATAGAGGTGTATGTAGATTGTGAGCAATGAGTTTCCAAGGCAGTTTATGTATTTTAGAACCGGTAAGAGGAAGACGACGACGATGATGATGATGATGATGATGATGATGATGAAGAAGAAAAGGAAGAAGCGTGTGCCACGTCACTATAGAGTTATATGGATGACACTAAACACGTCTAATCTTAGGTGCGTTTGGCTTCAACGTGTTTACACTTGAACAAGCAACAACGATGGTAGTAGTGGCGCGGGACTTTGAAAAGGGATATCGAGTAAGAGTGTGACACGTTCTCGGTAAGACCGTTGCGCACGACAGGATATGGAAGAGGAGTGCGAGAGCCTATCAAAAGCTTTACGAGCGCCCAACCTTTCTCAACTCTGTCCGTGCCGCATAGTAATTATTGTCGGCTTCTTGTCGCGAGATCTCGATAGCGCCGGCCATATTCCTATTCGTACCATCGCATCGGTAGAGAACCTCTCTCTCCCCCCATTTGCCCATTGAAATCCAAACCGTATCTCTTGATTAAATCTCTTTCGAAATTAAGATCTCATGGATTTTATGTATTCAGTTCTTGATTATTTCCTCCTTTTTCAAAACAAAACTTTATTTATACTTACAAGTTGTGGAAATATATATATCCTCAACTACGAAAAAAGAGAGAGAGAGAGAGAGAATGAAATCCCAAAGGTGACCAAAAGAAATCGATGGACTCGAGGGATAATCCACGTTTCGAACGGCCTAAGCGCTTCTCACTTATCGGAAGACTCGAGTAGCCTCCTCTTCCTATATGAGACGAACGGGATACTTTTAGGTATCATTGGATTTTGAAAGGACGATGCACTATTCATCCGAGGAATACATTTTTTTTTTTTACTTTCTTTTGCAGGAAAAGATTCATGAATTTGCCAGCGGCAATCGCTGCTGCACTTTATGAATGTTGAGGGGGCGGAATATGGAAAAAGAAATTCGCCCAGGAACCCTTAAAACAACTTTTTACTAAATTGCCAAAGTTTAACGAAATTCTCGCCCCAAGTCTTTCGTCGCGGTCCAATTTAAAATTTCAGATGAGAATAAGAAGATTTGCTGCCGTAATAACCATATGGTGAAAAAGATCACAAAAAAAAGTGGCGCCTTTTACATTAGTTTCCCTACTAGAATAGTTTCCTCTCTAGAAGAACGATCCTTTTCATACCTAATAGTTCTGTATACCTAAAATGTTTGTAACTTCTTTACCAAATATCTGCCAAGATCTTTTCTAATATTGTTGCACTTCCAACACAATTTCTACTCTTTCGAATAAAATCGACTTTCTTTGGGTTTAAATATGACAAATACATATAACTCTCGGGAACCTTTTCTTCATTTCTCCCTTTTTGAGACAGTTTATGGATTCCGTGAGCAAAACTCGGGACTTTTACTCTCAGCAGCCAATAAAGGAAAGCACGTCGCGACAGATGGTGCTCGTTTGTTTCTCCAAAATTTCTGCGATGTTGAAAACCTGCTCTTTCTCTCGCACTTTGCTGAAGAAAACCAGGAAGTCTTCGACGCGTCCTTCTTTACAATAAAGAGAAAAAGGAAATATCAAGTGAGATAGTGTTGTCCTCAGATTCTTAGCGCAGGCGAAATAAGAACGAATTTCGATCGATGCCCGCATTGTTTCAGTTTTTCTCGTGTAGTTGTACTTTTTTTTTGCAGTGCGGAATTAGAAAAAAAAAGGAGATTTTCTTCTTCTTCAGGAGAAGAAAGAGAAGACAAAAACGCAGAAGAACAAGAACAGGAAGACAAAGAGTGAAAAAGAAGTTTCACGTATAGATGAGACGTACACGGGGAAAAAAATGTGGGATGGGTATACGAGTGAAATTGGAGGTGTGGGTGAGAAGAGGAGAGAAGAATGAGCCGAGAGGAATGGAGCTGCTGAGACAGCAACCGCGTTCACTGCTATATACCATACCGGACCAAATTTACCACACGTTGCAGATCCTTAAGTGCGGCCTCGAGATATCAGACTATCTTCGTCAAGGAATAGGTCGATGTCACGTAATAAAGGTGATATGTCGAAGTACACCAAGACATCATTCTTTGGATTTCGTACGTCACAAAAGTCCACTGTGCCTCTGTGACAAAATCTTTACTTCGGAAATTTTTACTTCTATTTAAATCTTTTAACCACCCGATCGTTATTTACAAGAAATAATTTCAATTTCCCTCTTTTCTGTTATCAATTTTAGTTAGAATTAAGGAATATAGCATCCCCAGGGTCCGAACGTCATCTCTCACCTGAGTTGCAAAATTTTTCCACCAGAAGCGCTAGGGTCACTCAGGACCGTAACGACACAGGTGTGGCCTCCGGGCCATCAAAGAAAGCCAAATCTCCATTAAAATTTTGCAGAATAGAGTATTCAACAAATTCTGTATTTTTTTCAGAAATTTACCAGTTTTGTTATAAAGATTTAAGTAAAGATACTTTTTTCCAGTAAACCTTCTCCTTAAGAGGACCCCCAGGAATTTTCTACACTGGGGCCCCTATTACTGTCCGTACGCCCCTGGTGTCACTAAACAAAGTTTACATTCCAATCTAAGTTCATTATACTTCGTGGTCATCAACAGAAGACAACAAAACAACCCAAAAAACTATTTACTTTCATTTCAACAAAAGACTTCGATTCATAAATAAATGAAACAAATAAAAAAAAATATAAAGAAATACAAAAAGACTGATAATTTTAGACTCTCTAGTTTTCTTTATTCTCCAAGCGTTTTCTAGCAAAAAAAAAAAAATCCGTCTCATTTTCACTTGGCAAGACGTGAATGCCAAGAGTTTTGATGTCACTAGCGTTTAAAGGATACGTGATCCGCTTGAAATTGCTCGGACGGATAACGAAGATGATATATATTTGAAGGGGGGAAAAAAGAAATTACCTTAAAGGACCTGAAAAAGAGAAGTGATTTTCAAAAGATTTTTCTCCATCCGGTGAAAATGATCCAACAGGAAGAAAGAATCAATTGACGGAAAACCATCTTTTGATATTATTTTTCCAAACAACGATATATATTTACTTTGCTACATGTTTAGACTCTAAATTACAAAATTTCGGTTTTGTTTCAAATAAATCCCTCCATTAGAAAAATAAAAGGTGTGTTTCAAATTTGATAATAATTTCACTTGGGGGTTCTTGGAGTCGATGCTTCAAGATCTGAACTTAGTTTTTCAAATTTCAAAATGGCGGATCTAATATGGCGGACAAAATTTGAAACCAACGGATTTTGGTATAAATTGGTATCAAGAGATATTTGAAGTCACTGATTACGAATCTGAACTTAGTTTTTCAAAATTAAAAATGGCGGATCCAATATGGCGGACGAATTTATGAAAAATTGATCCAACTAGCCTTGAATGATGTTAAGTTACGTCAAAATTTAGATCAAATTTGATCCTTTAATAAACATTTATATTTGTATAAGTGTATTATATATAAATATGTGAATATATACAGTGTATGAAAAATGACGAACATTACGAAGTTTGAATGATAATGAAGGCGATATGTATATATAGTGTCAGACATAGATACTTGCTGAGCCGTCGAAGCTCGGTTAACGCAAGAAAGTTTTGCTGGTTGAATCCCAAAGTTACTTACAGTATAACAGTTCCTGGAGGAAACTTTGGTATCGGAATACGGAAATACCCATTTACAAGTATGTGCGCATCCTGCCGGAAAATCGAATAAGTATAATTCGCACGAGGCGCTTTGAAATCATTTCACCAAAAAGAAAAGTTTCTTCTTTTCCCACCATGTACTGTTCGACGTCGCTCAAGCAAAGGAAATCTTTATAAACAAGACTTAAGAGATAAAATAAATGAAAAAATTGAAACTTGAGAGATAAATTTTTCTATCTTGACAAATTTTGTTTTTCTCGAAAACATAAAAAATTAAAGAGTAAAATTTTATTGGGTACCTTGGGGAACCTTAGAGTACCTTAGGTGTACCCTTAGATGTAATTATTTTTAGATTCTCCTATATCTTGAAAAGTTTATTTGCAACTTTATTGATTGAAACAATGTTGAATAAATTCTCTATAAAAATATATTGTGTTAATTGCATATTGAACTTTCGTTGTTATATTGAGGAATGAATGAGAATTTTGAAGAGGGTGCGGGGTGGTGAAGGAGGAAGAGGGAGAAGTGCTGCAATAACTCAGCGAAACATTGTATAACATGCAAGAATGCAAATTAGTATATAGGAAAAGAGGAATGGATCGATATATAGATATACAGTTTGAAATACCACTTGGCCCCATTATTCAGGGGAAAATTGCGAACTTGCGAATCGTGCTCTAAAAACTCTTCTGGAAATACTTTCGTTCAATCGCCAAAAGGAAAGTTATTTGACTATCGTGCATGTTATAGAATTGACTCTCATTGTTAGTTCCCAGAGAGTTCGACATACATAATTACGAGTACCATTTGTTTTAGAGTATAGTAATGATTCCAAAAGGAATCAGCAGAAACCACCAACGCAACTCGACTCAAAAATTTCCTTTAGGAGAAACTTTTGTTTTATTTAATTGAAGGTGCGAAATCAGAGGAATTGGAAACGCATATCAATGAAGATAGATCAGACAATCAAACACTTCTTAAATGTAGTATATGGCTGAGGCAAAAACGGCATAAGGAATATTTCTCAAATGAAACGTAAAATTGATAATTCAGCAGAGCAGTATTACTGAAGCTATTGTTTCAAAAATTTAATATACATCCTCTTTTCGTTATACACCAAAGATTAACTAATATAAATATTTAACTTTCCTGCTCCGTATAAATTTTATCGATTGTGTGAGGCATTATTTAGGATCAATATATAAGAAAAAATGTGAACAAGAGGAACATACTTGAGAAAACTAATAAAAGCTGCTCTATAGGAAATAATGTGAAAATAATAACTATCAATAACCGATGTCGATATATAGAACCACCGCAACGCTTCGCTATGCAACAATACTCCGGATAAAGAGAATGAAATTATCGAACCAAGGAAATTGTTCTGTTCTGTCGGCGAAGGAAACAGACTATCGAACCAATATTACATTATACTCAACTTATATATACATATACTGTATGGAAAAGCTCCTTTTAATTTCATCAAAGTTGAATAAACCCCGATAAGCGCACTTTAAAAATCATAATTCACGGTTTTTTAAATTAAAAAAAAATGTACTTAGAAATTTAAAGAGGTGTGGGAGTTTTTTTTAACACAAAAAGTGGCTTTCCCTAGACCTAAGTAAATTGTTCCTATAGGTAATAGGTACATTGGAGCGAAATGCTCTGCCCATAGTAAAAAGTAATGTATTGATTAAAGATTATTTTTGACATAAATTAGAATAAAGATCTACTTTGATAATCGAGATGCATATTGATAGAGGGTTAAATTGTATGTTGTATATATGCAGGGCGGAAGTAACAAATCCTAATATGACTTAGCAGCGCGTGAGTGAAGAGTACGTAGATAGAATTCGAGTGAAGCACAAATCACAAATGGGTAGAAGCTAAGCATCACGAATGAGTCGCCATTGATGGTAGTCTTCTGGCATTGACATACACTCACTCAATACCATCATCGTTCTTCTCCCCCTGTTTCCATACTCTCTCTCTCGACTCTTGTTCATGTCTGCATTTATACACACAGACACTCACACACTCTCATGAACATTTATCTGAAAGGACCGATAGATAGAAGGGAAATGATATTATCTGTGATGGATGTCCCATTCGTCAGAATGTCAATCCGTATTCGCGGTACTGGTGCATATAAGCTTCCACCACCTCTACTCTTACTCAAATACCTTACACTTAGGAAATTTCCAATTCGTTATCCTAAACCAGCACTTACGACTGATTAGTAGTGATGTAATTTTGAAAATTGTTAGAATCATTTAAACATGATTTAAAAATTGATGATTTAACATCGTTGGTATTAATTACAGCTGGGAATTAAGAGATAAATTAGGGATAGTAAATCTTTTGAAAAAATCATCAAAAGAATAATCCACTTAAAAAGGATCCTTAAAAATATTGACAAGACATCTTGGTGATTTACTTCGAACAGTATTAATATTTGATGATAAATAATAATTTTAGTTCTGGACCAGTTTGAAATACATATCATCTGGTTTGCAAAATTCTTGAACAACGATTTTCCACAGTATTTCTACAGTCAGACCATAACATCAAACGATATGTAATAAGATCAGAAAGTAAAAAAATAAAATCATTCGTATAAAGATAAAATAACATCAATTCCCATTATTTCGAACCTTTATTGTCTCGAGTTCATATGACAAGAGGCAATCTTCTCATCGCACTTCCATTAATATTATTACTCCTGACAATCAGATTGGAAAATGAAGTTCCGAAGGTATGTAATTCTATAGATGATGATAATAAGGAACAGAATAACTTGATAATGTCCGCCTGGAGAAAAAAAATGAGATCCCATATATATCGAGAGGAAAAAAGAAGCTTGTCGAGTGATCTATGGAAACCCAGGAAGTGATTGTAACACGCCTATGGGTGCTTGTAACCCGTCATTTAATAGCTACTACACGCGGAAGTATTTGTACGTTCTTGTTGCGTATTATACAATGAAGACCACGTTTGCTTATTACCTTATTCGTTTAGGCCAAAGAATGTATACAATATTACTCTCAACATGCACACACAATGTTAAAATCTGAACATGAATGAAAGCTACCTTGTAACGTACTTTAGAGGTATTTATCTCATTATGTACTTTGGTATAAAGGAATTAAAAGTAATTGCGTTCACTTTGTCTCGGAACCGCAAACAATTGCAGAAGAGGGATTTAGAATTACTAACAATAAAGTTGAAGGTTTTATGAATCTTTGGTAACCTAATATTGGAAATCAAACTAAAATATATCCAACACTATGTTTTTGGAAAAAATAATTAGTTCTTGGCAATGAGTTATTTAAAATTTTACAACCGAATATATCTTCAATTGGAAAGGTTAGGCAAACAAAATCTTTTATTCTGGTTCTGTAAGACAATCCAGATCGCGGATCTCCAAAGTAGACCTGTCGACGATATGCACCTTACCTAGGTCACCAATCACCCTTGGCAGCTTTTTGGGGAATGTCTCCTTATCAGAAGAACCTAAAAGTTTGATAAAGAGGTCTTCCTTCTTGTTGGGTCTAGGTCCCACAAAAATAGTATAACTTTCTTACGGATTTTTCCCAAAACTGCTGCGTACGTCGAATCTTCATCCGCACCTTAACGATCATTGATGACTTTTTCTATGGCCTTTCTTCCTTCTTTGTTTGGTCTTCAGTTTTTTTGGGAGGTTCTTTCTTCTTCTTCCTTGAGTTTTTCGATAACACTGTACTGCTTCCCTTTCGTTTCTGAGCTTCCAAGACAACATTTTTTTAACATTAAAGCGTTAGAATTGTCACATGCGGATTACTGGATTAATCACTATTGTAAAAAAGGTTGGGTAATAGTTATAAATGAGCACTAGCCGGAACTCTTTATTTCTTAGTTCGATGTCAAAATATTGTCGATAAATTTAAATGATATTTTACACACGTTTCCTTTGAATAGTTCTGTAAAGCTTATATTATATGTATATTTAATTGCTGTTTTCCTCTGCCGAGTAGCGCCTTGTAGTTCTTTTTATGGTGAGTGGTATTCGTATTATGCGGTTTTATAGCTTATGAAAAACATAAAAAAGGCAAAGACCTAAATTTCATCACGAATGCATTTTAAGTTTCCACGCCCTTTATCGATATATGTATACAAGCGGCTTGAACCTGGAAACACCATAAAAAGACCGTAAGCACATAATGCGTTAAAAATAGCGCTTTTTTCTTCTAAAGTTTAAAAAAAAATTTGTACTACCGCCACTTCTCTGAATAGTTTTTTGACTTTTTAATAATCCTCATTATTCTCAATATCACCAATGGAAAACACACCTTCTTTTAATTTATAAACATACCCGAAGGGCTATACATTGACACTTATGTATAAAAGGCTGGACATTGAGACTACCTTTCAATCTCAAATTAACAAAACATCTCGAACATAAATATATGTAATACGGCCTTTGTCTAGAAGCATTCCTTTGCATAAATCGCACATTAACAATTGCTTTGAATTAAAAGAAATATTTAAAAATATTTCGTTATTAAATAACTTTGTATTCCAAAAATTTGCATTCTTTTTAATGACAATTACTCACAATTGTCAGAGATTTTAAAAAATTATAATATTGTCAATTCCAATGGTTTTATTAACCATTGGAATTGACAATATTATAATTTTTTAATATTTACTTCTACTTCTAATGTTGAACTGTAGGAAAGGATGCAACTAACAAATGGAACCAAACTGGTATCGTTTACAAATTTAATTGTAATAATTGTTCTGCAACTTACATTGGTGAATTAAAACGTAGGAATTAAAAGATTTTCAAAAATTTCAAATTCAAACTTTATTGAAATTAATCAAAATTTAATAATATTGTTATAAAACATAAAGAAAACGACCACTCCAAAAGTCTTCGACTCGGAGTGATCGATTTCTTTATTTTTTATAATAAATTAAAGATGATCGAGAGATAAAATAATTATTTTATATTATAAGAATATTATTAAATATTAAAAAATTATTTCTTAAAAATTATTTTCATATTCTATATTATCTAAAATTAAAACTAAAATTCATTTTCAAATAAATTTTTATCAGATAATTCTACGAGAATTCAGTTATTTAAATAAAAAAGTAAATTATTTATAGAATAATTGAACATTTCTTAAAATTTAATTCTTATAAAGAATTTTATCAACAAATTTTTAAATTATTGAATTCTTTTGACGAATTTTAATAAAAAATTTTAGATACATTTTTTTAAAAATTTGATTAAAGTTGTATTAAAAATAATTGAAATGGGAAGAATTTTATTACTTTTGAAAATAATTGAATTTCTGCAATTAATTGTAATTTCTTCAAAATTAAATTTTTTTTAGTGAAATTCTGCGATGAGTTATATTATTTCTGAAAATAGTTGAATTTTTGAATGGAAACTTATAAAAAATTTGTAAATATTTGAATTCCTGTGAAATTTTGATTATTTACGAAAATAATCAAATGTTTGCGTACAATTTTATTAAATATTGTTTTTAAATAATTTAATTTATTTGGGTAATTTTTTTAAAAGTAGTAGATATTGAAAATCATTGAAATAAGGAAAATTTTTGAAAATAATTGAAATTTTGACAAGAGTTTTATTAAAATTTGAAATTAATTGAATTTTGAACAAGAATTTTTTTATTTATAAAGATAATAATTGGGATTTCATTAAGATTTTTGGGAAATTTTCAACATAATTGAATTTTGTTATACAAGAATTTTATTACTTTTGAAAATTATAATTGAATTTCTGCAATGTAACTTTTTCAAAATTAAATTCTTTTAATGTTTTTAACTAAAATTCTTCTATGAATCGATTATTTTTAATAATTAATTAAATATATATTGTCAAATTTAACGAAGAATTTGAATTATTAAAATTTTTCAAAAATCTAAGTTAATTAAAATTTTTAATTAAATTCATTCAACATTGAAATTTTATAAAATTTAAAATTGAAACCATTTGACGTTCATTTACTTATAAAAATTGTAAACGCTACTCTTTTAAAATTCAATTAATTTTGAAATATTTAAGTAAAATTAAATAATTAATTAATTAAATAATTTATCAATTTTATGATAGTTGTTTAAGATTTAAGTTATATATTTAAAAAGAACTTTTTGTCAGAAATTGAAAAAATTGAAGGTTTTGTATTAGAATTCGTGGTAATTTTATATTTTATGAATCAAACAAAAAAGGACACAAAAATTCACAACTTTCTTATGAATTCTAAAAATTAAATTATTTTCAGTATACTTTTAATAAAAATTTCTGACACTTTTCCCTGAATTCCCTACGTCAGAATATATGATTATTATAATTATAATAATATTAAAACTACATATTCTAATTCATATTTTATTTTTGTAAAAAATATTTCAGTTTAAATTTTTAACGTTCTATTATTTTTAAAATTGCTAATTTTATTTAAAAGAGTGAGTGAGAAGTCAGTCAATTGTTGCTAGTATTTTTGGGAAACAAACAAAAAGCGAAAAGTACCAAGGGATCATTCACATGCTTAGGAGGAGGGGGGGGGGTCTACAGTTTTGTGACGGCCTGTGTAAAAATTACCAATTTATATGTAAGAAAATTAAACGTAGGGGGGGAGGAGTTAAAATTTTTCCAAATTTGAGTGACATAATATATGTGAATGATTCCCAAATATATTTTAGGTTCGGGTATAAAACTCTTTATAATGAAATGTTAATATGAAAATTGTTCATAAAATAATATGAACAAACCTAAAATTTCTGTACATGTGTATTTTCCAAACGTTGCGTTCGTATAAAATATTAAATGTATAGAGAAATTCAGGAAGCAAGTGCGCACGATATAATACATAAACGAGGGTCTATAATGATTATATTAAAAAGGCTAAATACATAAGTACACATATATATATATATATATATAGTGCAATGTGTGCATATATAGTTTGTACTATAGTCATTACGTTGTTACCCCTCCGGGGGAAAATGGCATATGTCCCAGCTATTCGGAACATCGAGTGAACGCCCCTAAGCTCTGCACATCGAAGCTTTGTCGATCCACCTGATCCGCTTCGAGTACTGAGCCGGGGGTTGCACATGCAGAAGTGCACATGTGCATATGTAGATTTTAGTGCCATAAAACAGGGTTCCACAGAGACCAAGGGGATGACACTGAAGCACTTTTCCCCAGATCACGTTTTCAGAATGGGAGATAGTCTCACGAGGAAAATGCCGAACTCGTCTTTTTTACATACGTATATATAATTTCCTTTTTCTCTCTCTCTCTCTCCGCAGGAAAATTCAAATTCATCAAATTTTATTTTTACAACTTCGGAAATATTTCTTTGTTGTTGCAAAAAAAAAAATTTGTACGATACGATTGATCAGATAAATTAAACAATTTTAGGAAAAAATCAAGATGGCGCTGGGCGCTGGTTTTGATTTGAAACATTAAGGCCAATGCACAATGAAATAAAAGAATTTTTACTCTATATCGATATAAGAAGAGAAAGAAGAATAAGTTGACTACTATATTCGGGAATAGTAATAATAAGTGTTATGCATCATTAATAAATGTGAAATTTTGCAATACTTTTTGTGAATTTTCTTTTTGCTTTTTCAACATTCATTAATTGAGGTTGACCACCGCGACAGTTTATATACAGTAGTTGCACTTGCTGAACCATCGCAGCGTATCGTTTGCCATGGAATTTCATTTCCACGCTTTTGTACAATTACTTTTGTCCCTGACACCTAGCTCTCTTTGTATGTGGAGGAAAAAAGAGAAAAGAACATAAAAGACAGAAAACTACGATGCACTATAAAAGGAAAGGATATAAGTAAAAGAGTGTTACACGCGTCGTTTGTTCTCATGTAATTCCTCGACTTCACAATTGTATTAGTTCTACAGTTGCAGTATATACCAAAGATGGTAGTGGTGGTGGTTGTAGTAATACCAGTAATAAATGTTTAAGAACCGAAAATTTATTTCATGTTTAGAAAATAATAATCTTATAAGTAAATTTTACTATATACAATCGCAAATAAGAAATTCAAAAATAGAGATTTAGTTATAGGTATACTAACGCACTTTAAGATAATCGTTGTATTCCGGTAAACTGTTCGCAGTTTGAAGTTATAGTTGTTGTTTGC
This sequence comes from Leptopilina heterotoma, assembly GCF_015476425.1. Classification (NCBI taxonomy): domain Eukaryota; kingdom Metazoa; phylum Arthropoda; class Insecta; order Hymenoptera; family Figitidae; genus Leptopilina; species Leptopilina heterotoma. The sequence continues at coordinate 795,192 of NW_025110812.1, forward strand.
TTTTTTGTTTCTTTAATTTTTTAATAATTTAGGAGTAAGCGGCCAAAAGTGGATAAGTCCATTTTTTACTATTTTGAAATATTTAAACAAATGCAATTTGACACATAACCAAAGTTAATTTCAAAATATAAAAAATATATACTGAATTATTTATAACAGAATACTTTTTTGATCTTAGAAGTATCATTATTAATTAAAGCGAATTATAAATAAAGAATTTTATAATTTTGGGCATTCACTAAAAATTTTGGAATAAAATTCTTCAACCAAAGTCTAGAAACAGAAAAGTGATATACTTTTTGTAATAGGAGAAACTTTTTCAAAAAGAGGAAATAGATATACATGTAATATGACGAATCTCTAAAGGGAGAAGAAAAGACACGAGATTGGCTGGATCATTTCAGCCACTCCTTGAATATAAGTGAAAAAAGAAATGTGTAACCGACCTTTTGGCAAAAACCCTTTGAAACTAATTTTTTTTTCTATTTTTTTTTTTCATTGAAAGACCTTATATATTGAGGCGTCTCGTGGTGAAACCTGATCTCGAAGGTGACGCTCTCTCAAAAGGTGTAAATCTAAAATTGAACGATACAAGGTAATGCCTAAAGTATATCAATGTCTAGGGGAGGGTGCGTCTCTGGATGAAAATCATGAAAGCGATGAATAGCGAGCAGAGAAAGGGTGTGAGAGATAGCGAGAGTAAGAGAGAGAGAGAGAGAGAGGCTGTGGAAATTAGATATCAAGGAGAAAGATCTCTATATACTATGGTGTGGTTCGATTTCTTGGTGTTAGGGGCTGGTCTCATCGCGTCATGTTACCTTTTAGCATAGGAAACCGCAGGCAAGAGATGTGTCGGATAGATGAAAAGAAAACCCTTTAAACGAATTTTATATCTAGAGATATTATTAAATTTAGAGTACAAAGTGAAGCGGATTTAACATCTATTTATTTTCAATCATTGTTCAATTTTCATTTAGAAAATCTTTTATTATGATTATAACAAAATTTTTAAAAAGTAAAAAATATTTTTTTGTATAGTTTAAATAAAAATACTTAATACTTAATACCTTGAATTAAGTTAATTATATCAACGAGCTATTTGACATTTAGGGTGGAGTCCCATGACAGCGTTTTGCGTTGCGTCGTAATGGGAGAGAAAAAGACGCAAATATACGTTTGCTGCATTCTCTCTTATTACAACGCAACGCAAAACGCTGCCATGGGACTGCGGCCTTAAATTCCAAAAGTGTACGCGAACAAACAGTATAATTTTCAAAATCCAAAGTTTTATTTTTTTCCTTGAAAACCATTAAGATTTCACAATTTCTCATTTAGAAAAAATATATTGCGGAGAGAAGAAGAAAATTAGATTTGATATTATGTTTATATATACTTATGAATGGGGAAAGAAGGGAAAAAAGCGATTCTTATGCGAGAGTTGTTTATTTTTTATGTCCTTGAAACCATATCTTGGTCTGGACATCTTTTGAATGTATGCCCATGAATTCAAAGTCGAATATTTTTTTTCTCACGCAGGTCACCTACAAAACACGACTTATATGTAGAAAGAGAGAGAGAGAGAGTGACGAATGTCCCTTTTTTTCCCTCAGATAAAAACTTTTTTCATCGCCTACTAACGGTGTTATTCGTCTCACGTATTTTTGCCACCCGCTTTTCTTATCCTACCGATGATCCGTCGTCTAATGCTTAAAACCAGTTTTCCCTCCTTTTTCTTCCAATAATTAACGACTAGAATTTTTAATTTTTTGTAACAAAATGAACTATACAACACTCATGGTCGTAGAAAAAATATGACTTTAGGCACTGCCAACTGTCAGAATAATTTAGAAAAATTGTAAAAATAGAATGGCGAGTGATTCGAGAAATATTAAACACTTGAATTCAAATAGTGTAAATTAGAGAAAAAAATAAAATTAATCGACTATAAACATACAATTCCTGCAATTTAACAAAAGAATCCAGAAATAGTCAAGATTTCCTTTGTACATTTGTAGGTTAGAAAGATTTTTGGAACACTTTAAGCGCTACATGCGACAAGAGAATGAACTACCATTAAAGCGGGAAATTTCAAAAATATGAATCTCCTACATACTTTTAGCATTATTCCACGCACCATTTGTGCATGTTACACGTCTAGAAATTTAAAATTATTTCGAATTTAGTGAGGAAAAGTTTTTTTTTTTTTGCCATAGCGAACATTAAACATCAAAACCTTTTTTGTACTGACATAAAGTAATAAAGCACACGGTTTAAGTGAAAGTTCGCTATATGGCGAAGGGTGTTTTTTAAAAGTATATACATATGTGTATAGAGTACATGTGTGTGTGTGTGCAACATTGAGGCGCAGAATCATCAGTGTTCATTGTCACAGACTAATTGAATCAGGCACCGACTGATTCACTGGACGGCATCGACCCAACGTCCATGGGACACTTTGCAGATATATACAATCCATTCCACCTCGCTCGTTCAAATCTGCATTTGCTTCATCCACTGATATATCGCAGTTACGCGCACCCTACGACTATAACAATAATAATTATAATAATCATTATAATCATCTAATCGAGAGGATAAATCCTTTCTGAGTGCTTGTTTAATGTGATTGTATAAATTGTTGGTGGATGCAACTATATTTGTGATGTGATATAAAAATATCATAGTTTGAGTAAATTTTTTGAAAAGTTTAAGAAAAGCTGGAAGAGGATTGTTTATGAGACCTCCGCACTGAAGAATTTTTTGAAAGTGACACGGTCTGTTAACGGTAGTAAGGTAAGGATTCTAAAGATGTGAATGAAGACAATTCTTGGATTGTAGATTCAGGAGCAACAATTCTCTTTCGTCTAAATGGTATTAATATTTAATGATGAATAATTATCAGAATGCTTTTTTTTCACCCCAAAATGAAAGATTATTTGCTTAAAATTATCACTCGATTTTTCATAGCTGCGGATTCAGAACCAGAATTCTTGGATTATAGATTCAGAGGTGCAACAATTCTCTTTCGTCTAAATGGTATTAATATTTAATGATGAATAATTATCAAAAACGCTTTTTTCCCACCCCTAAATTAAAGATTTGTTTAAAATTATCACTCGATTTTTAATAGCTGCGGATTAAGAACCCCATGATAGTTTTTAAAAATTCAGTGTATAAAATATAAAAATTAAGTTTTTCTAACTAAAGGTATCACAAGTTCTAAAACTTTTCAATAGTTTTCTTTTATCTGCATAATATTGAAAGAAAAAAGCATTTGTATAATAAACATTGTGAGGTGTATACACATATTTAAAATGTCTAGTAATTAAAAATAAATCGCAGGTGATATTTCATTCTCTGCCATGCCAAAGACACAGGGAAATTAGCATAACATTGTTAATGATATATATTTATTGTGTATTCGCACCTGTTCATTATATTAATATAATAATACATTACATTTCCCAGAGTAGATTATTATCATATAACTTTAATATACCGCTCATTAAGAACAGAATTGCAAATAATCTTTCATATATAATTATTATGTAAATATCATTTTAATTTATTGCTTATCTAATTAAAAAAAATGAACAACATTTATATTACTTTGATATAACTTGAATATCTAGCAGATGAATAAGAATTTTTGATTTCCACCAGTAAAATGAAATATTCCCTTTGACGGCTTAAACATTAATGGTAATGTCACACTTTAACGTGTTAAGTGAAGGACGAAAAAAAGATTTTCTCTCTCATTTACTATGTATTTAATGGAAACATTTTTAGATATGCTTTAAAAATATAAATATTTATAAACTTTTTAATGAAAATTTTTTGCAATATTAAACTTTTACCGTTGTGCGGGGAAAAATGGGAACTTCGGGTATAATAAAATTAAAATTTTTGCATCTCTCTGCCGAGGTGCTATTTATTCCTTTAGAGGAAAGGTTAACGTCATGCTGCATAGAAATTAGGAAATTATTCCCTATTTCAAAATCAAAACTGTTGGAGTCTAAACGATAATTGTGAATATTAATTACGTGGATAGGTAAACCAGGTAAATAGATTAACTAAGTTCTGCTCAGGGTTGTAATTTTCGTCAGTCGTACAAAAATGGTCCTGCATTCAGCTGATTACGAAACTGAGGTCAGATTTTCAAAATTCAAAATGGCGGATCCAACATGGCGGACGAATATTAAGAAACTAGTTGGATTTCTATAAAATTTGGTATCCAGGGATTTCAAGGTTCGCTGATTACAAATCTAAGGTAAGATTTTCAAAATTCAAAATACCGGTCCAATATTGACAAATTTAAAAAAAATTGGTTTGATTTTTATGAAACTTGTCATCTATAGAGGGTTTAAGAGTCGACTATTTTCTTTTAAGACAGGATAATTTTCTGAAGAGAAAATTTTCGTGCTTATAGTTTAGAAACGTCTGCGAATGAATAATAGATAATATTTGTAAATTGCAAAAATGGAAAAGATATGGGAATTGAAATGATGGATGAATGTCAGAAGTGAGATGCAGGAAGTGAAAGAGTATACAATGTAAAATATTGCATGTGGGATAGTTACAGAACCGGCTCCCATAGCTATTTTCATCTCACACTTAAACGCAAAATGATATTCATTTTCTATATGTGAAACATGTGTGCATACTTCATGAAGGAATTTTCAAGTAAAAATTTTTTTAATTTCCGTCTAGACTGGACAATTTAGTCATGATTTTTTACTTCGCAGCGTGCAAAAGTCCCATTAAGCCACCCCTCGTCCTACGCCAACGGAATGTGCATACGCGTATCTCAAATGTGCATAATGCGTGTGGAGAATTCATGCTGTACCCAATAGTCGATGAAGTGATGTAGTGCCAGGAGAGTGACGTCCTGGATGAGAGGTAGGCAGACGAGAAAGAGAGAGAGAGAGAGAAGAAAATAAATCGTCAGTTTAGGAGATAGGAGGGGGAAACAGATGTCTTTTCACACATTAACATGCATGAGCGTACGAACCGATACCACTCGATCAATTGGCATAATTAATTACGCTCCAGAACTACGCGAGGGTCAGGTCGTGAACACTGAATGACCGAAGCTCGATCGAGTGAAAACATGGATAACCCACTTTACTTTCGAGTTCCAATCGAATTGATCACGTTCCTATTGATCTTGATCTGTCAATTTTTATCAATCTCATAAATATATCTATTTCCATTCCATTTAAATTTGATCATTTATTTTTTCCATTTCAGATGATGCAGATTGTAAAATGTTGGTCAGTGCAGAACATGCGTTTTTCATATAGGGAGCAAAAACAATTAAATAAGAAAAATTCTTCGATTGGAGATTCAGGAGCAACTTTTTCTCCTAAAGAGTATTATATTTAATGATGAATAATTATCAAAAACAATTAAATAAGAAAAATTCTTCGATTGGAGATTCAGGAGCAACTCTTTCTCCTAAAGAGTATTATATTTAATGATGAATAATTATCAAAACACAAGTATATTAAAACAAACTTGTCTTTATAGATAAATTGAACTATAATTAACAATTTAGCAATTATTAGCAACTTTAAAATGAAGACGAGTTTTCGAAAATTGAGTATAGTTGGTATTTAGATAGTGTTCAGGTGGAACATCGATTTATCAATATCACCCCCAAGAATATTGTAAAAATCATCATTTCCACTTATAAAAAAGACATTACGATTAAATTATTAATTTAGATAAACTCTTATGATAAAAAATTCCATTTAGTGAAATAAATTATTACTTTTTTTGTAGTCGCAGGTATATAAATGATGTGAGCAATGAAATTTCTTATTGCCCTGATAAAATTTTTGATATATATTAAAGTCCTTCGTGAACTGTCCTTGTCGGAAGTTTTGTACGATGAATGGGGGCCAGGGAATATGGCGTGTGCCATCGTAGCAATAATTCTAACGAGCTCACAGAGTTTTTACCAATTGTACAGAACATGTAGCAGTCAATCTCATAGAAAGAACAATGTCAGGACTTGCCAGAATTATTATATAGCTATTTCTCTCCTTTCCAACTTGGGATCTTTCTTTCTCCATATTTTTTTTGTGACCATTTTGCGGTTTTGCTACGAGCTTCGAGCCAAAATCCCCTTCGTAACGAAAATTATTATCTATTTTATTAAAATCACAATTCAAGCAAAAATTTCAATAACGATTCAAAATATCGTAACGCATACACCACTCGTAAGAGGTATAGTGAATTTTATGTTTTTAATATTTTGTTAATTTATTTGATTTTTAAATTTCTATTTTACGTTTTTAGTAATATTGTTTCAATGTAATTCTAAAAGGAAAAATCTTTAGCAAAAGGAAAATATTTTTCTTTTTCCTATATATATATATATATGCGGTCGAATGTTTGTGAAACTCAATTTCGACTTTTTTTCAATTATTTCTGGAACAATAAACTCTCGTAATCCCATACGCGTCGTTAAACTAGTTATGTCGTTACGTGTCTAGAAATCCCAGGGTGTATTGTGGTCTCTCAAAGTTCATGTCCAACTTTTACCGACTAGAGGCCCTATACACACTGGGAAATCAGAGCAGCTGATATAAGACCAAAGGCTTCTCATCTGTAGCAAAAGGGAAAGGTCAATTTCACCTGCGTCACTTTCAGTGACGTGTGATGGCGTTTCACCCGACACTGTCATTAATATTCAATTAACCAGACGTCATTCTCTGATCAATATAATCTAACACGTATATATAAATATATAGTCTGTTGCTTTAACCGCATTTATCGGAATTATGAATTTGCATTCAACAAACTGAATATATGACATCAATAGTGCGACAAGTTGACAAAATTACAATGATTAATTGAATTGACATCGTTTTATTATAATGATTATTCAATATTATCATTACATTATAGCTATTCTTGTTCAATTTTCGTTTAGGTTCATTGTTACCTGATTCAGTTCTGAAATAAAGATACGGGTCCCGCCGATGGATGACCAAATATTGTGATATTCAAAAGAACGTCAACAGGTCTGTAATAAACTTTGTGGCAAACTTTAGCCACAAATGAGACGTCTTTAGTCAGGTTTTAGCCATGGAAAAAAAGAATTTTAAAAAATAATTATCAACCCACTGGATTATTTTTTTTTTATTAGACGCAAAAGTATCGCACTCAATTAGAGAAAATGACTTCAGTCTAAATCCGCACAATAATTGTCACAATCAGTTGTTTTTATCAGCACGCGATTATTTTTTTCAAGAAGAAAATGTTTCAAAAGCATTTTTATCAAATCGAGATTGAAATTCGTAAATCGTTTCTAACTACCTTCTAACTCATATAATTGTTTATTACTTGTTCCCTTTCAGCCTTTCGTAATAATTCTGACGATATTCATCGCTTTTAAATTATTCATTTCTATACTGTGAGAGAAATTATTTCTTTTTTATTATTTTAAGTATAGAACGAAAACAGCGCGCATTGCCGCAATGGTTCGCTATGTTTAGGACTTAGCTAAATATTTTTGAAAAATTGTATTAGTTAGTATCCAACAATCTGATAGTACTGAATTATTCGGAGTCTTCAGGTCAGTCCTCCAGGAAACGTACAGAATACTTATAAGGTCAAAAAAACAAAGCTGAAAAAATTGGTAAATCCATGGAACTGCAAACAAGAACCCAGGGGTCTTCACCTATGAAGTTTAAAGCCAAATAGTACTTCCGTATGATAAAGAACGGTCCATCCAAAGGGTGTGGTTTTTAGTGGCTCGACCAGGGCAAGGACGGTCATCCCACATAAACTTGATATATGCTCTCCTTGGTATCTGCTAGCAGATGTTTCACTTCCCTCGTAAAATAAAAAAACCAATTTTGAAAGAGAAAAAGTTATTAATTAACTTTAATTATATTCCCTGGGCAGCATCCAAATATTTTATTCACAAAGTCTTTTAATAGTATTTGGAAATTAGAATATCGACAAGGTATTCCATGAAGAAACTTAAGTTGTTTATTGTTTTTACCGTATTTTGGGTATTAATAGCGAGAAAAGTAAGCTTCTCCTGAATAAAAGGAAAATTAAATATTCGGAGAGAAAAATTTTTGTAATTTCACAGACAATTTGTTCAGGAAACATCGTTCCTTATTGTTAAAGAAAAGGGATCATTTTACTCCTCCTTTTCCTGATTTTACGAGGGTTTCTCTCTCTCTCTCTCTCTCCTCGACTATACCAAGCGAAGAGTGTTGCTCAAGTTTTAGTGTCTCCTCTACTCGAGAACTCACTCATTCGATATTCATCTTCTTCCTGACCTTCGTCCATCGACGCGTACGTGTCTCGTAAAGTTTTCCCAGGTTTTCTTCTTTTCTTTTTCTTCTTTTTTTTTATATCCACCCGCCTCTTTTTGCAGGTTACGACCAAGGTCCCTCTTCGATCGAAGAACCCAGACAAACGCTAACTCAATTTTCCACTTTCTACATGGCGTTTCAAAGGAATTCTGTATTTTTCGCCTTGCGATAAATCCAAAGATAAAGAGGAATAAATTATATCAAAAAAAATTTCAAATTACAAAATTAAAGTAACTCCTTTTTGTTTTAGATTATTGTGGAACTTATTTTTTTCCGAAACAAAAGTATATATAGCGAGAGTTGTGAAAAAGAAGTGCGCATGGTTTGCAATTGCAGTTCAAGACGAGCCAAGTTTCCGTGAGCTTCCCATTGTTTTTCTAAGCTTGCAACTTCCCATTGCATTGAGTCTTAAAAGCTGGTGTGGGAAGGAGGGAGAGGGGCTATATCCAAAGCCAATAAAACAACGAGGAAATAAAACTAAAGCGGAGACTCCGGATAATCCCCACTTTCCAAGCAAAACTCATCTTCTAAGAAGTATACCACTTTTTTCAGAATTCTTCATAATCTTAAATGCATCATTATCTTTTTCCTCTTATAAAATATCTCTCTCAAAATTTTCTTTTATTTTTATGAAAACTTTTTTCTACCAACAATCCTCATCTTGAAAGGGGATTAAGAGTATAAAATCCGCGAGAGGGAAACGTAATCTAAAACATAAAAGGGAAATATATGATTCAGTGGCCCACTACAAAAATTAATTGGGGATATTAAAATTTTCTGTAATTTCTTGTTTGGAGTCGAAGAAGACACTTGATGACAGTACACAACAAGTTAACTTGAAGGCGTTTCCTGGGTGGCACCTTTTATACAGTTTCTTGCAAGAGGACAAAATTTTATAATTTTTAAGCTACATTTAGAAAAGTACAAAAACCTCTTGTAATTAATTCAGAAAAATGCAATTTTCTTTCTTTACGAAAAAATAAATATTGAAAACGTTTCTTTACACTTAATTAAGTCCATTTTCCAACCTCTCGGCATTGGGTCTTGAAATATCTTTTTAATAAAAATTTATATTAAAAAGGACGCGCTCCTCCGACTTCAACAATATAAATGAAGGTGTGTTTGAGAATAAAAAAAAGAAGTCCCGGAAAGAAGTTGTAGATGGAGGGTAAAAAAAAGGACGAATAACGTTTGCAAATGGTTGGGTAAAGGAGTTCGGTGGGGAAGTGTGCAAGGAAAAATGGTGGCACAAAGACAGTTTTCTAGAGTTCTATACCGTTCGTGTTCTTTGTTCCCCGATGAAAATCTGCCTTAAATCTGTCATAAGCAATCTTCTTCATTATTTCAAGTCTAAGAGAAAAAAAAGTGAGAGAGGGAGAAAGGGAAAAGAGTTTTCCAAAGTTCCTTTTTATATCTCATCGTACGAATTAAATACTTCGACAAGACCGCGCGCTGATAAATAATTAAACCTTTTTCTACTGCGCTTTAGCTTCTATCCTTTCGGTATTTGAAAATTTCGTTAACCTCATTCAATTTCCGGCAGTATAATTATTTTCATGTTGCAAATCGAAGGATTAGTAGTGAATTAAAGCTCCTTTCAATTATCCGCTGCAGGAAACTGCAAATTATTTCATATTATAAAATTTTCTCTCATGGAAAATAAGTTGATTAGAACGAGATATATAATCAGGAGGAGGATATAATTTTTAATTTCATTTATTGACCGTGACACATTTCATTTTTTTTTTTCATAATTTTCTCTCTCGTTTTCAAGAGTCAATACATTTTAGAAAGAATTAATATCAAAACTTGAAGTTTTATAATTTTTTTCAAGTACCTCATCACTTAAATTTTTATTTTTTTTCGGATAGATTTTATCTCAGCAGATATAAGGTCAAGTCTTGTCCCAAGAGTCGTGAAAGATTTCAACTGGTGAGAGAAACTTGATGAAGACGAAGTACCGGAAACAACGATTTCTTTGTGTTTGTCGAGTGAGATGATCCACCTTTCTCTCTCTTTCCATCTCTCGTTATCGTTGAGAATAAGGTGAGAATTACCGTTTTCAACAAAGACGGTTTATTCACTCTTTTCATATTTATATAGGTACTACAGGTACTACATTGTCTTTGCAATATTTATTTTTATTTTATTTAAACATGGAGATGGAAAAAATATTTCCCTAAAGGCAATAATGACTCACTGAAAGAGTCGATTTAGTGATTTCGAAAGACATGAAAAAAATTCAGACAATTGGTATTTGCTTATGTTAAGTAATGATTTGAAGTAAATTTTCATAGGGCTATCCTTGATCCCGATCAAGAGTAATTGAAAAATTCAAGTTTTCAAATTAATTCCACCTAAAAATACAGAGAAAAGAAGCGTTTGTCCACTGTAAAATAAATAACATCAACAACGAAACTTCTATAGTTGTATCTATGGTATTAAGTTGACCAACTTTGAATCTGTACGTGTACTGTGCTGAACAATATAACTGGCTAGTTGGTTGAGGGAAAACGAGCAAAACGCAGAGAACAACACATCCCGAGCCTTGTACTTTGACGATGAACAGGCTTCATTTGTACGCCGGGAGGACATGGAGGACATGCACGAGACATTACATAGAAATGAGTCGGACACTTGTGGTGTAACATCATTATTTAGACACTCGCTGTAAACTTTGAGAAAAAAAATATAATGTATAGATCACGTCCATATAAACACGTCACAGTGTCTCCAAATGTCCTGGTATCAAATTTATTTTCATTTGTCCACGAGTGAGCGGGGGGTGATAAAATAAGTAGGAAAAAATACCTAAAATAACTTTACGTTAGAATTACTTAAGGGAAAAAGTTTGTAAGAAACAGGAGAAAACGAAAAAAGTAAATAATTAACATTTTAGAAAGGTTGATACGTTCTTTTGGTGTCGTGTATCAAGAATCATCCCTTTTATCATATTTTTGATAAAAAAAAAAGTTGGTGTTTAAAAAATGTATTATTCATCATTAAATATTAATACCGTTTGTGGTATAATTCATCCTTTATCCACATTATTAAATTGTGATATTCAATTCAAAAATAATTTAGAAAGGTCCATCCTTTTGATGTCGTGCCTAAACGAGAATTATCCTTTTTACCATATTTTAAATGGTATTTAAAAAATTTTATTATTCATCATTAAATATTAATACCTTTTATGGTACAGTTTATCCTTTATCCAATGAATTAGGATATTTGATTCAAAAAAAATTTAGAAAGGTAGATACATCCTTTTGGTGTCGTGTATATCAAGAATAATTCCTTTTACCATATTTTAAATGGTGTTTAACATTTTTTTTATTATTCATCATTAAATATTAATACCATTTGTGGTACAGTTTATCCTTTATCTACATTATTAAATTAGGACATTCAATTAAAAAATAATTTAGAAATGTAGACACGTCCTTTTGGTGTTGTCTATCAAGAATCATCCCTTTTACCATATTTTAAATGGTATTTAAAAAAAATGTATTATTCATCATTAAATATTAATACCGTTTGTGGTATAGTTAGTATATTTATATTAACAATCACTAACTTGATGATTGTAAGAATTACTCCAAGCTTCCCTGGTGGACACTTTAGAAACTATTCTCCAGCTCCACACGTAAACCTCTGAGTTTATAGCTCGTTTGATATGCCGTCAAGAAATGGAAATGTCAAGATAGTGTTGAAAGGTCGAAACGAATTTAAAGGCAGATCGATGAAGGTTCAAGTTTATCTCTCGATAAAATCGGAATATTTTCCAGTTCCTCGTGACGTGTAAATTTTCTCCTAAAACACACACTGAAAATCACCAAAGTTTATTATCTATGTAAAAAAAAATCTAAATTAAAACTTGAAAGCATGCAGACCTTTATTTTACTCTTGTCAAGAAATAAAATCGAAAATTTTCCAAATACAGGAAAAATTGATTCTACGACTATTTTATGTCCATTAAAATCAACAATTCAAATCCGGAAAACGAATATTAAATTTAGATTTAAATATTTACCTATGCATATTGTGTGGCTGCGAATTTATAAATATTCTCCCAATTCTTCTTTGCAGCGCAGCGTACGCGGATATAGTCCATTTCGACTTACTATTCTTTTTATTTCGATTTTTCATTCAAGGAATTCACCAGCAGACATTGCGAGATTGTCGACAGATCGGCAAACGTAACCCAGGTGGCGTTTCGATGTTAAGACTTGGATTTGTCAAATAAAAAACACATGATTTATTGTATGTAGAATTTACATATTGAGACAATTTTTCAATAGATGCGCATTGAAGGTCTTTTGTTGAATTTATGTTGAAATTTTCTACCTACAAGCCGACATTTTAGATTCTTTGATAACTATTTTGTTGATACAAAATCCGTTAATTTTTTTAAATTGTCCGCTATTTTGAATTTTGAAAATCAAGTTCAGATTCGTAATCAACGACTCCAAGAATCCCTTGATACCAATTTTTATCAAAATCCATTAATTTTTTAAATGTTTGTCTGTCATATTGAATCCACCATTTTGAAATTTGAAAAACTGTTTTTTGCAAATTTTATATTTGTTAAGATTCTAAATAATTAAAAATATTTTTGTTAAAGTAAATGAATGTTGAAGGATAACAGTTTTTAAATAAATATTATTTTAATAATGTAAAAAATCGGATTTAAAAAAAAATAGGAAGTTAATTTTAAAAAAATTGTCTTCTATAAAGGGGACCAGGGTTTATGTATCTGCCGGAACTAATTATCTCATAATTCACTCCAGCAACATTGCTCTCTCTCTCTCTCTCCCTCTTTCTCTGTTTATTTACAGTAGCATCTTGTCTTATTTTATTTTCATCTCCTTTTTTTCTTTGTTTCTCGATCATTTTCTTTTTTTTCTCTCCTCTTGCTGTACTCGCTCGTCTTTATCTTGCTGTATACTTTTCCAAGACAGAAAAGCCTCCCCAAGTAAAGCGTAAATTCAACCACTCTCTTTTTTTTTTGTTTTCATTGCTGGCGCCTCCAAATGGTGTTAAATCGCGGTAAGACTTTCTTGGCGACTACACGTTATAAACTATCAGTCTTATCCCACTGCAACAAAGGGAGATTTTTTTTCTTAAATTTAAGACACAAAAATGTTTTCTAGATAAAGAAAGTAAAATGGAATTCTTAACTAATTTTATCATAGTTATTTATTTTCATTCTAAAAATCAAGTTAAAAACAAATCGTTAATTAGAACTTTAATAATTAACGTAAAGCTAATAATAACTAAATTGTATGTAATAGTTAAAATAAAAAATCACCAGCAATTATTCCCCTTCTAGATAAATTCAAAAGAATCATAAAGTAGAATTTTAATTTCTGTCATTACAGAAAAGAAAAAATTGTTCAAAGAAAAAAATTTACTTTGAAGCCGTTTTCTAAATCCTAAATCAATTCATTGTCGCCATGTGTAAACAATTAACAGTTGCCTAATTAGATTTTTACTATATGCACACGCGAATGAATAATTTCAATGAAAATGTCACATTTCTTGTTCGCAGTTATTTTTTCTACATCTTCTCTATGTGTGTGTTCTCGTTTTTTGAAAGCGAAAATTTAACGAGCTCAAACCCCCCGCTTTCGACGCGACGTTCGTCTTCATTTTCATGACAGGATTCGTCCGATCTAGAGACATACCCTCATATATACCATAAGGGTAAAGAGAGAGCGAGAGAGAAACTGTACTGATTAATGGCTGTGCTAATCAAATAAATAATCCTACATCTGTCGACCGAATGCTATATATTTAGGAGCACTGTGCAGAGAGGAGGGAGGAGGAAAGTTAGGCGTCAACGACGACGATGTAGATCATTGTTTTTTCTTCGTCTTCTCTTTCTTTCATCTGCCTCATACTTTTGAAAAAATTAATTTTAATTTTAAAATAATGAAAAAGAAAATTACAAAAAATTATCAATACTATTCGAGTAAATAAATTATTTATATCTTCGATTTTTATGTGACGTCCATTCATCAAAAGTTAAAGAAAATCTTTGATATTGCTTTTTAAGGCTTTGAAATTTGTTTATCATGTTCGTTTTAACAGAGTTTTTTTAATTTCACCAATTTCTTGTATTTTACTCGACATATTTACCAATTTTTATCTGTATATTACGTCAATATTAAAAATTACATAAACTTACCAAAGTGAAGTCTTCGATAAATATAATAAAAGAACTGAATTTGGTTATGGCAAAATAATGACATGTTCAAACTGACCTCAAATTCATTAGAGGAAAAAAATAAACATGTGAAGAGAATTAAAAGAAAATTAGGAACACGCAACAACCAATATGAGTTATAAGCTTACAAGGTATCCTTATTATATTATTGCTGGGAAAAATTAAATTAATATCAAATGAATTTGGATAAACTGAAACTAAAATTAGATGTAACTGAAATCCTTTGACAGTTGAGCGTGATCTTATGTAGTGTCTCGAGACTTTAGTGGTGGGGGTGACGCGTCTTTTGAACGATTTTAGTTCTCCCTTCTCTCGAAAACTAGGCAGCGTTCCGATCACAATGACCGCATGCGCACATGATTTGTATTTATAATGTAAAAAAATAACGTCAAATTTTGTATTCTGTGGATCCAACATCATGTTTTTAGCATAATCTTATCAAATTGCTTTCTTATAGAAGAAAAATTGTAATAGTGAAAATTTTCTGTTTCTGATGATCTCAAGGTTTGTCAGTCCTCTTTAAGGGGGTACAACAATTTTTAACTTGTAAAAAATACCTTTTTTATTATTTTAAACTTTTTCCTGAAATATTACCAATTTTTTTTAATAAGCAAACAATTTGTTTTTATAACTAAAAATTTATTTTCAAAATTAAAATTTTTGAAATACGTTTAAAAAAAATGAGTATTATAATATTTCAATTTAGGTCTTCTTTTTTTTTCTTGCACTACATTATTTATTTATACTGCCAATCTCGTGTTCACTGTTTATTTATCATTTTTCAGGGAGCATTATCTCTGCGTGTTTAAACTGAGTCTCGTGGCTTTCACGCGCCACTTAGACATTCATAAATCAATGTTCTATTCTGTTAAACGTTTCGTGGTGGGCTCATGTGGACAAGCACTGACGTTCAAGTACACTCGAGAACCTCGTACATGCACTTGACTAAACATAAAACTCGACGGAATCATTGATCAGAATGATTAAACAAATTTTTCTCTAAAATCATTATTTACCAACGATTTTTTTTATATTTCCCCTCAAATACATTTTTTTTCTCCCAAATCAAACATTTGTTTTTTAATTAATTGTCAAAATATTTATCGATTTTTAATATTTAAAGAAAGTGTGGAAATTCTTTTATGTTTAAGTTAACTGAATAAATAATTTTAAATTTTTTCATAAAAGAGAGACCTTGGTCATCAAACGTTAAAATTACTTAAGAGAAAAAGTTTATAAGAAACAAGAAAAAACGAAAAAAATAAATAATTAACAGTTTAGAAAAGTAGATATACGTTCGTCTGGAGTCGTGTATCAGAATCACCAATTTTTACCATATTTTAAATGGTAAAAAATTTATTATTCATTATTAAATATAATACTTTTTTATGAAAGTTCAGAATCCGAATGCTGGCACATGCGGACATAATTGTACCATTGCGAACCGATGGGCAAAAATGTGCTTTAACTGCGGAAAACCCAAATTCGTAGATATTGTAAAAACATTTCCCCGCTTTTAAATATTTGAAAATCTGAAAAATAAGGGATTAGAGTATAATATTTTAAACCGAGACATAATACTTGCGACGGAACGTGTGAAGTATATAAAGACGAAGAAAAAAAAAACTTAAAAATCCAATTGAAAAATGGTGTGATAAAAGAGAAATGCTTGCATCTAAAGGCCGAAAAAAAGGCAATCTCTTTAAGTCACTTGTTCAGGCAAAGTGAATCAGAACGTAAACGTTGCAAGTTTTTTGAGGAAAAAAAAGGAGATTAATGACTCCTTCTCTCTGAAAACGATTACGAACGCGAGTCTTTTGCGCTTTAAGAGTGGTGTACTTCGTAAAAGTCTTTCTTGGATCCATCCTCGTCGCTCACTGTCGAAGACCTTGCCATTGATCGTTTTCTATCCCTTTTTCTTTCTTTCTGAGAAAGAGATAAACAATATATACATGTTCCCACCGCGAATCCTTCCCCCCTCTTTATATTCGCCACACTTTTCTTACTTGAAGAAAATGGAATCGAGCACGCGTCTTTCTCCCCCCCCCCCTCTCTCTCTCTCTTTCTTTTACAAGTGGAAATACATTTTAAGATTAAGCAGCGACTTGGTTGACTGAGTAGTGCGTAAATCACTAAACGCCCGACAGTTTACGAGTTCTCCGTTTTACAAACGATTGTGTTTAGCCGCCGTGATGAAACATGAGAGAGAATGAGATCCATTTCGAAAAGGAAGTTAAGTTCGCGGTGGACAAACAGTCAATGTGATAAGTTTAATGCTCCGTTTGTCACAGAAAAAAATTATTTTTTTTTATTATTATCGAAGTAATACTACATTTAAGTGAAAAAAAGGTTATCAGCAGCTGGAAAAACTCCCTTGAAACAATTTTTAAGTGAATCTGATTGATTTTTAAATTTCCGCCATTTTGGATCCGCCATTTTGTATTTTTAAAAACTGACTTCATGTTCGTAATCGGAAGGATTTGATCAACAATCTCCAAAATGTTTCGTCTTTTTCACCCTATTACTCTGACCAGGAGCATTTCACCGATTAGATCGGCAACGTTAGAATTAATGAAAAGAAAAAATTTATAAGAAATAACAGAAACAAGAAGATTATCGATATAATATGATATTATTGTTGTAATTTGAACAGTGGAATAAAAGAATAAGTTATTTTTGACATTAGGGAATTTTTAGGCAAAACATTCACTGGATTCACTGGATTGTGGAATAAGACATACGACCCAAGATGTTAATTCAGTTTGCATGTTATTGTTTGAGAAATGACCCATGTTGTCGGACTAAAACGTAAATGTCTTGTAACTAGTGTTAAATTGTCCTTCCACTCCATGTTTTCTCATTAATTCTTTTCTCGATTTTCAGCCTTGGCAAATTCTCAACATGTCACTTGTCTTTTGGTGTGTGAGAAGGAGTGAGACACATCTCCATAACAAGTCGTTTCTTCCTTCGCAGAATTGTTGTCTTACGATTTAATAATATATCCTGATTCCTGACCATCCATTGTTGCACTTGAAAAACTATTTCAACATTTAATTTTTAATTGTATCATTGAAGAAATAATTTTTATTTTAACGATTAAACTTGGATAACGAGCAACATTTTCTTGTAAAATGTAAAATTTCTTTTTTCTTTTGCAACATTTTTTCTGTAAAAAAAAAATTTCCATGAGTATTTTTTTACAAAACTGTTTTCCTATATTCGAGAGGAGTTCTTTCTCGTTTCTTATCTCCTGACAAATTACCTCCTGGAAAACTTGAGCTTCTAAATAAGATGTTCTCTATCTCTCTTGATATGAATTCGTCTCAGTCTTGTAGCAATCTTGTTAAACTCAAGTTTATTTGCAGTTTAAGTTACATGCCTAGTTAGTAAGTCCGGATAGTACCTTCGAGTTGAAAATCAATTCGAAACGTCGCATCAAGCTCGATTCACCTCGAGACTCTCTCTGAGTCTGCCTCGTAGTACTACTCTCTTTGTCTCTCATTCTCTCAAAGTCTTGAGGTTCAACTAACTCTCTGTTTTCGGGAGGTTACGCTAATTAGAGACTTGAATTCGTCCGAGACCGAAGTAGCATCGTTCCTTTTCACGAACCATGAATATAACTAACTTGTGAAGGTGTTAAAGAGGCGGACAAGCCCGCAAAACGAAATGAGAGAGAGAGAGAGAGAAATAAAAAGAGTGATAGAGATAGAGATAAAGAGAAATGGGGGTAGAGTTTAAGAAGACATCGTCTGGAACACAATATCTCGTCCTGCTTCAGTTACTTGATTTACCTAAAGGACCCGCAGAAGTTGTTATATCGTGCCACTTTATACTTTATATATATACGTGGGAGGCTGCGAGGAAAGAGAGAAAACTGAATTTGACAGAGAACTCCTAAACCCATCATGAATTCAAAGAGTATATTTAGCTACCACTGCGCGCCACGACCAAAATGAATCTCTCATCCCATTTGTATAATCTCTTTTCTGAATTTGTTTGTTCCCCGCACAAAATGAAACTTCCTTCAAGAGCACGCCCTTTTCATTTATAATTGTCAACCAGAAATGTAATTAATCAAGTTTCCATCGATTGGAATTATAAAACTTTTAAACTTTATTATTCAATCCAAAAAGTCGATTCTACTGCCTGTCCCTCTCGTGACTCCGGGACATATACATGTCCCACTTAGAAAAATTGATGTTATTCCTATAAAAGTCAACCAATTTATTTGCGGTAAATTTCTTTCTATTCCCGCAATGACCGCTGCTACAATTAAAAAAATAATAAATTACCTAGTACGATTAGGATTATTATAAACAATAGGTAAAATTGAATTTATAAGAAAAATAAAAATATCAATTGCGAAAAAATTTTCTTTTAATTACAAAAAATGAAAAAAAAAAAAAGTGGTAAAGAAAGCATTGATGCATAAGAGATAAAATTGAGCGAGATAAAAAATATTGATAGACTATTTTTGCTAGAATGATTTCTAATCAAGTTGATGTGATCTGTTACGTCATTGGACAAATATGTTACTCGTGCCTCCTGGCTCTCTAGAGATTTACAATTTTTTTTTTGTCATTTACAATGGGCGATATTGCGATTATTTGAGTTCGCCGATATGGAAAAATACTCTATCTCTCTTTCTCTTGAATATATAGATCGATCTGTCGAAATTATTGCCTCTCAACGAAAAAAAAAAGTTCACTGTTCATATCGATCTCACTTTCGATGAATGCAGAATGATTAAAATTTTGAATACATATATATATATTTATAAAAGTGTTAAAAGGGACGTTTGTCACATAAAATTTAGTTTCTAAATTCAAAAAAATTTTCGAGAAGAAAATTACTTTTTTTTTTACTTTTTAAAATTACTTTTTAATAAATTTAAATTAAAAGTAATTTTAATTTATTACTTAGTAATTTTCTTCTCGAAAACTTTTTTGAAACTATAATTATAGTTTGATATTTAATGAGCATTTAATTTTTTTTCTATTCAATAAAAGTTTTGATTGATTTCAGTCTTAATTGGAGAAAATAATTGACTTATTGGAATTTCGTATTAAAAATTGCACACTAGTCAAATTTCTTGATAAACTCTTTAAGTTGTTGCTATTGGAATGTATGTTATGGAATTTTTGAATTCTTTTTCCTGATCAAGTATTTAAGTTATGGGGTCAAGAAAAAGTGTTGAAAGAGGAACTGCAGTATAATAATTATAGCTAAAATGACATTATCAACTCATATAAGAAATAAAAAATCTTCCTTTACTAGCACAGAAAATAATTACTAAAAGGTTAGAAAATATTCTATTTATTTTTCTTATAAATATTTTTTTTTTGAAAAATATTCTAATTTAATTCTATTCTTAAATTATAATTTAAATTTGATTTATTGCAAAATTCAAAACAGTGAAGAAACGTTTTTCATATAGATAATGTAATATTAAAAAATGCTTTTAAAGAAACTCTACTAAATTCAACGGATTTCGTTTGCACGTATTCGTAAAGTCGGTGTGGCATCATAAACAAGCGTCGCAATCGATTGTTTACAAATTACTGATTTGTTTACTTAAGGCATTTGAAAATAGGTATTCACTGAAGTAAACAAAACTGTAAAATTACTTTGTAAATTTGCAACGTCGAACTTTGGAAATTATTTACTTCACGTTCAGAGCAATAAACTAACAATTTACCAGTATTTGCTTCAACAAGAACGTCATCAAAAATACATGAAATTTTATCTGCAAAATTAGGAGCACCTACTTTTTAAAATATAACAGATTAAACATAATTGTATCAATAATAATAATTAATAATATTATCAGAAAATTTTAAACAATTAAAATTTTAGAAACCTTCAATTTTTTCAATTTCTGAAAATAATTTCTTTTTAAATAACTTAAATCTTGAACAACTTTCATAAAATAATGACTTATAAATTATTAAATGTATATAATTTTAGTTAAATAAAATAAATAAAATAAAAGAATTAGTTTGTGAACAATATATTGTTCATAATTTTTTGATAATTTTCTATTTTTTATAAATATAAAGGAGAAAAATTTGCATAATTTTTATCGCAGTGAAACGAAATTTGTTATAGAAAAAAGTATATATAATAACCAAAATGGGTGGCATATTTTTTTAATTTGTTAATCATAATTTTTTTTAAATTTTCTAATTTTTATTATTTTACTATGAATTATGAAAAAAATACTTCGATTTGTTATAAACAATATTTTTTAAAGAAAAAAAACAAAAGCATTCACAAAAACTACGGACAGAATGAATGAAAGAATAATAAATATGAAGAATTAATATAGTTAATTAATAATTTATATATCGAGCGGTAAATTCCAAACTTGTTCTATATTAATAACAACCCAGAAAGAATGAGTAATTTTTATTAATAAATTTCAATATTAAAAAGGCGAAACCATCCTCGAGTATAGATATAATAAAAACCGCAAAACATTGATGAAACTTTAATTTGAACAAGATTAGTGGATTTTCATCTCAGTGGATAATTGTATCTAAATGCCGCGCGCGAAAAAGTTTCGTCAAAAGGAATAATTGCTTTCATCTTTGAAGCGCGTGTGCTGACTTAAATTTTTAGTGAGTTTAAAGTTAACGAAAAATTTGGCTTTAGGAAATACAGTTTCACTTCACTAGAAAGCTTTACTCTTCTATATACATTTGAAAGAGAGCGCCCACGGAAAATCCAATAAAGCGAAAAGTAATTGCAAGCCCCAGTCTCCAAATATAATTTCCCCTCTCATCCCCACTTCTTTCTTTCTTTTTTTTTCTTGATGAAAATGAATAAAGAAAAAAAAAGAAAGTGTGCGCAAAAGTAATAATCAACTTCTTGTTTTGCTTTTTGTAAAGAGATTTTTCTTATATACCTTTTGTTTTAAGGAAGTTTCTTTTTTTTTTAGAAAATTGGCGACAAAATTTCCGCATCTCTGACACGCTTTGAGTGTAACGTTTCAGAGCCCTCGGACAACTTTTTCATCGTTTTCGTTCCACTTTTCCTTTTTTTTTTTTAAAAAAAAAGTTAGTTTCCCGACTTCTTCTTTTTTTTAGCTTAGTTTTCCTGGACTTTTTGTTTCGCTCAGTTTTCTGAACTCGTTTTACTTTACAGCTTTACAGAACACTGCGCGTCAGACGCGACGGGCCAGGGGCGAGACTTTCCCCTGCGTCGCAAGTTTTTTTTTTTTTATTTTTGGTAGTTTTTTTTTTGTAAAATCTTTTTTTCGTCATGCGGTCTTATATACCTTTTCCTATATATCGTGTACCTTGGCCGGCTCTTGTAATTAAGGCACTTCTTCTTCTTCTTTTTTCTTCTCCGTGTCAGTGAACCACCGACACCTTATTCTTTGCCTCTGCGGCAAAGGCATACTGGCAATCCTTGTCGCCTCTCGCTTGGAATTGTTAACTTTTAATTTCAACGACCGCTGCCTTTCCGCTCACGTAAGACTTAACGGCTTTTTTTTGTTTCAAAAAAAAAAAGTAAATTTTTTTTAAGTGCTCTTGAATAAAGAATGGGGTCAATGACATATTTCTTGCACCTCTGGAAAATTTGTAATTAGAATTTAGAATTTCTTTTATTTTGCCCGGGAAAAATGCTGGGAAGAATTGTTGTGCAGTTATTTAGAGAACCATTTCCAATCTTTTCGTTACTCCGGGACATATATGTCCCACTTAGAAAAATTGACGCTATTCTTATAAAAGTAAACCAATTAATTTGCGGTAAATTTCATTCTATTCCGAATGGCCGCTGCTACAATTAAAAAAATAATAATTCACGTAGTACGATTATAATTATTATAAACAATAGGTAAAATATTTATAAGAAAATAGCGAAATCTAATTTTTCTAAATTTTCTCAAATTTGCTTAAAACTTCTTACTCAAGGTTTTCCGAAGTTGCTGATTACGAATCTAAAGTCGGATTTTCAATTTTTATTATAGTCAAAATCTAGTGAACCATTTCCAACCCTTTCGTGCATCAGGGACATACATGTCCCACTTAGAAAAATTTATGTTATTCTTATAAAAGTAAACCAATTAATTTGCGGTAAATTTCATTCTATTCCGAATGGCCGCTGCTACAATTAAAAAAATAATAATTCACGTAGTACGATTATAATTATTATAAACAATAGGTAAAATATTTATAAGAAAATAGCGAAATCTAATTTTTCTAAATTTCCTCAAATTTGCTTAAAACTTCTTACTCAAGGTTTTCCGAAGTTGCTGATTACGAATCTAAAGTCGGATTTTCAATTTTTATTATAGTCAAAATCTAGTGAACCATTTCCAACCCTTTCGTGCATCAGGGACATACATGTCCCACTTAGAAAAATTTATGTTATTCTTATAAAAGTAAACCAATTAATTTGCGGTAAATTTCTTTCTATTCCGAATGACCGCCGCTACAATTAAAAAAATAATAAATTACGTAGTACAATTATAATTATTATAAACAATAGGTAAAATATTTATAAGAAAATAGCGAAATTTGATTTTTCAAAATTTCCTCAAATTCGCTTAAAATTTCTGACTCAAGGTTATTTTCGGGGTCGTAATCAGCGACTCCAAAAATTCTTTGATACCAATTTATCTATATTGTATCCGACATTTTGAATTTTGAAAAACTAAGTTCAAATTCATAATCACCGCCTCTAAAAACCACAGAAAAAAAGTATATTAGCCATTTGGATGTAATTTCTAAAAGAACGATTAAAAACCATATAAATAACTGATGTACTTCTTTGGACAGTAAATTGCAAATTTAGACCACAATGGGACAGGTAAAATTTTAACCAAAGAGAATAGAGAGAAACGGATCATGAAGAGTAAGGATAAAGAATTTTTAAAAGTGGACGGGATTTAGAAATAGCAGAGATAAAATCTTCAGAAAGCTGCTTAAAATCTTTCCTTAATGCATTTTTTGTTGTTGTACGCAGAAGAAAAATTACAAAATACATTCCAACCGTTGCTTATGGCAAAAGTTACCATAAATAATTCGCCAAATTTTCAGTTTTTATGGAAATATTCCTGGAAAACTATTGGTACCTTCTTGATTGTTAATTATTTATTTTACTTTCACGCCACGAAACCCTAAGATGTATAGGCTTTTTTTATTCATTGGTATTAATATATTTACTGTAGAATTATTTTTCTTACATTTTTTTTCTTTAGATTTATACTCTACTGATTTTTCATTTAAATATTTTTATCTGAAGAAAATTACTTTTAAAATTAAATTAAATGAGATTTTAATTATATATACATATATATGAAATATGCACTTGCGATTGGTTCATTAAAACAGTAATAACTTCATGTCGATGCGAGGATCATATCGTCGTTGTAAAAGAAAGGCTCTTAGACAAGCTTTCAAGTTGAAAAAGAAGAGGAAGAAGAAGTTGTAGAGAAAGAAAAAAAATATATATAGGATGTAGGAGAGAGAGCTGGACGACTCATTAACCACTGGCGTTCTCATGTTCTTTGTGTCTGGTCCAGCCTTTTGCCTCTTATTCCACACGACGCGCGCTTCCCGCTTCTGGACCCTTTTCCTAAAACCTGTCCGAAAGCCCTGTAACTTGGCAAACGTTTCGCAGACATGGTCGACAGCATCCCTTCTCGTCCCTTCCGATTCTTTTTTTTTTTATTTTTCTTTCTTTAATTTCCGACTCTTTTTTTTTTTGCCCTACCTCTTTCGCCGTTAATTTCGACCTTTCTCTAGTCCAGTTTCCTTCTCACGGGATTTTTACTCCTTTTAAAAAGAAATCGTTCCTGTTAGTTCCTTTCACTATTTTCTGCCCTGAAAATACCCCCACCCCATGCCCTCTCCACTTTCTACCCACCCAAATGTTTTATCGTTACAAGATAAAAAGAGCTTTTTAAATTTATTTCACGAAATTCTATTAATTCTTTTTTTCGCCTTTCTTTTCTTTCTACATGTACATATAAAGGAGTATGCATTTAAGAAAATTCTTCTCTTTTTCAAAAATTATAATTTTTGTCGAGATGGGCATTTTTTTTTCTCCTTGTGCAAGCTGAGAAAAAATACGTATAAGGATAAAGAAAAATCTGAAGTCCCCGCGGCTCCACGCAGACTTACGAAACGATTATTTATGTATGAAAGCATAGGCCATGTTCGCTCTCTTTTCCTTATGCGCCCTCCTCGAAGTTCTCGATCCCTTCATCCTCTAGACCTCTATTCGCCAAGAAACCTATAAGCAAACTCGTACGTTATTCATAAGTCGTGGATGAGCGATGGATATCTGTCTCCGACGTTCGCGACCAACGCGCATCGTCGAGTGCTCTTTTTTTGCTGACAGAAAAAAAGGGGGAAAGAAAACGCATGAGAAAAGTGAACTCAAAGTCGAATAAGAGCAAAATCTTGACGACTTTGGATATGTCACTTGAAATAAAAATGAATCACGCAAAAGTTTATGGCAAGATTCTTTTTTTTAAACTTTGCTTTTCCGATAAATCAATAGAAACTGTTGAATCTATTTTGTACAACTGTTGTAACTCAAAAAAAAAAGAATTTCGCAAATAAAGCTTTATATTTAATTAATGAATATAATTATTTATTTGAATCCCACAAGATTAGGAGCAAGATACAGGAGCCCTAAATGTTGTTAACATTTAAAGTCCCTCATTAGAAAATGGTATTATTATTTAATGATGAATAATGTGTTATAGAAAAATAGAAAATCACTGAGAGGAAATTTAGCCACTACTATATCCGCAATGAAGAAGATGACTTTAGAATTGAATTTCTAAAATTACAAAAAAAAAAAATTATCAAAAAATTTGGTACTGTAAAAATTTTTCTATTCTCTAACCTTTGATTAAATATGTGGTTGAAAAGAAACAGGGATTGTTTCTCATGAATTTAATTTAAACTTGTATATAAAGTTTAGTTCTTCGAAGAGACTGAAATCACTCGTTTCATAATATCAGAAACTGTCTCATTAAGAGAAGTATACTTGAAATGAGGCTTCATCATATCCTGTTGAAAAGGACATAACGAGTTTCAAGATGAGGGTAAACTTAAGTTATCATTTCCAACTTAAGTTTCAAGACTTTGTGTTCTGACAGTATCTTTATCTCTTCTTCAGAATTTTTTCTTTTTTTACAATTCCCTTCATCTCGATCCTTTTCATCACAAGCCCTTAAGGAAAACATTAATTTATTATTTTTAGAAACTAAAACTTTTACCTAATCAATAATGTAATTAATAAGAAGGAAAGTATTAGAAACTAGAAAATTTCTCTTCCTATACCCTGATTGTAAAATCATTGTAAAATCATTTTTTTAATTATCAGGAACGAAACTAAAGGGAAATTAATTAACAAAAGTTTGTAAAAATTAAATAATAAAATTTGTAAAGCCAACATAATCAAAATGAACTTCATTTCGCAATTCTACAGCAGATTGAATTTTAAGCAATCAAGTCATTAAATGGAGAAATACATGAAATAAAACATTGTGTATTGTCGAAATACATCTGTTAAATCAGACTCGCATTTAAGCAATATATATATATTTACCGAATAACAAATATTCTCTGATTTCATTGAATTGCACTTCACTTGTTTCAACGATCCATTTACTCGTGAATTAATAATTTAGTAAACTCTGTACACATAATATGTGTATACGTTTGAAAATTTAAAGGGAAAATTGTGTATGATATTCAATTTAGATGAGAGTCATCTTTTTCATTTATTGTATATTGTATAATGTGCAATTTTTATTAACTCAAACACAACTTAATTAACTGACTACATTCTTTATTGATTCATTATTAACAAAATTATTTACTGAAAATTCATTTTCTCGCAATAATCTACATATTGATTCTACTTGGTAACAATTTAGAGTATATGCGTATGAAGAGAACAAATTCAATTTTCTTTGTTTGAGTTTCAGATTTTTATTAATGATGATGATTATTATTTATTACTTACAAATGGGTATTATTGAAATTTTACTGATATAACATTTGGTAATTTATTATATTGACATTTTCGGCAATTTATTTATATCGATTTCATTTTGGAAAGAAACCGATTTTGGGAAATCTATTGTTGGCAATCATTCCATCAACTGTTGCTTACTTAAGCGTTCGTCAATTTAGTTGCGATTGAAAAATATTCTTCATAATTATTCATCATTAAATATTAATACCATTGCCTATGTGGCCGTTGAGAAGGAAACGATAACAACGTTCCTTCTGGAATCTTTTCCAAACTTTCCACATCCGTCGACTCGTTGGTGTTTATCAGTATCTGTAACAGACAGAAAAAGTAATATTTATATTTTAACATCTTAATATTAAGTAAGTAGAAGCTTCTAAAAGGATACAGCCATCTTAATCTTCAACAACTACTTCTCCATAAAATTTCCTGTAGAGACAGTATAGTGACACTTTGAGTTACATTAAATTACTCAAATAAGAACCTTTTTCTTACCTCCAAAAAGGACTTTTGTTCTTAAAGGACAATCTTTGCCAACTTCTTCAAAGATATATTCTCTCTTTTGATTCACTATACCTCCACGTTCCACTATCGTTCTTCCGCTCTCATTCTCCGTCGATCTGTCTCCATTTCGTGTGACGCATTCTGAACCGGAGGTCCTTTGTGGAAGTCCGCGGGAACTTGTAACGAGCACTCTCATCCGGCCAGTTTTCATTTCCCGAAGTTGAATATTCACGCTTCGAGTCATTGACTGTACTATCAATGTGCATTTAACGCTAGAAATTGTACAGCAGAGTTGAGTGTCGATAAAAGCGCGCATGTGGTGACAGCGCTGGGAATTACATCACGATTCACTCTCTCAATTATCCTGGAAAAATTTTAGAGAATTTTTTCGAAAATTTAAAAACTTTTAAAAAATTTCCAAAAATACTTTAAATACTTTACGTTTTCTATATTATCTATAAACTAAAAAGAAGAGTCTAAATTAATATTTAACCTTCCTTGTTGATTCAATTCATCAAGGAAATATCGTCGAAAATTCTGATCGAATCTCAACCCCCCTTTTCGTTTTATATAATCCCCTATAGGGAAACATGTTTTTTAATTCATTTTTTATTGAAATAATTCCAGAGGCGATTATATGGGTAAAATTGAAATTATACTGAAGATTATTCAAAAACAATTTCACTGAACAAATATTAACGATAGGTGAAATTTTCGAATATATGGGTTGAAAATTGTAAAGCGTGAAATGTAAGAGATAAAAGATCTTAAAGCTGCGTGAGTGTATTAAAATTTTTCATTATCCGAGCAGTCAGCCCATAGAGGAATTCCGACAACGTCCAGCGACGTTGTTTACACGCCCGGCCTTTATATCATCCATACGGCAGAATGTAATGAAATTTTCTATCTCCTAGATGAGTTTGCATAAAAATGGCATCACATTATCGCGTACGAGTTTACATGAAAATTTCATTGTCCAAGCCGCACAAAGTTTTTCTCGTATACAACATTGTATACATGAACATACATATATACATACATACAAAACACTTTTATTCACCTACACACTTAAAACCAGGGGCAAAATCCACGGTAAATAAAACACCAAGTTTATGAAAATGGCGAATTTATATTAAAAATAAAAAAAAAACACGAAATGAGTTTTAGCATAAATGAAAAGAACTATAGACGAGGAGATTTGCAGTTTCATTAATAATATCAAAGTTTTTACAGAGTCCAAATTTCAAGTATTTATGAATTTTTTACATCTCATTTCACACTTTTTTTTGTGGGAAAAAATTTTCCTTTTTTTAGAAATTCTACCCTAGGGATTTTAATTCAGGAAAAAAAATGTTTTTTGTTTGTAATTAATCTAAAAAAAAATTCAAATTTTTGGCAAAAATGTTTCCAAAAAAACTTCACTTCTGATGGATTTTTTTTCAATTTAATTAGAGATAAATTTATTTATTCTTCCCATGTATTTCGAATTGGGACAAAAAAAGACTGATCTAATTTGATTTGTCCTACGCTTAATCTATTTTGTGAATTTTTCCTCGTTTTTTTTTTTTTTTTTGCAAAAATCCACAGCCAAGGTAGGTTTTTTTTGGGAAAAGTTTCTCGTATCCGGGTACCTAGTTTGTTAAGCCTAGCGAACTGGACGTTGGCCAAGCGTGATTTGTAGTCCTATAGTAAAACCGAATCTGTCCTTTTTCCAACTCCCATCCCTTTGGAAATAGTTTTCGTGCTCGTCACCAATTTCACAAACCACGAATCCCTAATCTCGATCCTGTGCCTTTTTTCATTCAAAAATTCTACATTCGTCTGGAGACTATTTACGGTATATATATTTATTTTAAAATATCTCATCGTCACTGTTGTAATGAGAGTCAAACATAACCTTTAAATTAGATCGAAAATAAAGTCGAATTAACGTCTGATTTTTTGAATTCTTTAAAAGTAATTATTCATCATTAAATATTAATACCATTGCCTATGTGGCCGTTGAGAAGGAAACGACAACAACGTTTCTTCTGGAATCTTTTCCAAACTTTCCTCATCCGTCGACTCGTTGGTGTTTATCACTATCTGCAACAGACTAAAAAATTAATATTTATATTTTAACATTGCAATATTTATTTAAAAATATTTTTAAAAATACAAAAAAATATAAATATGCTTTACTCCTCTCTCAATATAACACTCGCCATTTGCAAACTCCTTTCTGATAAAAACAATTTTTTCCGTTTCATTTCAGGTAAGGACTTTTGGACTTGATCTGAAAATATTGAAGACTGATGAACTGACGTTCGTGACATGAAAGTAAGTAAACCTTTTTTCGGGAAAATGTTGCCGTTTAAAATGAAATCGTCTAATACCGGTGGTGGATCTTATATATATAATAAGAATAATCAGGGATTGAGGGGATGAATTTATTTTGTGAACGTTTGTCTTCCACTTGGATTACGTTTATATGTCGTGGGGGGAGGTCTACATATAAACGGAAGATAATAAACTTCACCTCAGCTAAAACGGAATACCGTAAAGGTCATCATGACATATGGTCAGCGCAGAAACTTGTTTTCTTCCTCTTCTTCTTCTTTCTCCTTGATTTTTTTTTATTCCATACGATCTTTTGGCTCCAGTGTGTACTTCCACTTTCGCCCTCTTTCCAATGAGGACGAGGACCAAAAGTAAATAAAAACAAAATGAAGGTGAGGGTTCTCGTTTCCGAAGAAGGAAGGAAGTGCGCCTGACTTTTTGGAGGGATATTCGACTCGTTAGGCAGGATCAGAAAAAAATCATGATGTGAATACATAAAAAATAAGGAAAAAGTTACTACAGATTTAGATCTTTTTTTTTGGGGCACTCGATAATTAATTTTTGAAAAGTAGCTTTAATAATTTGTAATTACAAAAC
The DNA here is from genome assembly GCF_015476425.1 of Leptopilina heterotoma. Taxonomy (NCBI): domain Eukaryota; kingdom Metazoa; phylum Arthropoda; class Insecta; order Hymenoptera; family Figitidae; genus Leptopilina; species Leptopilina heterotoma. The sequence goes on from NW_025110812.1 coordinate 825,183, forward strand.
TTGAATAATTTTTGTTAAATAAATATTGAAATAGTACTAACAAATAATATAATTTTTAAATTTATAAGTTTAATATAATATAATTTATTTATTATTTTAAAAATATTCACTTTCACTTTAAAATTAAATCGAGGTGAAGTGAAAGTGAATTGAAATAACAGAACACCATACACGTGTAATATAATAGTAAAAATCAATTAAAAATTTTTAAATCTTTCCTTGACCTTCAAAGGTTAAACAAAGAATCAATAAGAATAGTATTGAAAATTAAAAAAAATTTCAAATATTATTTTTCACGCTAGACACACTTTTTCTATTGATAATAGTTCTTTAAACCCTTTAAAGCCACATTTTTTTAGTTTAGACAACTGTTTATTACAAGGTAATCATTGAAACGAACAAACAACGTATTAATTATTAAATGGTGTAATTCTTATAAAAGCGCAAGCGAAATATATGAAAAGTTATTATTTTGACAATTGTATCAATAAAATAATTACAAATAATTCATTGCAAAGAAAAAAGTCAAGAGTTAAATAAGATAAAGAATTTAAACATTTATATAACAGAAGTTTCAGAAAAACAAAAAATTAGTCTGCAAGATATTCTTGATTTGTTCAGTTCATATGATTAAGTGGTGAGTCAATTAACTTAAAAAAATAAATTTTTAAATTTGAATTTGGTTAGATTAAAAATTGAAAAAATATAATAGAACATATTCCATTTGCAGATTGATTTTTGTGAAAAATAAAATGGAAATTGGGACTTCTAGTAACCTTTTTGAAACTGTACGGTTTATACCAATATTTAATTATCTAAACATATTGAGTGATTTTTTATTTTTAAATAACTACTTAGTGGAAGATGATCAAACTAAACAGATACCGATTGTTAATGCACTTCATGAATATTTAGAGGATAATCGAATAAATCAGTTTAAAATTGCAAAATTAACGAAAATTTTACTGCGAGGCAGTGATCTTTACGGAGAAGACAATTTGGAAATGTTTGATGTTAATTTTGCCAATGAAATGTTTAAATACATCATCAGTTCACTGGTATTTGATAAGTATGGTAATATTTATGGTTTTTTGGTAGACGTCATTCGTAGTGCAGACAATTTAAGAATTGATCATATAACTAAAATGATGAAAGAAAATCTCAAGAGTGCAAAATTTGAGAATGAATATAATGGCATTTCGACATTAAGTTCCTTATCAGTGGAAAGAATTTATAATGATATTTTATTACCCATGTTTCCTGAAACAGAAAATAATTACACTCTATTGTCTTTGGATTATATTTATGCACAAGCTGGTTCAATGTTCCTCTCATCTGGAAGAATAAGTAAAGCCTATTATAATAATTCAAATTACTACATAACCGAAAGTTTGAATAGGGAAAATTTATTCGATCAGTATTTAATGATTGGTCATATTTTGGAAAACTTGGTTAGAATGGAAAATGGTAATTTGAAAATAATCGAAGCATTCTCGATATCTGCCCTTGCGGTTCATGTCTACAATTCTAAGTATAAGTTCGCTTTCTTGAATGTCGAAAATATTGTTACAACTACAGAATTTTGGATTGATGGATACAAGAAATTGTTTCGATTAATAACTGAAAGTAAGAATAAAATAAAAATTGAATTAGAAAATGATTATAATTTCAAAATTCAAAGGGCCATTTCAACTTTTCAGAGTCGTACAGAATTGGCGAAATTCTTTTTGAATACACATTGTCACTACAATACAAGTTTATGGCTCTCAAAACTCAGGGAATATTTAAATAAACCCGAGTACTTTGAATGTGAAATTGGAAAGCAATTGCCAAATGTAAATGAATGGTACTTGCGACAAATTACGGACATCAGGAAAATTTATGGGCAGTACGATTTAGTATTAGTTAAAGAGGCATTTGGTGAATCCTTCATAGAGACTCTTGAAAAATCTAAAGTTATCATAAAACTCTTGCATCTTAATGATAAAGTAAATAATGGTATTTTCACCAATACCAAACAATTGCCATATGACGTTCTTGAATTCTACTATCCGGACACTATGACCCTTGAGCATTATGTTTTAAAACGAGACTACTTTAGTGTCACTCTAATAAAAAAAACCACCAACAATTCAAATTTTCAACAAGCAATCGGTATGACAATGGAAAAATTTCTATCCGCTAGAATATTGTACCGAGTGTTGAAAACAATGAACGAAACAATGGTTGTATTTTGGAAAAATTTTATTGACTTCAAAAAAAGAAGATTGGAGTCATACCTGCATTTTTTTCACATCTGTCGATTAGCCGAAGAAGAATGGAAAAATAAATTCTGGATTGAATTCAGCTTACCTCTACAACCCTTTAATTTCACTTCTTCAATTATAGTAGATGATAAAAATAGTTGCGAAATTACCGAAATAAAATACATCAATCACTTTAAAGAAGATCTAACCTCAAAGAGAGTGAGCGATAAAACAAAATTTTACTTTCTAACTTTAGGAACAACTATCGAAACAATAGATCTCTGGAAATTTATTGATGAAACAATCGAGAGTAGAACAAAACTTAGAAGCATAGAAGAAATTTTACAATCATTTGAAAGTATTAATGAATTGTCCCTCAATTCCGTAACGAAGGAAAACATTAATTTTCTAACAGAAATAATAAACGTTTTGAAAATAAAGACTAACCGAAAATTTAATTGTGTGAGAAGTTATCTTGATAAAATGCTTCTTCTAAAGTCCCATACCTATAAACCAGTTGATATTATCGGTGAAAATGATACCCAACTGATGTTCGTTAAAATTCTGAATGCAAAAACCGACACTGGTTATGGTTACAAATTCACATTTTTAAATGCCAACTCACCAAAGATTGTTCTAGTTCGAAGTGACTATCACACGAAGGAAAAAATATTTCTCCTTGAAATGGAAAATCCGGATATGAAAACATATCTTAGACTGAATCCAAAAACACTTAAACCAGTATTCGAGGACTTTCGGTACGAAATAAATGGACAATTGAGAAAAGAACCGACTGTATTTCTATTCAATGGAATAGCAACAAATCAGCAGAATGATAAAAATAAGGATGATTGTTATAATAAAGATTACTTTCTGAACTCAAAACGAATTAATGGTTGCTCCAGAAAATGGCTTTTGAAAGATAAAATAAATAATCAAGATAGAGCCACCATATACTTTCGCGAAAGATCAAATACATCCGATAGTTTTCTACTCGATATGTTTAATAACTATTCATTTCCCAATTATTTCACAATTTGGCAAATAATAAATGAATGGCTAGAGAAGGAAACCATACCAAATTGGTCAGATGACTATAAAATATCGAACAGTTACATATTAGATGAACTAAGATTCAAAATCCGTTTAGAAGATCATACGATAACAACATTTGATGGTATGTGCAGAATAAATAATCTTTATTCACAAAAAGAGAGACTTGAAATAGAAAAGGAATCATCATTGGAGACAATAATTTCCGACTACAATGAACAGGAGGCAAATAAATTGGCAACATTTTATGATTATTATGCAATAAGAAATTTTGCCACCAATGGTTTTAGGCGAATAATGCAAGATACACGTGAGGCAAAATTAATGAAAGTCGCTTTATATAGATTGGCAATAAGACAATCGGACGATCCAGAAGATGAATATGAAAAAACATTCTTTTACATCGAGACAAAACCATTGGGCTATGCAAAAAAATTATTTTTATCAAAAAAAGAAATAACATTGAACAAATTTACAACCGTATATCCTACAATAACATCGGCATTAAGATTCATTTCTTATCCTATTTATGGTTTTACGAATATATTATATAAAATTACATTTAATGAAAATTATATGAGAGTGAAACTTGAAAAATTTTACAATAGTGTGGAAAAAATTATAATTTTATTACCTGGTACAACGTTTATTATTAAAAATATATCAGAGGAGATTGCTGGAAAACTAGAAATGAATTTAAAAGTAGAGCTTGAATATAAATCAAGTGATAATGATGATAAATATCGATGGTATAAGAATATAACGAGTGAAATTTCACGTATTGGCTTGTAAAAATAAAAAAATACAGTATTTGACGATATAGTGTTATTTTGATATACAGTCAGTCCCCGCTACCTGCGCAACTCGCAACCTGCACATCCCCGAAACCTGACGCTCTGACGACATAGACCAAACTCGCTATGTGACTATACTCACTTTCACTTTTACCGCGTGCTCAGTGCCGAAAAGTGTCTCAGTACATAAGTTTCTCTTGACGACTAAAAATTTTTGTTGTGCCACAAATTAATTTAAAAAATTGAATTTTTTCTTTTTTCTTATCAATTACTCATTTGATACATATATTTTACATAAAGTATATTAAAATTAATAAATTTATCTAAACATTTCTGTATTTATAAAATATACACGCACTGAGAAAAAAGAATATTCATTTTAAAAATAAAGACCAGTTTGAGTGATTTTGTTTAATTAAACAGAGTTTGTAAGTTTCATTTTAATATATATGAAAAATATCTATCACTCTTATTTAAAAATATTATTTGCTTGTATATGATTTGTTTCATTTAAAAAAAAATTATATTTGAATTAAACATAAAACACGTTTAAGTACATAACAGTTTTGTACCAAACAAAATTTATGTTTAAATGAATTATATTTTATCAACTAAAAAATATGTTTGAATTAAACTTAAATATGTTTGACTGTATAACAAAGATAGTGAATTAAACATATTATGTTTCAAATTAGAAGTATCGTTTTCTCAGTGCGGGCGCCTACAATTGTATGCGATATAAGGGTGTATACATCCCTGAAAGTGGTGGGAAATGAATGGTGGGAGAGCGGCTGACTGGACTGTCAGGTAGCGAGTTCGGGGGAAAGGAAAAATTCTGAAATATGTGCAGGTTGCGGGGACTCACTGTATATTATTTATGATTTCTGTATAAATTTTTCAATGAAAAATGTTAATAAAAGTTTTATAATTTATTACTAAACGGAAAAATTTTTTTTTTAAAAAATAATCTTTTAAATTTGAAAATTTTTTCCTGGAGTGTCAAATAACGTTTAAAGGTCCATTACTTGCGGTAGTAACATTGGACTTAACGTTAAAGTATATGCTTCAATGTTTGGAACATTATCAAATTTTTCGCTGCTTAATGCATTTTAAAGTTTAAACTGAATTAAAAATTAGGATAATTTACTTAAATCAAGAAAATATTATTCTATTAAAAAAATTTTTACGAAAATATTTCTCTATGTTATGTTTGAAATGAATTTTCAATTTTCATCTCTTTTTCTATATTAAAAATGACATTTTATTTAAATCTTATAATGTTATGTTTACGCTCTTGATCACCTCTTTTTAATTTTGACCTAAATTTGATCCAACTTAAAAGTTGATCTACAATATTCTAAAATGTTTACAAACTCTTTTCTCAATTTTGACCTAAATTTCAAACATTTAATTTAGTTTTTGACAAAAATTTTTGATTAATTTAGACCTCTCAATCGTTTCTTTTTAATTTTGACCTAAATTTTAAACTTTATATTTATTTTTGACCAAAGTTGACCTAATATATGAGTCTTTTTCACTGCTTTTTTATTTGGACCTAAATTTAACACTGTACCCAGTAAAAAAAAACTAATTCAAATGAATTGAAACGAATTAACATTTTTGGTAGGCTCCAATTCGTATTTGTCACAAAGCGGGATTCACTCAAGCTCTTTGTATATTCAATTGAATTTAATTCAATATGTACCAATTTGTCCAAACGAATTCGCATTCGAAAGAAATGGCCAAGGAATGCATTGAATTCGTGCTAACGAATTGAAAAAAATTAAAGGCTCAAAACTTGTCCAGTGAATTGGTACGGATAGAAGGTTCGGAAGTTCAATACAGTTTCACGAATTCAGGAAAATTGCATCATGGCTCCAATTCGTATTTGTCACAAAGCGGGATTCACGAAAGCTCTTTGTGAATTCTTTTTAATTCATTTCAATTAGTTTTCGTTTACTGGGTATATTATTATCATTTCAACCTAAAATTTAAGTAGAAGTTGTCCTTAGGTGCCTTTTTTACTTTATTTTAACCTAACTTTAGAACTCTATATCAATATTTAGACCTAAACTGAAAGTTTAGATTCCTCTCAATTAATATATTTAAATTTCTACCTAAATTTCTACCCTTTTCCCAGTTTTTGACCTAAATTTCAAACTTTATATTTACTTTTTGACCAAAGTTGACCTAATATATGCGTTTAATTTCGCCTTAGGTGCATTTTTCGTTTATTTTGACCTATTTATCGAACTTTATACAAACATTTTAAAAAAAATGGAAAGTTTAGGTTCCTCTAAATTCGACTTACTTTAATTTTGACCTAAATTTCAAACATTAAATTTAGTTCTTGACCAAAGCTTTAAATTAATCTAGGCGTCTTCAATAGTTCCCTTAAATTTTGACCTATATTTCAAACTGTACATCACCGTTTTGACCTATAGACTTAATGTCTAAGTACTTTAAAATTGACTTATTTTAATTTTAACCTACTTTTCTAGTTTATGACATAAATTTTAAATTAATTTATGCCTCTTAATTACCGCTACTTAATTTGTGACCCAAATTTAAAATTTTTTTTCATCATTTTGACCTAAATTTCAAATTTTTATTTGTAGTGAAATATGAAGTTCAGAATCATCTAAATCGCCTCATTTTTAATTTTGACCTTAATTTAAAACTTTATATGTACTTTTTGACCAAAATATTGACCTAAATTAAAAGTTAGGTTTATCTTTATATCAACATATAGACCTAAATTGATAGTTAACGTTTTCCAGAATTGCTCTATTTTAATTTTGACCTAAATTCCAAATATTATATCAATATATTGAGCTAAATTAAAGTTAAGCTACCATATAACCTTTTTTAAATTTTGACCTAAATTTGGAACATTACATTAATTTTTTATCCTAAGTTTATAAAACTTATACCTCTCTCTAATTCACATCTTTTTATTTTTGACCGAAAATTTTTTTTAAAATAATAGATCTTCTTTTGAAGATTATTAGTTTTGAAATTTGAAATTTCGTACCTCTTCACTATATTTTATTAAATATGCCCTAAACTTTAAAATTTATATCTTGTAAATTTTTGGATTTTTTTTAAATTGACCTGAATTTTAAACTAATTTTGATTTCTTAACCTATAACATTAAACAACAAATTTTTAAGCTCAGTTTTTTAGTTTCTTTGTGTATTTGACCTAAATTTTGAAATATTTTTGATATCTTGACCTGTGAGTTTTTCAAACTATTTTTTTCTTTATCTGTAGCAAGAATTACATTTTTTGCATATTGGACCTAATTTTTTGTTTTTGGACCTAAGTTTTGTACTATATAATCTGCTTTTAGACCTAAATTTTAAAGTTATCTCTATAGTGTCGATTAATTTATCAGAGAATTTTGACCTCATTTTTATAGGTTATTTTCATCACTTGACCTAAATTTTAAAAATTTGACATAAAAAATGTTAAAATCTTCATTTAATTAGTTTCTCACTTGAAACTTTGAACATCACTTGATTTTTTAGGGTCGCTGATTACGAATTTGAAAATAAAATTTGTAAATTGATTTGGAAAAAAATTTTGGGAAATAAAATTTGTAGATTGGTTTTTTAAAAAAAAGTTTGTAAATAAAATTTGTAAATTGGCTTTTAAAAAAAAGTTTATAAATAAAAGTTTTAAATTGTTTATTAAAAAAAAAACTTGTAGATGAGTTTAAAAATGAAAATTCAAAACTATAAATATTTTTTTTATTTCCCTTTTTTTAAAAAGAATTGTAAACAATATTTTTAACTTGGTTATGCAAAAAAAAAATATTGTAAATAAAATTTAATTAATTAGGTATTAAAAACCTTTGTATAAATTGTCGTTGTAAAAAAATCTAAAAATCAGTTTTTGAAAAGAAAAAATTTCAAAACTAAATATTTTTTTGATTTCCTGTTGTTTTTAAAAAAAAATTTGTTTCTCTCAGAAATAAATATAAAAGCAAAAAAAAAAAATTTTTTTCTCCTTTTGGAATATTTGAAAGGGAATAAAAATTCAATATCAAAGAGCAATGGCCTTGCAAGATGGAGGACTTTCTTCCGATTAAAGTGACATTACAAAATGCAAAATATAAAAATTCACACACATCAAAATATATAATTGAAAGAAGAGGGATATAGACATATATATATAGGATAGAGAAATAATTGTGAATACTCATCGACCTATAAAAGGAACTTTTTATCCGTTCTCAAATGCCAAAATAAGTGACAAAAAATTCTATTATTTAAAGCCCGTCACTCGTATTTGTTCAATGTCTGTTTTGATCCAAAAATTTTTTTTTCTCTCTCTTTCCTTTATTGCTGGAAATTTTTTTTTTTTTTTTTTTTTTCTCTCTTTTACCTCTCGAAGCCGGGAAGTGTATAGTTCATAATCGTACAGGTTCCGAATGCCAAGTTGTTTTCTATATAAAGTGAGCGCACTACTGGCCGGTTTCCATTCAGTGTTGTGTGTGGTTGCTTTTTTTTCCTCCTTCACTCTTCACGACCCTCGACCGATTTCACAAAGGGAGCCGAAAATCTCTCGCGGCATAGCATATATACACACAAACATATATCTCAAAAAAAAAAAAAAAAAAAAAAAAAAAAAAAAAAAAAAAAAAAAAAAAAAAAAAGGATTTTAATGACGGTGCAGTGAGAGAAAAAGAAAAAGAGTAAGATAGAGAGTGAGAGAGAGAGAGAGAGCTTTACTGTTCACGCGCGTATGCAACGATTTTAACTGTTGAGCGAATATGGAAAATTCGCGGGAAACTGTGAGTGTCCTTTGAGGTAAAGCTTCAGCACGCTTCAAGTGGCGCGAATATAAGCGCCAAAGTAACCGTGAACGATGCAAATTCAAATTTGAGAAGCTTATATACGCTTTCTCAGATGAAGTATAGAGACGACGATAAAGACGCGACTATATATGAAGACGTGCTTCTTTTCCCACGTGCACTGAGCAAAGTAACCGCAAGACACTATAACCTAAGACAAATTACATTGAATATTTTATGAGAAAATCGTTTCGATAGCTCAAAGTCTAGAAGGTCCTTACTTACCTAAACCTAGCCATTTTTTAGATTTTCTATTTTATTATATTCTTTTTTTTTTGCTATTTTATTGAAAATTGCACCTTGATTAAATCTTTAAATTTTTCTTTTTCGTCGCCATATTAAATCCGCAATTTTGAATTTTGTAAATCTGACCTCAAATTCAGAATAAGCGACCTCAAAAACCCCCCAAGTAAGAAGTTTCAAGCGATTTCAAGAAAATTTTAAAATTATGACCGCCATATTGGATCCGCCATTTTGAATTTTGTAAATTTGACCTTCAATTCATAATCAGCGACCTCAAAAACCCCCAACTAACAAATTTTAAGCGATTTCAAGTAAATTTTAAAAATTCAACCGCCATATTGGATCCGCCATTTTGAATTTTGTAAATCTAAACTCAAATTTGTAATCAGCGACCTCAAATACTCTTTTGTACCAAATGTTTAAAACACAATTTACAAAAAAATCCTTTTACAGAACTGTGTAAATGAATTCACTTGATTTTTTTTATAAAAAAATCTCATTTTCGAAAAATTGTGGCTTGACCCCTTTTGTCATGCCACCCTTCAATTAATATTTCAGCTTCTTCTGAATTGACGTATATACTTCAATTTTGACAAAAATTTCAAAAATTATATTCCGTATTTTGAACGAAAATTTTTAATTAAAAAAGTACTTTTTAACAGCCTTTTTTCAATTTTGACCTACTTTTCCAATCATCTTTATGATGGAAATTTTAAATTAATTTATACCTATCAAATTGTTTGACCTACGTTTTTTTTTGCCTTTCGACCTTTACAATTGACTTAAATCTGTTTTTACCTAACCACTGCGTGTAATTTTGAAATTTTCTTTCATTTCTTGACCTTTAGACTTGACCTAAATTTTCAATTGTTCCTTGCTATCGCAATGCATAATTTTAAAAATTATTTTTTCATCTTAACCAATAAATTTCCAAAGCGCTTTCTTAGCTATATACTTTAACATAAATTTTTTATTTATTATCAAATTGTTATATGTTTTCGGTCCTTTTTTTGACCGAACTGAAAATTGAATTAAATTTTTAGATTTCTTTACATTTTTCATCACTATATGTCGAAAAATCCCATAAAAGTTTTTTATTTCAATAATATTTTAACATTTCTATATTATGATTAGCTGTCTAATAATAATGCCGATTTGGTCTTTTTTCATCAATTTGGAGCTTTTTTTTTTTATTAAAAAAGAGTTTTTTCCGAAACACGGAGGTACTCAGAACATTTTTAGAATTTATTTCCGATTCAGAAAATATTTTTATCTTGAAAAACGACGCTTGTAATGACCATTTTTGGAGTCAATTTTTGGAGTCGAATATCCAATTTGGGCTTTTTTTCATTAAATTGGAGCATTTTTTAATTAAAGAAGAGCTTTTTCCGAAACACGGAGGTATTTAGAACTTTTTTAGAATTTATTTCTAATTCAGAAAAAATTTTTGTTTTGAAAAACGACGCTGATTTTGATAATTTTTTAAAACAAATTTTGGAGGCGATTATCAAATTCGGGCTTTTTTTTATTAAAGAAGAGGTTTTTCCGAAACACGATGGTATACTCAAAACTTTTTTAAATTTTATTTCCGATTCAGAAAATGGTAATTCTGCAAGTTTTTTATTTTATTTTAATAATATTTTAACATTTCTATTATGATTAGCCTAATCATAGGCTTTGTTGCATTATTTTTTAGCAAAATGCGTATTTCAATCAGGTTTTGTAAATAAATTGCAAGAAAGCTATTATTATTAGACCTTAATCATAATAGAAATGGTTAAATATTATTAAAATAAAATAAAAAACTTGCAGAATTACCATGGAATGTCCAGGGTAATTCCATATGAAATTTCCATCGAATTTTTCGACGTGGAATATTTTTATATGTATATAGTATAAACTTGTGCAAAATATTGACAAACATGCAACCAAAAAAATGTTTTCTGTTAAATGACTCAATCGTGTGTAATAAAAACAAGTTCCCCCGAAATAATTATTATCAACAGCTCGTTACATTTGCACCTGGTTGGTACGAGACTGACGCGAGAAAAGGTCGAATTTTTATGTATATTGTACATATATATATTAGCTCGCAGAAAGGGATGGGCCCTTTTATATATATATATATATATGTATATATATACAGATATATATATATATATATATATATATATATATATATATATATATATATATATATATATATATATATATATATATATATATATATATATATATATATATATATATATATATATAAGCTAGTCGACGTAGACTTTTTTATTACTTTCATTTAGGATCGCGTGCGGGTCAGCTGAGCTATATAATGACAACGTCTACTAATTAAGTGATTATCTCGTTTCGTGGGCAGACAGTCGGCCTCTACGTTTCCATGTCGAACCGATAAAAACCTTTCCCTTGTTTCTTTTTTTACCATTCTCTACATACATATATGTATATACGTTTATATATCTATATATATAGATACGCAGGACATCGATCGTTTCACAGTTCAAACAGGAACAACTCCGCCCAAAAATTTTTGCTAATTACTTGGCGAACTTCATCTTATTGCACTTTTAACAAGATTCTCATCCTGCCTTAATTAGAGTCAATTAACTTTATCTATTTGAACTTTTATATATATATATATATATAATTATTATTATTATTATTATAGTCAATTACAATTGTATTTTAGCAAAAAAGATTTTTTTTCCATTTTTTTCTCTTTTTTATTCTCCAGAGAATTGAAAATTATAATTTTTCAAAAAAAATTATATCAGCAATTTTGCAGATTTCTATTGAAAAAATTGACCTAGTATTTAGGTCAAATATAAAACTGATGAATATTTACAAATGTCAAATTTTTATTATTAAAAAATAAATAAAAATTGAATTATGGACTATAAAGTAATTTTTAAATTCAGATTAGATGCAGACATTAAAAAAAACTTTTTCTTTTTCTCGAAAAAAATCCATTTTTCTTCATTCACAATTTACATATATATATATATGTTCTTGTCAGGTTGAAATAAGCGAGATATAATTACAGTTGACTAGACAACAGGGACAATAAAAGAAAGTGTCTACATGATACACGTAAATTTAAAAAAAATAAAAAATTTTTTTTTGAATTTATTTTAAAAAAATGAAAATAAAATTTTTTTTTTTTGAATTTATTTAAATTTAATTAAAATTAAATTAATTTAATGATTTTATTAAATAATTAAGATTTCTCACAGTAAATCACTGACTTGTTAAAAGAATTTAAAAAAATTTCATCTATCAAGTGATATGAAACTAATTGACATATATAAGAATCTGTAATCTCAGCGTGTGATATTGATACCCCAACACACATGAGCTGGAGAGTTTTTTGATAAAACTTAAATTTTGTTGTTTTTTTTGTAAATGAAAAAAGTTCACTATATTCTTTTTATTAAAAAAAAAAGCTGAGAAGCACACGTGCATGTATATATAGGAAGTTGGAACACGAGACAAAACCTTATAACGACAGGACAGCCATAAAAGGGATAAACCCGTGATTCCAACCTTAATTCCTCATACGAGACAAGAATCACGTTCATTTTTAACACATCTGCCGTTCATTGGATCTATTCTATAAACTTATCTGTGTCAATTCTTCCTTTTTTTCTATACCTCTTCCTTTAGTTTTCTTTTTTCGACCTCCATATATAGAACAATTTTATAGAAATAAAAAACTTTTTTTTATTTTTTAATCAAAGAAACAGTAGAAAATGCGACGAGTTCATATTGATAAGCTATATGGGATTAAAAGTTCAACTGTTTTGACACGTTAAGATTGTAAAGAATGATATCAAAAAAAAATATATATATTAAAAACTCACATGATTCACTTGTCAAAATGTGGGATGTGGGTTTCACTTTTTTTTATTTCAGAATTTTCAAACATGTCACACATTTATATGAAATTAAATCCGATCAAGATAAGATTTTTATTTCTATATTTTTAGAATTTTAAAATACTACAATTTTTTTCGAAAAAAAAATTGAAAAATCCCCTTAGATGAATTTCAAATTTTTAAAAAAATAAATTTTTAAATATAAATTTTATATCTATATCTAGTTTTTATATTTAAAAACTTTTAAATGAAATGACAAATTTTCTTCGATATTTAGGATATACAAAATTCTCAATTTTTTAAAATTCTAAGTAGAATATGATAATTAAGTATAGAATAATTAATTAGAAATCATTTGTCTTAAATATATGTGTCTAAGAAAAAACAGCTGCAAAGTCAAAATGATGTTTCATTTATTTTGTTCGAAATACTATATTTTATTTAAATTAGCGGAACTTCAAAAGCTTGATATTTTAGTTATTAGTTTCATTTTGGAAAGAAAGAAAGAGAGAAAAAAAAGAAAATTGGACATATGGAGTTCTCAAACTTCTGTTTTTGTAAAGAAACCTATTATTATTTGGGATCCTTCTCAAAATTCTCAAAAGGCACACCAATGTATATACCTGCGTGGAAAAGAGTAAATTACCTTTACCCCACCTACACACTTGTAGCATTGACGCGCACTGCCCCCTTAATAACCTCAGAATCCATAATCTCTTTCCATTTTGGCTTGTTAGTCTCGTGATTCTCACTTGAGAAATTTCTCCTCCTACGAAAAATTTTGGAATTGAGAAAAATAGAGACGTTACAGTTCTAGAAATTTCAGAAAATAACAAATATTTCGACTTAATTTATAATTACCATTGTAGAAATATGTGTGATATATTAGTTTTAATTATCTGTTATTTATGTACTGAATTTCCTTTACTGGGTTCACTAACATTTTTTAGGTAAATAGAAAAAGTAAAAAATCTTTTCATTTTTATTATTATTACATTTTTTTTATTATTATTATTTTTTTATTTATGTTCTTATTGTAAATAATATTTTTTATTATTTTAACAACCTTTGACATTTTACATTTATTTTAAAATGTAATTAATTCACATTGTGGAATTACCCTAAACAGTACGAATTTTGTTACTATTTTCGCCATTTCTCCCTTTTTCGATTTTTAAGGATATGTTCGCCATTTAATATTTTATATTATTTATGCCATTGTGGAATTTCCCTAAACAATCCAAATTTTGTTTCTATTTTCGACATTTTTCCCTTTTCTATATGATTTTTAAGGATATCTTCGCCATTTAATAATATTTATCACATTGTGGAATTACCCTAAAGAATTCAACTTTTGTTTTTATTTTAGCAATTTTCTCTTTTCGATATAATTTTAAACATTTAAAGGTTATGTTCGCCGTTTGACAATATTTATCCCATTGTGGAATTACCCTAAACAATCCGAATTTTGTTACTATTTTCGAAATTTTTTCTTTTCGATCTAATTTTTGAAGGTTATATTCGCCATTTGACAATATTTCTCCCATTATGGAATTACCCTAAACAACCCGAATTTTGTTACGATTTTTGCTATTTTCTCCTTTTCGATCTGCGATTTTTAAGGTAATGGTCTCTATTTGACAATATTTATGCCATTGTGGATTACCCTAAACAATATGAATTTTTTAACTATATTTTCCTCATTTTTCCCTTTTTGTTATGATTTTTAAGGTTACGTTCTCCATTGGATAATGTTTATCCCATTGTAGAATCACCCTAAATAATTAGAATTTCGTTGGCATTTTCTTCTCATTTATATTTATTTAATTAGCAATAATTTACTAATTTAATTTAAGTTATTTATTTAAAATTTTAAATTAAATAATAATTTAATTAGAATACTAATTTGCTGCATTGTCCCTTACTTTTAGGTTATGTTCGACTAGGTACTAAAATTAGGTATCTCATTATTGTAGAATCACCATAAATAACTTGAACGTAAAAAGTATGTTAACCATTTAGCATGTATTTTTAGGTTATATTCGCCATTTGACAATATTAGCTCTATTGTAGAATCACCATAAATTACCACTTTTTTTCTCTATTGTAGAATCACCATAAATTACCACTTTTTTGAGGTTATGATTGAATAATACTAAATCAACGGAGACAATAGTTTTATATCGATAGGGAGTCATATAATTACACTCGTTATGTTATTTTTCCACTGTTATTTGTTTATTCCTCGAAAGAATGAAATAAAATGTCAAGTGTTTTCTTATGTGGGACATCCATATATATTAAGGCAAAAATTATATTGACAAAAGAATGTGTTTTTGTATATATAAAGAGAGGGTGAAGACCGAATGTTATTTAATCGGGACCAAGGGGCCAAGTGTATTCATATATGCTTCTTGGCTCAGTCATATAGTCTCATAATGAGTAGGTTCTCTAACCTGAAAGTGACGGGATCCATTGTTCACTATATATAACGTTGAATATGGGTGTGGAGAAGTTCGTCACTATGCTGATGGTGAGACGCGCACCCTCCCATTGCTCGGCATCAGTCCCGTTGGCATGGCGCCTCATCCTGCCGAGAACACATCAATTGAGGACGAGAGTGAGAGAGAGAGAGAGAGGAGAAATATCACGAGTCACGCTGTGTGTTTCAAGTATGTAATTATAGTATCCGCACTCCAGTCGACAGAAGCTGGAATTTCAAGCTATAACTCAATCGGCAAAAAGCCATTCTTATAATCTCATCCAAAGAAAAGAAAAAAAAAAGATGAGAATATTCATCGACATGTGCCGAAAAGAAGCTATTTTTCATTTTTTTGTTGATTTCTTCACATAAACGCCTTCTGAATTGGAAATAATCCTTTTGTAGCTGACGTCATGACGTTAATGTAAACAGTAGAGAAAAATAGTGTGATGTTTAGAATTCATATTTGGAATATTAGTTTTATTGCAGAATTACCTTAAGTTACTGCGAATTATGGTTAAGGCCAACGCACAATTAATTCGCGAACGAGATGCATGAGATAGAAAAGGACACAAATATATCCCTGTCCTTTTCTAACACATGCTTTGCGTTCGCGAAGCAATTGTGCGTTGGCCTTAACCCCCAAAGAATTTAGCAGGAACTTAAGGTAATTTTGCAATGAAACTAATATGAGATAGAAAAAGATACAAATATATTTCTGTCCTTTTCTAACTAATGTTTTACGTTCGCGAAGCAGTTGTGCTTCGGCCTTAACATCACTGTTACGTTCACTTTTCATAAAATTAATCCTACATTATAGAAATACCTTAACTTTTATATCATATTGAACGTTATGTTCACCTTTCGTAAAAAATAATCCCATTGTGGTAACACCTTAAATATTCTGGGGCTTCATTACGCATGAGCGCTTCGTTAAAACAATCTCAATTTAAAATAAATACTAAAATAAAAAAAATATTTATTCGATAAAAATGCAACTTGTAGAAAGACCATAAGCCTTTGGAGAAAGACTCAGGGTTGGGTAATCACAATAATTCTACAACTGCAGGGATTCCCAAATTTCGCCACAAGAATCGCTATATTGTTTATTTTAATTACGTTACTTTCACAATAAATGTTTTTTATTCTAATTACGTTACTTCCACAATAAACTTGACTCCATTTTATTTTCCTCTTTTTCTTCTGTACTGAAAATCGTCATAATAGTAAATATATAAACTTTCTTAACTCAAAGAATAAATGTTTTTCAATTATTTAATCCAAATTATGGAACTAAATGAAAAACATTTAAATATATTCCACTTTTTGTTCAAAAAAAAAAAAAAAAAAAAGATTTTCGCAAAATAAAAAAAGAATCGCTATATTAAATTTTATGCATACATATATATGCATTTCTCATCCGCTTGTTGAAACGACCCAATTTTGTAAGATGAAAAAAAAATGTCGCGTGGCAGAAACTAGGTTCCGCGCAATACTCGCGCGCGCCCCTCCTGATTCAAAAAGAGTGGAAAGAAAAATTCCGAAACTCGGGTAACAATTTTCCTCGGCAAAATGCAAATTAATGGAGATTAAGTTCGAAACTGGATTACACTCGTTTCGTGAAGCTCGCATAGTTGGATTGCATTTTTTTTACCCCCCCCCCCCTCACCCCACTCTCTTCTCCTTCTCTTTTCTCCCTTTCAAGAAAAGACGAGCACACTTTCGGAAAAATATTTGCAAACCATCAGAACATTAATTTTGTTCCACGTATTCACCAAAAAAGGGTATTTAATCTTAATTAAAAGTTCAAATGTCGGAAATTTCTGTATCCATGGTTCGTTTAGTTTTTTGCATTTTCTGTGGAAATTTTCTAAGGATTTGAAAAAAATTGTGTTGGAAATGTACAACTAAATGCATATATGCTCTTCTTCCGGTTTTATGGAATTTTGAAGAGTCGAGTGTAATTTCTATCAAATATTCATAGTTCGTGACGTACGTTGTTTTCGTCGACTGCCCAACCCTGATAAAAGATTTAAAAAATTTTTTTGATAACTGCCCAATCTTGCTTTTTTGGGAAATAAGCAAGGTTGGGCAATTAACAAAAAAGTGGCGCATTTGGCAACTTATGTCATGAACTAAAAACATTTTGACAGAAATGACACTTTTCAAAATTCCGTCAGACAGGAAGGAAATATATGCGTTTGGCTGTATATATGAAAATAGATGTTTTTTCGCTGAATGATTTTACTTATTTTTTCGTTTTTTTTTTTTTTTTGCTCTCGTGTGTGTATAAAGGGTCAAGCTCCTCTTCGGTTTTTGAGGTTAGGTCGATCACATTCACGAACGGAAATAAAAATCCGTTTCTCAAACGAAAGCTTATTTCGAGAGTGGTTTACCTCTGACCAGTCACGTGTCCTCTAGAAGGGATCGTAAAACTCTTAACGACCGTTGCATCCACAGAAATTGTGGACTTCGAAATTGGAAGTAGTCAAGACTCATCGATGCAAGATGGAGAATTAAAAATTTAACATTTCTTAAATTCAAATGTTTATCAATTATTACACACGTAGCTTATATATTATTTTTTCTCTATTTTTATACATTCTCATCGCATATACGAAAAGGTACGTATTTTTATTTCTTTAAATTATCAAAGACTTAATTATTTTTAATTAGTTTTAATTCTTCGATGTCTATTGTAGAGTCGGACTTAAGTGTGGAACTAATAAAGGTGCATTTGCAATTTCGGTTATGTTTCTATTCTGCTTTGGCTTTTGGGGGAAGTCCCGAAAGTTTCCTCCAACAGGGTTGGGCAGTTAAAAAGTTGAAAATGTTATTCAGCAGGGTTGGGAAGTTTAGAAAAATTAAAAACCATAGAAATGTAATATAATAAAAAAGCAAACGTACTTAAAGGTATGCAATAGCTAAATAAGGGATCGGTGGAAATTCTCACGGAACGAACAAAATTGCTCCGACTTTGATAATTTTTTTTTTCGTTTGTGATCAATGACATGATATGATCACTGTGGCACTTATCGTGGGGACAGTTCGCACGAAATTCTCTCGCGTGCGACTTTAATGTTTTCTTTCGAGAGTTAAGGAAACGAGGAGTCGCATAACCGGTTACTATATAGAGGTCTCTCTCTTAACGAACTTGAATTTCCCTTTCAGGGGGTTACTCGCCTCTTTATTCCACTTCTTCTTCTTCTTCTTCCTACGATTCTTACGTATCTTACGTCTCGACCAATTTTTTTTTCCTTTTTTTGTCATATATAGCGCTGACAAAAAAAATTGGTCGAGTAGATGGTCCGTTTTGATAATCCTTATTTACGAGTGTAAATCAGCACTGGGACCCCGGGGCCTAAAAAAATGCTTCTGCATTAATAAACTGCGCTTCATTATCGCGACGAAATCGTTGACGGGTCGCAACTTCTGTCCTTCCCTTTTGCTAAAGGAGAAAAAAAACAATTCTCTGATTTCTTAATCTATACTTGAATTTCTACCTGGAGGGATAGAATTACTTTATTCTAGTTTATGACTTTATTTCGTTCGCTATGGTCACTTTAGCTATATATATATATATGTCTCTAGGGTTAGAAAAATGTGTAAAAAAATTCTCGTTGCGTTTTCGGTCTATGTCTTATAGTTTCGGTTCTTTTTCGATTTTCATTATTTAAAGAAACAAAACGAGATTTTAATTTTATGTTGTTCGATAAATTTTTGCATTTTATTTGTCTTTAAAATGTGTGTTGTTCAATTTAAACTTTAAATTTTAATTTTAGAGTATAAGTTATACTTACTCGTTCACCAACTGTACTCAAGGAATTTTAGGTTAGGAGCATTGAAAGTTGCTTTTTATAATTATTCATCATTAATATATCAATACCATTATAGATGACATTCACCAAGATGGTAGGGCCTCGCGATATCTGAAAAAAACAAGAAATTTTGAGATTAAACAGGAGATTTTTTTGTTAATAAAAATATAATATCGCCGTCCACTCGCCGTCAATGGTAGACTGAGATTCGCGCAGATATCACAAATTCATTCTACAGCGCAGTTTCCAAAAAGCAGACAACCGACGGAATTGTGTTAACCAATCAGCGTTCAGAGTTATTGAGATTAATTTCACCTTTACGTCCTCATCGAGTTTCCAGTCTATGTCTTATAGTTTTGGTTCTTCTTCCCTTACACATCGTGCATTCCAGCTAATTGCACTGTTATAGAAGTTTTCTGAATATTCCGATAAAATTTGTATATGTAAAAGTAACGAAATTTTTCCAAATGTTGCTGATCGATTACGTAAATTGATTTGATTTTGATTTGACTTTCATCGCATTTCAATTTTTTTACTAGATCACATATTTTTCAGTGATAGTTTATGTCGTAACGTCAAAACTCGAAAAAAAGCTTTTGTTTACAAATTCTCGGTTGATTCTTGGTTATAAATTACTTTTGAAGTGTTGTAAGTGCGATAATTCTTGGGATTACAAAATAGAAGCATAAAAAGTACGTAATACATGATGTTCAGAGTAATAAAAGTTACGATATTGCTGTCAAAGGAAAGTTTTGTTTCAAACTGTTTATTGAATTATATTTATGATTCTAAATTATTAATAAATGAATTCTTAATATTTCAAGATCATAATTGGAAGTAAAAAATCTAATAAGAAATAATTTTATTTTTACTTTCTAGAAACTATTCAACATTTTTAGATAAAATGAATAGAATAATTATTATATAATATTTCACATAGCTATATTTAATTAAATTAATAATAATAAAAGTAGAAAACTAAAATTAGATTTCTCACTTTAATTAAGTATAATTTGATGGGAAATTTTGTCGATTAGGAAATAGTATAAAATACAGCCTATAGGATAGAAGAAGGAATATATAATTAAAAATGGAATTCAAATTAAATGTAACGAATATTAAACGATAGAGGGAATAATTAACTCTCCACATTCACTATTATTCTTGAGATGACGGTTCTTGAATTGAGAATTAAAACCCTATTTGATTTATCACTATATGGGAGGAGGATAAGTATATACTACTTCATATACTGTTCCTCAATTTTTTCTCAGCTATTTAATTGTTTAATGAGATGGGATTTAATACTTTTTCTCATATTTTACATATAATTACAGTTTTTTCAGTAATAAAAATACGTCTTCAAAATGCAACCACTTAACGGAAATTTATTTTCGTTCTATTCTTTTCTCTCTAATTTTCATTCATTAATAACTCATAACAGTTAATCGTCAATTAAAAATATAATTCAAATATAGGAAAGAAAAATTTATAAAACGATTCAAATTTCAGTTTAAATTTTTAAAATTTTATTCTTTGAATTCAAACTGTTATTCAAATTTTTAATACTCTATTTTTAATTTAAACAATCTTTTTATTTCATTACAAGTTTTTTGCTATAAATATATATATTTCGAGTGCTTTAATTTTTAAAAGCATTTCCCGTCATCATATCGATGTCAGAACAATGGACAACTGAATAATAGGAGATTCTTGACTCCAGTGGACGTCCCAACAAATCTATACGTCCCTCTGGAATTCTCTAAGCAGGTATTTCAAAGGACACTTGACCAATCGGAACAGCAGGTACTTGACAAGTCCTTCACATTCAGTCATAAGGATCCGGTGAGCTATGTTTGCAATGCTTAGACGACATTAATATACCCCACTTCTAATCTGTGTATTCCAAAATGTCCTCACTTCAACTTATTACATTTTGCACAATTTTCAAGAGTTTGCTGCATCATCGATTTGCAATATTATATTCCCCTTGTCGTTATCTCGATTGGAATTATTTGAAAATATTATATATATAATATTTTCAAATAATTTCAATCGAAAGAATAAGGTATAATTTGAAAAATATATATGGGTTTTTAAAAAAAAATTTCATTTTTATATCAAAGAGAAAAACTTGAAACAAAAACTGGTTTGAAAGTATATAAGTATCGAAAAATTGGAATTTATGATATTTTGAAAACTATTTTAAGTGTTTACATTTTTATCTATTTCAGATTCGTGGATCAATGGAGTCGAAAAATAAAGAGGAAGTCGTCAAGGGACCGTTAACTACTATAGTATAATTCTACTAGTAGTCAAATTGCAGAAAGACTCCAAAATTGAGTCAATTTTATTCTGCAAAGGTTATTAGATAACCTAAACACTAAAGCTCTGAACAGAATAAGACATGAATCGAACGCAAGCATGAGATAAAAAAACAAAAATATTTTTGTTATTTTCTATCACGCATGCTTACGTTTGCGTTACTGTTTTAATCTGCTTCAGTCTTGGGGGTTTTCAGGTGAATTTCTGAGCTATTGGAATTAATTTCCATTTCATTCACTTTTAATAAAAAAAACGTACTTGCGTCTATAAACAAATATTGAAGACAAATATTAAAAATCGATTTCCTCAAGCGGATATATTTTCTGTGGAAAATATAAATAAAATTCAACACTCTAAAAGTCGCAAAAAATGCGTGACAATCATTCGATAAAATTTGCAGTGCAATAGCTTTGCAATTTCCATAGACATATTCAGTTTTACGTGTAAATATCTTTATATACATATATATAAGTATAAACATATATACCCTACAAAAATGTTCATATCTACACCCTTAGTCGCTGTAGGCGAGTAATCCTTTCATAAATATGGAAGTATTTACGTACAAATGCCATAAAAGCGAATAGGTTACGACGTTTCGGACTAAGGTTTAAGTTTAAAGTTCCTGTGTTCAAGCATATCACATGTAAATGCGCCGATCGTGAGTTTCTTTTTCTATTAGAAAACCTTCTATATACCTCTTATTCTTCACTCCTTACATATTATACCTTACCCGCTTCTCTTATACCTTTAGTTCTCTTTTTCTCAGCGTCTCTCTTTCTATTCAATGCAAAAATCCTCTCGCACTCTTTTCATCTCGATCTTCTTTCATCTCCCGGCACTGACCTTCCATTCGGTTCTTTTCTATTTCAAGCGACTCGTGTGTTGAATCTGTAAATACCAATCGTAAGATTTCAAAAAAAAAAAAAATAAAAGAAAAAAGGAATTTAAATATATATATAGATATATGCAGATCCTACGTCTATGGAGAGATTTTATATTTTTGCAATACACAGGTTTATGCTTCATATGAGAATTTTATGGAGCCTTTGAAATCTGAAAGTTGAAGTTTATTTTTCGTGAGTTTTTGTATATATATGTTTATATAGAAACATTCAAATTTTATTGTAATGGGAAAAATTCGCAAATCCTTAACAATATTGCTAAACTGATAAATTTATCGAAAAAAATATTAAAATTAAGAAAAGATATTAAAATGATTCGATAAACATTGAAGACTAAAGGTTCTGATAAATATAGAAAAAATTTAGTCGTATATAGGATGCTGAAGAAGAGGATGAGTTAAGAAAAGACGATGAGAAATATAAGGTTATACCTGAGATGTTGAATTTAGAAAGTGGGGGCAAAGTGGGAGGGAATGAGACTCAAGTTGAAGAGTATAATGAGCGAGAGCGAGGCAGGTAATGAAGACAGCTCAATCTTCTATACCCCATAGGCACCCTCTCCTATATACCTCCCCTCTTTTTCCCTTTCCCTTCTTTATATACTCAAAGAAGGTATACTCTCGTCTTCTTTACTTCAATCCCTCCTGCGCTAATCCGCTAAATCTCGACATAATTAATGACCTTAACGCTTTCATAATTCTTCACCTTCCGCGCCCGGTTTACAAAAGCCACTTTTGATCCATATACATATAACCTTCTCACGATTTTCTCTCTATAATATCATAATTTTGAGATGCAACAGAAATCAATCATCTAAAAATAAAAGTGCTATCCCACTGGGAAATTTTTATTTCACCGAAAGTGATTTCTTCAATGGAATTTTCGATAATTCTGGACCCACTTCAATATATCTCGCAGTGTAAAATGTAAAGTCAGTTTGTAACCGCTGCGATCTCAAAATTTGATTTCAATCAATTTCGTTGATTTTTTTTTTAAATACCTGCCATTTTGTATTTGCCATTACCATTTTTTTCGAAAAACATATTTTCTAATTAAATTTTAGAAAAATTTCCCTTCAAAAGTTTCGAATATTTTTAGAATTCTATTGGAAATTAATAAATACGGATCGATTTACATTTCCAGTTTCAGTGAGTAAATTAAGTCATATAACGATAGTTATAATAATAATAGTTCCAAGAAAAACAAATTTCCTCTCCAGCTGAGATGTTTCCACGCCTCAAAAAAAAGATCCGAAGATAAAACAAAAAAAAAAACATGTTCTATGCATAAAAGTGAGAATCAAATGAAAAAATCTCAATTCCTGTGAATTTGAATTTAAAGGAAAAATGATGATGATCGTTTTTCGGAGGCCTAATGGGATATAGTGTCCTTATTTATTAGTTTTTGTAAAGGTTATATGTTGTTCTGTCATATATTTATTGTACTCTACACCCAGTAGTGGTTTGTTTCGCGTTTTCCTACCTGTCGACCAGCAACCATTCCCAGTTTTGTAACGACTTGTAAAGATGTAAAAGATAACAATAACGAAACATATACAGCTCTCTAACAACGTTACGACCAAACATTGCACTCGGGAAATGATATTTACGATGGGACTTAGAATGCAAACGGGAACAATAAAAGGACATCTGACTTTGACGTTGACTGTGAATTATTATGGAAGCTCTTGGGAATGACATTGGAATAGTTTAAATTCTCCAGAACTTTTTTTTAAAAAAAAGAGACGCACTAAAAAAGTTTCAAATCACTTTGTTAAGTATCGCATATTATCTAATTGAATCTTTTTTTTTCTATTTTATTTAGAAAAAATAAATTTTTATTCACTCAAAATAAGTGATTCTCATTAATATTTTTTAAACTTCAACCACTTTCGTTCGGTTTATTTTTTTTTTTCGTTTTTGGACAAAAGAGAATATTTTGCTGGTATTTAACAATGAGGAGAAATATATGTGCTGTTTTGTAGTATTATAAATGTTTATTGCAGACATTTATATCGCTTTTATTTAATGCTAACCGAATTCTAAAAAGATTGCGGAGCTACCTGAAAACTTGGGTCTTGAACTAATCTTAACGCGGTTAAGCTTTAATGGTCCTTTAAACTACATTTCACCCAAAAAAAAAAATAAAAAAAAAATTCTAAACCTTGAAAAAAGGTATTTACGTATTTTTACGTAAACCTCGTCAATGGACATTTTTTCAGTACCTATTATATACTTTTATTAGACTTCATATTTCAGTTTCCCTCTCTCTAAAATTCAAACCTCGTTTCACTAATGACCAATATTTCTTTTTCACTTTCTGCTTTAGTGCTTTCACATATTTTTCAAAAACGCGAAAAAAAAACTATTTCCATAATACCCTTCAACCTTCATAATTCTTTCAGTAAATATTGTAAAATTATTTTCCCACGTCTCTATAGAGAGAGGTGTTATATAATATAAAAAACCACTTCAACAGTTTGTGATTCATCGCGTCAAAAATTTGTTTTTTTAAAAAAAAAATCATGTGATAATGGGATTCATTATTATTTCTATAGAAGTGAAAATTGATTTCACTTGTAAATAATTAAGAAATAGTAAAACACGATTATATAGCAGACAAAAACTGAAATTGACTTTTAATTGTAAATTCATTTCACTTGCTAATGACATTATTTTTTTGGTTTTCTATTATTGGAAGTAAATTTGAATTGTATCATTCAAGTTATTCTGAAGGAATTCGAAATTTAAAAAAAGCAATTCAAATACATTTCATATACATTTTTTATTTAAAAAATTTCAAAAAATTTTTTTTTTATTTTTAATAATTTTTTACAATTTTTAACTAAAATTCTTCTCTAAATTAGATATTAATAATAATTTTAAGAAAGTTCTTTGCAATTATTAAAAAAAGAAAGAAAGTTTCATTAAAATACGACTAAAATTCGTTTTTAGAACAATTTTTTCAAAAATTCGTATGTTCGAGAAATTTTTAATTAAATTATTTTTATTAATAACTAAATTGCAAAAATATTTAATTAAAGTTTTATTTAAGAAAATTTTCACTTTGATAAATATTTATTTTCACATTCACTTTCACATTCAAAGATTTTATTTTCACTTTCATTTTCACTTTGACAGTTTAGTTTCACTATCAATTTCACTCTCACTTTCACATTAATTTTCTCTTTCATTTTGATAGATTTTTACATTCACTTTTAATTTCACTTTCACTTTGATAGAATTTTTTTACACTTTCATTTTTAATTTTACTTTGGTGGAATTTTATAGTTCTTTTATTTTTTTCGCAACCACTTTAACTTTACAGTTATTTATTTTCATCATTAACTTCAACAGAAAATAAAATAAAATGAAAGTCAAAGTAAAAATGAATATGAAAATAAAAATCTGTCAAAGTGAAGGTGAAAATGAATATCAATTAAAGTGAAAGTGAAAATTAAAATTAGAATGTAAGTGAAAGTAGAAATAAAAATTAATACATTCAACTTACCTTTAAATTTAATTGAATTCTTTTGGAAAATTGTATTAAAATTGTAGATTTTGAAAACCGAATTGAATTGAGGAAATTTTTTGAAAATAATTGAAATTTTGACGAGAATTTTTTTAAATTTTTGAACATAATATTGAATTTCTGCAAAGAATTTGTATTAAAATTTCTTGAAATAATTAAATTCTTTTGGAAAATATTATTATTTATAAAGATAATTATTGAATTTTTCAAAGAATTTTAATAAAATTCCTCAAAATAATTGATTTTTTAAAGAAATTTTAGTCCCTTTCTATAATCAAATTACGGACGTTTTTTTTCTTTAAAAAAAAAACTGAATTCAAGCAAACAGGATCTTTTAGAGCCCTGGAAAATTAATAAAATTGAATAGAAAAGCAAAATATTTCGGAAAAATTTAATCTAATTGCAGTTGCTCATATTTTTAAAGACTCTTCCTACTTATATTTTGAAAAATTAATAAAGTTGAATAGTAAAGTAAAAAATTTAACAAAAATTGATTCCATCCTTTGCCCATATATGCCAGAGGCTTTCCCTAGTTATGAAAATGTATAAAATTTGATAGAAAAGTTTAAAAAAATGGAATCGAAACTGTTCAAAATTATTAACCAAAAAAAAAAAAAAAAAAAAAAAAAAAAATTCAAAGAGAAGAAAAATTCAAATGTTTCAATAAACACTTGATCTTCTTGGAGGGCAAAAAGTTCCTATAGACCACCCGGATGTTTTATTCCACTTCCTTGTATTGTCAGTTACATACAAAGGTCTTTGTATTCCCGGAAATGACAAATAACCATACATAGGATGAGCGGTAGTTTAAATGTTGAAAAATTGGCCAAAGATCCATTTTCAGGAGCAGTGCGGATCTAATCGGTGGAATTCCAGTTCCGTGTTTTGAAGGGGTTTCTGTGACGCATAGAAGAAGAGGGCAAGCGTTGAAGAAAGAATGACTGAACCAGTGAACGTGAGAACGAGAGAGAGAGAGAGAGAGAGAGAGAGAGAGAGAGAGAGAGAGAGAGAGAGAGAGAGAGAGAGGGCAAGTGTAAGCAAGAAAGAAACACGACCTTGCTACCATCCGAAGCATATGCTACTTCTGCTGTGCTATGCCACAACGCACCAATAAGTGTGCAGGTCAATGAGTTAATTCGAATTAGGGTATAACTTTGCTGGCGGAAGCGCATCTCTCGTTGTACATGCGTCTGGGCGGTTTACTTCACGCTGTTACCAATTTACCCCCCAATGATTCCACTGACCATAAATCCATAAATCCAATACGTGAATGATCTGAAAAGTTTCAAGATGAACCAAGAGCAATGAGTACCATAACAACAGGCGGTCCTTTCGCCAGGTTGAATCATCTCCGTGACGAAGTAACAATTTTTTCCGCCAACGCCTTTATAATTTTCTGGGGAAAACTCCTCACGATTTTTACATGTAGTCGCATGTATTCAGGAAAGAATTTTCGCACACCAAATAATACAGTGGCCAACAATCATGTGAATGATGTCGGAATTTACAAAAACGATTTTCGAAAAAGCTTTCTGTCTGTTTGCTTCTGCAATATCCTTAATGTGAGACAGAAAAACACCATCAATGATGACGATGATGATGGTAGTGCATCAGCACTATCATCATCATCGTCATCATTGATGGTGCTTTTCTTAAAATAATAATATCACTGAAAAAAAATATTCTTAAGTTTAAAATATATATACTAAAATAGGTAAAAGAATTCAATTATTTTCAAAAAATATTCGAAATTCAATTCTTTTCAATATCAAGTATTTTCATAAAATTTCGAAAAACAATACAATTATTTTTGAAAAAAATTCAATTATTTTCATAAATAATAAAATTTTCACACGAGTTCAATTAATTTAGAATAGCATTTTCAAAAAAAATTTCGAAAAAATCAATTATTTAACAAAATTTTTATATAATTCTTCACAATAATTTAATTACTTTCACTAATAATATCATTTTTCATAAAAATTCAATTATTTAAAAAAATATTTGATAAAATTCTTAAGCAAGAATTCAATTATTTTCATAAATAATAAAATTCATCGAAGAATTTCAATAATTATATTTCATACTATTTAAATGAATTAATTAATCGGAAAATTCTATTATTGTCACAAAAATAAATTTTTTCGCAAGAATTCAATTATTATTTAAAATAAATTTAAGTATTTAAAATATTATTTAAAATAAATAATATTTATTATATTTCGAAAAAATTAATTATTTAAAACAATGTTTATAAAATTCTTATGGAGGATTCATTTATTTTCAAAAATAACAATTTTTCACAGAAATTTAATTCTTTTTAAACATTTTAATAAAAATTTTTCACAATAATTCAATTATTTTCATAAATATAAATCAAATTCTTCTAAGAAATTCAATTATTTTCATAAATAATAAAATTCTTCTAAGGAATTTAATTATTTTTGAAAATTTTAATAAAATTCTAAGCAACTATTCAAGTATTTTTATAAATAAAAAAAAATCATCGCAGAATTTCAATTATTTTTAATACAATTTTACTGGAATTTCTATAGAAAAATGTAATTATTCTTAAAAATTTAATTTCAATTCCTAGAAAAAATTAATTATTTAAAAAAATGTTTTTTTAAATTCATTGTAAGAATTCAATTATTTGCAAAAATATTAGAATTTTTCACAGGAATTCAATTATTTTCAAATATTATGTAATAAAATTGTTCGAAAGAAATCAATTTTTATAAAATTCTTCCCAAGAATTAAATTATTTACATAAAAAAATTCTTTAAAATAATTCAATTATATATCGATAAATAACAAAATTATTCCCACGAAAATTCAATTATATTTTGAGGCATTTTAATAAAATTCTTTGCAAAATTCAATTATTTTCAAAAAATAACAATATTCATCACAAGAATTCAATTATTTTTAATAAATTTCTTCTTGGAAATTCAATTATTTTTAAAAATTTAAATAAAATCGTTCCCAAAAATTCCAAAAAATTCTTTGTTAAATTTAATTATTTTTCAAAACTTTTTGCAATAATTCAATGATTTGAATATCTACTATTTTCATAAAATTTCCAAATGGAATTCAATTATTTAAAAAACTATTTCTCAAAATCTTCGTAATAATTCAATTATCTTCATAAATAAAAAAAAATGTCTCTAGAATTCAATTATTTAAATTAGAATTTGCATAAAATTAGTTAAAAGAAATCAATTATTTAAAAATTTAAAAAAAATTCTTCTCAAGAATTAAATTATTTTTATAAATATTTAAATTATTTCATGAATAATAAAGTTCGTTACAGGAATTCAATTTATTAGCGTAGGATAAGAAAGAAGTAAATATTTTTAATAAAAATTAGGAAAAAGTCAGGAAAATAAAATAATAGAATGGAATTTTTGTCAGTTTTGTGAAGTGCGTCTAAAACGAGTTTTTGTGGTCGTCAAGTTTAATTTTTCGATAGCTATACTTTTTTACTACTTTTTTTTAGTTTGAAAGCTACTTTTTGCTACTTTCTTAAAATTAATTATCGAGTATGAAGTCTGTTTAACTGTATGTTAACAATTTAGGAAGCCATGGCAAACGACAAATATAATATATTTAAAAACCTGAAAATTTATATATTTTAAATATGATTAAAATGTAGATAATGATGGCTAACAACAAAAATTTTTAAACTAGGTAATCATGAACAATGAAAAAATATTTAAAACCCTCAAAATTGATATTTACTTTTGACCATGGACAAAATTTAGCAAACTATAATGACCATGGACAAAAATAGTTTAAAACCTGAGAATTTATATATTTTCACTACATTCACATTCTTTGATCCTAAACTAATTTGCCTTGGGCCGTATGGTTTACTATATAGATTTTGGCCATGGTCAAAAGTATATATAAATTTTTAGGTTTTAAACTAATATATTTCAAGTACGATATAGAATTCACAAAGATCATTATAGTAAAATTTTAATGATACTGTATAGGAAGAAATTAATAATAATATTGTTAATAAAGTTGTCATTAATAAGACCATCATTAGTGTATAATGATCTAAAATACTTTCTAATAAAGAAGGCGGTACTATTTTTGATTTATTCAGATGTGGGTAGAATGAAACTTAGTGTGCGGATGCTTTATATAGTCCGCTGATGCTGTTGCGCTAATGTCCCTCTAGTTATCAAAGTTTATTACTGCAACAAAATTATTTATATAACAACACGATGTTGCTAATAACAATAACACACTTTGTACGATGCAAAGAGTCATTAAATACTTCACATGGAAATAGATTTGTAACTATAATTTGCAGCATAATTAACTATTAACAATAATATTTCCGCAGACAGTTAATTTATTATTCCTAAAATATTTTTATTATTCTCACAATTATTATGACCTAATATATTTGTTACAATGTTTATTCTGCAATAATTATTATTCTATACAATTGTAAATAAATATAAATAGTTATAATTATATAAACAAAAACAAACATTATAAACATTATAACATTATAATTATAAACAAATATAAATAATTATAATTATAAATAAATATAAATAATAATAATTATAAATAATTGTAAATAATTATAATTATAATCTTCATATTTCAGATTAAAAATAAATATACAATATTAAAGAATAAAAATACAGTATCCATGCGCGCATATCTTGAAATAAATTGTACCCATCACTTTTTATAAATATGCTAAAAGCATCAATTTGCGAAGTTTATAATAATCTTTTAAAAATTTAGTCTAACGTACAAGGTACGTACTTTGATAAACTTTTTTAAGAAAAAGCTAAAAATTATTCTTCAAAAGTAAATGCATTCGGTAAATGTAGTCGGTTTATCGAAACTATATAACCACATCATTATCATCATCATCAATGAGATGAATATACTTCCAATATAGATATAATCATTTAACACAAATTTGAGTAAACGTTACGGAGATAAGAATGAGGCAAAGGATAGGATTCTTGTCCTCGTTGATTTTATTTATGAGCATTCGAGTGTTATAGGTTAGCCTTTGAGGCGATAAACGATTATTATCAAAACCAACTTTTCCAAATGCTCATAAAACCTTATCTTTAGTGTGATTTTTCACACCGCCTCAGAGTTTCAACAAAATTTTTCCCAAGATGCACTTTTCACTGATGTAGACGTGTTTTCAAGGGGTTAGAAAATATTTTCTGCTCCAAAACGGAATCAACCTGTTGTTGTGAATATTATTTTTTAAAAACAAAAATCAAAATTCGAAGGGAATTGTTTTTTTTTCTTATTAAAAATGGAAAAATTAATAATAATAATATTGTTAAAATAAAATATTGTTAAAAATAACACTTAACATTAATAATTAAATAATTCTTTTTTCTATTGGATGAGAAGGTAAAAATTTAAAGATGTTGAATGTTATTAAGATTTATTCTTCTCCTCTTCGTTCTTATATTAATTTTGTTGTCCAAATAGGACAAGGGGGCAAAAAGTTTCTCAACTGCCACAACATCTGGACAGGACTTTAGAATTCGTCACGAATTAGCAGCAGGAGAGGGCGCTCGGCAGTAAAAGCAGGTCTCAGCGAGGCAATAATTTTAATTAAGACCTCGACGAGAGTTGCTCTCTAGGCTCTTTTATGAGGGGCCGCCTTCAAAAACAATTATTTCTGACCATTGTATTTAAAAATACCTCCTAATGCACGCAATCATGAAGGTCGATTTTATCGATTGAGCCTTTCGCGCCTTTTTGGCAAAGGGTAATCGGCATTTTAACGCTTCTCAGCAATATGGCGAGTGTTACTTTTCTAAAATAACCCATTACACCTCTAATTTTTAAAAGATAAGTGCTTTTAAATTTTTAGAGCTGATTTTGGGTATTAAATCGTCATTTGGTTTTATTTCTAACACCTGGGGGTCGATTCTGTTACTTCACTTTCACTTCACTCTTACTTCACTTTCACTTTATTTTCACTTGACTCTCACTTCATTTTTACTTCACTCTCACTTTACTTTCACTTTATTTTCACTTTACTCTCACTTTACTTTCACTTCATTTTCACTTGACTCACAATTCACTTTCACTTCACTATCACTTTCCATTCACTTCATTTTCACTTGACTCACAATTCACTTAATTTCCACTTGACTTTCACTTCACTTTTACCTCGTTTTCACTTCACACTCACTTTACTTTCACTTCATTTTCACTTAACTCTCACTTTACTTTCACTTCCTTTTCACTTCACTCTCACTACACTCTCGTTTCACTTTCACTTGATTTTCACTTCCCTCTCACTTTCACTTTACTTTTCTTAAATTCAACTTTACTTAAACAAATTTTCTTAAAAATTTGAAAAAAATTTTAATACAATTCGTGGCAAAATTTCAATTATTTTCAAAAAATTTCCTCAATTTAATTCGGTTTCCAAAATCTACTATTTTAATACATAATTTTCCAAAGGAATTCAATTATTTAAAAAAATTTTAATACAATTCTTGTCAAAATTTCAATTATTTTCAAAAAATTTTTAAAATTCTGGTCTAAATTTCAATTATTTTCAAAAACTTTCCTCAATTCAATGATTTTCAATATTTATTATTTTAATAAAATTTTCCAAAAGAATTCAACTATATTTTAAAAAATTTTAATACAATTCTTCGCAGAAATTCAATTATATTATGTTCAAAACTTTTAAAAGATTTTCCAAAATAATTCAATTATTTTTAAAAATTTCCCACAATTCAATGATTTTCAATATCTATTATATTTTAATAAAATTTTCCAAAAGAATTTAATTATTTTCAAAAATTTTAATACCATTTTTGGCAAAATTTCAATTATTTTCAAAAAATTTTTTAAATTCTAGTCAAAATTTCAATTATCTTCAAAAATTTTCCACAATTCAATGATTTTCAATATCTACTACTTTAATAAAATATTTCAAAAGAATTCAATTACAGTAGAACCTCGATTATCCGAGGTAATGTGGGGAAGAGGTACCTCGGATAATCGAAAACTCGGATAACACGGAACCAATGAAAATTTCAAAATTTAAAATTATTTTTCATGTGTTTAAAGTGTTAGAATAATATTAAATGACAAAAATGGACGAAATTTTAAATGCAATGATCACAAATAGTGGTTTTGTAAAATTTATTTTCCAAATTTAGTCGCTCGATCCGTTTTATCCGAGTTATTCCGCATTATCCGAGCATGTTTTGTGCCTCGGATAATCCGGAATCTCGGATAATCGAGGCTCGGATAACCGAGGTTCTACTGTATTTAAAAAAATTTTAATATAATATTCTTGATAAAATTTCAATTATTTTCAAAAATTGTTTTAAATTCTCGTCAAAATTTTAATTATTTTCAAAAATTTTCTTCAATTCAATGATTTTCAATATCTACTACTATTTTAATAAAATTTTCCAAAAGAATTCAAAATATTTTTAAAAAAATTTAATACAATTTTTGGCAAAATTTCAATTATTTTCAAAAAATTTTTTAAATTCATTGATTTTCAATATCTACCGCAGTTTAATAAAGTTTCCCAAAAGAATTGAATTATATTTTCAAAAATTTTAATAAAATTCTACGCAAACATTTCAATTATTTTCAAAAATTTTCCTCAAAACTCAATGATTTTCAAATATCTATACTATTTTAATAAAATTTTCCAAAAGAATTCAATAACTTTCAAAAATTATGATAAAATTTTATATGCAAACATTTAAAATTTTCATAAAATAATAAAAATTTCACAGGAATTCAATTATTTATGAATTTTTAAAATAAATTTCTTCGCAATAATTCAATTATTTTCATAAATAATAAAATTTCTACAATATTCAATTGAGGGGCTGGATGCTATAATGTGTTACGCGCCATGTTAAGTGAATGGCGCGTAACACATTATAGCATCCAGACCCTCAATTATTCTCGTAAATAATGAAATTCTTTTTAGGAATTCAATTATTTTCATAAAAATAATAAAACTCATTGCCGAATTTCAATTATTTTTAATACATCAATATTTTAATCGAATTCCTCGTGAAATGTAATTATTATTAAAAATTTTTTATTAAAATTTGTTAAAAGAATTCAATTATTTAAAAATTTTGTGAATAAAATTCTGTATGACTTATGAGAATTGAATTTTAAAAAACATTCAACTTAATCAATAAATTATTTAATTTTGTATTTAAATAATTGAATTCTCGTAGAATTTTGTATTAAAAATTAATTTAAAAATTAATATCAATTAAAATTTTAGATTATAAATTAACTAGCCAAACTATCCGCGCGCGGGAATGTTGTATGGGGCTGCTTATTTTAAACAATTTAAAAAATTTTAAAGAAATAATTATTATAACCTAACAAAGAGATTTAACTAACTAAAATTCAAATAATTTCACTCAATGGTCTCAATTTAAATAGAATTTACATTACTAGACTTAAACTATAACTAGAACAATTACAATTAGTATCTGGGTCATCTTTTGCATTGCTTATTTTATAAAGTCATTTTAAATTAAATACTTTTTAAAGAAATAATAATTATTACACACTGAAAAAAGTTTTACTTGAAATAGCGATAAGTTTCTCTAGAATAACGAAAGTATTAATTGAAGCACTGAAAAATTTCGCTACTAAAGTGAAATCTGTAGTTCATCCAGCTAAATATTTTTTGCCGTGCATAACGAAAAAAGAATTAAATTAACATCAGATTTTCTACACGGAGAGAAGAGTTGCAGTAAATGTGACAGAACGCGTTTAGTAAATCATTTAGTGCACCGGTTAGTGGCGCCAACTGTATGTTTAGTATAATACACTACGACACCTCTCTGTTTAGTAGAATATACTGTTTGCTCAGTGTATCTTACTATCTTACTAAACAGTGCAGTAGATGGCACTGTCTGTACCGTCAGTCCAAACCTAACGATTCTGTTTAGTAGATTTAACTGCCATGTCAGTAGAATCTACTACGCCCTTCTCTCCGTGTACATTAAAAAAAAACGAATTCAAATAGAAATTAATCATTTTACAACTTAACCAAATTCACCCCAGAAATCACTGAATTCGATAATTTAGAAGAAAGTCAGACAAAAGCAGGGTTCCTACAGAATCTGGAAATCATGGAAATCATGGAAATAGTATGGAATTTTTTAGAGTTGTGCAAAAAGCTCGAGGCTCGAGGCTCGAGCGAGCTTTTTCGAGCTTTTCATTTTTCGGGCCGAGCCGAGCCGAGCCTAATCAGTTCGAGCTCGAGCCGAGTTCGAGCCGAGCCGAGCTGTGTAAAAAGCTCGAATAGTTTCGAGTACTCGAGTTAATTCGAGTACTCGAATTTTTCGAGCACTCGAGGGAATTCGAGTACTCGAATTTTTTCGAGCTCTGAGTAAATTCGAGTTCTAGAGAAAATTCATAGAATTTTCGCATTTATTATATTTAGCAAATAGAAATATTGATTCAGTAATTCAAAAAAATTCGAAATTTTTTACTTATTAATAGTTTTTTTAGTAAGTCAAAAGCTCGAATCCATTCGAGTACTCGAAAAATTCGAGTACTCGAATTCACTCGAGTGCTCGAATTTAATCGAGTACTCGAATTTACCCGAGTACTCGAATTTTTCGAGTACTCGAAGTCACTCGAGTACTCGAAAATTTCGAGTACTCGATACATCGAGCCGGCTCGGGCTCGGCTCGGCTCGGCCCGAAAAAATTTCGGCTCGGCTCGGCTCGACTTTTCGAGCTTTTTGCACATCTCTAGAATTTTTAAAAGGCTTCTGGAAATCAGGGAAATCATGAAAAAGGCCTGGAGTTTTTAAAAGTTTCTAAATTTTTTCAGTTTTCCATTTTTTCTCTTGAATAAAAATTCAAATAATAATAAAGCTAAATGGCATAAAAGAGAAGAAAAAATCTTAAATTTTAAGAAAATCGAATTTTTGAATTTTTTCGAATTTTTGATAATTTTAGATTTTTTACTAAAGAGTCGAGACAATTTAATAAGTAAAGTATTTTCCAAAAGCACAAAAATAATGAAGCTAAATCCCATAAAAGAGAGGAAAAAATGTAAAATTTTAAGAAAATCGAATTTTGAATTTTTTCGAATTTTTGATAATTTTAAATTTTTTACCAAAGATTCGAGACAATTTAATAAGTAAAGTATTTTCCAAAAGCACAAAAATAATGAAGCTAAATCCCATAAAAGAGAGGAAAAAATGTAGAATTTTAAGAAATTCGGATTTTTGAATTTTTTCGAGTTTTTGATAATTTTAGATTTTTTACCAAAGAGTCGAGACAATTTAATAGGTAAAGTATTTTCAAAAAGCACAAAAATAATGAAGCTAAATCCCATAAAAGAGAGGAAAAAATGTTGAATTTTAAGAAATTCGGATTTTTGAATTTTTAATAATTTTCGATAATTTTAGATTTTTTACCAACAGGTCGAGACAATTTAATAAGTAAAGTATTTTCCAAAAGCACAAAAATAACGAAGCTTAATTCCATAAAAGAGAAGAAAAAATGTTGAATTTTAAGAAAATCGGATTTTTGAATTTTTTAGAATTTTTGATAATTTTTTATTTTTTACCAAAGAGTCAAGACAATTTAATAAGTAAAGTATTTTCCAAAAGCACAAAAATAATAAAGCTAAATCCCGTAAAAGAGAAGAAAAAATGTTGAATTTTAAGAAAATCGGATTTTTTAATTTTTTCGAATTTTTGGTAATTTTAGATTTTTTACCAAAGAGTCGAGACAATTTAATAAGTAAAGTATTTTCCAAAAGCACAAAAATAACGAAGCTTAATCCCATAAAAGAGAAGAAAAAATGTTAAATTTTAAGAAATTCGGATTTTTGAATTTTTTCGAATTTTTGATAATTTTATATTTTTTACCAAAGAGTCGAGACAATTTAATAAGTAAAGTATTTTCCAAAAGCACAAAAATAATGAAGCTAAATCCCATAAAAGAGAGGAAAAAATGTAGAATTTTAAGAAATTCGGATTTTGGAATTTTTTCGAATTTTTGATAATTTTAGATTTTTTACCAAAGAGTCGAGACAATTTTATAAGTACAGTATTTTCCATAAGCACAAAAATAATGAAGCTAAATCCCATAAAAGAGAGGAAAAAATGTAGAATTTTAAGAAAATCGGATTTTTGAATTTTTTCGAATTTTTGATAATTTTAGATTTTTTACCAAAGAGTCGAGACAATTTATTAAGTAAAGTATTTTCCAAAAGCACAAAAATAACGAAGCTTAATTCCATAAAAGAGAAGAAAAAATGTTGAATTTTAAGAAATTCGGATTTTTGAATTTTTTCGAATTTTTGGTAATTTTAGATTTTTTACCAAAGAGTCGAGACTATTAAATAAGTAAAGTATTTTCCAAAAGCACAAAAATAATGAAGGTAAATTCCATTAAGGAGAGGAAAAAATGTTGAATTTAAAAAAAAACGGATTTTTGAATTTTTTCGAATTTTTGGTAATTTTAGATTTTTTACCAAAGAATCGAGACAATTTAATAAGTAAAGTATTTTCCAAAAGCACAAAAATAACAAAGCTTAATCCCATAAAAGAGAAGAAAAAATGTTGAATTTTAAGAAATTCGGATTTTTGAATTTTTTCAAATTTTTGGTAATTTTAGATTTTTTACCAAAGAGTCGAGACAATTTAATAAGTAAAGTATTTTCCAAAAGCACAAAAATAACGAAGCTAAATCCCATAAAAGAGAAGAAACAATGTTGAATTTTAAGAAATTCGGATTTTTGAATTTTTTCGAATTTTTGGTAATTTTAGATTTTTTACCAAAGAGTCGAGACAATTTAATAAGTAAAGTATTTTCCAAAAGCACAAAAATAATGAAGCTAAATCCCATAAAAGAGAAGAAAAAATGTTGAATTTTAAGAAAATCGGATTTTTGAATTTTTTCGAATTTTTGATAATTTTAGATTTTTTACCAAAGAGTCGAGACAATTTAATAAGTAAAGTATTTTCCAAAAGCACAAAAATAATGAAGCTAAATCCCATAAAAGAGAAGAAAAAATGTTGAATTTTAAGAAAATCGGATTTTTGAATTTTTTCGAATTTTTGATAATTTTAGATTTTTTACCAAAGAGTCGAGACAATTTAATAAGTAAAGTATTTTCCAAAAGCACAAAAATAATGAAGCTAAATCCCATAAAAGAGAAGAAAAAATGTTGAATTTTAAGAAAATCGGATTTTTGAATTTTTTCGAATTTTTGATAATTTTAGATTTTTTACCAAAGAGTCGAGACAATTTAATAAGTAAAGTATTTTCCAAAAGCACAAAAATAATAAAGCTAAATCCCATAAAAGAGAAGAAAAAATGTTGAATTTTAAGAAAATCGGATTTTTGAATTTTTTCGAATTTTTGATAATTTTTTATTTTTTACCAAAGAGTCGAGACAATTTAATAAGTAAAGTATTTTCCAAAAGCACAAAAATAATAAAGCTAAATCCCATAAAAGAGAAAAAAAAATGTTGAATTT
The DNA here is from genome assembly GCF_015476425.1 of Leptopilina heterotoma. NCBI lineage: Eukaryota > Metazoa > Arthropoda > Insecta > Hymenoptera > Figitidae > Leptopilina > Leptopilina heterotoma. The sequence continues at coordinate 863,850 of NW_025110812.1, forward strand.
TAAGAAAATCGGATTTTTGAATTTTTTAGAATCTAAGATAATTTTAGATTTTTTACCAAAGAGTCGAGACAATTTAATAAGTAAAGTATTTTCCAAAAGCACAAAAATAACGAAGCTTAATCCCATAAAAGAGAAGAAAAAATGTTGAATTTTAAGAAATTCGGATTTTTGAATTTTTTCGAATTTTTGGTAATTTTAGATTTTTTACCAAAGAGTCGAGACAATTTAATAAGTAAAGTATTTTCCAAAAGCACAAAAATAATGAAGCTAAATCCCATAAAAGAGAAGAAAAAATGTAGAATTTTAAGAAATTCGGATTTTTGAATTTTTTCGAATTTTTGGTAATTTTAGATTTTTTACCAAAGAGTCGAGACTATTAAATAAGTAAAGTATTTTCCAAAAGCACAAAAATAATGAAGCTAAATTCCATTAAGGAGAGGAAAAAATGTTGAATTTAAAAAAAAACGGATTTTTGAATTTTTTCGAATTTTTGGTAATTTTAGATTTTTTACCAAAGAATCGAGACAATTTAATAAGTAAAGTATTTTCCAAAAGCACAAAAATAACAAAGCTTAATCCCATAAAAGAGAAGAAAAAATGTTGAATTTTAAGAAATTCGGATTTTTGAATTTTTTCAAATTTTTGGTAATTTTAGATTTTTTACCAAAGAGTCGAGACAATTTAATAAGTAAAGTATTTTCCAAAAGCACAAAAATAACGAAGCTAAATCCCATAAAAGAGAAGAAACAATGTTGAATTTTAAGAAATTCGGATTTTTGAATTTTTTCGAATTTTTGGTAATTTTAGATTTTTTACCAAAGAGTCGAGACAATTTAATAAGTAAAGTATTTTCCAAAAGCACAAAAATAATGAAGCTAAATCCCATAAAAGAGAAGAAAAAATGTTGAATTTTAAGAAAATCGGATTTTTGAATTTTTTCGAATTTTTGATAATTTTTTATTTTTTACCAAAGATTCGAGACAATTTAATAAGTAAAGTATTTTCCAAAAGCACAAAAATAACGAAGCTTAATCCCATAAAAGAGAAGAAAAAATGTTGAATTTTAAGAAATTCGGATTTTTGAATTTTTTCGAATTTTTGGTAATTTTAGATTTTTTACCAAAGAGTCGAGACAATTTAATAAGTAAAGTATTTTCCAAAAGCACAAAAATAATGAAGCTAAATCCCATAAAAGAGAAGAAAAAATGTTGAATTTTAAGAAAATCGGATTTTTGAATTTTTTCGAATTTTTGATAATTTTTTATTTTTTACCAAAGAGTCGAGACAATTTAATAAGTAAAGTATTTTCCAAAAGCACAAAAATAATGAAGCTAAATCCCATAAAAGAGAAGAAAAAATGTTGAATTTTAAGAAAATCGGATTTTTGAATTTTTTCGAATTTTTGATAATTTTAGATTTTTTACCAAAGAGTCGAGACAATTTAATAAGTAAAGTATTTTCCAAAAGCACAAAAATAACGAAGCTTAATCCTATAAAAGAAAAGAAAAAATGTTAAATTTTAAGAAAATCGGATTTTTGAATTTTTTCGAATTTTTGATAATTTTTTATTTTTTACCAAAGAGTAGAGACAATTTAATAAGTAAAGTATTTTCCAAAAGCACAAAAATAACGAAGCTTAATCCCATAAAAGAGAAGAAAAAATGTTGAATGTTAAGAAATTCGGATTTTTGAATTTTTTCGAAGTTTTGGTAATTTTAGATTTTTTACCAAAGAGTCGAGACAATTTAATAAGTAAAGTATTTTCTAAAAGCACAAAAATAATGAAGCTAAATCCCATAGAAAAGAGGAAAAAATGTAGAATTTTAAGAAAATCGGATTTTTGAATTTTTTCGAATTTTCGATAATTTTAGATTTTTTACTAAAGAGTCGAGACAATTTAATAAGTAAAGTATTTTCCACATTAAAAAGTTTGACATTAAAAAATATATAAAAAATGCCAATACTTAACCCACAAAATTTAATTTTCAAAACAAACAAATGAATGCAGATAATTTGCTAACGGAAAGGAAACTTACGATTATTATAATGTATAATTGAATATTAAAAACAATATAGCGTGAAAATTTTCAAAGAACTTTTTCGAAAATTATTAAAAATAATTGATTTAAAGAAGAATTTTACTCACTAAATTTAAAATTGGTAAAAATGTTTACTAATTTGATTTAGTGACTGACTTTTTGCTTTTGAATTAGTAAAATTTACTAATAAATTAGTAGAAATTACTACTTATTAGTAAAATTTACTAATTCAAAAGCAAAAAGTCAGTCACTTATTCAAATTAGTAAACATTTTTTACTAATTCAAATTTAGAGAGTTGTTAAAAATTCTTAAAAATAATAATTGAAGTTTGGTTGGAGTTTGGTTGCGGTTTCAGACACTGCGTTTTTTCAGTGAAAATAATGATTTTATCACTGGGCCACTTCGAACTTTTATAAAACTTGAAGAAATTGATCACCCCGAGTCGAAGACTCGGAGTTATCGATATCTTCATTTTTTAATTATACAAAATTTAATTTATAGTTTTAAGTGCAATGCTCTCTTATTTGACTTGGACTGATTATATTTTTCGTCAGTAATTGTACCGTAATTTTTCATTTTTGGTCCATGAAGTCTAATAATAGTGCATAGAGAATTCTAGTCTCTAAAAAAAATTTTTTTTCCTGGCGAGTGAAAAAAGTAACTCTTTTTTCTTGGCGTCACGTCCTTAATCGGATTTGGAGTTCAGCTGGAGTGTATATATAGATATAGATAAAGGACCGTCTGAGTGAGGAAAAAGGCGGCACATATATATACCTGACCGCCAATTATCTTCGCATTTCGTACAAAACATCTCTTTCTCTCTCTCTCTCTCTCTCTCTCTCTCTCTCTCTCTCTCTCTTGCCCCTTTTATCCCACATCTCATCCTTCCGAGATCCGACATTTTTAAGCGCGTCGGGACTTTCTCACTGCAACACTCTCTTTCTATGGAGAGATAATTCAGATATCATCCCCATGATTCCCGACTGATCCCCGGGAAGCGACAGACCGTGAGCCTAGGGGGCTCGCGTGCCAACTGACGGGCTTCCAATGTGCTCCGCCAGATTACGAGGCACTGATTACGATTCACCGTATTATATACACCTATATATACATATATATATATATAAATGCATACATATGTGTATATATATAAAATGGTCCAACAATGGAGCTTCAGAGGTATTTTACTCTCTCGCACAAAAATTTATATCTTTAAAAATGGTCACTCCTTTGAAATCTTATTAAAAATGAAAAGAAAAATCGCAGCTGTTGCTTGGTCATTCCATATGTATATATATTCGGATTTATATGCTTCCTCATGAAAGTATGTATTATTTTACCGAAATTTTTTGAACTTGATTTTTTTCACTTTTCCTTTTCTGAACTCAAGGATTTTAAAAATTGTAGATCAAATTCAAAAAATTCAAAAAATTCAAAGAATTGTTTAGGGGACATAAAATCAATGCGATTTTTGGAGTGAAAGCTAGGAAACCTTTCACGGTAAGCTTGCCGCAAGCTTTCCCGCATGGAAACGGAAAAATGGCCTAAGACACAAATACTTTTACATAAATATTTAAAATTTACAATATTCAACTATATATGGTCAAAGTCAAGAAAATCATTGGAAAAAAAACAAAAATATTTTAAAAACTCAAAATTTTTTTAATTTTTAGTCAGGTCCAAAATAAAAAGAACAATTGACAAATTTAAAATGCTTATATTTTCATTATGAAAAAAAATCTATAGATTTTGATCATAATGACAAAAACGACAAAAACCATGGCTAATGACAAAAATATTTTGAATCTACAAAATTTCTATATTTTTACTATATAGGCAATAACTATATAACGAATCATGAACAATGAATAAAAATATTTAAAACCCACAAAATTTTTATACTTTTGACCGCATGTCAAATGACAATAATTTTAATTAAGTTATTCGAAATATTCTTCTAAATTTCTATAAAATGAAAAAAAAAGAATTCAATTATTTTTATAAATTATAAAATTTTTCCCAGGAATTCAATAATTATTTAAAAAAAAAAAAATGTAATAAAAACCGTTCGCAAAAATTTAATTAATTTTATAAATATAGTAAAATTCATCGCTAGGATTTCTATTATTTTTAATATAATTTTACAGAAATTTTTAAAAAATTGTTCAAAAGAAATCAATTATTTTAAATACAATTTTAATTCAATTTTTTTTAAATAATTCAACTATTCTTTTAGATTTTAATAAAATTCTTCTCAAGAATTCAATTATTAACATAAATAATGATTCGAAACAATTCAATTATGTCAATAAATAACGAAATTATTCTGGAAAATATATAATTATTTTCAGGCATTTTAATAAAATTCTTTGCAAAATTTAATTATCATCATATGAATAACAATATTCATCACAAGAATTCAATTATTTTTAATAGCAATACATTTTTTCTAGGAAATTCAATTATTTAAAAAAATTCTTATAAAATCGTTCGCAAGAATTCAATTATTTTCATGAATAAAAAAAAATTATTATTATCAAAAATTCAATTATTTTGAGGCATTTTAATAAAATTCCTTGAAAAATTCAATTATCATCATGAATAACAATATTTATCACAAGAATTCAATTATTTTTAAAAGTAATACATTTTTTCTTGGAAATTCAATTATTTTATAAAATTCTATTAAAATCGTTCGCAAGAATTCAATTATTTTCATGAATAATAAAATGCTTTTTAGGAATTCAATTATTTAAAAAAAAATGAATAAAATGTCACACAGACATTCAAATTATTCTCAAAAATTCTAATAAAATTCTTTGTAAAATTTAATTATTTAAAAAAATTTTTCACAATTTAATGATTTTCAATATCTACTGTTTTCATAAAATTTCCAAACAAAATTCAATTATTTAAATATTTTTTGTAAAAATCTTCGTAAATATTCAATTCATTTCATGAATAATAAAATTTTTCAGGAATTTAATTATTTAAAAAAATTTAATAAAAATCGTTCGCAAAAATTCAATTATTTTCATAGATAGTAAAATTCGTTGCAGGAATTTATTATTTATAAAAATAATTTAATTGTTTTCAAGGATTTATTAAAATTTAATAAAATAATGGTATTTTTTTGATAAGTTTTAAAACGAATTAAGAAAAAAATTGAATTCTTTCGTGAAATTTTATTAAAAATAATTGAATTTTTTGCAGAGATTTTACTATATTTAGAAAAATAACTAAATTGCTAAAATTTTAGAAAATAATTGAATTTTTTTGTGAAATTTCATTAAAATTTTTGTTGAAAATAATTGAATTCTTGCAGAGAATTTTACTATATTAATAAAAATAATTGAATTCTTGGGAAGAATTAATATTAGAATTTTTGAAAATAATTGAATTCTTTCGAAAAATATTATTAAAAATTTAAAAAAAACTGAATTCTTTCATGAAATTTTATTATAATAATTGTATTAAAAATAATTAAATTTTGCATAAAGAATTTTATTATTTATAAAAATAATTGAATTGTTTTGAAGGATTTATTAAAATTGAATAAAATAATGGAATTCTTTTGAAAAGTTTTTTAACGAATTAAGAAAAAAATTTGAATTCTTTCGTATAGAATTTTATTAAAAATAATTAAATTTTTGCAGAGATTTTACTATTTAGGAAAATAATTGAATTCTTGCAAAGAATTTTACTATTTTATAAAAATAATAATTGAATATTCTTGCGAAGAATTATATTAAAATTTTTGAAAATATAAACAATAACAATTAATTATCTACTTAATAAATGGATTTTTTAAATTCTGAATTATGAAATTTTTCAAAAATTTATGTTTGAAAATAAAAAAATTTTGAAATTTGCATAATAACAATAATAATAATAATAATAATAATAATAATAATAATAATAATAATAAATAGTATATTTTAAGAAAATAAGAATATAAAAATGTTTAAATAGGGTTTTGAACTTTTTGCGTAGTGGCGCTCCGGGTTTCCGCATTTACATTATAAAATTATTTTTTATGATTAGAAAGGTGCGCAAATCTTTGAAAATTTCCGAATTTTATTAAATATATAATTTACTATATAACCTACTTTTGATTTTTTGTTTTTATACGAACAAGAGCACACGACACATTCTTGTAAGGCGCGCGCCCGTTAAAATAGTGAGAAACAAGCATTGAAGATAAATTGTCAGATAATTCGTCGCGATAAGATAAGTGTCGACGAGGTGCCATAGAATTATATATAAAGTCCCGTGAGGTCGAACCATAAAATCCTTGAAGGCTTGAATGCAACTGATGCACGCGCTTTCGCGACACCTTTCTGACCTTCATTGATGTGTGTGTGTGTTTATATAGTTACTATGTATATATTGTATATATTCATGCGGGGGATTAATGTCCCTTGATTTATTTATTCAAACTAAAAAAAATTGCCCGAACGTAGGTGGACGATGATTTATCTTTATAGGTTGTAAATTGCAGTTTCCTATGCTTGAAATCGGTCCTAGAGAGAATATACATTTATATTGAAGGCAGAGGATCGAATGAACTTTTCGAGAAAAATTTATTAGAAACAATTTTTATTTATCAACGAAGTTAATTTATTGCTGTATAATTTAATTTATAATTTCCATTTATAACAATTTAATATTGTAATTTAATTTAAAATTTGCATCTAATTACAAAGTTTAATTAAAATTCATTAAACTCTTCTCTTTATTTATTTATACGTATAAATACAAAAGACTATGGTGACTTTATAAGACCATAGAAAGAGAGAGAGAGAGAGAGAAAGAGACCGGTTCCACCGTAAAGCATTCCGGTAATAAAATGTCCGGATAAAACGATCGGGACCATTACGAGGCTACAAATTGTCGACGTTTCTGATATGACCACCCTTGGAACCCATAAAGGTGCCAAGGGATGGTTTCACCCATGTAAAACACTGGCCCACCAATTACGCTTATTTTCAACGTATATAAAAAAATCTTCCCTGACTTTAAGACTCAGCAGTATATTTCACATTAAAATAATGTTTTAATACATAAAGCTGCTTAAAAGTTTACTAAACTGAAAGTGAAGCAAATAATTTTCAACATATACATATAACAAATTTAATAGACAATTTTTGTTTCTATATTTCCAAACATTTTGTGTAAGCACATCAGCTTATCTTCATCTGAAATATTATAACTCAGTTTCGAAATTTGCCAAAAAATAGTTTAATTATTAAAATTACCAATTCAACGATGACGGACTATATATAGATATACTTTTTTCGCCATCGTAGATTCTAAAATTTTCGTAACATAAAATTTTCTTATTTATAGTTTCATATATGCACAAAAATATGCTGACATTTTTATAACATTGTTTTATTTTATACTTGAAAACAATAGATTAATAAAAAGACAATATTTTTTATTGGCAATAATTATCGGTTTTACCATTGTGCAATAACTATTTATATATATATTTTTGCTATTAAAGCAAAAAATAAGATCTTTTGTGACGAGGTGGCAATGCAACAATACATGAATGAAAGCAAATCCTATTCTTTGATAGTTATAAATACGTGTATGTCAGTTTCTCTTTTCTTTCGTTATTCGACAAGTGCTGTTAATCTTCTGGTAAAGGTGTATATATATATATTGCGGCAGGTTCATAAATGAATGATTTACAGGCGAAAACTATAAATCGTCGTTTTATGAACATCCTGGCATGAAACATTTATGACTTAGTTCAATAGAAAATATGATAGATACAAAATGACCTATATAGAAAAGGGTGACATTAATTTTGCAATACAACACGACGTAGACAAACTACCAAGTTTCATATCCGCATTATACATATATATTTATAGTGTATTCTTTTAAATCAAAAACTTTTTTTTAAATATTTTTATCCTTCTTTCAATTCTGAAATCTTGTAGTTATACTTTTTTCTCTATGAATGGCAAATGAATAAAAAAATATTCTTTTTGTTTCAGGTATGAGACTGGTGACGTATCTTCTCTCTTAGCTTTCAACCACAAAATGTAATCGTAATTTCGCTAAATATTTTAAAAATTATATTTTTAAACACGAAAGTTTTTTTAATTCTTAGCTATATAAGTTTGATGAATTTTAAATTTAAAACAAAATAGTTTGAATTTATCTACATATACGGTATCCAATAAAAAAGGGACGAGAGTTTTGGAAAAAAAAGGCTACCGCCCGACTGTTGGGAAATATTTACTCTTCGAAATCCCGGCAAACCCCTTTACAACCCAGGGAGTTCTTGAACCCTTGAGTTCCCTCTTTCAGCAAAACGCTCGCAGGAGTACCGACCTTACTCTCTCTCTCTCTCTCTTTCTCTCTCCTCTTTTTTGATACTTAAGCCGTACTTCTTTAACTTTGTTGTCTCTCGATTGTTTTAAAATTGGGAGACAGAGGACTTTGTTAAGGAATTTAAAGGATTTACAAACTCGACGTTGAATTCTTAAAATGTTTCGTTTCCTCAACAGGTTTTCTCGAAATTATACAGCCATATAAAAGTTACACCATAGCTTAAATTTCAGCTTACATTTCAGCGAATTTAAATATTTTTGATTTAGTTTAATTTTTTCAAAAATTGGAATTTGTGTAATTCTTGCGATCTTTTTAATACCTTTTCGCATCCTTTCATGTTTATCGCCTACTATTCTCTATCCATAGAATAAGAGAATTGCTCTTTGGGTATAGCTATTAAAATATTATTTAAAAAAATATTTCGAGGAACGCAAAATAATTGTTGTATCACCTTATCAAAGCAAACACGATTCAGTTTACTAAGTGGATATAGATATAAATGTGTACGCACCTATCGCTGAGAAATTTCTCAAAGAGACATGTTCTTCTGTCAATTTCCTTCAAGGACAAAAACGAACGGTTTATTAAACACGAGAATTTGCTTCTTTCGCTTATATAACTTCCGCCATCTCCAACAATCCAAGATTTTTCAGACCTTTTATTCCCCCGCTTTCTTTTCCCGCACATCGCTATTCCTTTTTTTTGCTTCCGCTTATTTTCTGAGGCAATTCCGACCCTTTCCATCACACTCTCTTCCTCCCTATATATATATGTATATACTTTTTTGTAGCCACGTATTGGTGTCTTCTTTGTTTTTTCGTAACGTATTAGTTCCTTTTCCGCAGCTTGCTGTTATTTTATTTCCACTACCCTCATATATATTTCTTTGTTAGTTTCGTCCAAGTCATGTGTAGAGGTATATATATTTAACCTCCCTCTCTCGTTTTTTTGAAAAAAGTATTATTTTCAAATTAACATATTGGGTTTTATATGGATAAATCTCCCAAAACGAACAAATGCAGAATTAAGATTCTGCTTAGATATAGCGAACCATATGGGTTAAAATATAGTTTAAAACCTTAAAGTTGCTATATTTTGACTAATGGTCACAATTTAGTAAACAACAAAAATATTTATCGTTCGCCGCATGTTTTCCTAAATTGTGACCATAGTCGAAATATAAAAATTTTCAGATATAAACTATATACCTATACTTTTCCTTTTGGCAATGATTTTCTAGATTTTTGGACATGACAGACTTCGCATTCATCTACTAAAACCTATACTTATCACTGTAAAAATTTTTGGAAATTTTTATCTTAACTAAACAGTTAGAAATAATTCGAAAAACGTTGAGAAAATGATTTTGCGACACAAAGTTATAGATATTTTTGTATACGTTGTCCGCCTTTTATGGGTGAAGAAACTTTGTTTGTTATTATAATAAATATATTAAAATTATAAAAATTATAAAAATTATAATAAATATATTATAATAAATAAATAAAAATTATAATAAATATATTATAATAAATAAATAAAAATTATAATAAATATATTATAATAAATAAATAAAAAAGTTAGTTACATTATAAATAATACAGGGCTCGGATCGTCTTTAAGACTTAAAAAAGTCGCTTTAGTCGCATAAATATATTTACAACAAAAATCACGAAAAGTCGCATAAAATTTCCGAAAAAGTCGGAAAAAAGTCAAATGAAATTTTGGAAAAAACGACAAAAAGAAAACACGAAATTGTCAAAATTGTAAAAAAAATCACATTTCTCGACAACAGATACATTATTAATATCAAACAATCCGGAATAAAATTTTTAAAAATTTAATAAAACTCATAGTAAAATTTTAATTATAAGTATTTTTAACATTTTTTTTAAAAATTCTCTTTAAATTGTCAATTATTTTTTATAAATAATAAAATTCTTCTCCGAAATTCAATTATTTAAAAAAAATTTTAATAAAATTCCTCTCTGAAATTCAATTATTTTCAAAAGTGTACTTAACAAAATTCTTCGCAGAAATTCAATTATCAAAATTTTTTTTAAATCTTTCGTCAAAATTTTATAATAAATAATAAAAAATTCATCATAAAAATTTAATTATTTTCAAAAGTTCTGATAAAATTCTTTGCAAAATTCAATTATATCTTATATTCAAAAGTACGAAAATTTTTTACAGAAATTCAATTATTTTCAAAAATTTTTTTTAAATTCTCAAAATTTCAATTATCTCTGTAAATATCAATATATTCTTCTGCAAAATTCAATTACTTTTAAACATTTTTTTAAAAAATCTGTTCAAAATTTCAATTATCTTAGAGAATAATAAAATTTTTCTCTGAAATTCAATTATTTGCAAAGTATTTTAATAAAATTCTTGTCAAAATTTCAATTATCTTTATAAATAATAAAATTCATTCTGGAAATTCAATTATTTTTAATTTTTTTTTCAAATTTCTTATCAAAATTTTTAATATTTTCATAAATAATAAAATTCATCGTGAAAATTTAATTATTTTCAAAAGTTCTGATAAAATTCTTTGCAAAATTCAAATATCTTCAAACGTAAGAAAATTCTTGTCAGAAATTAAATTATTTTCAAAATTTTTTTTTAAATTCTCCTCAAAATTTTAATTATTTTTGTAAATATCAATATTCTTCTGCAAAATTCAATTATACTTACTAATGTTTTATAAATTTGTTCCCAATAATTTAATGATTTTCATAAAAAAGAATTAAAAAATTTTTTTTTTATAAAGTCTTATAAGATAAAATATAATGAATTTATCACTGGGTCATCTTTAATTATTATAAAACATAAAGACATCGTCGAAAAAAGTCGCACAATCCGAGCCCTGATTAATATAAAAACACTGCGAGTATGGATACATTTGAGATGTCAAAAAACGTATGGTCGATACGATTTTAAAAATTATGAAAAAAATTCGAAAATGCAAAAGGTACCCGGGTACCTCGTCATCAGTCCCATAAATTTTAAGTAGTTTATGACAATAAAATGTAGTTTCTGTTATATTTTTTAAATTTCGTAATTCTTTTTATACTTCGTTAATTTTAATAATGTAAAGAAAATTTTAATAGATATAATTTTTATAAAGACTTTCGTGATATTGATTCCTCGTCGTAACTAATATATAATTGCGATCAAAGAGGTTGTAATGTAAAAATTTACTCCTTAATGTATATTGAAATAAATGTTTTATTTTTGTTGGTAAAAATTATCACAAACATTTAACTAAAAAAAATATTAAAAAGGTGAAAATAAAAAAAAGTGTGCGATGGCCGGGAATCGAACCCGGATCAACTGCTTGGAAGGCAACTATGCTGACCATTACACCACCATCGCACATGCCTTCACAACTTTGCCTTCTACTCACTCTTAAAATAATCTAATACAAATTATTGTTCATGAATCAATTATCGTACACTGTTATTATTTATTTTTATAATTTTATTATTTTAACACATAATTAGGGTTTTTTCAACATATAGTTAAAAATATATATAACACTACTTCAGTTAGAATAGTTTTTCTTTTAAATTTTGAGTTTTTTTTCAGAACTTTTATTTCATGTTTCCAAGTTAAACATTTTTTTTAGTTCCTTTTCCAAAATATATATAAGTTGTGCAAAAGTAATGTTGTTATTATTCTTTATTGTTATAGTTTTGACATTTTACTTCCGTGGACCTTCACATATTTAAACATTGTCCTTTTGTAACCCAAGTATATTGTTCATTGCTTTTCGCTAAAAATCCGCTGCAAACCATTTTGGAACGGAACTGGCTAGTGGAGAAAAATTGGCAAAATTGAAGGTAAAAAAAAGGGTCGTCGCCCATGGCAATAGTCGTGGTGGCGCCTCGCACACTACTGGCAAGGACTTTTTTTTCCTTTTTTTTTGGAAATGCTCCAAGCGGTTTCTTGTTTGCCGAAGAGTTTGAAAGGTGATGCTGCGAATTTCCAAGTGTTTGTTAAACATACTCCTCGTGATGTATAATGGTTGTGTGTTGAGCCTTGGTTTGACATACTTTCATCTCTGTCTACACAATTCTCAACCACCGTTTGGTGTCCCCTATCATTCTTGAAAGCATTCAAGGACCCGTCAAAGCGAATATGTATATACATATATATATATATATATATATTTAGAAAAAATACTATATTAATATTTTTCTCCTTATTTTCCAATATTTTAAAAAGGGTTTTTTTTTCTAAAATCACTCATCTTCAAAAAGATTAGGATTATTTGCTATTCTTGTTGTATTATAATAACGGGAACTGTTTAAAACATGTTTAAGGAAAGAATTCTTCTCTTCTTTTAAAAATCCTATAGAAATAATTTCATTTCAAAGAATCAAAGATTTTGACTTAGAAGCTCGTTTTAAAAATCTTAAAAATCCATGATGGAACGATCGTTATCGGATTAGTTTAGAGTGTGAAATATGTTAAGGGATCGAGAGCAAACTGTTTTTTTTTTTTTTTTTTTGTAAATTCATCTCACTTTTGGGCTCAAATTATAAATAAGACAAATCCAGACTGTGCACTCGATAATTAATTTTAAAAAAAGTAGCTTTCAAACTTAAAAAAAGTAGTAAAAAATTCTTGCGAAGAATTTTATAAAAATTTTTAAATAATTTATTTCTTTCGACTAATTTAATGTAAATAATTGAATTCCTGAGAAATTTTTACCATTCATGAAAAGAATTGAATTCTTACGAACGATTTTTCCAAAAAATGTTTAAATAATTGATGTCTGTTTGAAAATTTTATAAAAATATTGAAAATCATTAAATTGTGAAATTTTTTTTAAATAAATTAAATTTTACTAAGAATTCTATTAAAATTTTTGAGAATAATGGAATGTCTGTGTGTCATTTTATTCAATTTTTTTTTTTAAATAATTAAATTCCTAAAAAGCATTTTATTATTCTTGAAAATAATTGAATACTTGCGAACAATTATATTAGAATTTTTTAAAATAATTGAATTTCTAAAAAGAAATTTATTACTTTTAAAAATAATTGAATTCTTGTGATGAATATTGTTATTTATGAAAATAATTGAACTTTGCAAGGAATTTTATTAAAATGCCTCAAAATATAATTGAATTTTTGGTAATAATTTTGTTATTTATCGACATAATTGATTTTTTTCCAACAATTTTATTAAAATATTGGAAAATAATTGAATTACAGTCAAAAATTTTAATAGTTTTGTAAATAATTGAATTCGTTTAAAGAATCTTAAAAAAACATTTTTTAAATAATTGAGTTTTTCGAGAAGATGAAATTAAATTTTTCAGAATAATTACATTTTTTGAGCAATTCCTGTAAAATTGTATTAAAAATAATTGAATTCCTGAGAAGAATTTTATTTTTTATGAAAATAACTGTATTATTGACAAACATTGCGTATTAAAATGTTTAAATACGAAATTCTATACGAGAATTTAATTATTCAAATACAAAATTAAACAGTTTATTGAATAATTAAATGTTTCCTAAAATTCAATTCTCATAAAGAATTTTATCCACAAAATTTTTAAATAATTAAATTCTTTCAACGAATTTTAATAAGATTTTTTAAGAACAATTACATTTTTCGAGGAATTCGATTAAAATTGTAGGTATTAAAAATAATTGAAATTCTGTACAATGAGTTTTATTGTTTATGAAAATAATTGAATTCATAAAAAGAATTTTATTATTTATAGGAGAATAATTAAATCTTGTAAAAATTTTAATTATTATGAAAATAATTGAATTGTATAAAAATTTTTGAAAATCATATATTGAATTGAGGAAAATTTTTGAAAATAATTGAAATTTTGCCATGCATTGTATTAAAATTATTAAAAATCATATTGAATTAAGGAAAATTTTTGAAAATAATTGAAATTTTGACAAATTTAAAAAAAAAATTATGAAAATAATTGAAATTTTGACAAGAATATTGTATTAAAATTTTTAAAAATCGTTGAATTGAGGAAAATTTTTTAAAATAATTGAAATTTTGACGAGACTTTTATTAAAATTTTAAAAAATAATTGAATTCCTGAGAAGAATTTTATTATTTTTGAAAATAATTGAATTATTACGAAACATTTTATTAAAATGTTTAAAAAGAATTGAATTTCTGTTAAAAATTTGTTATTTTTGAAAATATTGTTTTAAATTGTTTTAAATAATTAATTTTCTCGAAATATAATAAATATTCTGGAAATTTTATTTAAAATAATTGAATTCTTGTGGAAAACTTTTTGTGAAAATAATTGAATTTTTCGATTAATTAATTTAAAATAGTATTAAAAATAATAGAGAAATTCTTTGATGAGTTTTATTATATTTATGAAAATAATTGAATTCGTGCTTAGGATTTTATCAAAAATTTAAAAAAAAATTGAATTTCCATGAAATATTGTATTATTAGTGAAAGTATTTAAATTATTGTGAAGAATTGCATAAAAATTTTGTATATAATTGATTTTTTCGAAATTTTTTTGAAAAGCTGCTATTTTAAGTTAATTGGATTCCTATACGGGAATTTTATTATTTATAAAAATAATTGAATTTTGGATGAATTTTATCCATTTTTTTTAAATTAATTGAATTTGTTGGCAAAATTTCATGAAAATTTTAAATATTGAAATTGAAAGTAATTGAATTTCGAATATTTTTTTTAAATAATTGAATCTTTTTAAAGAATTTGAGTATATTTTTTGAGAATAGATTTTTGATTTCTATTATTAGCGAATTTAAAGTAGCCAAAATTAGGTTCATTTTTTACAATGAAAAGCCTGTAATGAATTTCACAGTCATTTAAATGTGAAAATGGTTTATAAAAGATGTCTCTCACTCTATCTTCTGTTTATCATTTAATCATCAAAACTTTGATTTGTATAGAAAAGAATAAAAAGAAACAATAAAAGATGGAATAAAAAAAAACTGGAAGAACCTGTAAACATGTTTGTTCAAGGATATCCAGGAGATTCGACGAATCAGAGAGTGAGAGAGAGAGAAAGAGGAGTCGGCTTTTTCCTGGACAAACGGAAACAAAAGGACTCGAGCGCGTGGCTCGCATAATGACCTCGAGGCTGCTGAAAAAGGGTCAGCGATACGATCTCAGCTACCCAATGTCACGGGTTAATGGATGACGTCTTTGTTTTCTATATAACTATCAGCCATTCTATGAAAATAAAAGGAAAAAAATGGAAATTTCAAAAGATTTTAAATAGCCGCAACAGAGATGGAAATTTATTACAATATAAAGCTTTTCGTGAGGTGGTACACCCCAATAGTCAAGTACTTCCGGTATAACAGAAATATTACGACTTAATTTAGGATCAACTTTTTGATTAGGACGTGAGTTAAAATTTAATGTATTTTGATAATATATCTATATTGTTTACATTTTGACTTGAATTTTAAAATTATTTTACCATTTTCACCTGAATTCTGAAAATTATTATTTTACCATTTGGACCTACAAATATATTGACCTAATTTTCTTCTATTTAATTTTAACTTGTTTAGATTAAAATTTGAACTATCTAATTTTAGCCTTTCGAGCAATCAATTTTGACCAAATTTTCCCAATTACTTAAAAAAAACAAAACAAAAATCACAAATTACTTAAAAATAATTTTAAAATGTTAAAATTTAGGTCAAATTTCAGGAAGTCCTGAACTGCATTCTCGACATATTTTATGGTTCATTAAATCCTGAACCTAAAATTCAAAAGTTATTTGCTTTATTAATATAATTTATTTCTTTATCATAACTTAAAATTTTGCCCAAAAAATTAAACTTACTCAAAATCTTAACAAGGATTTTGACCTAAATTTAAAAAGTTTTATTTTGAGGTTCTATATTAAACGCTATAGGTCTTTAATTAAAAGTTAGTTATTTTTAAACCATAATATTATTTATCTATTCATTGTAAAATAATTGATCGAAAGTATTATAGTATATTCAGATCCTTGACCTAAGAATCTTGCTTGACCTAAAACTTAAGTTTCTTTAAAATTCTGAAGATTTTGACATAAATTGTAACTAGTTTTTATTCCACTTTGTTGACCTATAAAATCTGACCTTATTTTTGAAATTAATTTAACCTACCGACCTATATTTGGATGATTTTTAGCTTTTCGACCTAATTTTTGAAACTATTTTAACTTATTGACTTAAGATTTTGACTGATTTTCGTGTCCTTTCGGCCTTTGAATTGTTACTAATTTTTAAAATGTTTTTATAATTGTATCTATATTTTGTACTTATTTTAGCTTCTGCAATTTTTTTTTGACCTAAATTTGACCTAAAAAAATTGAAATTCTTTCTAATTAACTGCACGGAAAAAAATGGTTAGCCTATTATAACCAGACTGAGTTTGGTTGACTGAATGGAGGTTGTTTGAAACAAGTGAATAGTTGTGTTAACCCAAGAGATTTAGTTTTTAGGACGGAACTTGAATGGTTATATTAGTGTGACTATTGGAACCAAATGTTCGTTTATGACCACCAAACTGTTACTAGCAAAGCAGTTTCTTCTATCCCCACTACTTAAGAAGTGGAACTTAGAAAATTTTTCCACAATTTATTCTTTAAGCAATTTGAACTTAGAAAATTTTTCCACAATTTATTCTTTAAGCAATTTGAACTTAGAAAATTTTTTCACAATTTATTCTTTAAGCAATTTGTACTTAGAAAATTTTCCACAATTTATTCTTTAAGCAATTTGAACTTAGAAAATTTTTCAACAATTTATTTTTTAAGCAATCTGAACTTAGAACTATTTTATAAATTCAAGAATAGAATACCTATATTTAAACCAATAAAATTGTTATTACTATTATTTTTATTTTTAAGGATAAAATGAATTAAAATGTACTCTCAATATATAAAAAATGGTAAATATTTCACTAACTTTAACAAGCGTATATACGTATGTGTATAGCCTGAAAGGTTTTGAAGCTTTGGTAACAAAGAATTTTGAATTAAAAACTGATAAAACAGTATTACATTTTATGAATATATACCTACATATGTATGTATATTTATAATATATAATTTAAAAAAATAAATATATCTATTTATTTTTATATACAGTAATAAACAAAAAAATTTAATTTATATTTTTTTATAACTATAATCTTTTTCCCTCATTGTGTGTCACGTTTTTGGATAGTAACAATGGTTAAACTTTTATGATACTTTTTGGGCTGGTTAACATGGGACCGTTGACATCTGGAAGCAATTTCAGCGCTGTATTTAACGCGCTTGGGACCGGTTGACCGAGCGTAGTTCAAATTTCAGAATTTTTTTTTGCAAGGGTTTTTAGATCTTTGAATTTTTTTAAATATGGAAAAATGAAAATGCAATGTTGTCAAATGCTTTCCTTTTTCAACGTTGTCAAGTCTTTTTCTGATTTTCGGCTATAGGACAAAAGCATTTTCAGTCTTCAGGATTTACTCTTACAGTAATCTTGTTCTTAAAAGTGGAAAGTGTTGTGAGTTTGTGAATTTGTGAAGTGCAATTTCTGGATTAATTTGATATTGCATTTTTTATATTGGAAATAAAAGAATATAAATAATATAATATTTAATATTCTTATATACTATTAAATAAATTTATTATATTCAACTGTAATAATGAGTTACAAACTTTTGCTTTGTGAATGGGGTTTGGAAAAATACATTGAAAAATTTGAAGGTAAGAGATTTTTTCAACAAATTTATAAACAAAAAGTTAAATTTCACATTTTCTTCTTTATCAGAAAGAAGCTTTAATAAGTAAAAAGCTTTTTTCAATAAAATACAATTAGTATACTGGGATATTAGTATAATGTTTAATGCAAGTAGTGTACAAAGGTTTGTCCCAATAAAAAGAAAGTCTTATTGTAAATTAGAATTAGAGTCGAGCGCGCGGACGAACGCTTTAATGTCAGTCTGGGAGCAGTGAGCGCCTCTGCGCCTACCACTGCTACCTGACTGGTATTAGCGCGTGCGTTCGCGCGCTTAGCGAGTTCTTCTTTTGGGCTTCTCAATTAATTAAAATAAATAAATCACTATTTTATAATTATTATAAAAATATTGTTAGAATTACTTCTTCAAAATTATTTTTATCATTTCAATTCAATTAATACTTTTTATTATTTTTAACTAAAATTCTTCTTTAATTAAATTAATTTTAAAAAAGTTCTTTAAGAATTGTCACATCCATGTGTTTATAATTCAATTTTATGGAATTTCGATTATTTGAAAATTTTTTAATTAATTTAATTACGGACCAAAAATAAAAAATTACGGACCATTTACGGATCAATTACCGACAAGAATATAACCAGTCCGAGTCAAATAAAAGAACATTTTAACTTAAAATTACAAATTAAATTTTTAATAACTATAAAACATGAAGATATCAATAACTATAAGTCGAAGACTCGGAGTAATCGTTTCTTCATGTTCTATAATAATTAAAGATGACTGAGATTATAAAATCAATACCAATTCAATTATTATTTTTAAGAATAAAAGAATTAAAGTTTTTCACAAGAATTAATTTTAAATTCAATTATTTCTAAAAATTCATGCTTTTAATATTTAATTATTATCTAAAATCTTTAACTAAAATTCAGTTTTAATTTATTTTTTATTAGAAAGTTTTACTAGAATTCAATTACTTAAAAACAAAAATAAATAATTTATTGAATAATTGAATGTTTCTTAAAATTCAATTCCCTTAAAGAATTTCATCAACAATTTTTTAAATAATTGAATTCTTTCGACGAATTTTAATAATAATAATATAAATAATTTCCGCGATGAGTTTTATTATTTATAAAAATAATTGAATCTCTGTAAAATATATTATTATTTATGAATATAATTGAAGAGTTGGATGCTATAATGTGTTACGCGCCATGGTAAGTGAATGGCGCGTAACACATTATAGCATCCAACCCCTCAACTGAATTATTGTGAATAATTTTATTAAAATTTTATAAATAATATAATCCCTGTATATAATAAAAAAATTTATAAAATTTATAAAAATTTGTAAATAATTGAAATTCTGTGAAATTTAATTAAAAATTAATTAATTAATTAATTTTTGTTTAATTTAATTTAATTTTTAATTAATTTTTTTAATTTAATTTTTATTTTTAATTACCGTCAACCGGGGCTATTTTGTGCACCAAATAGCTTTTTTTTTATTCAAAGATTTATTTAAATTCAGAATTAAGAGAATAAAGAAAATCAACTTTTGATATATGTTGTGGACATCCTTCTGAAGGTTTCCTATAAATTTTGCAAAGAATAAAATTTTTTTGTCTTAGTTATAGTCATTGAAAGTCGTGAACACAATAACTCCCGGGATGGGGCTATTTTGTGCATCGAACTTTGTTTTTCTATAATGTTGCATAAACAATTTTTTTAATCGTTTCTGCTTCATGAAATCTTTTGTGTATATATTTGAGAGTAAATTAAAAAAAGAATGACCTAGTAAAATTTTTTTTGTAGATATATTATACAAAAAATGTAAAGCACTAAAATTTTGCTAAAATCTGGATTTACTAAAAATTAACAATCTTTCTTTAAATTGTATATTACGCAGATAGTAAATAAAATTTTTTTCTTTTAATATATATTTTATAATAATATACTAATATAATTATAAAATGATCGTTTAAACACTTATAAATAACTTTAAAACATCATTTCAATAGGAGCTTTTTTAATGGTTTTGAATGATATTTTTAAAAAACTTGAAATAAATATTTTTAAGGCTAAATAGATAACAATTTAATATCTAATATGATTTTCAAGTTATTTTAAGAGAAACGAGAAAATAGTTTTAAAACTAATTTGAAAAACTTATAAATATTAATTAAAGTTCATTTTTTGAGGTTACGTTGTGCACCGGTAGAGCTTTTAATCGTTTTAATGATTTTAATTAACGTATTTACAGTTTTTTGACAGAAAAGTAAGACAAAAATGTATAAAAATGATAAACAGAATCTTCTTTACTTACTAAATAAAATATTTATGAAAAATATTTTATTTTTTTAAGTGCACAAAATAGCCCCATGGAATCCTGGTTTTTCAGTTTTTTCCACTTTTCTCTTAAAATAATGAATAAAAAGTTAGCGCATTACGTATGTATCATCACAACACAATTGACAACAAATATCTAACACAGTTTATGAGACACATTAAAACTCTAGAAGATCTGGTATAATTTTTCCGAACTTTCAAAATTTTTTAAACAAATTTTCCGTTTTTAGGATTTTTTTACTCTTAATTGCCAAAGAATTAAATAATAACATTTAGTGCTCTCTATTGTTATGTAATCAAACTTTCATTTTACAAAATAGCAGATTAAAATAATTCATTTTAATAATTTTTTTCATTAAAAAACTCGCGTGCACAAAATAGCCCCCGGATGCACAAAATAGCCCCAGTTGACAGTATGTGAAATTTTTTTTTCTTTATGAAAATAATTAAATGTTTACGTAGCATTTTATCAAAAAAATTTTAAATAATTAAATTCTTTTGAAAAATTTTACTAAAATAGATAGTAAAAATCATTCGTGAAGAAAATTATTACTCTTAATTACTCTTAACAAATAATTGAATTTCTGCAATAATTTGTAAAATTTCCCAAATTAATTTTTTTTTATGTTTTTAACTAAAATTCTTCCTTAAATGCATTATTTTTATAATTTTTGAAAAAGTTCTTTGAAAATTTTCAAATTCATTTGTTTACAATTTAATTTTACACAATTTTAACTATTCGTAAATTCTTCAATTAAGTATATATTACAAAATAAAAACTTTAAATAATTTCAAAAAAAATCCGCAATTAAAATTTACCAAAAAATATTAATTAACAGAATTGTTAGTTAAAAACATGTAAAATTCAGATTTTTAAAGATTTTAATTTGAAACCTTTTCAAAATTTAATTATTTTAACTGATTTTAGAAGAATTTAAATTATTTAAATTTTTCAAAAATCTAAGTTCATTAAAATTTCTAATTAAATTCATGTAAAATATATTACTGTGCTATTACAATATTACAATTTTTAATAAGCGTTTTTTAATTAGATGAAGAAATCGATGATGAATCTTTCCCATTTTTGGAAAAGGAAAAAATTTCTGACTTATTTCCTAAAGTGGGACCTTACTCTAAATTTATAAGGTTATACAATAATTGGATTCACGATAAAGAAAATAATGAACCGGCTTCAACACCTGTATGTACACTACTTAATTTAATAAAAAAAATTATTGTAAACTATTTAAAGATGAAGATAAATAAATCATTACTGTTTTCTAAATTTATTTTTCAAATGATTAAAGGTCAATAATGCATTACAATTAAAAAGTGATATTGAAGGAACCTATGAGATTGGTCCTGATGGACAATTAGAAGAAGTATACAACCCTCAAGATTCAAATTCGGAAAGAAACGAATTGGAAGATTTTACATTAGAAGAGGAAGTGCAAAATACTTTGAAAGCGGAAAAACGTTCTGCAAATGTAACAACGGTTGTTCCTGAAAAAAGAAGAAAAGTTAGTTCCGATTCTACTCATCATTCTATTATTAAAGAGGTAATAATTTTTTTGTTCAGATTAATGTTGTTATTGTCCTATCGTTGTTTATGTTATTGTTTTATGAACATGTAGTAAACATTTTTTATTTTGTTGTAGGGTCCAATCTACGAATGTCTTATTAATAACATTCGTGGGAATTTGGCAATTGCGGAGTATGAATCGAAAGGATTCTTAAGGTCAAGAACACAGCAAATTGTTGCAGAGTGTGTTCTTTCACAGGAATTCAAAGGAGATATTTGGAAACAGTATGTAAAAAATTATTTAAAAAGTAACAAATATTACGTCCATATAACTCTATTTCTTTTTTACAGGATACATCGAGAACAATTTTTGAAACTTTCTGAGGGCATCGAATTGCTTTTTCCTTCTGAAAATAAGGTATATATATTATAGTATTCTTTATTACATCCATATTTAATGACATAAAAATCTCGTCTTATCAACATTTTTTGATTTCAGGAAACATACTATATACCGTATTATAAAAATGAAGCTGGGAAAAAGTATAGTGCTTCTGGAAAACTAGTGGACTTGTTCTATAATATAAGAAAAAGAGCTGTTCGTTCTGGGATTCAATCTTCCAGAAAAAACTCAAGTCAAAAATCTACTGATAATGATGCTCTGACTAATGCCGTTACTCCAGATGCAGATACTTTAAATAAAATTAATTCTCTTTCAATAACATGCATACCATGGCAAGATTGCATTGAAAAGTGGCGAGACACTCACGATTATCGAATGACGGAAATTCGTTCAACTGCAACTGTAACTTCAAAAACGAAAGGAGGAAAAGAGAAGACTACAATTTCTAATAAAGTTACATTCTATATTACAAAGTATAGAGGAATAAAGGAGGCTTTAGGTTACACTTTGGTGAGTGGCAATTGATTTTCAAATTTTCAAAGATATTTAGAATAAGCTTATCGCTTTTACTGATAATTAAAGGATTGTTTTCTCTTTTTCTATTTCATGTAAATAATTTGTAATTCTTTTGACAGCTTGAATTGGATTACTCTATGTTGTACCCAGGAACTGAAGAAAACTTATTGTTTTTATGGCCATCTTTTAAAAGCAAACTTCTCTCGGTATTTCAACGTGATAACAGCAATTTGTTTAAATCAAGCAGTAATGGTTAGTTAAATTTTAAACTAACTTTTACATTAATAAAGATTCTTTCCATCTATTCAAGCTTTATGGATACATTATAAAATAACCCATAACATGTCCACTGCATCATCATTTATGTGTGCTGAACCTGATTGTTTATTTAAAAAAACCTTTTCTTCATGGTCTAGAATCCGAAAACACTACAAGTGTTATCACAAATTTTGTAATAATTTTGTCAATAATCTTCAAATAGAAAATAATGAACCTATTGGAATAGAACTCCCTGTTAATGATATTCAAAATGTCAATCATGAGCAACCAGAACCCATTGACAATGAAATTGATATAGTTAATGATCCAGTTGAGAATGAAAATCAACAGTTATTTCCTCAATTTTTGACACATGAAGCTTCTAAGTTGTTAGCGAAATTTTATAGTCGACCATCTTTTCCTCGAAGTCTGGTACAATTAATGGTTGATAATGTTGGTGATTTTATGAGTAGTTCTCTTCAACAATTTCGAAAGAAATGCGAAATAGTGTTAAACAATTCAACTCTTCAAGAAAACGAAAAAAATGAAATACATAAATTAATAGATGAATTTGATAATTCATTCTCTTCTCTTTCTTCAGAGTACTTAAGACTAAAATATTTTGAGAAATCCGGTCATCTTATTTCTGCAGTTGATTATAAAGTAGGAGAAAGAATTGAATATAAATTTAAAAATGGTAGAATTGTTCGAGAATCAGTAGATTGCATTGCAAAACATATTCCTATGCGATTAATCTTGAAAAAATTTCTAGAACTTCCGGGAAATTTTGAAATAATTTCAAAATATATGAACGAATTAAAACGCTCAGAAACAGAGATATGCAATTTTATTCAGGGAAATTTATGGAAAGAAAAATCGGCTATTTATGAATTAGAAAATAAAATAGTTCTGCCTATATTTTTAGGCATAGATGATTTTGAAATTAATAATCCCTTAGGATCGCACACAGGAGTTAGTGAAGTTGGATCAGTATATCTTTCAATGCCATTCTTACCCCCAGAATTTTATTCTCGATTGGAAAACATTTTTTTAATTGGTTTATATTATTCACGAGACAGACAATTACCAAATGGGAATTACCATATCTTTAAAATTATTGTAGAAGAGTTGAATTTTCTTGCACGAGAAGGGATATTAATTAATACTGCATCCGGTATTCAACGAGTATATTTTCTTCTTGGTTTAATTTTGGGAGATAATAAAGGGTTAAATGAAGTATTAGGGTTTTCTGGAAGCTTCAGTGCCAATTATTTTTGTCGCTTTTGTACAAGACATAAAAGTAATTGTGCAAAAGATATTTCTGAGCAATGTAATTTTTTAAGAAATCCAGTAGATTATGAAAGAGATATTAATAATGGTTTTGACGTTTCTGGTGTTAAAGAAAAATCCATTTGGCTTGATGTAGATCACTTTCATCCTTATAAGAATTTTGCTGTTTGTACCCTACACGATTTTGATGAAGGAATCAGTTCTTATGCAATGCCGCTTATATGTCAGTATTTTATTTTAAAGCAAAAAATTTTCGATCTTGATTTTTTAAATGAGCGAATATTAGGATTTAACTATCAAGTAAACGGATTCTCAAATAAACCCTGCATTATAACAGTAGACAATTTAAAAAATCTTCAATTTCGTATGTCTGGCAACGAAATGAGAACATTCGTTTTATGTTTTCATTTTTTAGTTGGTGATTATGTACCTTTCGACAATGATGTTTGGAAATATTATCTTGTATTGCGTCGATTAATTGAATTTATATCTTGCAGAATTTTTCCAAGAAATCGTGTGCTACAATTTCAAGAATTGATAAAAGAACATAATTACCTTTATCAAAAGCAATTTGGTTCACTAAAACCAAAAATGCATATTTTAAATCATTACTTTAAAATTTTAATTGAATCTGGACCACTCTCTTTTCTTAGTACTATACGTAATGAAGGGAAGCACAAAGAAGTTAAAGACAGTGCATCGGCTACAAGATCAAGAAAAAATGTAACACATACACTTGCTCTTAAACAACAATTACAATTATGTTACCGATTTCTATCTGAAGAAGGTTTAAAAACCGATCTTATGTCTGGGCGCTGTCAAATTCTTTACAATATAATGTTATTAGAAGGTTATCAATATTTTTCAAATACTTTACCTGGCTCTTTCATAAATAATGCGTGCGTAAGTGTAAAGTGGGTTACATTTAATGGTATAACGTATAGAGAAGAAATGTGTATAATTTTAGATTTATGCGATAATGGTATCCTACCAACATTTGGAATTATTAAGAAAATTTTATTTAATTCCAATGCAAATGAAGTATGTTTCATTTGTTTAAAATTATCAAATCTTGGTTTTGACTCAAATATGGGAGCTTATGAAATAGAATACGATTTGCAGTGGCAGTGTTGTTTAATTAATAACTTGTTAAGTCCATTTCCCGCAATAAAAGTAGTATTAAGCAATGGTAAAAAATATGTTGGTCTTCGGTGTTTAGTTTGAGTAATATATGTAATTTATAAATAAAGAGATTTAGAAATGTAAGTTCAGAAAGAATATAAATTGTTGACTTTCACATTTGAAAGTATATTTAAAAAGTTGTAATAAATTATCATTTTAAATTTTAACAATTTTTAATTTTATTCATAAACCACTCTTAATTATCACCCCCCACCCCTCAAATAATATTCAAGAATTTTGGTTTCTTTAAACAAACCGTTTGGTTGGTATAATCTAACGACACACAATACTGCTAACCCAACATACTGTTTAAAGGAACCGAACTCTACTAACCAAGTGAGTTCGGTTACTGTAAACTGTGCATTCGGTCAGTCCATAGTCAACCTACCAGTTCAGTTGACGTAACCGTAGTTTTGTTTCTTATGGCCAAACTCTTTTTTCCGTGTGTATTAACGCTTTAAAATTTATCCAAATTGATGTTATACTTATTATAACATAAAGGTTATAAGTCTAACAATTTTTTAGGTTATATTAACCCTTTGACCTAAAAAAATTTAAATTCTTTCTTAAATTAACTGTATTAACGCATTAAAATTTATCCAAATTGATGTTATACTTATAACATCAATTTGAATAAATTTTAAAGTCTTACATTAACTTGTTAACCTGCGGACTATGAATTTTGACCTTATTTTTAAGGATATACATTAACCTCCTTGACCTAAACTGCGTGTGGTTTAATAATAACAAAACATAAAATGAAAAGAAACTGTCTTAATATAGACATAAGAAAAACAAACAAATCAAAAAGTGACATCTGGATTGAAAAGTGAAGCATAGGGTTTAATTTTTTTTTTCATCCTCAGAGATCATACATAATCTATAAAATTACAAACTTTTTTTTTCCTCTTTCTCTTTTTTCGAGGGAAATTCTGTCAAACATATTATGAACAGATAAAACAAACAACCAGTCACTTCTCATTTCGGTCCCTTTCATTCTCCCGAAAACTTGACTGACGTCCCTCTATGTAAAAAAAAATTGAAGAAACGAGGAAAAAAAATTTCTCGACATCTCTAAACGTAATGTATCGTCGGCACCGGAAATATTTATAAAATGGTACAGAGAGAGAGAAAGACAGAAAATGAGAGAAAAAAAGGAGTGAGAAAGAGAGTCGCTTTTATTAAAGTCGGGGGTCTCTGAGAGACTCGTATTTAAAATGCCATGCTAATCGGCCTTCTCGACGACACTCGTAGATCAACGATCTTGACGATGCAATCTCCTCTGATTCTCTCTCTTTTATATCTGTATATATACACATATATAGTATATATAGATATAGGTGTATATTTAGTTGGGATGCTGCGTTCGCGAGCCAAGCGTGCGAACTATATGCGTGCAGTGAAAACATAATATTACTACTAAAGTGAAGAGAGGGGATTTTGAGCGACTAGAGGGCAGCACATTACGGTGGCGAAGGAACGATTATTGTCTGGGGTGTCACACACTAGCTGCCTGCGTTTAAGCCCCGAAAAGTTACGCACCGTTGCTCTTCCCTCCCACAATCTCATTCCCCACTACCTTTCTTCACTACTTTACTAGCCAGTCAGTTAACTCACACTAGAAATAAGGACGCCTCTAATACTCTCACTTTCCCTCTTGTTTGTTACGATCTCCCCCCTCCACCCTATCTCAACTCCCCCCCCCCTCTCTCGCTACTTCCTCCCCTGCTGTTCATTACACAAACAGTAGCATGCAACTGAATTCAATTTATTCAGAAAGTGTAAATTTAATTTGTCTTTTTTATCATTACCTGCATTTTTGTCTTATCATAATATTATGTATTTTTATTTTTTTTGTGGTTTTTGCAAAATTTATATTAAAAAATTTTTCTTTACATTCAAACTTTTTAATTTTATTTCTATAATTTTTCGGAAATAAGAAAATTTTTTTTTTACATTCAAACTTTTTAATTTTATTTCTATAATTTTTTGGAAATAAAAAAAATTTTTATATATTTGAAGTTAGTGGCCGATTATTAATGAAGTATTTTACAAAATACAAGAAAAATTTTTGTTAAATTACTTTTAGATCAAAATAATTGGATAATTATAATAATTAATCATTATAAAAAGTAATAAAATTTCTTTTTATACCTAATCCACTTTTTTATTCCTTTAAATTGATAAAATCCCCGAAAACACCTAAAATCATAGATTTCCTCCCGTTTCTCCCTTATTTTTAAGAAAAACTTGTAAAACTTGTTGTGAGAAAGAAAAACTTTGGAGGCTTGCTTGAAAATATTTTTTTTTACTTTTTGCAAACTTTGGAAAAATTTTTCTATTTTGAAACTTAAAAATCTTTTTATATTATTTCTCAGAGTCTTTAAACTTGGAAATTTTTTTCGTAAAATGTAACAAATATAAAATAACTTTTATTTTTAAGAAAAATTAAAATTGTTTGGAATTTTTGATAAATTGTATATTAATTTCAAAATAAATTTTACTAAATTCAAAGTATAGGTATATATTCTGAAGAAATAAGAAACTAAAAAATATTTTTCTTATAGTGCTAAAAGTTAGAATTTGTGAAATATCGTAATAAATAATCAATTTGTTCTTTTACTGGTGTCAATTCTTTCATTGGTGCAACTACCCTATACAACGAAATAGCGATGATCGACTTTTTGGACGATTACTATACTATCACTATTACAAAAATATTTTAAAAAATTTTTCTGGTCAAAAAATGGGCTCCAGATATAACATAATATTTTTTTTTAAATACTATCACTATTTATGTCGAAATTATTGTCTCACTAGTTTTGGTCAAAAAAAAGTAGGCTCCGTCTATGGAAAAATAGTGTTTGCTTAAAACTGTCACTAATAACTAATTATACCTATTACTATTATTTATTTATTATTATTTATTAATTTTATTTTTATTTAATTTTCAATTATTATCAGAATTATATAATTTTGGATCAAAAATGTAGAAATTTATCAAAATATTACAAATTATTATTATTATTATTTATTTATTATTATTAATTAATTTTATTTTTATTTAATTTTAAATTATTATCAGAATTATATAATTTTGGATCAAAAATGTAGAAATTTATAAAAATATTACAATTTATTAATAATTTATTAATTATTAATAACAATTAGTAACAAATAATAATTAATAACAATTGATATCTAATAATTAATAAATAACAAAAAAGAAATGCTAATACTGACTGATTTTAGTTTATAAATATTTTAATTTTTGATTGAAAAAAAGTTTCATTTATAACAAAAAAGCGTTTGACTGTTTTGGTCGATTACAACTATCACTATATTTCGTAAATATATTTTTTTATTTTTCTGGTCAAAAAATGGGCTCCAGATATAACATAATATTTTTCTTTCAAAATACTATCACTATTTATGTCGAAATTATTTTCTCACTAGTTTTGGTTGAAAAAAGGTAGGCTCCGTCTATGGAAAAATAGTGTTTGCTTAAATCTGTCACAATTAAGATGGTAAACTATCGTTAAAATATTATTTAAATACTATTTGATCAAGAAATTAATTTTAAACGTATAACAGAATACTTTTGGTAAACTATTTAAAGTATACTTTTTTCCGTAAAGTATAATCACTATTTGGATCGTTAATATTGTTTAATTTTTCCGCTCATTAATTATAGGCTCCAAATATATTACGAAATATAGATTATTGATAACGACTACTATCATTATTCAGGTCGTTAATATTGTTTAACATTTCCGGTCAAAATGTGCGGATTTTAGAGAGAAACGAAATCTGAGAGAAGGAAAAATTGAGAGAAAAATAACTGTTCTTTTTTTAATTAAGAATTAACACTCTTTGAGTATTTAATATTACTTACTTTTTTCGGGGACCAAACATTATTTTTCGTGGATTTTCTCAAACGACAAGGACGAGAAATTACTCGCAAGATTTTTCAGGTGAGAATGAATAACCATGGTTAATAAAACTAGACAGGCGACTAATTAATGTCATCGATAAGTTACATTATTTAGACACTAGTGGCGCGAGTTTCCTCTTGTCACTATCGATACTGGTCTAATGTTTCCGCGGCAAATTTAAATATGCAAAATTCCTTTTTGCATCAAAGAGAAAATTTTTCTGTTTTCTCTAAAATTAAAAGTAAAGGGAAACTATTTTAATGTAGTGAACTATTAATTAAATATAGCTGTGTAAATAATAAATAGTAAGTTTCTTTTTAAAACTATGTATCATAATTAAGGTATAGTAAGATGCTTTTTAGACTTATTGTGATTGTTTTTTCTAATATTATAGTAAATGCTATAAAAATAAAAAAAAAAATGTAAATATATATAAATGGTAGCATTATTAAAAATAATAAATAAAATATAAAAAAAATAAAATATATAAATACTACATAAATATTATTTAATAATACGATAGTATTTATAAATTTTCGATCCTAAAGTCCTCTTGGATAAGTTAGAAGAAATGTTCAGGTCGAAAAAGTTTTTTTTTCGAGTTTCACAAATACATTCTGAGAAATTCTATAAAGTTCATTTTTTCGGGAGGAAAGGGACAGCAGGAGCAACAGCAGCGTGCGCTCCACGCACCCTAACCGACTGGCGCTGATTGTCATAGGGGATGGTGGTGGGGAGGGTTGAGGCTAGAAGACTCGCCGAGAAAGTGGTGGGGGAAATTCTCACAGTAGTGGGGAGGACAGTGTTGGCGGTGGGGTTCTCACTACCGGAGGGGATTGAACTGACGAGCAAAAACCTCGAGCAACAGTGTGCCGTGCGCCGCTGCTAAACGAGCGTCGTTTCCACTATACAATAGGATTTATTTTCCCATTTAAATTTCCAAAAAAAAAAGTCACAATTTTTTTTTTCTGTGCTTGTGTGTGAATCTAAAATCTCATATTTTTCTAAAATAAAACAAATCCGTAAAAAAGTGTTTATTTTTTTTTTTGTTTTGCTTCCGTTATTATTTTCGTTTTACGGAGTAAAAGAAAATGTTCCCTACCACAGTGCCAGTAGGATATTTATTATCTCGATTTTGAGATTTTGTGAACACACGAAAAGAAAAATTAAAAGTGATCTCGTGGGAAAAAGTGTTTTTCAAATCCAATGAAATCGAGGAGAGAGTGATTTTAAAAATTCGCTCCAAAAAAAAAAAGTGTATCCATGTGTTCTGTGCAATTGCACAAGTGAAGTGTTTTCTTGTTTTTGTGAAAGGGAGAGAAAAATTTGTGAAAAAATTTTTTTCAAAATGCGCTCGTAGCGAAACGACAACCTGTCACCCGAATTTTTAAGGTACGAGTAAAATTTGGAGTATTTTATTCTTTTTCAAAAATGGGAAAAATTAGCAAAATATCAAAGTTTGAAAAAAGTTAAAAAAAAAAAAAAATAACCGGATGGGATTAAGATTTCTCGAAATGAGATCACGCTGTGTGACTATGGGACGTAACCCACGTGTAAACCATACGCCGCCCTTAAGATTTCTTCTTTTTCTCTCTTGAAGGATTGTCCTACGCCTACGGAAAAAGAAAGGAAAAAAATCCTATGATGACAAGTTGCCTTTTCTTGGAATTTTTCTCCAAAAATCCACTTCATTTTTCTTCACCGCACTCTGTGGGAGATTACATTTTTATAAAAAGGCCCTCCAACAAAAATAAAGAAAGAGAAAGAAAAATTAACCGTTTTTTGAAAATCTTTTTTCTATCTCTAATCCGTAAATTAAAAATAAAAATACTCCTGGGACTGAAATTTCTAAAATTGTCTAAATTTGAAAATTCGACAATAAATAAAAGAAGAAAAAATATACAAAAAGGGGAATTTTTTTAAAAATTTCTAATTTTTATTATAAATGATGGAAATGTCAACTGAATCAAAATTCCGGGACACTATTTTTGACATGGTGAAAATGCAGTGGAAAATTTATGTGGTGCTTTTTTTCTATACCACCTTCCCCCCTTTCCCCTTAACTTTTTCTCCTCAACTCGTTCACATTTTACGAGGAAAGTGAGTTATATTCCCGGGTTTCAGATTTTAGATCAAATTCCTCGCCCTCGGCTTCTTCTCAACCATCTTTCGACAACCCTCGACTGCTTTTCTCAAAGTATCCAGTTTCGTTCTTGTGTTTTAGTGACAAAATCTTATGCCCTAAAAGGGGATTGCCTTATTTTCTTAAAATGAAAGTAGGAATCATTCAAAAAAATCTCTATTCCAAGAAGAAATGAAAAAGAAAAAAAAATGCAAAAAAATTTTTTTTTTGGATTTTTTGAAACTTTTTTTTCATTTCTTCTTTGGAGTTTGAATTTTTGGTTAGAAAGTTACTTTTAAAGTTCTTTTTTCAAATATAGAGTAACTTTTACTATTTAGAAAGCAAAATCTAAGTTTTCTAAAAATTAACCTCATTTCCACTGTTTTGCAACTTTACAAGTTTACGGTTTTACTAAAAAAAATAGCAAAAATTATTTTATCCCCCCTCCCCAAACTCAAAAATTTACTTCGAACCTAACAATTTTAGGTAAAATTTGCCGAAAATTCGCAAAGGTTACTAAAATTTTAAATTTAATGCGAAAATGATAAAAATTATTTTATTTTACCCCCACTTTATTTTCAAAAAATAAAGTCAATTAAGCAAAAAGAAATTTATTTTCGAGACTTATTTTTTGACTAATTAGAGGTTCGGCCTTGATTCACGGCAGCTGTGCGAGTGCAAAATATAAATCTGTGAATTTCGATTTCACTTTGTCGAATATAATAAGAAATCAAGTTGACCCTCTTTTTATATCATATAAACATCGACTTCAACACTCGCATAGAGATTTAAAAAGTGAAAATTTGAATTTTTATTTTCTCGAAACGGAATTTTTTGATTTTGCGCAAAAAGAAAGTGAAAAGCAGATGAGTAGAAATCCGACTTTTAAAAACGTGGCGACAAAAAAATTTCCCTTTTCAAAAAGTGTTTAGCAAAATTTTCAGTGACAATCTGCGGTGAAGAAAGGAGGAAAAAAAAATTTATTCTCGAAAAAAAGATTCGTTTTCTTTTTTTGCCCGGGACACTTTTGTTATCGCGTCGGGGTCAGAGACGAAATCCAATCGCTTCAACATCCGGATCCGATTCCGTTCTCAGAAGAGTGCGAGAGGTAGAGAAAATGTGCGCGCGTTTTGTTACTTGGCGAAAAAGGAGAAAAAAAAAGAGTGAAAAAAATCGGTATCAGCAGATGAGAGCACGTTCGATAATAAAAAAAAGAAAAAAGAAAATTTTGCTTCCCCTCTTCGGTCCTCAAGTTCGCAAAAGTTACCGCGAAAGCAAACGATTTTTACGCGAGTTTATACTCTTCTTTTTTTTAAAAACCCTAAACCATCAAGAATGTGCTTACAATCGCAAAAAACAAAAAAAAAAAAAAGAAAGAAAAGAAAATAGTTGCCGAGTTCTTTTTTACTTTTAATTAGAGAGAAAATAAATTTTTTATATCTTGAAATTTCCTGGATGCAAAAAGAAATTTTGCATATTTATATTTGCCGCGGAAATATTAGCCCAGTATCGACAGTGACAAGAGGAAAATCGCGCCACTCGTGTCTAAATAGTGTAACTTATCGATGACATTAATTAGTCGCCTGTCTAGTTTTATTAACCATGGTTATTCATTCTCACCTGAAAAATCTTGCGTGTAATTTCTACTCCTTGTCGTTTGAGAAAACTTACGAAAAATAGTGTTTGATCCCCGAAAAAAAGTAAATAATATTAAAGACTCAAACAGTGTTAATTCTTAATTTAAAAAATAACAGTTTTTCTCTCTCAACTTTTCCTTCTCTCAGATTTTGTTTCTCTCTGAAATCCGCACATTTTGACCGGAAAAGATAAACAATATTAACGACCTGAATAATGATAGCAGTCGTTATCAATAATCTATTTCGTTATATATTTGGAGCCTAATTTATAAGCGGAAAAATTAAACAATATTTACGATCCAAACAGTGATTGTACTTTACGGAAAAAAGTATACTTTAAATAGTTTACGAAAAGTATTTTGTTATACGTTTTTTAAAAGTAATTTTTTGATGAAATAGTATTTAAATATGATTTTAACGATAGTTTACTATCTTAATAGTGACAGTTTTAAGCAAACACTATTTTTCCATAGACGGAGCCTACTTTTTTTCGACCTAAACTAGTGAGAAAATAATTTCGACATAAATAGTGATAGTATTTTGAAAAAAAAATATTATGTTATATCTGGAGCCCATTTTTTTAAAAGAAAAATAAAAAAAATATTTACGAAATAGTGATAGTAGTAATCGACCAAAAAACGTCGCACGCTATTTTGTAATAAATGAAATTTTTTTCGATCAAAAATTAAAATATTTATAAACTAAAATCAGTCAGTATTAGCATTACTTTTTTCTGTTTTGTTATTTATTAATTATTAGATATAAATTGTTATTAATTATTATTTGTTACTAATTGTTATTAATTACCTAATAATTTGTAATATTTTTATAAATTTCTACATTTTTGATCCAAAGTTATATAATTCTGATAATGATTTAAAATTAAATAAAAATAAAATTATTTGATAATAATAAATAAATAATAATCTTAATAATTTGTAATATTTTTATAAATTTCTACATTTTTGATCCAAAATTATATAATTCTGATAATAATTTAAAATTAAATAAAAATAAAATTAATAAATAATAATAATAAATAAATAATAGTAATAGGTATAATTAGTTATTAACTGTTATTAATTATCATTAGTTATTATTCGTTATTAATTTTCAATTATTATTATTAATTCTTAATTACTTTGATCTAAAAATAACAACAAAAATTTTTCCTCTCCATTTACGAAAATTGTTTTTCCGTGAAAAAGAAATAATTTTTTTTTTCCAAAGAAAAGACCATTTTCATCGCATGGGAAATAAACTTGGATAAAAAAAAAATTTTTTTTTCTTTTTTTGTTGCAAAGTAGAAAAAGAGAGAGAAAGAGATTATCGAGAGAAGTAGCAAAACAATCATTTCGACGCGAAAGAAATCTGCCCTGACAGATGTGTCACCGAGTGATGCTTTCTGTCCACATGCAACGACCGTGTAACTGTTTCAGTTAAAGATGTTTTTTTTATATTTTTTTCCTTTCTTTTTTTTTTGTTGTAAACTCGCGTAGGCGGTCGACAGAGATGCGCTTAACGAGCGATAAAACGATTCCTGAAGTCCACCCTATAAACGATCTAGAATCCCGTCTGTCGTAAATCCGTTTTAAAGGCTTGCAATTCCCACAGGACATCTCGTTTCCGCCTCCGTTGCGACACCAATTTTTCGATTCAAGAAAAACATTCCCATGCGAAGTTGAAATTTCAAGCTCAATGATGATATGAGAAATTACCCTTCAAATCATGGGGGTAAATTATTTTCTTCTTTCAATTTCACTTTTGTTTTTCTATTTTCCATTTTCATCAGGGATTTTTTTCTTCAATCTTTAAGGTCTTAAAATTTAGGCTACTTTTACAATAATAGTTTATCAATTTCAGATATTCTTCGGTTTACTTTTTTTTTAGTTCTTTTCTTCTGAATAATTTTTAAATCCGATTGAAATTTAAAATTTATATTTTGAAACTTTAATTTACTATATGTACGGAAAATTTAATTTTTGATGATATTGGAAAAGTAGAGAAATAGAGACCAAACATCCTGAAATTTTTAAAAATAAAATTTCTGTTAGAAATGCTCCAGAAGTTAAAATTTAAAAATAAATTTATAGAATAATTCATTTGTCAAAATAATATTTTAATATTTTTCTCTTTCGATCATAAAATATAAAATATATATAATTCTTCAATACTGTAGGGGATTTTTTCCATATATGCCAGAGATGAAAAATTATAATCTGAAAATGGATATTCATATCAACGCGCATGATACTTAACATCATATTTTTGGGAGGGAAAAAAAAATTTTTATTCTCATTTTCCAGATTATTATTTTTTTTTTTTACTTTTTCTATATATAGTACCAGTGTCAGAAATAACTTTTTTTTTTGTTTGAGAAATTTAGACAGGCGACAAATTAGCACACGAGGGTAATAATCCCCGTGTATATATACATCATCGACGAGTATATTATTATGACACGCGAAAGACGAAGATTTACAAGTTTCTTCATTTTCTAAAATAGAAATAAAATAATTTCTAGATCCAAAAATAATTTCATCCAATAGAGTTCCAATTAGATAAATGTCAAAAAAAAATCGTCCATTTATCTTCAATTTCTATAATTTATTAATATTTGCATTTTTAAATTTTTACTCTTTTTACTTTACTATTTTTTTACTTTTACTTTACTTTTTTTACTTTTACTTTACTTTTTTTTACATTTACTTTACTTTTTACTTACTTTTACTTTACTTTTATTGAATTATTAAAGTTATAATAATAATTTTAGTATGATTATGATTATAATATTAATAATAGTATTAATCGCATTAGTAGATTAATATCAAGAGATAAAAATATTTTTTTCTATATTTATATATAAGATTAAAACTTATAATTATTTTAATGGTGTGCGTTTTTTTGTAATTTTTTTTATCGGCACGTCTAAATGAATAATTTATAGTATTTTGTCGGCGTTAGAGAATCTAATTAAAAAAATAATAACTACATATTTTTTAATTATGAAATTACTTCATTCAATGTTCTTGGAATGTGGGATTATTTCAATTATCTCCGCAATTCTGGAACCAGAATGCCTCACCGCGAGGTTTAACACTCTGTGTCAGTGCTTTGAAATGCTCACAAGACGGCAGCACTCGATAGAGAGTAAAAGTGCTTATATATTTATCTTAAAGTGCATTTTCAAGCCCATTACATTCACTCAATTTTTAAACTCTTATTACTATTGCTATTATTATTATTATTATTATTATTATCTTTTATTATTATTATATTATTATTAATATTTATTATTATTATATTTTTTAATTTTTTTATAGTCATTATTCATTAACAATTTGATTACTATATTACTAATATTTTTTATTCCATTATTTTTAATTAAATTTTCAATCATTTTTAACCTGGAATCCTTAATTCTATTGGAATATTTCAGAAGAAAAATATTTAACAGCAAATATTATATAAATAGAAAAGGAATTGAATATTGAAAAAAAAATTTGAAATTAAAATATGGTTTTTTTTTGGGGGGGGGGTAAAAAGAAAAGCAGGGTGAAAGGGGGTTTATTTATCTATTTATAGGAGCGCATTGGGTCGAAAAAGGTTATTTCTTGCTAAGCGAGAACTTTTAATAGGTTTCTGATAACCTGCGTCTATATGTCAACCGTGGTGGGTGAGTAAGGGTTGAGAGGGGGGAAAGGGAGAAACTTATAAATAATTTTCCTATACTTTATGATATTGCCTTTTTTCATATCTCTCTCACTCTCTCTTCCCTTTTCCCCCCTTGATATGGTGGTGATATTCTTTTCTTTTTTTTCTGTCCCCTTCTCCTTCAAACGGAAGTCGCGCGCCATCTGCAGATACTTCTCGGACAGTTTTTCCAGTCAGTTCAATAATTCGATAGACTTCCGGCAAAGAGTCGGCGAACATCTTATCAAAATCGAGAGAAAAAGAGTCGAACATCCTATCAAAATCGGGAGTAGATAAAGAGAGAACGAAAGAATAAGTGAAGAAAGAGAGGGAAAGAGTGAAGAAAGAGAGGGAAAGAGTGAAGAAAGAGAGGGAAATAGTGAAGAAAGAGTGAAGAAAGATGGGAAAGAGGTGAAGAAAGAGAGGGAAATAGTGAAGAAAGAGAGGAAAGGAGTGAAGAAAGAGAGGAAAGGAGTGAAGAATGAGAAGGAAATAGTGAAGAAAGAGAGAGAAAAAGAGAAATGGACGAAAATCGTTCCATATTGTACACACGAGAAAAATACTTTTTCTTGTATAGTTATATACCGACATTCGTGAAGAAGAGGAAAAAGAGTAAGAGTCTTTTCCTTTTGGATAGCCTTGAAGCTCTTTCCACCCTTGAGGAATTTTCACTTCCACCAACCTTCCACTGCTTCTTCTTCTTTCTCTTCTTCTACTCCCCCCTCCCTCCTTCTCCTCTGTAGATATTTCACTCGAGTCCTCCGCACTTTGAAATCTCTCGGCTGTGAATCGTTTCGAGATCAGAGAAAGAGAGATAGAAATAAATAAGGAAAGAGACAAAGAAAGAGAGAGAAATAGAGTTTTCGTACCTCTAACGAGAGGAAAAAATCGTTTTGAAGAAGTAAACACCACTTTACTGTGTAAAGATTTAAACTTATTTAAAGAGAGACCCGCTTTTCAAATTGTTTAAAATTTATTGCCAAAAAAAAAGAAATGTAAAATTGACTCGAAATTTATTTTTACAAAATTTTATACTTGAAATTCAAAAAAGAAAATTCTTTGTAAAATTATTTTAATCATGCCATTAACAAAAGAAAACTACTTTTTTTCTATTCGATTTTAAATGTACGCGCTCTTTTTAAATTTACCACCTGAGGAAGAAACCTACCTTGCCTTTCGATATCGAATCTAAACGAAAGTTATTAAAAAAACGACAACAAGCATCATTTTCTTGTCAATTAAATAAAAGAAATACTCTAAACTTAGTGGTGATATTATCACAAAAACAAAATGTTTAATAATAATAATATTTTAACAATAAAAATCGATTTAAAACTTCACTTTTTTAACCCCGTGTGGAAAATGAAAATTGGTCCTAGCCAGGTCCTACCTATTTTGCCCTGTTAATAGCTTGGTCCTAGGTTGGCAGTGTAGGTTGGACCAACAATGGGTGGTGATGCGATTCTAGCCTGGTCCTAACTTGGGAGCCTAGTTAGGACCAGTTTATGGGTCCATTTTAGGACCTAGAAAGGACCATCTCAGACAGTATTTTCTATTTCATTATAATTTTAATTAGTTAATAATATTTGTTAAAGAAATAACCTAAATTATTAATAATAAGTATTAGTTTTAATAATTTATAATTTTTTTCAATTAAGTGATGACCAAAAGCGAATTCATAAATAATGTTAGTATATGTAGAGATTAATATATATTCCTCTAATATATACATTAAAAATTATAAAAAAATTAGAAATTTGTTAATTAAATTATTTTACAGTATATATAATCATTAAATTGCATACTTATACGAATACAATGCAGAAAAATCGGAATAAACGCAAACCTAAGAAGTAAATAAAATCTAACGCACGCGGGAATCGAACCTACGACCTACGGACTACGAGACTAACGCCCTAACCACTATGCTAATGAAACTAGTTGAGATCAAAATTTTTATTGTCAGTGACTTGTGGACTTGCTTTTGATGATTCAATATAGTAATTATTGACACTAATACACAATAATAAATAAAAAAAATAGTTTAACAACAACAATAATAATAAAATAATATCCAAATATAAAAATTCAAAAATTAATATTTTTATATTATATCAAGAAAAAAAATATCTATACATTTTCGTTAAAAACAGGTTTTTCATTGTTCTCAATCATTTTTAACATTAATTTCTTGGTCTGAAAAAAATATTCATCTTTTGGACTTGGAAATTTTTCCTCATTAATTAAGCGGGTGATCCACTTTTTAAAAAAATGTCAAAAAAATTTATGTTAAAAACACGTTTTTCATTATTCTAAATTATTTTAAGCATTAATTTTTTGTTGCAAAAATTTTTTTAGACTTGGACTTAGAAATTTTTGCTAATGAAACTAGGAAGCCCAGGTAGGTCCTGGGTTGGACCTGGGTGGGTCAGCCCACATTCGAATTGCAATATCTCTTAGTGTTTAGCACCAACTTAAACGAAACTTAAAATCAGCGAACGAAATTAGAAATATATTTTACTAATGATAATTATATTGCAGTCTGTATCTGTTTAAATAAATAAATAAATTTTGCTGTTATATTAACTTTTGTAACAAATTACTTAAAAATTTGCAGTTTTTATCTAACTTCGCGATTATTACACTTGAGTAGTGAAATATGAAGATAATTTATAATTTTAACAATTCAGCATTTGTTTAAACAAAAAATTGTTGTTATTTATTAATTCTTAAGACAATAAAGCATCTAGACACTTGTAGTCTTTTAAAGTTTTGCAATTAACTAATCTGAGTATTTACTTATTGCAAAATTAGAAAAAACTGCTAGTTTCTAGGTTGATTGTGTAAAAAGTTAGTAAATAACAATTATTTGTTTAAACAATTGCTGAATTAATAAATTAATAAATTAACTTTATTTTATAGTATTTGTATAATTTTCTGATTTATGTCAAACAATAAATTGTTTAAACAAATATGATTATCAATTTTATAAATTTTATTTTATATAATTTATTAAATTTATAATTTATTAATTTATTTATATAAATTTTATTTTATATTAATTTTATAAATATTAATTGAGAATATTTATCAATTTTTACATGTTTTTCATGTATCAATTTTGACACTTTATTTTCCTAAAAATTTTTCTAAGTCATAACTGGATCTCCTAGCTAGTACCAAGTTAGGACCAGCCCAGGATATATAAAAAGGGGTTGCCAAGTTAGGTCCAAGCTAGGGCCAATAATCATTTTAGGCATAGCATGGTGATTTCTACACGGGACCTCATTTTTAATTATAAAAGAATAGCGGAATGAATTAATAGAAAATTGGCAATCAAATTCATACAGAAAATATTGGGATCAATTTATTGGTCGAAGGGTTAAGGGGGAGGTGTGGGGGAGAAGAATGAAAGAGTGTAAATAAACTGAATGAATGACATGTCAGGCGGGAAATATTAAATTCGTTGTTCCCTCTAATTAAACACGAGGTGGGTGCCTGTTCGGAAATGAAAGTTGTGGCCCGGTCACTATATACATATATATAGAAGTAGAGAAAGGAGGGGGTGAGGGGTGAAATGGAATCGTGGGTTTTATATTATAATTTATAACAGAATGCTGGATAAATTATTGTGTGGACAATCAAGTTCCACCAGTGCGATTCAGGGAGCGCAATTTGTTTTATGTTTATATCCGAGGAAATTTTATGTCTTATATGTACCCAGCCGGAATGGCACTTCCGTCAGCTTTGGTTGCTCCCCTGCGGAAATGCACGTTATTACAACAATTGTTTCGAGTTTTCGTTTAATATGTAATATTTATTTATAATATTTATATTTTTGTGTCATGAAGTTTCTTTTTATTTTTTTTTTAGAATATTTCTTGAATCGCGTTTGTTTTTTTAATGTAAATCGGTACTTTCATTTACCGATCGAGCACTTAGGCTTTTACTTAATCCCAATTACCGACCGAGTGCTCTGTTGGTAATAATCTGAATTTCTAAGGTAATTTTCAATTACCTCGATCGGTAAAACATTTTTTTTCCCTCCCTTTTTGATTAGCCAACGATTTTTTCCCCTTTTCAGGTCTCAAACTGAAATATAAAAAAACACTTTTCGTCATTAGAGTCAGCAAACCGCAGGAGAGAAGGGTTCTCGATAAAAGGTTGGTCGTCTCGGTCACGAACTGTTCATTGTATTTTCATTCGTTCCTAAAAAGACGGACACACTCCCCGCTTGAATGGGTTGAAAGTAAGTGGTAGAGTCGTGTTTTTTTTTTCTTTCTCTTTGAAAAAAAACCCCTCCACGGATTCAACAGTTTTCAATGGTTTAAGATAAAAAATTGACACCCTCACCATAGGTATTCCAAAGTTCCCCATTACTTTTTTATTCCGAACTGAATGCACGAGAGAAATGAAAAATCTTTTCAAAAAATCCTCTTTTTTTTGTTCAAAGGAAGATGGTGAAATTCTAATTTGTATTCGATTTACAATTTCCCTTTTAGAATAAATCTCTCTTTCTAATTTTCAAGAAGAGAAATTCGAGGAATTAAAAATAAATAAATTGAAAAATCATTTTTTTCCAAAGTTTCAATCTATTTTTCTTTCCGGTTTATCGTGATCTTATTATAAAGTAATTTTATAAAATGAATTACAGACGAGAAAACCGGTTGCTATAAACAGAAAATTCGTAGGTGGTTTGAGAGACGCGTCCGCTCTCCGCAATCAGGTCTTATTTTTTTTCAATTTGGATCTCAAAAAAAAGAAATTTTCTTCTTCAATTAAAAAAAAATCGGTAATTAGAGAAAAAGAGTACTATTTTTTAATTTAAAAAAAATAAAAATAATTAAATATGCAGAGATTGCAATCAATGGGAGTTGGGAGTCGAGCAAAAAAAAAAAAAAACAAGTGGAAAGGAAATCGAAGAATGAAAACTGATTGGTAATTCAATCTTTGCTCTGCTGGAAGATTAATTTCTCGAGCAGGTTGTATTCTGAACACGACCTTGAAAGACCCCCCCCCTAGCCCCTTTCCCCCCGCTCTCCCAACTTAACCCTTAGATTGATATTAAATGAACGGTTAGTCATGGTCGATAATTTTATTTTTATGACTTTCATCGCTTTTTTCTTTTTTCTTTTGCACCCTTTGGGAATTAAGTTCGAAAATGATTGTATCGCCATCACTGATTGTATATTTTTTTCTCTTTTTTTTTCTTCTGTGTTTGCAAACTATAACTCTAAAACCGACTCAACGGAGAATTATATCGGCAAATGTGTTAGTATCACTTAACCAGAAGATACGAGCTGACTGAGGGTAATACTAACAGTGAAATAATGCGACATCCGGCGACGCAACATAGTTCTTTTTTTTTTGAGAAAGGGAAAAAAACCAAGCGCGCAGAAAACCTATCTGTTTTAATTACCCCACGCTTCCGCTAGGGGCGCTCTCGTCCTCCCCTCCACTCTCTTTCTTTTTCTACGAAACAAAGAGGAAACGAGGAAGAAAATAATTAAATTAACCCCTGAATCGTAAAATATTCTTTTTTCTAACCACACTAGAGAGAGAAATTTACAAAAAAAAAAAAAAATACGCGAATGTGACAACATTTCATCGCGTTTTTTTGTAAATTTCTCTTGTTAATTTTGATAGTGATATTGATTTTTTTTTTTGCGAAAGAGAATTGAAACACAGGTGTGGATCAAAAAGGGGTGAATTCAACCCAATAAATAGCGTAGGGAGAAGGGTACTCACTCGTCTTTAATGTTCCTCCTGCTGCAGCCAAAAGTTGCTTCGTTAACGACCAATTAGAAAGTTTCTCGTTAAAGGGATATCGGATCGACGTATATATAGTGTGTAACGATTTTAGTCCATGTATTTTCTTCACTGATTCTAATTATAAGTAAGTCCTGCTTTATACATATGTAACTGAAATGAAACAATTTATTTTAGTATACCCGCACAGTTCTGATCGTAAATCAACTCGAGATTTATTAACCGGTTTCTTTGATTGAAGGTGTTGCTCTTCCTGCGGCAAAGAAAAAATATTTTTTTAAATTTTCAAACCATACTTTGAATAAATGAACCAAAATTCTTTTTCGAAGTAATAATTTTTTTTTGCCTTCATGACAACATTTTCATAATAGAATTACAGAATGTGTCACCTGGCGAGGCACGCAACTCCATGGTGCATATATAGCGTATTTGAATTATGTCGCGTTAGACACACACCGCGCGTTGTGAGAGAGACCCGGACTCGTTACGCTTAATTAGGCAAATTTTCAAACCGACGTCGCCATTTGTCACGATAAAGCCTTATGACATGAGCTGCAGCGCTTTTCTAAAACCCTATTTCACTTGTGTATGTGTGATATATATATATATGAGAGGACAAGACTGCGTGTGGCAGAGTTTATATTGTGTTACGGTATTAGACGGTATTACATCCATTGTTAGTCTGTCCCCTTTTATTTAATTCCAGTTGTCATTTGAGCGTTGCACAGTTAAACGAGTTCCTCGGGTTTACGCTGGCTTAGTTGCTCTTTTGACACTAAAACCAGAAATCCCGATAGAGAACTCTCTGTGTTCGACAAAACAGTGGGGCAAGTGTTGTGTGTGTGTTGCTGAATTAACGAAACAACTTGGAGAAAAACTAAAAGTCAGGGCTAGGGGCAATGGCTAAAATAGTTCTAGAACCTTAGAATTTTTAGATTTTAATCATGGTCCAACGCTAGCTATAGTCGTACCCAACGGGAAAACTATGTTTAAATCTCTGTAAATTCGTATATTGTGACCATGGTCATAATTAGGGACACCATGGACCTAATTTTGATTCGACATTTGAGTATCTTCCTTGTAGTTTTCCTTTGTAATAAACCTACATATTTCTGATACTTCCTTTTTGTATTAAACCTAATTAGCAATTATTTACGATTCCAAATTCCTCCGAATCCAGTACAACAAAAGTTTCCATTCGACTTGAATATAATTTCTCAAGTAGCTATACTTATTTTCTTGGCTCACTGTTCGAATCCGATAAGTCCAATTGGAACCGTGAAATCCAACGAAAATCGTGGACTTAAGGAATTAGCTTCCAATTCCAAGTGTGTTTGTCTGATCCTCCAGAGTACGTAAAGCTTTCTCTCCCTCTCTTGACCGATCCCCTTACGGAAAAAAAGCCACTCTCACCCACTGAGGAGGCAGTTCCTTTTTTTCTTCTTTTAACGCCATTCGACTTTATTTTTCTGGACGTTTTCATCCTCTTCTTTCTCCCATCACCATGAGGTATAGGAAAAAATTCTTCTGGTTAAAATGTT
This sequence comes from Leptopilina heterotoma, assembly GCF_015476425.1. Lineage (NCBI taxonomy): Eukaryota > Metazoa > Arthropoda > Insecta > Hymenoptera > Figitidae > Leptopilina > Leptopilina heterotoma. The sequence goes on from NW_025110812.1 coordinate 908,193, forward strand.
TTTTCTATGTGTGGATTTTATAGATTTGTGAATCCCACGGTTCTGGAATTGTATTTGTGGTAATGGGTACTGTGTGTGGATAGATGTGTGTTTACTGGTGTATCGAGTTTCGCGACGTGTCTCACTCTCTGGGCACTTCTTGGCTCGGTGCACCCTTTGCAATTGTAGTGTTTTGTCCGCGGAGGGGAGAGCACGTGTACTTTTGTGTGCGCCATTCCATTTTATAAGTATTTGTGATGGTGTAACTCTTTCTCTTGTTCCACACTCACTGATGATGTGTTGAGTTGTTGTTCTCTTTTTTTCCGCACACACTTCTTTGCTGCTGCTGCTGCCTCATTCCCCTTTTTGGAGAATGCACACCACTCATAAACCCGTCTAGCGACGATACAAACGTCTTCGTATCATTGACTGTGCTATGTCTCTTTCTTTCTCTTTTTCTCTTTCCCTCTGCTTTTCTCCTTCTCTTTCCCTCTCTTTTTCTCCTTCTCCTTTTCTCCCTCTTCTTCCCATTCTCCCTCATACGCAAACATATATGCCGGAATATTTTGCACCGAGATGCGAGAAATTGCATGAGATGTAAGCGCTGCGGAAAAGAGAGTGACGTATGGCTACATTCTTCTTTGTCGCATTCGGAAATGCCATTCTATCTTCCCGACTATATGACTTCATTGAATTTTGCCCTTCTGAATGGTACTCAAAACTCTGGGTGTATTTTCCACGAAGGGAAGTTTAAATTTTGATAAATTTGTCTTTATAGTTTCCGTTTGTAAGGATCCTGATTAGTTTTTGATGATGTGTTGGGTTTTTTATGTTGAGTATAAAAGACCCAGCGTGAAATAGAAAAAATGGCAAATTCTAGCTAAATATAGCCAAAGCTTTTCGCTAAAAATTTTGAGGGTTTTTATCTATTGGAATGGTTCAATAGATTTTGATCACAATTAAAATATAACAATTTCAAGGGATTCCCAAACAGTAAATAAAGTTTAATTCCAAGTTTCGTTAATCGGTATACCAATTGATCTGTTCCGAAAATCAAGGGGAGTATTTAAGAAGTTGTACGAAGACGAGGAACTCGATCGACAAATTCAGCACGTTCCTCCTCCTTAAGTGGAAGTTACCCCAGTGCGGTATGCCGTAAAGTTTTCGTATTGGTGGCGGGACTCGAAGGACTCGAAGAACTTTTCGATACCCTCATAGCCCTTTCTTCGTTATGGAAAGTTTTGTCCTCGTTGACTAAGGTGAAAATAAGTACCAGACTAATAATTTCCTTTTCTCCCCCTCACTATTTTTAGGGGATGAAATAATTTACTCCTTCTTCAAAGGGAAAAAAAATTTCCGACACCTTTCTACAAAAAAAATGTAGGTGTATTTTCTCCAGAAAAAAATTTCTCCAAGGAGTAAATCGCGGAGACTAAAAACAGAAGGGAGAGAGAGAGAGAGATTGGAGGTTTTGGAATTAAATAAAAATCACGCGAACTGGGTTTTCCTTCTTCGTGAAGAGAGAGAGACTCGAGGTGGAGTTCTTGTGTTCTGCATGCGGAATGAGACAGAGAGAGGGACGACGAAATTTTTGTTAGAGAAAGAGTTTTGTTCGATGGCAAGCCAAGAAAACGGAACGAAGACTGCATTTATTAAACTCGGGACGTGCTCTTCCCTAGGAACTATCCTTACGTACATGTGAAATACTGCAGTAGCGATATACCCTTTTTCTCTTTCGCCATTCCCTTTCCTTTTCTCAATTCTTATAGGAGTCGAAATTGAATACCTACGCGTGAATTCTATTTGGCTATCGTCCTTCCTCTCTCCCGGGCTCTCCAAAATCGAATCAGAAAACTGATTTATTATTCCTTCCAATCTAGATTACAAATCGTTTTAATATTCAGATCCACCTTCTGCTAATATTTTCCACAATTATTATCCACTTCACATTTGTTATAAAATACCGTGGAATCGAATGTCGAACAAACCGGAATTTAATTACGTTTGTTTCCAACCCAGTGGATGTGTCCTAAACACGTTATGAAATCTCCAGGATGAATGGAAGTATTCGGACCCTTAGCACGACGCTTAAGATGTTTTTGGCATTTCCTTGGGATATCCCAAAGTTTTACACAATTTTCCAATGTTATGTCCTTGTATGGTCACGCCATCACATCCTCGGAACGTTTTCAAAATGATATCCCACGATTTTTAGTGGTATTTCAAAATCCTAATCGTCCCTCGTTTAGAAGACGCGATAAATCTCACGTGTGCCCCGGAGGTGAAACGCATTTGCAAAGAATGGACCTGCAAATCCTGAGATCATTCTCGCGCCATACACAAACACTTCCATAGGGAAATTGGCTCTAAGTGCTTGGGAGTCGGCTCCTTTTAATTGGAACTTGGGAAGCCGACGAATTACCGAAAAATCATGGCTGCCAATTTGAAATTCTAATCAGTATGTATTCTACTTCTTCTTCTTTTCATTCTTGTTTCTCTTCAGCGAGGATAAATTGTTCCCTTCCGCGCAATATAGAATTCGATTCAAAGGCCTTATCGGATGAGACGCACGTATATGGCAAAGTCTCTCTCTTTTTTTGTGGAAAAAAGAAAGAGACTTGGAAAACAATTCATCAGCCTGAATGTGTGTGTGTGTGGTGTATAAAACTAAAAAGAGAATGAGGCAGGCGTGACTGATTCATTATGAGATTGTAATTAAGTTCTGACATTAGCATACACCAACCACCACCATCACTATTTTAAAAGTCGCGGAATTCTCAACTGGAACGACTTGACCCGCCCCTAGAATGCTTCCTATGCTAACTAGGTCGCCATCTTCAAGATCGTTCCGAAGGGCAAAAAGGCGTTTCTTTATTAAAAAAAAAACAGATACAACCCACTTTACAGGGGGGAGATTTATTTATTATTTTTACAAAAATTACTAAATTTTAGGTTTAATTAATAAAATTACCAAAACAGTAAATTAATTTTTTCAATCCTCCCTTTGTATTTTTTAAGGGGAGATTATGAAAGTGATTCGACGAATTGTGGAGTGAAGGGGGAGGTGATAAAAAATGACACTGGGCGCGAAGAGCGGTAATTCTTTGCCCTCCGATTAATAGTTCTGCCAATAAGATTAATCGTCAATGATTTTCTTTGTGGTTTTCAGCACGCTCGGGAGGAGGATGGAGGAGTTGGAGACGCTGGAGACCACGGAGTGCCCGGACTGCTCCGGGCCACCCCCTGAGTTCCGGCTGCCGCCACCCCCGCGGCCGCCCTTCCTCACCGAGGGTACTTTCTGTTCAGAGGCACCTCTCGCTGAACTCGAGGACTGCGTCGCCATTCCGGTAAGTTTCAAATTATCAAAAATTGTAAAATATTACTGAAAATTATCATCATGCGCGAAGTTAAGAAGAACCTAGTTTGCCCCTAATTGTCCTCCTTGAACTTACGTTCAAGGAGGACAATTAGGGGCAACTAGGTTCTTTACTTATTTATCCTGCTAGAGCAGGATAAATTAGGTTCGAAGACCTAAACGAGGTTCAAGGACCCCAACGTGGTTCAAAAACCCAAAATAGATCCAAAATAGTTTCAAAAATCCAAACAAGGGTCAAATTCTAAAAATTGGAGAAACTTTTCAAGGGGCTAGGGTCGAAAAAACTGTGGGCAAAATGGATGTATTTTCAGCCTGGCAGATCTTAATAGATAAAGTAGATCCAATGTCACTAACAAGCTTTTTGCATTTCGTTAAAGTTCCCTAGCTTCTGAAGCTGAAATTCATTAAATCTCATCGCTCCTCGTTTGTTAAATACTACACGTGTCGAATTCACAAGGATTATTAGCACAAAAGGGGGAATCATCTTCAAAGGACGAAAGGACATATTGTACGAAAGGACATATTTTTGCAATTTGAATCCCTTTTGTTTTTTTCCTCTTCTTCCTTTTCCAGATAAATGACCTTATGCGACTAGATGATCGATTCTAGTTTACGAGTCGCAAGAGAAGGGGTGGGGGGGAGGCAAAAAGGGATATATAAGAGAGGAATTTCCCGTGGGCATTCTTTGTGAATTCACCTGCAGTGAATTCATCACACCATTGGGAGTTTATATCTGCGCAGGTGGATTATGTAAGCCGTTACCTAATTATTCCCTGGACAATCCTGAGGGAGTAACACACTAATAAAGTACTTGTGCATCAGGTATTATGTTACATCATTGATTACAAGTCTTTAGTACATTGGAGAACCTCACTGATGATGATGATGATAATAATAGGGTCTCTATTTTAAATATTTTAATATCTTTTTTTGTTTATGAAATAATTTCATAGAGAAAATTTGAAATAGAGAAAGGTAATGGCGAGAAATAACTCTTTCGTCTTCTCTCTTATATATTAAAGAGCGTCGACCGTATATACTTGAAATCGATAACTTGCCGGAAGGAGCTGCAAAAGCGTGTGCAGCCTTGTTCTACACGAGGAGCAAACGGAGATCCATAGGAAATTACGTCGAGAATTAATGATTTTGAGTTCTCGATATCGAAGAACGGGCTTATACACGAAAGAGGGAGAGAGAGAGAGAGGATATATATCGATGTGAACGTTGGGAAAACCGGCTCCTTTAAATTAATAGGCGTCGAATGAATCCACCCCGACGATCACTTAACGGGGCGACATGTACTCTACAATAGACACCGCGCGCGATCCCTGCATTATTATTCAATGAAAGGATTCTCTCTTTCATTCTTTCTTCTTTTTTTTTCTTCAGTATCAAGACCGGTTTATCAAAAGCGGACGTCCATTATAATATTCGTCGATAGGCCTATGATAAGAGGGAAATAATGATTCAGGAAACTGTCTTCAATAACGGTTCGCTACATAGATTGGAAAAGTTTTTTGTTACTGCGCCGCGCTTGATTGAAAATTTCCTACGAACACGTTTTTATGTGTATAACTAGTGGAAGGACGAGATGAACTTTTTTTTTCTTTGCTCTTGTTCTTGGAAACGATAGTGTTGGATAATTCATTAGCTAACGTTGAATAAGCTAACGTTGACTATCATGATTTTTACCTTGACCTTAGTTTCATAGTAGTGTGAAACAAATTTTGAATCAATTTTGCTAAATTTTGCCATTGCTTGGAACATACTTTTACTTTGCCTAACTTCGAACCTATTTTTAGCCTATTTAACATATTTTTTTGTTCTATAATCATTTTAACTTTATCTTTCTTCTATTTTAATCAAAATTTGACCTTAGTTTGAACCTATTTTAACGTCAATTTGAAACCACTTTGGCCCAAGTTTGAAACCACTTTGGCCCAAGTTTGAACCTACTTTGACCCAACTTTGTACCTACTGTGACCTAACTTTGAACCCCTTTGAAACCAACTTTCAATCTACTATGACCAATTTTAATCCTATTTAAAACCTATTTTTCAAATTTTGACTCCCTACTTTTGAACTTAATTAATTTTTACTTTGCCCAAGTTTGAACCTACTTTGACCCAACTTCGAACCTACTGTGACCTAACTTTGAACCCCTTTGGACCTAACTTTAAATATAATTTAACTAATTCTAATTCTACTTAAAACCTATTTTTTCAAATTGGGACTCTACTTTTGATCGTAATTAATTTTTACTTTGCCCAACTTTGAACCTACTCGGACCAAACTTTGTATCTACTTTGGTCCATATTTGAACTTACTGTGACCTAATTTTCAATTCATTTTGACCCAACTTTGAATCTACTTTAACCAATTTTAGTCCTATTTGAAACCTACTTTGCCCAACTTTGACCTAATTTTGAATCTATTTTGCCCTCGATTTTGCCCAATTTTAATAGTACCTATTAAATCAGTCCTACTGAACCTACTTAACCTACTTTTCCAAATTATTCCAATTAGTAGGTTCCCTACTTTGAACCTAATTAATTCTTACTTTCACCTAATTTAAAATCCACTTTTGCCCAATTTTGAGACCCAATTTGGAACATAATTTGGTTAAAATTTGATCAAAGTTTGAACCTATTTTGACTCTGAACCTCATTTATTCATAAATTTTAACATAATTTAAAATAGGTTTAATTTAACCTAAAAAATACCTTTTTTTTATCGTCTGGATGTGTAAATAAATTTGCCTGTAAAACGTGGAAATATTCTCGGAATTTCTCAATCAAAAGCTTTTCGCAATCCATTTTCAATGAGAGTATTTACATTTTCCAACGAGGTGTCTCGAGTCCTGTTTGGTTATATCAACTTGAAAGGCGCGTGAAGCGGAAATGCTCGATCGAATTTTTGTGTCCGGGAGACAAAAGTGGACGCATCGTGCGAGCTTACGTTGAAATTGATCCGCCGCCTAAGTGAAAAGCAGAGAGAGAGAGAGAGAGAGTGAGTGAACGAAAAAAAAGGGGAAAGTTGATAAAATAAAAATGGTGGCGCGAGCGAGACTTAAAGGGGAAAGGAAGCAAAAGGGTTGCTAAAGACAGATAGAAACTGACAGTATTATACAGTAATAACTCGAAATAAGACAGCAATAACGCGTCAGCGGCGGTGGAAAGCGGAGAAAAATTGAATATTATTTCAGACACTTTTTCCTTTCTCTGTTTCTAAAAAATGTTATAAATATATTTATTTCTTTTTTTTTTAATACCAAGAGGAGAGTGACTTTGAAAAACTTATCTTTTGCCATTCATCGCGTTAAATTTTATTGAAATAACTCGACACTGACAAGTTTGTTTATACCACTGGAGATAAATTTCTTTTATTTCTTGTATATTTTTTTATTCTCTCTCTCTCTCTCTCTCTCTCTCTCTCCCTTTCTTTTTTTCTGTCTTTTTTTTCCCTCTTAATAAAGATGTTCAGAAAATTTCTCTCTTTAGTATCGGATAAATTTCATTTAAAGTAACGTTAATGAAAAAAACATCTTTAGTATTTTAATTCAAAGATTTTTTCTTCATTAAGCACGGACACGAACCATTGACGATGGTAAATGTCGGTAACAGGAATCTTTTATTACAATTTTCAGAGAAAAAATCTTCCATCATTTTTAATTCAAAGATTCTTCTTTCTCCATTTAGCACGGACGCGAACCATTGACGATGGTAAATGTCGGTAATAGAAATCTTTTCTTTTCCCTGAACCGCCACAGGCAGAATGCTAAGTTTTACGTCTAATTAATTTGAAATTCTTGCAAAAATTCTCTAGTTGGCAGTTTAATAACGAGGGGGAAATTTATTTTCCCTTTCTCTGAATTATTTATTTTTTCTTAAATTTTTTTTTTACTTAAGAGTCGATATAGATACGTAAGAGTTCAACAAGCGACGACAGATTTTGTTACAGTGCGGGGCTTTTCTCGCATAATTCCCCGGAACGGGAGCAAAAAAAAAGAAAAAAAGGGTTATTCTCTCGCCTAAAGTGACATCATTTCTCTAATGACTTCTTTTTTTTTCCTCCAACATTATTCTCTTCCGCTTGTCCGTCGTCGGTATTGGACCACCTCGGAAGTGTAATTTCTTTCTTAAATTTCTATTAATAGGAAACATGTGTTCGTCGTTGTTTCTTCACTAATTATCTGTTATTTATTTTTATTTATCTTTTTTGTTTATTTTATTCATTTTTTTTAAATTATTAATTTTATTTAAAATTATTTATTTTATTTAAAATTATTTATTTTATTTAAAATTATTTATTTTATTTATAATTAAGACTAGTGATAAAGTCAGAATTCAGAAAATATTTTTTGTCGCAAAAAAAAAATATATTCCCTTTCATGATTTAAATTTCATAAAACGATAAGTCAGGAATAATTATTTAGATAAGGGGACATTAAGGCATTAAGGGGGGGTAGGAGAATAGGAAAATGAAGAGGGGTAAGAGGGAGGGGGAAAGTAGAATATGGAATGTTAAAGGATGAAACGAGAGAGAGTGAAGAAAGGGGTGAGATGAATCTTATTAAAACGATTCGCAAATTGCCCAAGTTCAAACTCTTCAAACTTATTCTCTCTCTACCCCCCTCTACCCCCTTCCCCTCTCTCCATTTCTATTCGCCATTTTCTTTCACTGCTCTTTCTGGCAAATTCCCTTCATTTTCCTCTCTTTCCTTTTTTTTGCATTTATACATCTCTGCCATTTTTGTGTGTGTGTTTTTTTTCTGTTAGCATAGTTATAACGATTTCCAAATATCCCAGGGGGAATAAAAATAAAGCAATTTTTAATTTCACACTAAATTTTATATTTTTTTTTAATTAAAAAATATTGGTTTTCAATTAGGGGGAAAATTTTTTTTCATGTTTTATATTAAAATTCTCTGTATCAAAATTTTGTTTATAATCCTGTGTAATAATGTAAACTCTTGTATTTTATTTGAAAAATGATAAATAATTTTTTGAATTGGTGATAAAATGTTGTTTTAAGAGGGAATAAAATTGGTTGTTGATATTATCATTATTATTTTTATATTATTTATTTTTCTGTTTTTAGAACCTTAATTTTTATATAAAACAAAGTTTTTTTTATATATAACCAAATGCCACGAAAATACCAAAGTGTTATTTTTATATTATTATTATTTTTATTAATATTATTTTTATTATTCAAATTTTCATTTTAACTATATTTATTTATTTATAGAATTTACGGGCTTAGTAAAAATGACCATTATTTTATCATCGTTATTATTTTTATTATTATTATTATCATCAGTAGAGAGTATATAGTTAATTAGTAAAGGGAAATTTAGTAAAATAAAAATGATAATGCGAAGGAAATTTCATTTATTTTCTGCCATTAAGAATTTTATTGCAGTAAATTCAGATATATATATATAAAGTAAAATCTCAAGTTGGATGGTATTAAGACCTCTCTCTCTCTCTCTCTCTCTCTCTCTCTCTCTCTCTCTCTCTCTCTCTCTCTCTCTCTCTCTCTCACTTCTTCTCTCCATATAATCAGAAGCCAAGAGGAGATTGGTAATTAAAAAGCTTGGATTAATATAGTCTGCACGTAAGTAGTCTCCTGGAGTTTATTAGACAGTCTCCCGAGTTATATACACTGTTTATTAACCTTTCCCAGCATCTCCTTTAATACACATCCCTGTATATTTTCCCTCTCTGTCTCTTTCTCTCTCACAAGCGGTGAAGTTATTGCCAACGTTCGGACACAAACCTCTTATACTTATACAGTATTTAAGTGCTCCTCTCGAGACGATTGTAAGCTATACATTTGACATAATATTTTAGGAAAAAAATTCAATAGCAAACAGTTTTTTTTCCTATTTTGCAATTTTTCCACTTGATATATAACTGAGGGCTCGGAACGAAGAACCGACGCTTCGCAATATTCTGTGCGTTTACAAGCGTCGGTTCTTCGATCCGAGCCCTCAACTATTTGTGATTTTTTAAAAATACCTTCCGTTCCTCTCACGAATTGTTAATTTTGAAGAAATAAACAGAATTTTATAGTGAAGAAATTTATCTACAGAATAATAATTTCCACCCTCGAAGGACAAAATTTTTTTGTAAATTTCTCCGTATGTGTGTATGGTTATTTTCCCCTCTCTTTTCATACTTCGAAAAATGAAGAACGCGAACGCAAAGACGACCGACGAACTTCATGCAAAACTTTAGATTAACTTGGCGGTATAATGCGCGACGAGAACGGGCAATTGAACAAGTTTTGAATTTGAGTTATAGTTGCGCAGGAGTGGGGGGTGGGGAAAGGAGAAATACTAAGAGTGGGGGGTACAGTTGCCCGTTGGCTATTCCGCCACTATATATACGCGAGTAGAAAAAGGATGAGAAAGACGCGTGAATATTATTCCGCACAGTTCTTGAGATGGGGAAAAAAGAATTGATATAAAAAACTAAAAAGAAGATAAGAAAAAAGAAGCTAAGCAATGATACATTTTTTTTTGCCGTCTCAAGAGAAAGTCTCTTTATTACGCCTGGGAATCCGCTTTGTTTCCAACGAGCATCCCTCGGGAGAGGCAAATATTCACATATATATAAGAAGTGCACTCGAGTCAAAAAATTATTTTTCCCAAAAAAACTATTTTCGAAACAGAAATTAAAAATAATTTTCCTCTTTGAATTTCTTTTCTCAAAGTAGTAGTAATTAAAGAAAAATTTTGTTTGACTAATTTAAATGATTAATTAAAAATGATACAGGTAAATAAAAATAATTGTCATAATTAAGAGGAACTGATCACTCCAGGTTACGTTGGCTAAATTAGTGGAAGAGGGTGAAGGGGAAAGGGGAGGGGGGGGGGGGGATTTTGAAAATTCTACGCGAATCCAATTACGTGTTTTCCTATAGTCGTCGTTCCAGCTTAAATCCCCTTGAGGTAAAGGGAAAAGGGAATGAAAGGGAAGAGTGTTAGTAGGGAGGGGGGGACACAGAGAGAAGATAAGAGTCGAGGGTAGGGGTGGTTGGAGGGGGTAAAATTCAGTTAATTAAGCTGGGCTCGTTTCGAACAACGCCGCGAAACGCGCGTCGTTATAAATACACTTCGAGCCTCGTCGACGTGGCAAATCGATGCTCCACCAAGCGGACGAGACTGATGTTTTTTTATCCCCATCCCCTTCCCCCGGACCTTCTTCTCTTTCATGTTAGGTTACCGGTATATGAGATTCATTAAATTCACGTTAAGTGTAAAATAATTTTTCTATTATTGTCTTAAATTTTTCCCTCTCTCTCTCTCTCTCTCTCTTCCACGATTTAGGTGGGTGAGAGAGGGAGGGAGTATTTCTACGTATGTTTCATCGCAAAAGCCAACGGCATTGCGTTTGCGGAAAACGAATAAATCATACACTCACTGTAGCACACACGTCGATGCTGCTGCGGGGGTTTCAGGCCGGTGGTTATCGCTCTACATAAATCTGTCGCGCTAATCTGCCGCTTGGCGTTCACCCTTTCTCTCTCTGCATATGCAGAGTTATATTGCCACTTGGACCAATTGGTCTTAGTGTTGGAAAAATCGAGAAAATTGCAAAAAATTATATTTTTATAATTTCTCTACTTGTTTGGTGAAATTATTTGTTCTTTCTTCCGTTCCTGTAATCCCTCTCTGATGAGGATTATTTTCCACTTTGAATTTTTGAAATCTCCCCATAAATAAGAAAATGCGACACTGTTTTCTACTCCTTAAGGGACAAAAAATACACCACCACCAATCCCAGAAGTTTCGTTTTGGCCATTCGTTTTTTGTCTAATGAAGTTGAAAGGAGTGAATCTTTCCCATTCCCGAATAAAGATTACTGAAAGGAAAACGGTTTTAGAAGAGGTAAAGAATTTGGAATGAGGGAAAATTAAGGATTTACTGATTGGAGGTGGGAAAAACTTGAAGGATGAGAAGAAACTTAGGAAAGAGGAGAAAGGAGGTAAGGGATTTGGAAAGAGGGGAAATTAAGGATTTACTGATTGGAGGAGGAAAAAACTTAAAGGAAGAGGAGAAACTTAGAAAAGAGTAGAAAGGAGGTAAGGGATTTGGAAAGAGGGGAAATTAAGGATTTACTGATTGGAGGAGGAAAAAACTTAAAGGAAGAGGAGAAACTTAGAAAAGAGGAGAAAGAAGGTAAGGAATTTGGAAAGAGGGGAAATTAAGGATTTACTGATTGGAGGAGGGAAAAACTTTAAGGAATAGGAGAAACTTAGAAAATAGAAGAAAAATATGTCTCCATGGTTAAAAAAAACAACTAGGAGGTGTATTTCAGAGATTATGAAACACTGTCCCATTTTCTTAATTATGAGGAAATTTTCAAAATTCAAATTGCAAAATTCCCCCAATTCGTGGGGAATCAAAAAAAAAGAAGAGTAGAAAAAATTCCTCAAATGAATCCCCCAAAAAAATTCGTTTTTTTTTCTTTTAATACCCACACAACTTGAAGATTTTTGAAAGCCCGTTAGCATTCAGCGTGCACATTAACGCGGGGACATTTTCCACGCGTGCTTGCGTCACCTTCCGTTGATTATGCACGCACGTCTCGCACTTGCACGTTCATTTTCATTCCCCTTTACTTCACCGGTCCTTAAAGCTGGCGTTGTGCGGTAGACAAGGATTATAATTAGAACCCCTCCTCCAATCCTCTCTCTCTCTCTCTCTCTCTCCCTACAGTGGAACTGTATTAAACTAACCTCGAAAACCCAAAGGGAGAAGCACTGTACACGCACATAGACACGATTATCTACTGTGTATATATGAACATTTTGTCTTGTTTGTTCAGCAGTTCCCTGTTGACAGTACCACGTGGAATACATGCACCGGGTTCCACCCGGTACGCTTCAAAAGGTTAAACCCTCCACCTCCATGCAATAACAGTTATTGTACTCTCATACTTGGGGTTTTAATTTGATTTTCCTGAAAGAAGCAATAAAAGAAAAAATACTTCCTCTATGAGGATGCATTTAAGAAAAAAGTCCTAATTTTCTCTGGATCTTCCTTGAAAATTTTAAATTGAATTACCCATTTGAATTTCGATTTCTGTGGTCTCATTCCCAACTGTCCTAATCAAACAAGTAACATGCATTATATGGACGAATTTCTCTTGGTATTCCCGTTGAGTGGTGAGAATAGATGACGTGGTTTTCAAGTTTAGAAGCTCCTGAAGGCGAGGCAAGACACGGTTAAGTTTTCAATGAAGGGGGAGGGGGGGGTGATGCGGTGCACTAGCCAGGCGTGTGTCTAGCGAGTTATAAGTGGCATTAATTTCCAGGCAACGTGAAAGGATAGATGAGGACCTTCCTGGCAAATGTCGTCAGGAGTCTGACTGAGCCCAGGGGAGAATAGGGAACTTCCTGCTGAGAGGTTCCTCTCATTCGGTACATATATATATGTATATAGATCCCATACCGAAAACTTCTAATCTTTGTTCCAGTGACGCTTGTAATGCAAGTGCTTGTCTGTATATGTGTTTGCATCATGGGGAGTATAAATGTGGATGTGGAGGATCAAGAAGTGAATTGTGGCGTTGACGGTGTCAAGAGAATTAAATTATTCATGCGCACGCGGGATGAAAGTTTTACGAGGCTCATGTTGCGAGAGATTTGACGACAACCATTGTACTCTTCCATATAACAGCGGCAATTTCTTCTTTTATTCCTCTTCTTCCTTATTTACAATTATGACGAATTATCAAGAGTTTAATCATTTGGATGAATAAATCCCAAATTGAGATTTTGCAACTGAATTTTAGTCATTAGTTTGGAATCATTACTGATGATTAATCCTGCAAATTCTCCTCTTGCTGATTGAAGACTTTATTAAAATAGTATTATCAATTTTGGTTATTAGTGGGCTAGAATTTAATAAAGCGGAGGAATTTTAGAAAAGTGGAGAGTGGACGAGTCTGGTTTTTTTTGGACATGAAGGGTGTTGTTGGTTGGGGTTCGAATGGAGTTGGGAGTAAGTGGTTCTGTGTTGGGTACGTTGAGTTTAAACTTGTGGTTTTGCGACACCCTCGTTACGAAGCTCGACCCTCCTCTGATTATTCTGGGATACATGTAAACGAGCCTGGTTCTCCCTGTGTGGCTAGAGAATTTCCTCTCGCACCCCTTTTTCCGAAAACGAAACGCGTTCCGCTCGAGTGCCTCAGAAACTGCGTGCGGAAACTTGTTTGTCAAGTCCCCATAGTTGTGATGATTAACGATTGTTGACCCTCTTCATGAAAAACCGTTTCCCAATCTGGAAAACTCAAATTTAAATAAAGTCTTGAATAACAAGAAAAAACTGAAAAACCTAAAACTAAAGGCCTGAACCTAACAAATCGAAAAGAAACACCTAAAACTATGTAACAGTCGGGATGCTAAAAACCAAGAAAGCAAACTAAATCAAAAATTTCGCCTTCTTGAAGAGGCTTTTCTGCTATGCACAAAGTAACGTATCTTAAAGGACTTAGAAGTAGGTTTCGTGATTTAACCCAAAATCAGCAAACTTGTACCCATCGAATTCTAGCGCATCCACAAGTGGAAACTAAGTCGATAAGCTTTTACCCAAGTCTTCTTCAACTAATGCTCACTACCAACATCCGTGATTAAGTGGTACTAAACTTGTCGTAGAATTATTATTAATCCAGCGCCTCAAGCACCTGTTTTCCAAGTGATTAAGAATTCAGCACATTCTACCTTCTTCTCCCTGAAAAAAAAAAATTAATCCTCTCCTCATGTTAACTCTAAAAGTAATATAAAGATACTTTTATATTACTTTCCACAAAACTACGTGCCATAAATTATCACAAGTCTAATAAAGATTGACAACACGTCTTGGATCGATTGTCCCTCAAGAATATATCATTTTTTTTTTATTCCGCCTCCCCTTTTGTGCTACACAACACGTATTAGCCATTACGCTCGATGGCTTATTTATTATGGATAATTTGAAATTGGATATCGCGATAAGGGTAAATTTTATCCCTTTTCTATCAGCACAAGAATGGAAGATGGAAAAAATAAGGGAGAGTCTATAACAGAAAGAGGGTAGAAAGTGAAAGTTTTATCAACTTTTTTTTCGGATCTAATGATAATGGACTTAGCGACTACTTCTAATGCTTTACTGGACAATTTGGGTTTCTATATTCGGAAATTATGTTTGTTTCCCAACACGTGGAGTTCCTTCTATTGGCGCAATTCCGAATTCGGTCAGACTTTCTTTATTTTGTTAAAAATAGCACAAAACTATGAATGTCATCAAAAATGAAGAGTGAAGATGAAGATTTTAATAGTATCGTTCGGTTGATATATTTCGTGAGGGAGGAAAAAAAAAGTTTTTACAGATTCTCCTCATCCCTTTCTCGAGAGAGTGTGGTTCATTATTCTTTTCCACCCGAAAGGCGAATTTCTCCAAAAAAAAATCCATTCCCTCAATTTTCAGGAAGTGAAGTCTTTTTGAGGGACTTTTTATTGTCAAATTTTTTTCTCTCTTCCTTTTCGACGAACAATTTTAATTAAAAGTGTTAAATAACTAATACTTTCGTGTGTTAATTAAATACAATAGAACGAGGGCGAAAAAAAAGTTAAATTTTTAATGATTCTTTGAAGTGTTTTATTATATCAACATGGAAATGAAACTCTCAACACTAGAGATATTGTTATCTGGGTAACATTTTCGAGAGGCAAAGCTCAAATGAATCTCTCCAACTGTGACTGCAACTCTCTCCTCTCTCTCTCTCTCTCTCTCACAGTCTCTTTCTAGCAAAAGAGAATTACGCGTTGCGTGTAATGAACCTTGAAGTCAGTATAACAATGTTCCACGTGAGATTAGAGCGAAACCACAAAATCCCTTTTCACAAATTTAACGATATGAGATTTCTCCTGCATTCGCTATTATTAGTGACGTGTATTTACAATTTTTCTTTTTCATATTTCGAGTTTGTTTTTTTTTCTCTTTTTGTTTTCTTTTTTCTCTTTTTGTTTTCTTTTTCCTCTTTTTGTTTTCTTTTTTTCTCTTTTTGTTTTCTTCTTTTTTTCTTTTTAATTTGAGAAGAAAAATTATTTCTTTGCTCTTTAACAGGCAAAAAAGGAATGAAGGAAGAGATTTTAATTTCTCGCGCTCTTTCTCCTCTTAAGGAGGGGGACGAAAACCACAGCAAAAGGAGAGTTGTTAGGTCAAGAGACGGGGAAGTTCTCTTTAATCTGCAAAATTCAAGAAAGCGGCAAATGAAAAGTGTACGAGAGAAAGAAAAGAGAAGAAAAGAAAAAATAGAAAAATCGATACAAAAGTTAGAAAAACTAAAAGGGAAATAAAAGTGATACTTTTCCCTTACGAAAATAGAAATTTATTTCTTTTTCCCCTTTTCTCCCGAAAACAAAATCCGGAAATGACATTTATTTTTAATAAATCTTATTTTTCCCTTTGTATCCACTATATACTGCCTTAGACAAAGGGGGGAAAAAAAATGGGGATTAAAACTGTTTCGAATTGACAACACACGTGGCGAGAATTTTATTTTTCAGGGTATATTGCTCCTCAATGGAAACATGTTGAGTTAAAATGCAATAAGTACAGACCAAACACAATTTTTTTACTATCAGGCCTAAGCAATAAAAAAAAGTTCTTTACTACTCATCGTAAAAATTACATTTCACCGAAAATTACTCTTTGTTCAGTAATTTAAAAGTATAATTTATTTTTAAAGTAAAAAGAAGAATTTAAAAAACATTTATAAAACGAAAATCTAATAAAAAAACTGAGTTTTAATATTGTGAAAGTGACTTTAATTTACCAACAGTCGGTAAAATCTGTTTTACCGACATTTTACCGATTTTAATCAATTTTTACTGTCTTTTTTTTCTCTGGCATGTACACATATTAACCGGAATTCTGGTTATAACCACTAAAGTGCAGATAAATTAAAATAAAAATGATAATTTATATTGAAAGTGGGAGAGTATATAAATGGATAATTTCTTTTTTGCTTTCCTGCCGTTGATGGTAGTAAAACATTATTTTATTCGATCAATTCATTAGCATATACTCTCGCCGAACACAATACAAGCTCCGTTACCTGAATCGAAAATCGTCCCGATGATTTAACGATTCCTCTACCTCTATTCTACTGGTATTGAAACCCCCCCTCTCGCCCCCACCCCTTGTCTCCTCGGACCCCTGGGTTAAGCTAATTACGCATTTGTCCGAGGGCATTTGCATGCGTTACTCGCGTGCTTCCTCGTAACGAATCTCGCCAATTTATATATATATATAGATAGAGATAGATAGAGAGATAGATACTTTGTGTATTGTATAGAGAGAGGTTATACACGTTTCGGGATAATACAGAAGGCATAACTAGATAGTGGGCGGTAAAATTGATTAGATTCGAGATAATTTTGACTGTAGTTCCCTATTTAGCGTGGGGATAGTTATTTCTTTTTCGTTTATTTATTTTCAATTTTAAAGAATAGACGAAATTTTAAGGTTATGTTCATTTTAGCAGTGAAGAAATAGAAAAAGAGTGAAGAAAAGTACATTTTTCAATATTCGGATAAAGTTGATGAAAAAAGCAGGTTAGGTTGAATCGAGATAATTTTGACTGTAGTTATATACTCCGACGAAATTTTAAGGTTATGTTTATACTTTAGTCGTGAAGAAATTGAATAAAAGTGAAGAAAAGTACAATATTCGGCCAAAGTTGATGAAAAATGCAGGTTAGGTTGAATCGAGATAATTTTAACAGTAGTTCTATATATACACTCCGGGGAAAGTTAGTTTTTTCGTTTATTTATTTTCTTTTTTGACGAACAGATGAAACTTCAAGATTATATTCATTTTAACAGTGAAGAAATAGTAAAAGAGTGAAGAAAAGTACATTTTAGTAAATTAGCATTAATTAATTAATTAATTTTAGTAATTAGCCCACAGTTGATGAAGAAAGCAGGTTATGTCCAGTTTCAGCCTAATTTAACCTATTTAGCACTATTTCCTTTTTTACCTGATAAGCATAGAAAAAGTGTTCCTTTTCGATAAACATAAGAAGTCGAATCGGGGAAAAAGGAAAAAAAAAAGTTTCTACAGCATCAGAAAGTTTATAGGATTTCCGTGTATTTATAAATTTCATAAGAGGAATGAAAAGGGATCAACGAGAATAGGGTAGGGGTCAATGGAGGGATTGAAGATTGGTTTAGTATCGATAACCCACCCCAGGAAAAGGGCACGACGACGACGACGAAGACGATGCAGATAGAAACTATAGATATTGTGCAACGTGTTGTTTGGCATAAGGCCAAGGAAAGCAGCATTTATCAAAGACCTGCCGCGAGACTAGGTGTGGTGGTAGTGGTATCTCCCTCTTTCTCTCTCACAAACCCCTATTTCTCTCTCCCCCCCTCTCTCTCTCTCTCTCTTTTCCTCGGAGCCTCATCGCTCATCATTACCGCGATATTAATGGCGCCGGCTAATGGATTCAGTCGAGCAAAATGGAAGGGGGAAAGGGTGAAGGAGAGGGAGAATAGAGAAATCAGAATATTCAACCAAATTTTTTCTTTTCACGAATTTTTGGAAACAATTACAAAAAAAATTTGTCAAAAAGAAAAAGTTATGAGCAAAAGGAAAAAATTGTGACCGAAAAGGAATAAACGTGATAAAAAATTGATGAAAAAAGAAAGAAAAGAAATTTATTAGTAAAGAATTTTTGAAAATGGAAAAGTCATGATATGTTTTAGTTGAAGTTTTTCTCTCTCTCTCTCTCTCTCTCTCTCTCTCTATAAAAGTGGAAAATTATTTTTCTCCAAAGGAAACAAAATGAATTGAGTTTTACAAAAGAGGAAGATGGAGTTTTGTAACAAGTTCCGCTTTTATGTTGTAAAAGTCTTTTTTTTACAACACGAGAAGGATGTGTATGAGAATGAAAAGATCTGTTACTGGAACTTCTTCTTCTTCTTCTGCTTCTTCTTGGGCAGAAATAAATAAAGCTCGTTCATGTTTTTACTCCACTCTTCTGCGCGCTATTAAAGTTACAGTATCAACGAAACAGACGGCTATGTCATAAGGGGAAACTTTTATGTTTATGCTTCTGTTTATCGCAAGGAGCAATGAAATGATATTTTCATCTTTTTAGAATAAGCTGCGTATTATTCGTTAAATAACGGAAAAGAATGTTGAATTTGGATAAAAGTCTTCGACTCCAAAATCTTCTATAACCATTAGAAGTCCTATTTTTAAAGAATTTTTCCTTTTTTATATTTTTGACCGTTTCGTACGTTTGACCTTTTCATGTTTGCCTTTTTCATGTTTGTATTTTTCATGTTTGAATTTTTCATGTTTGTATTTTTAATTTCAAATTTTTTATATTGTTACAGATGATCGACGCGTCCTATCATTCGAATCCATCGTTACAAAGTACTGCCCTAATTATCACCTGTACGGTCGTACTGCTCCTAATGGCTGCCGTTGTATCCGTCGTCTTCTGGAAGTAAGTATCCAAATCATGTTTCCCCCCCCCTCATTTTCAGAATGATGCTAAATCATCCATTAAATATGCTACCTAAAAAAATATAGCTGTCCATATATTATAACCGCACAGACACTTTTTTTTCGACCATCATCAGCACAAATTTTGCCTGCGCGCACATCTGCTGTGGTCTCGAGATTTTTTTGATCGTAAAAAAAATACTGGATGGAAGATCGGAAAGCCATAAACGCAGGTCGAGAATAACTTAAGTCTTAAATAACCTAAGGATCCAAATGGAGGTGGGGGGGAAGGTAGTAAAACTTATGTTTTATATATCAGCCGTGAAAGGGAGATGGCATTTTGTCATTTTGAATTATTCTCAAGAAGGTCAAGAGTTCTGGACACGTCAGTGAAGTTGTTTTTTTTTTTATAAAAGGAGGCGATTTACAGACACTGTGGGTCCTATCAAGTGGCTAGTAAATTAGTGGCAGTGTGTGGTTTTAGTACTGCCACAACGAGGTTTTATCAGGAATCTGCCATCAGCAATGCTTTGCGGGAATTGATGCATTGGAATTGGGGGAGAAAAAATAGTAATTTACAAAATTTACGGGATGAACTGGATTTTTGACGATTCTTAAGTTTCTCGAACTTGCATTATGAGCAAAGGAAATAAAAATATCAAATATTTGCAAAATTCAGCATTACCTCGATTTTCGTCTGTTTTGATGATCGTTAAGTACCTTTTGACTATTAATTATTTGAGGGAAATAGAAAAATCGTCAAAATTTAGTTTTTTTTCTACTTTGGCGGTTTCTGCTGATCGTTTAGGTCCTATAATCAATAAATATTTAAGAAAAAATCCAAAAATCGTAAAAATTGTCTGTTACGTCGATTTTGACTGTTTTTGATGATAGTTAGGTTTATTGGACTATGAGCATTAGAAAAATTCCAGTGTCGTCAAAATTATGTTTATTTCTACTTTGGCGGTTTATACTGATCGTTTAGGTCCTAAAATCATTAAGTATTTGGGAAAAATCCCAAAAATTGTGAAAATTGACCATTACGTCGATTTTGACGGTTTTTGATGATCTTTAGGACCTGGAAACTATATAAGTACGAGGGGAAGTAGAAATATCGACAAAATTTAGGTTTATCTCTACTTTGGCGGCTTGTGCTGATCGTTAAGGTCCTAGGGACTATTAATATTTAGGAAAAGAGATGAAAATCGTACAAATTGCTCATTACGTCGATTTTTGTGGTTTTTGATGACCATTAGAATCCTTGGACTATAAGCATTTGGAGAAATAGAAAATTCTACAAAAATTATATTTATCTCTACTTCGGCGGTTTTTTATGATCGTCCATAGAGACAATAATTATTTGAAAGAAAATACAAAATTAATTCAAGTTGAGGTAAATCAAAATTCAATGATTATAAAATCAACAATGTAAAGATGAGAATTCCAGTGGCAAATTTTTGGTGACAATATATTCACCTGCTAATATTGGATCGTATATTTATCATAATGTACGCCATTGCTAAACGAGGCGATAATTCAAGTGTTAGTCCCACTGTCTCGATTCGCACCATAGTGGGTGGGCAAAAGTCGGCTCGAAAGTGCCTCTCTATATGCTGCTATATGAGTGCTATACGTTTGCGTTGCTTGTTGTTGCCGTTGTTACGCCGTAGCATGTCGTTGAGTCAACGCAACATGGCTTCGCGTAGTTTGTATGCTAATCAGAGCCATGTACCCGTCTCTATACTCTTGTCGCTTCTCGACTCTAAAATCCCTCCTTTTCCTCCTCTTTCACCCTGTACCCCCCCTCATTTATCCCCTGTAACCCCTATTTCCTAACTCTTTCCTTTTACCTCTTCTATTTTTCTTCTTTCCTTTTACATCCTACTTTTTTTTCTCTCTCTTCTTTCTATATATACATAACATGAGCATTCCTCTTCTTCCTGTATATAAATACACGTAATATACTTATAAATACGTAACATGCGTATAAATATATGTAAATATACGTAATATGAGTATAAATACGTAAATATATGTAATATGGGTATAAATACGTAAAATAGGCATAAATACGTATATATATTTGTAATAGGGGTATAACTACGTATATATACGTAATGTGGGTATAAATACGTATAACTACGTATATATATAATAATCGTATATTGTACACACACATAAAATGACATAGTATTTATTTACATCTCACGCCATTTTATTTACAGGTCGTCGCATCCTTTTAGAAAAGGTGGGGAATTTTTCTTTTTTTTTTTTTTATTCACTCGCACCGGACCTACAATACAAGACAAAAATATCCTCTCTCTGTTTAGTTGCTTATACCTATCCAACAAATGTTCACTGAATATTCAGTGCAGTGACGTGTTTCAGATAAAAAAAAAACATCTACCGAGTTTAATCATTCCTTGATGAAAAGCAATCGTGAAATATGGTAATGGAAATGTCTTCTGAATTCTCTCCGCCCTCTCCTCTTAACAAAACCATGGTACCTACAATATTATCAATTCAAAATCGTTTTTTATAACAATAAAATAATTCTTTTGTTAATTTTGTCTCAGCGGGAAAATAAAATAGTTTTTTCTCTATTTTATATGTATTTTCAAAAATATGATGGTATTTTGACAAGCTCGGATTTCCGGTACGATTAAAAAGCTTTTTAGTTTTTTTTTTTCTTTTTCTACCGGATAAGTATCGCACTTTTTTTTTCTCTCCACTCTTGTTTTCGACACTTTTGGGTGGAGTGCCTTTTTATAAGTGGAGATACCCAATGGGAAATTTACAACTGGCGTAGTACTGCGCCAGCACTGGCAGCACTGGCGGCAAGGCTGAGAGCCAGCACTGGCATGGCACTGGGATGATAACGCCGTCTGGCGCTGCCGAAGTACTGTCTGTCAGTGCTGCCAGACAGCGCTGGCGCAGCACTGGACCAGTGCTGGCTGAGAATATTGCCGCAATAAATGCCGTATTGTTATTAATTAGTCGTAAATTCATAATTATAAATAATTTAACAACAAAATGGTAAATAATATTAATAAATAGTTATTATTCATAAAATATTTCTCTTCTTAAAGAAATTGTATTAAAGATGGAGACTAACAATGGATATAGTAAATGAAGTAGAAAAAAATTGTTTATAACATTTAAAAATTAAATAATAAACAATTACAGTAAGTGTGCATTAGATTTTCATACGTTAGAACCTAACGATTGGAATCTAGAAATATCGCAAACCTATGAAAATAAACAAAATTGCTGACGAGGGGAATCGAACCTACGACCTACGGACTAACAGACTAACGCTCTAACCACTATGCTAACGACACATGTGTACAGTAAAGTATTAATATCTCAGTATCATTCAGACATACAATTATTGAGTCAAAGATGAGAAAAAAATAGGGATACGTTAGAAATAATAAATTGAAATAAAATAAATTAAACTACATTTTTAATAATTAATTTAAATTACTTTACTTATTGCATTCAACATTTTACGTAATTCTTAAATTACGTGGTAATTTTTTAATAATTTGTTATTCATAGTAAGAAGTATAATAGTATTTTAATAGGAACCAAATTATTATTGAGATTAAAGTTTAAATTTTGTTTATAATTTTAATTTGTTTAAATAATTTATTATTTACAAAATTAGACAATTGTGTTAAATTGTTATTATTAAATTTAATAAGAATAAAAATGAACAACTGAAAAGTAAAATATTAATTTTTTTCAATAAATTTATATTTATAAACATTTATAAACTTTTTTAATAATTTTTTTCAAGTTTATGTCAAAAAAGCAGTGTTGGCAAAGAGCGTTGTGAACAATTTTTCTATACTCAGCCAGCACTTGCCGCCGTGGCTTGTCCAAGCTTTGGCGAAACAAAAATTCTGTACTGCGCCAGCACTAGTTGTCGAGGCTCGGCTAGACTACGCCGAACAATCGTCTGAGTACTAAGCCAGTGGTGAACATCGGCACTACACTGGCATTTCCCATTGGGTATAATGTTTAAGCTCTTTTAGGACAATTTGTTTTGTTTTTTCACACATGCATTTAACGAGGTGTTTTAGATGAATTTTTCGTTAATTTAGAATTTGGCCTTTTTTTTACTAATTTGTTTAGATAGATTTGTTTAGATTTGTTTAAATTTGTTTAAATTTGTTTGATAATTCGAGGTTAGGTTTAAAGATCGACTTTCATCGAAAATTTTTATTGTGGACCAACCTTAACGGTAAATCTTACTTTTCAACAGTCGGTAACGTAGATCTCAGAATTCAAAATCAAAATTTGGAATAAACTCTCTTCTCTTCTCTCCTTAGTTTATAAGTTAATCACAAATTACGTAATTTATTAGCGAGTATTTATATAAGAGAAATCTTTATTCGCACAGCATTTCACTATATATATTTAACTAGCTCACAAAGCATTTCTCTCTTTCTCTCTCTCTCTCTGGATTCGACTAAAACAGGGTTGGCTCGTCTTTGGCCTCAGGCCATGCGTCTTCACGTAATCTAACCTATATTTCCTCTATTTCACCTCCAAAGCGAGCTATCGCTCGATTCTCTGGTTTTCTATTTTCTTTTCATCTCTTTTCATTCGTCGTGTATTTCTCTTTTTCACCATCCCAAAAAGCGGAAAAGCGTGTTACATTGTACGAAAATGATTCCCTATTCAAAAAAATGGGTGTTGGAGAGGGGGGGGGTTAAAATAGTCTTTGAAATTAAGAAATTAAATCATGGTTTTTTAAGACATTTTTTATTTGGAATTTTAGGAAAGGGAATTTTATTCAAATAAAGAAAATTTTTTAAAAAATTAAATTTTTGTTCAATAGTTCGGCCATATTGGATCCACCATTTTGATTTTTCGAAAACATGTGTTTATTCATTTATACGGTTTATTTAACTATCTTTTAACTACAAAAAATTTTAATTTCTAAAGAATTTAAAGGCTTAGCAAAAAGTAATCTTTTTAAAAATTTGTATTTTTAATTAGATTACATTTTGCTTAGCCGCCATTTTAAAAATTGAAAATTTTCAGTTTTAAATTCATCAGCGTTGGAAAGTTTTTTTTTTTGTTATTTTTAGTTGGATCCAAGGTAGTTAATTATTTTAAGAGCGACATTTTATCCGGGCAGAAAAATTCAATTTGCGTTTGCAAAAGTGCCGGATCAGTTTTTTAATTCCGGAGAAGCTACTTTTTTCTTTTTTCGTGTGCGCGGTGGGAAAAAAGGGGGTAACTTTTTCGTATAATGAAAAGCGGGCTTTTTTGTAGAGAGATTGTATATATATGCGTGTATTTTTTAGCGACGATGTGTAAAAGAAGCATTAACACTTTTCCAAGGCGCGGGTTTTTTTTCTTCTTTGAAATTCAATGAAAATACAATTGTGGTTATAGAATTTTCCAAGAGACACCTCTTGAAAACATTTTCAAGAGATTTTCAGCGACAAATGACGAGAAAAAAATAGGTTATATAGCCAAAACACTCGCTTCGTTTATTCATTGAGATTAAATCGGCGAGGAGGAGCGTCTAGTTATCTCTTTGACTGTGAGGAGAGAGAGAGAAAGAGGAGTTTCATAAACAGAATTATGCTAACTAACGAAATCTTCTCAGCGTCTTACCCTAATTTCACATTTCCTCTCTTTCGTCAAAGCGCTCGAGCATAAATTGCGCACCTAACAAAAAGAAACAAATCAAAAGTCTAGAATCGTTAATTTCGAATTTTTTTCTTTTAAGACAGATTTTTGTCATCTGAGGATTGTTTATTTCCATCAGTAATATTTTTCAGGGAATTGAAACGTTAAACTATTGAAAATTAGCGGAAAAAGTGCAAAAATTGTCAAAATTGACGATTGCCTTGATTTTGGCGACTTTTGATGATCGTTAGGGAAATGAAAATTGGGGAAAGAGTAGAAAAAACGACTCAATTTAGGTTTATTTCTACTTTGGCGGTTTCTGCTGATCGTTAAGGTCCTAAGCACTGTAAAAATTTGGGAAAAAATACGAAAACCGTAAAAATTGCCTATTACGTCGATTTTGGCGGTTTTTGATGACCATGAGGACCTTTGAACAATAAGTATGAGGAGGAATAAGAAAATCGCAAGAATTTAGTTCTATTTCTACTTTGGCGGTTTCTGATGATCGTTAAGGTTCTATAGACCATAAAAATTTGGGAAAAAACACAAAAATCGTTAAAATTGCCCATTACGTCGATTTTGGTGGTTTTTGATGATCGTTAGGTCCTTGGACTACAAGCATTAGGAGAGATAGAAAAATCGTAAAAATTTTGGTTTATTTCTACTTTTGCGCTTTCTGCTGATCGTTAAGGTTCTAAGGACTATGGAAATTTGGGAAAAAATACAACAATCGTAAAAGTTGGACAGTACGTCGATTGTGGCGGTTTTGTGATGATTTGACACCCTGGGGCACATCAGTGAACCAAAATTCCGGTTTCGATGGAAAAATAGAAAGAGGTTTCCCACTTACAAGTGACGGAACTTCAATTTAATAATACGAGGAAATAAAAAATTTATTCTTATTTTATGTTCTGGATACAATCCAAAAAGGAGGATATCACACGTAATATCCGTAAGTGCAGGGCGTATAAAAAAGGCATAGGGTTCTTATCCACCGACGACCTCTTTGGTGGGTACTAGTTTCTTGTACGTATATATAGTGTGTTGTAGAGTAAAACACATGGAGGAAAAGAGAGAACACAGTAAAGGGGAGCAAAAAAGAAAGGCAAAGACAGAGGAAGAGAGAGAGAAAGATAGAAGATAAGAGTTGCCATATTTCTGAGATACCCGAGGCACAACTTTAACAAGCGTTGACTGCAATGGCGACGATGCCTAGTCGACGTACATAGAGAACTCTAGACGTCGGCCACTCTACATAATTGCTAGCCATTGTAGGTACGTTTTTCTCCTACGTCTCAAGCCTTTACCCTCTCTTCTTCTTCTCCTCTTTCGTGTTTTTTTTTCTCCACCACCAACCACCTCTTTCTTCAGTCTGGCATCGCATGTGTGGCTAATGCCGTGCGTGGGTCGAATCTGTCGACAACGAAATTACATCCCACCAATATGGAAAAGTACTTCTTTTTCCAAGAAGTCGAAGAAGTTTTCCCCTCTCTCTCTCTCTCTCTCTCTCTCTCTCTCTCTCTCTCTCTCTCTTTGCTTTCATTCTCTTTCTCCTTTATTATCCCGGATTAGAAAATTATTTCCGCGCACGATAATTATTATTTGCCGCGAGATTTCAGGTTAATGATATTCAAGCTACCGAGAAATGCAAAAGCCTGCTTACTTTCTCAATTTGCATAACAACCCAAGTAATTCGCAATCGTTATACAAATATACCCACCCGAAAAAAAAACCCCCTCCGTTAATTGAACAATCAAATAGACGTCACCGAATAGAATACTAAATGAATATCATAAATTACCTACGAATCATAAAAAAAACTTACCAAAGAAATTACTTTCTTTGTTAGTCCGGGTAGGATAAAAAAAACGCTGTTTAATTTCCAATTTCTAATCAGTAGACAATACCCTAAATAGGCGCTAGACTCGAAATAGGTGATAATTATTATTACACTTGTTCGTTTCCCATAAGTAAATTTACATATACAGAGGAAGTTATTTCTTTGGCAAAAATTATGTTATTTAGGATGTTCGTCATGGTTCGTGACGCGTACTCTATGACAACAATTGTTTTCGCGGAAGTCAACACTTCATCTTAGTGTTCTTTTGCTATCAGATTTTAATGCTTCATGGAAAACCTGTTTTATTTGCTAAAAAGAACAAAAGAATCCTATTAGAAAGTGCAATAATCATGGTATTCTAATTAGAATACAAACATAATTATAGAAAACCCCGCCGTTTGGAATAATTCCAAGTCTACAACACTTGATAATTTCCCAACAAAAATTCAATTTCAACCTAAAATTCCAGATTTTCCCTTGGAATTCAGGAAAAAATTGATATTTTTGGAAAAAGAATTTAGAATTTGGAGGGAGGTAGAAAACATTATCCAAGTGGAAATATTTCTTTTAATTTAATTGAAAAGGGTAGAAAATCAAAGAAGAGTGGAAAGGTTGGAAACAAGCACTTGACTTCAGCGTTTCCCTCTTTTTTTTTTCCTTTTTGCTTCTTTTGTCTCCGGTTACTCTCTGGTGATGCCACATTCGGGTCACTGGTACGAGGTTGTTTTAACGATTTGCATTGGTAACCCAACCTTTTTCTTTATCATCATCATCATCGTCATTGCAACTCCATCTCTCATTTAGCATACATTGAAGGCGCGGAGCAACTTTTCGATTATATACTCTCGGCAAACAATTGAAATTGATATTTCAAATCACAAACAACCAATTACCGTTGCTGTCTTTCGTCGGCTAATTGCCCTTCAGATCCTTATGACCATTGGGAAAAAAAATTCGATTTACATTTCTAACAGTGAAACAATTTCCAACAAAAAAAAGAAGAAATTTTTTTTTTTTTGACGGATTATTAACCGTTTCGAAATTGCTGGTTCTACTATAAAAATAGAAAGGGAATGGAAATACTCTGAATTATTAAGGCACGTGTGTTTTCTCGAGAAGAAGTTTGTTGACAGGTGTAGAGAATTAGAGGATTAGAATTCTTTCCGTATATTTATGGAAGTTGTAATAAAACACAAAATTAAGTTTTGCTTGTTTTCTTATAGACGTTCATTGGGTTATTTCCGAATCGAGTGAGGGGACGGGAAATTGAATGGCTAATCAGTAATCAGCATTGTGGAATTTTTTTGTTGACAATATTCATTAGGGGAATAATTTTTCCGAAGGGGGGCAAAAGAGTATTTTATATTCTGATGATTTCAGTGAGAAGAGCGCTCTTCGGGAAGGGCATTGAGGAAGGGCATAGTTATGGCATTGGCACAAGGTGCTGGTGACAGGACGCGCACCTTGCTCGACAGACTCCCGGTGTTGCAGACAGCGTCCTAACAAAGTGTCGCGCCCACCCACTTGCTGAAAATATGCGTCTCGCCCCATAGAAATGAAATGGGAGGTCGTGCCATTCCCCATGAACTTCGAGACATTCCCAAAGTGAAATTGTAGTATCATACACACAACTGGATAGTAGCGTCTGTAAATTTTGGATTAGGTGTCGAACCATTCTCATCATCATTAATGATAGTCATCGTTAAATCATCATTAACCATCCTTATCATCAGTGGTTTAAACCACTGATGATAAGGATGGTTAATGATGATTTAACGATGATTCATCCTCATCATCATTGATGAGGATGGTTATCCAATTAATAATCATTAACCATTCCTTAGCCGGGAATTTTCCAGCAAAAGGCAAAGGAATTAATTGCCACCGCAACGGGAATTCATAAGAAACTATATACTGAGGAAACTGGAGGAAATTCCCAGAAAAGGAAATTAACTTCCGACTAAATCGAAATTCACGACTTCGTATTTTCAAGTTTCAGGGAAACTAAATTTTGCATATCAATACACGCGCGACTAACATCGATAAATGACTCTCTCCTCTACCTCCCACCATTTTCCTTCCGCCAGAATTCAAAGTGCTGGCGCGGCCCATCAATGGACCGAAAACCAAATACATAACACACACGGGAATGAATATCGCTCTCTCACTTCCATTGTTATCTACACCTAGCAGCGATGATAATATTCCGCCGCGCCTGAATTTGCAATTATAATCCAAATCGTAGATACGATCAGTAATTAAAAATTAGTTTTATTTGTAAATACGAATAGAGAAAAATATTTTTTTTTGTAATATCCAAATTTTTTGGAATAAAAGAAAAAAAGAAGCCGCAGTAAAGGAAAAGGGAAACATTCTCACCGTATAGTATAGTGAATTTGTAATCGATTCTTGGGAAGTAATAAATCAGTGGAATCTCTTAAGCCCTCGCCTTGGCCCCAGCGGTATCTCCCATTAGTGTTCGCGAAATATTCGGAGGCGCTATTACACACCTGGTGCGCACACTTTGCCTTCAATTGCACCCAATGCGCCGATAATTTCCAGAGAGAGAGAGAGAGAGGTCTTGAATGTTCATGACCACTCCTTTGGAATGGGGGGTAACTGTGTACCAGGTGGTCTCTCCAATGATCCCCTTGGGGTACTGGTCAACATCTCCGATATATATAACATAACCTCATCCTATTGTGCCAAGCATATGCGACATACGGAATTAATTACCCCACATAATGCTTCTACCGAAAAGCCCCTTTATCCCTGACTTCTTATATTCAAGAAATGCTTCCAAAATGCACTTTATTCGAATAATTTATTTTCGTCTATGGGATTTTGGACTAGGATTTTGTGGTGGGTATTTTTCGGCACATATTGGACAATTTTGGGATTTATCGAAGTGGGTTGTATAACAGACGGAAGGAAATGGAATAGTTTCGAGAGAGAGAGAATTGTGGCGAAGGTCTACTACTGCATGGCATTTGCAGTTGCTTGCAATGGGTAGACAATGACGATGACGTAATTATGGTCCCGTTAGGGTAATATTCGCGACAGTGAGACTACAATAGTACGCGAGAGAGTGAGAGGGTCGCCATATATCACACACGAAATAGAATTACGGAACCTCGTATTACTCTCTATCTCTTGCTCTCATTATCTCTAGGCTTCGATTTCACGTCGTAGGTTGGCGAGTATTATACGAATTGTCCCCAGCACCTTGTTAATTGAATCGAATTGTTAGAGAGCATCGTTTACAATTCGCCATTCCATTTGGTAATAGCATTATTCAAATTAGGGAAAATTGCATTGTGTTCAAATTCAAAAACTTGATTTCAAAAATACGATTAGATTTTCAATTTTCAAATTCTCCAGAAATCGAAACACTTATTTAACAGGAGCTGTAACTCAAATCCTGAGATTTTGATCTCATCCAAGAAACTCTGGGGATTTCGTAGAATTTCATTTTTAGCGCAGTGGAATTTTTTCACTATTTATTTTGCGAAACTCTCCCGCGTCGCGACAATGGTAATCAAGATCCATTGTACCGAAGCGAATGGGGAATATTATTTTGGTAGTGGAAAGGGAGATCGGCGCACTACGCATAACTTAGAACTATGCACGATACAAATAGTCCAATATGTACACACACACACACAAACACACATATAAACATGGTGGAGGAAGAGGTGAAAATTCGTGATGCGGACCCCAAGGGGGAGGTTTGTCGAAACACTGTTTCAAAATTATTGCTTCAATAATGGAACGCTTTTGTTTGGTTCAATAGCGAGAGAATTGTGTATAGGGTACACTCTGATGAATCATGTTCTTTATTTTTCGAATTTTACATTCGATTTTGAATGGATTTATAATTGACATCAAAACTGATGATGATGATGATTTGACAAAAAAAAAGGATTGGATTGTTTTTTTTCGCCCTCCATTTGAGGTATAGTAAAGTAGGAGAATATCGAGCGGGCGGTGAATTTTTATAGTTCCATCATGTCGAGAGGGTCAGAACGAGAACATGACCTCGGGGTCTATTTCCCCAATCCAGATGGGTTTGCCGAACAAGGGGTTTTCTATTGGCTCTCTTCACGTTCTGGGAATTGTTTATGTTTCCAGTTTAAACAATAATCAACTCCAAGTGCGGAGCACCACATGTAATTTCTTGCCACGCGGAAATATTTGACTTTATCGTACTACCATAGTGGTTTACCAACTCGAGTGTATCAACACTAACGATGTAAATATCATTTCATGGCGAGAAATATCATATCTGGAATTAGAGTTTTAAAAATTTGTTTTCCAAAGACTACGTTTTAGGATTTGTCAAGTCATCTAGTGGAGGAAAATTAATATAAACGATAATCCTCTGTGAAATTTCAATTTGAGAAAGAAGCAAAGCAATATACTTATCGGGGAATTTAATTTCCCCAGGTTTAAGATTATCCATCTCTCTGGTGTATAGGAAATTGTCTCGTCGATTTTTTCAATCGTGCATGTGAGATGGAAAAAATGGAATGAAACCAAAACGGATATTAAAAGAAGCTAATTTCCTTGAGTCATCTTCGGGAGGTGCAATACCGCAGAATTTCTTCAATCATCCTTCACAGAATATTTCGTGATTTCGAGAATTTATCACGAATTACAATCGAAGGTTTTTTTCATTGAACAATGATTTTTCTTTAGTAAATTTTCTGGTTAGTGGTTAATAAAGGAAAGGGAAAAAAGTTTTCTCTTAGGGTGAATTAGGTAAAAGTTTGCGGGTTTTACTTCCCTTTAACCAATAGGAATGCCTTTGATCCCGGGGAATTTGTGTTTCTTGATGGAACACGTGATTCGTCAGAAGTCCATTCTCTTCATCTTGTCTTCCCCTGGTCGACAAGGGAGTTTAAGAGAAAACTTCCGATATAAACCACTCCATTCAGTATATGCTTCACTTAGAACCCTCTGTGAGGTCGAACCCTTCGGATCAAATTAGATCCGAAAGCTAATATCGACTCGAGTTTATTAGTAAATATATTTCTTGATTTTCTGCGGGAGGAAAGGAAAAAAAAACATTTTTCGTGTTTGGAATTATCAAAGGAGTTTAATGACCGAGGGATTTAAAAATTATTTTCTCACCGAGAGACAGAAACAAGACGTGGTGGGGTCAGAGGTGAGGTGCCGACAGACTGCAAGTTAGTTCGAGTAACAACCTGTCCGGCGAAGAGGCTGGAAACGTCCTATGAAACTGGCGGTAACGATCTTCAAAGGCGCCTTTGGTGTATATACCTTTCGAGATGCTGACTACACAACCTTCACGGAAGAACACGTCCGCGACTTTCGCGTTTGTCGACTCGTCTCCTTTCTCTCTCTCTCTCTCCCAGGCATGCCACTGAGAAACTTGCGAACACATTGTTAACGAGCCCTTGGAGACTCTACACACATCCTTTGACGTGAGACATTAACGTTCATCCAAGTGCCACCGACTTTCAGTCCATTCGATAAAAAAGCCATCAACGATTCTTTATTTCCCCCCCTCGCTCCAAAAATTCCCAGAAAGGTCTATTCTTGATGGTCTATCTTCTTCATGACATGAAACAGTTGTTACGAAATTTGAATAATCCGGAAAATTTCCCCAACAAATCCCTCTGTAATCTGACCACGGTAAAGGTTTAGATGTCGAAGGGTGAAGAGGCGAGAAGGCAAGGGTTGAAAATCCAGGATCTTAACATGTTGTCAGGCTTTCGAAACCCTCCATTTAAACAGAAACTCTAGATGTTAATTAGTAACTAAAACAACCCTAAGTGATATTACTTAAATCTTATTTTTTAATTACGATTATAATTTGTATTTTTCGATTCTAATGGAGATATTTTCTTTTTGTTGCAGGCACAAGAGAAAAGTGCAGAATCTGTTACCATGCAAGAGTGCGGCGGCCGCTGCGGCACGCGGAAGACTTCCCGATGGTGGTGGTCATCCAGGCACGGGACATTTGGGGAGCGCTGTTCTCTATGAGGACCTACCAGACACCGTGCCACATTCGCAGTTACACAATCATCATCATCATCATCCAAGTCAGCCAACGATCGAGGTACGAGCCACAAATCTCGATCACCGACAGCAACAACAAC
Source organism: Leptopilina heterotoma (assembly GCF_015476425.1). Classification (NCBI taxonomy): domain Eukaryota; kingdom Metazoa; phylum Arthropoda; class Insecta; order Hymenoptera; family Figitidae; genus Leptopilina; species Leptopilina heterotoma. The sequence goes on from NW_025110812.1 coordinate 940,679, forward strand.
ATCTACAACCACCACAACTACCACTACTACCTCCACGACTACCGCCTCGCGCACCTGCGCCTCACCATCTCGACTATCTCGACTATCGAGATCCGAGATCAATTCTCCGAGTCGCCGATAAACCCTCGAGAGCGGTTCTCGGCGGTTATCGAACACCGCGCGCCCTCCTCGCCAAGTCCCAAGGAGTCCCCCTGTCCATAGCCTCCCAATCATCCACATTAGCCTCATCGTCCCTTGAAAATAATCTCCTCCTCACAAGTCAAAATGCCCTAATCACCACTGATCCAAGTGCATTGACCACACTCCTAACAGATCCAAATATCTATCTTAATATCCAAGAACAACAAACGGTGAGGAGTTCCGAAATTCCCATTACCCCAACTCATAGGCCCCGTTTGCAGACTCCAACAACAGCGTCACCGGTTCATAGGTTACGTCGTCCGTCCGTCGATTCCGAAGGCTATTCGTTCATAGACTTTAGACAATCGGACAACAATGATTTTAGACGACATCCAATTCGTGCGAATAGAGCCCTTCAGAGACTCGTCTCCACATCGCGATCGAATTCCGTCGATTCGGAGGGTTACTCAATTATTGGCGTGGGCAATCGACGGGGTCCTGGCGCAGCGAGGCGAATCACAACCGACGGCACTGACGAGGAGGTCTGCCCCCTTTGCACAATGCAACAAATTCACGACCTCCTCAGTAAACCCGAGGACATTTATCTCGATATTAGGGACACGTGACCCAGAAACAGAAAACTCCTAGGTTTCTCATTGTCAGTGGCGGATTTCGATTCACAGCTCACTTGTAATTAAATTACTTTCCCAAGTACAAATACAAACTCATGGAGTCATATTCCGTCGAATCGTAGGAGTCAAACTCATCTATGGATGAGATTCCTAAAAGATCTTCAATTCCTTAATTAGTTTCTATTTTCAATGTTCTAATTAGCTTATTCCGTTCTCGACCTCCTTGAAGATCAATACAATAGGAGACTAATTTGACAGCCCAGTTAATTAATCGTAACCTCCATTTGTCAATGACACGCTTTATCAATAAATCATATCCTGAACTGAAACAATTAGAGGGGTTGGTAAAAGAAAATATTGACAAGGGTTCTGTGATAACTTTCCCAGGGACAAAAGCAATTTCATTGAAGGGTAATGTTACCGGTAATTTTACCAGCCAATCGGATAATCCATGGCGACTGTTCGGCAAACCCTGCTTCTCAAAATTGACCGAAAATTGAAAATACCGACAAACTGTTTTCTCTTCCCCTTCGAAAAAAAAAAATAAGGTCTCTGAATGTCAATTACCAAAAGCGGTAATTTTGGTAAATTCTTCAAAGAATCGAGAAGGGGAAGAGAAGCAGGGAAGGATAAAGTAAATTTGACCTAAAGAGGGGAAAATTGTGATATATTTTCCGCCATCTTGAAATGTGAGACTTAAGGGTGGAAACGTGAAATTGTAGAGCCTACAATTCGGGACGAGGGACCTAAGAATGTAAACCTCTACGATTTACGATTAGAGGTTAGAAAAGGTTTATGATTACAAGGTATATGGCCTCTTGCAAAGTATGAAAAGAATTTTAGTAAAAAAAGCTATTGTGCGTTGACCTTTAGTTTCAGTGGAAATTAAGGCTAATTTTCACTAAAACTCAAGGTCAACACACAATACCTATTTTTGTTGGTTATGTAACCTTTTGCAAAGTGTGAAAAACTTTTAGTGAAAATTAGGTCTAAGTCTCCACTTAGGCCTAGTTTTCAATAAAACTAAAGGCCAGCTCACAATAGCTTTTTTTTGTTGTTTATACCTTCTTTCAAAGTTCGAAAAAGTTTTTAGTAAAAATTAGGTACTAAAACTAAAGGCCAACGCACAATATCGAGAAGCAGAGTTGGGTAGTAAATTCAAAAAAATTTTCCTCACTTCTCAACACAACCTTTGTCAAAATAAAAATCAGTTCCTATTTTGTAAAGTCAACTTAGTCTCCAATTGTAATATTTCAAAAAGAATAATTCTATAAAAATTAGTTTCAGAAAATTTTTTTCTTTTCAAACACAAAATTTAAAAATTGAATCAGCTCTGACACTGAGATCCCTTTATTATCCCAGGCGAATAGCGAATTAGAACTCAGATTGCAGTTTCTATAGCTGATAGTTTTGGAGCCAAGTGGGAATTTTTCTTTTTTTTTTTTTTTTGTTGCTGATTGCTGATTGTATCTCCAACCTGAGGAGTTGTGATTCGCCATCTCATGGGAGGAAAAAAAAATTCCATTTAAAGAAACACTTGAAATTCGTATTTGTTTGGTGAGGAAGGGGCAAAGGGGGGGGGGAGGAGGGATAATATCGTACATATCCGTGCAAAAGATCGCGGCGTTTTTACTCTCAGAACAATCTTAACATTCCCGCGACAATTCTTTTTCCCTCTCTCTCTCTCTCTCTCTAAAGGGATGAGAGGGAGAGGAAATTTCAATTTAAGTGTCCACTGAAATAGAAATCTCGAATATCTTTTGGAAAAATCTAAAGAGAAACGATTTCGATTCGGATTTCTTTTTTTTTTTCTTTTTCTTCAGTGTGAACAAAATATGTGTATGTGTGTGTATGACACTCTCACAAAAAAAAGTCGACTAGTCAGTATTTTTTCCCCCCCTCTTAATTTAATATTGCCAACGTTGAGGCAAAAATTATTTGCAAATTTAACAAAAATATAATTTCAAAGAATTTGAATTTTCGCGCCAAGAGATAATTGTAGAAAAGCGCTGTTGTTTGTAGTTGAGATTCGGCGGGAAATTCAAATTCATTGCTATTTAGGGGAAAAACCTCTTTTTCTGTGTATATTTAGAGAGAAAATTCATTGCGGAATAATTTTTGCCAAGATATATTGGTTTAAATATTTTTAAGGGGGTTTGTAAATAATCGAAAATCTGTTGTTGTAAATATCGTGTAGAAAGAACAAAAGAAAAAACTAGGAATAAGCGCGAAATGCCAAGAATTCTGGACCGTTTTCAGAACGAATAAAATTTGATTTTCGAGAATAAAGCCAAAAAATAGTATAATTATTAAATTTATGAGAAAGTAAAAGAGAGAATCTCATTAAAAACTGATATATATATTGAGAAATTTTGAAAAGTTTTTTTTTCATTTGGGAAATTTCGAAAAAGCTGAGAACGGTCCCGGTGGAAAAATTCTATGTTGTAAAAAAAAAATTCTCGACACCGCAGATTATTGTTTTCCTGAATATAGTATTATTATTTATTAAATATTGTTAAATTCTTTGTCGTTAACGACGAGGTCCAAAATAATTTTTCTTTTTTTCATTTTGTAAATAACGAATGAATGTAAATCTTCTCGAATGTCTCGTGTACAAATTTTGTTTTTTGGAGAAAGGCGAAGATTGAAAAAAAGGAAAATAAAATTACTTTGCTGAAAAAAATTTGACAAGGAGTGGTTATTAACCCGGTCCATCGATCCCATCCTAAATCCAAAATCCTAATTTTTATCGTTTTTTATATTTAAGAAACTAAATTTCTTTATAAAAAAATTAATATATATTTAAAAAAAATTTTTTTACGAAAAAAGAAAAAATTATAAAAATACATTTAATTTAAAAAAATTATTATTATTAATTATTCTTATTCTTATTATTATTATAATTATTATTATTAATATTATTATCATTGTTATTATTAATATTATTATTATTGTTTAAATTATTACTATATATTATAAAGTATCAAAAAAATTATTCTCAAATATTTTATTTTAAAGAAAAATAATAGTGATAAGAACAAAGAGTGAAAAAACAGAAGGAAAATTAAAAAAACAGAAATTTTTTCTTTTCTCTTTTTTTTGTTTGTTTCAAAATGAGGAGAAACGCCTGTGAGGAGAACAAAATATTAAAATTTACCAAAAAAAAAAAAAATGTGTAACTCGTGGACACGGAATAACCACTTCTGTGTTCAAACTTTTTCCGTGGAAAAAAAATAATTCATCCACTTTTTTCAATAGGCAACTTTAAATGGTTTCACTTAATAAATCTCGTCTGAAAAGGAAAATATCGTTTTTAGCTGCTTGAAATTTTTTTTTTTTCTGTGGAATCTTTAACTCAACAAATTCAAGAAATGAGAAAAATAGCAAGTAATTTATTTTATTTATTTAATTTTTAACTTGTAGTTAACAAAAATATTTAACAAAGTATAACAAGAAAAATATTGCGCACTAATTAACATTTTATGCTTTATTTTTGGAAACTTTCAATTTGATTGAAATTGAGCATTTTTTTCTTCTTTTAATAATTTAGTTTTTGAAGGATGGAAAAAAAAGTTTTCATTAAATAAAACTCGGTCAAAATGGAAAAAGTTGATTTTTTTTGTTGAAAAAAAATTTAATTTAGCGAATGGGAAAAAAATGTATGATTTTTTTCTTGAATTTTATTATTAAAATTGGATTTTTGCTTTATTAGTTTTTTTTTCATTTCAAATTTTTAATCCGTTGATTTTAATTAGATTTTTGTTATGTAATCTTAATTAATTTTTGACAGCATTTTTATTTCTCTTCATTTTAATTTCTTTCTTTTTGGTATAAAATATTTTCTTCTTTTTTATTCTATATTTATTTTTTTATTATTTTTTATTAATCATTTATTTAATTCTAAACAATTTTTTATTCTTAATTTCTTTTTTTTATATTTGTTAAATTTTTATAATTAATTTTTTGCGTTTCTAAAAATTGTTTAGTTTACTTTTTCTTAAAATTATTATTTTAGTTTTGAAAATTGTTTAGTTTATATTTTTATAATTTCAATTCTTATTCTATTTTTATTTTATTTTTTTAAAGAAAAATTTTTTTTTTTTTTTGTTGGTAAATTTGTATTAATAATTTAATTTTTTAAAATTATTTTATACATTTTTTAAATCTATACTAACTTTTCTCTTTGTTTTATTTTTTAATCTTTTTCCATTTGTATTCTCTTTTTTCTCATTGTATTTTTATTCAAATTTTTGGTTATTGTATTAAAAATTTTTTTATTTTTATATTTATTTATTTAATATTCCGACCGGTAAAGTAAAACTTTTTCTGTTTTTGAATTTTAAATTAAATTTTAAAGAGAATTTTTAATATTAAAAAAAATTTTCCAATTTTCAGTATTAAATAAAAAAAAAAAATTAAAAAAGTTATTTTATTTTTGTATAGAATTTAAAAATTTTAAATAATAGTTACGCCACTGATTATATAGAAAAGTCAGTGAAAGATAAAGACATAAGTGAAACTACTAGAGTGGTACAGAAAAAAATGAGGAAAAAAAAGTAAAAAAAAAAATATAAAAAATAAAAGAAATAAAAGAAAAGAAGGAAAGTGAAGGTGTGAAGGGTGAAAAGGGCAGAAACGCGTTTCCATTGTGCAACGTCATCTCTCTTTTCTTTTTTCTTTCTCTCTTTGGCTCTTGGAGCGATTGCCATCCCCCCACCCCCCTCTTTCTCTCTCTCACTCTTTTGACTCTTCGTCGAAAGATCTCTAATTTCGCAAATGGACCCAGACCAATATGCGCGAGCTACCGAAACTCGTTTCTGCCTACTTCACTTTACCAGAAAAGAAAAAAGTGGACTCTCTTTTTTTTCGTCTTTCTCTTTTCACCGTGCGAGCGTTCTTCTCCGCCCCCCCCCCTTCCGGTAACGACTGATAAAACTATTTACAAAGAAAAAGAAAAAAAAGCAAACTCCTGAAATTTCAAAACTTTTCGTTCATTCAATTGTTTTTTGTTTTTTTAAAAACATACGTGTAGGGAAGAAATTTGGCAATTAACGTTTCGGTTTGACTTGATAAATTTGAATTAACTAAATTCACTTTTAGATTATGTTAATTTTTACTAAATTTTATGGTGAAACTTATAGTCAATTTTAGTTGAATTTGACTATTTTGTCAATTATTTATTCTATTGATAATAATTAACAAATTTTTTTTTAACTTTTAACTAGTATTTTACTTTTTAGTAATTTAACTGAAAAATTAGTTTTTAATTATTAGTTACTTTTTAACCAAAAATTAGTTACTTTTAGCTGATTACCGTGATAGTTGCTTTCTTCACTAATAAAATTAGTTACTTTTCACTATTACTTTTAAAAAAATTCTCTATATACATCCAAAAATTATTTAATTCTTGCACTGTAAAAAATGTTAAATTTTTAACAAACAAATTAGGTAAATAATATTCTCTTCAGTAAATAACAATTTTTGGTAGTAAATAACAATTTTTTGTAGTAGCTAACAATTATTTTTAGTAAATAACAATTTTTTCAGTAAATAACAATTTTTTTTAGTAAATAACAATTATTTTCAACAAATAACAATTATTTTCAGAAAAGAAAAATTATTTTTAATAAATAGCAATTATTCTTTTCAGTAAATAACATTTTTTGGTAGTAAATAACAATTTTTTGTAGTAGCTAACAATTATTTTTAGTAAATAACGATTTTTTTAGTAAATAACATTTTTTTAGTAAATAACTATTTATTTAGTAAATAACAATTAGTTTCAGTAAATAACAGTTTTTTTTAGTAAATAACAATTATTTTAAAAATAACAACAAACATAATTTCTACGTCAAAATTATTTATTTCTTCTACTAAAAAATACTAATTTTTCTAATAAAAAAATTTGCACTAAAAAATTATTTACTTTTTTACTGAAAATCAAATGTTTTTTTTACAAATATTTAGTTACTTTTTACTAATAATTAATTATTTTTAATTACTGAATATTAGAATTATTTTTTTACTAAAAATTATTTTTTCTTACTATTAATTAGTTACTTTTTACCAATAAGTTATTTTAAATAATAAAAATTAGTTACTTTCTTGTAGTAAAAATTAGTTACTTTTCACAAACAATTAGTTACTTTCTACCGATTATAATTGATAATTTGTATATCAAAAATGAATTTTTATTTTATGTTTTATCAAAAAATAGTAATTAGCAATTCAAATATGGGACAAATATAGTCAAATGGCACAATTAGTAATTAGTAATCAATAATTAGTAAGTTAATTAAAGCTGATTGCCCCATTTGTTACTAATTTACTAATTATTATTTTTACTATGAACTAGTTATTTTCCTAGTCGAATTATTTTAATCTACTAAAAATTTTTTTACTAAATTTCAGTAAAATTACTAAAATATTTTTTGCTAAAATTGTAGTAAAATTACAAAAATATTTTTTAGTAAATTCTAGTCAAATTACTTAAATATTTTTTTAGTGCATTTTAGTAAAATTACTAAAATATTTTTTAGTAAATTCTAGTCAAATTACTTAAATATTTTTTTAGTGCATTTTAGTAAAATTACTATAATATTTTTGTAATAAATTTTAGTAAAATTACTAAAATATTTTTTAGTAAATTGTAGTAAAATTACTAAAATACTTTTTAGTAAATTTTAGTAAAACTAATAAAATATTTTTTACTAAAATTTGTTTTAGTAAATTTTAGTGAAGTTACTAAAATATTTTTTAGTGAATCTTAGTAAAATTACTGAAATATTTTTTAAGTAAATTTAGTAAAATTACTGAAATATTTTTTACTAAAATTTCTTTTAGTAATTTGTAGTAAAATTACTAAAATATTTTTTAGTACATTTTAGTAAAATTACTATAATATTTTTTAGTAAATTTTAGTAAAATTACTATAATATTTTTTAGTAAATTTTAGTAAAATTACTATAATTTTTAGTAATAACCTGACTTGAGGTGATCGAGAATTTGAACTCTATTATTTTTAGCAAATTTTAGTAAAATTACTAAAATACTTTTTAGTAAATTTTAGTAAAACTAATAAAATACTTTATACTAAAATTTCTTTTAGTAAATTTTAGTGATGTTAATAAAATATTTTTTAGTGAATTTTAGTAAAATTACTGAAATATTTTTTACTAACATTTCTTTTAGTAATTTGTAGTAAAATTACTAAAATATTTTTTAGTACATTTTAGTAAAATTACTATAATATTTTTTAGTAAATTTCAGTAAAATTACTATATTTTTTAGTAATAACCTGACTTGAGGTGATCGATAATTTGAACTCTATTATTTTTAGTAAATTTTAGTAAAATTACTAAAATATATTTTAGTAAATTTTTGTAAGATTACTAAAGTATTTTTTAGTAAATTTTAGTAAAACTAATAAAATATTTTTTACTAAAATTTGTTTTAGTAAATTTTAGTGAAGTTACTAAAATATTTTTTAGTGAATCTTAGTAAAATTACTGAAATATTTTTTAAGTAAATTTAGTAAAATTACTGAAATATTTTTTACTAAAATTTCTTTTAGTAATTTGTAGTAAAATTACTAAAATATTTTTTAGTACATTTTAGTAAAATTACTATAATATTTTTTAGTAAATTTTAGTAAAATTACTATAATATTTTTTAGTAAATTTTAGTAAAATTACTATAATTTTTAGTAATAACCTGACTTGAGGTGATCGATAATTTGAACTCTATTATTTTTAGTAAATTTTAGTAAAATTACTAAAATACTTTTTAGTAAATTTTAGTAAAACTAATAAAATATTTTTTACTAAAATTTCTTTTAGTAAATTTTAGTGATGTTAATAAAATATTTTTTAGTGAATGTTAGTAAAATTACTGAAATATTTTTTAAGTAAATTTAGTAAAATTACTGAAATATTTTTTACTAACATTTCTTTTAGTAATTTGTAGTAAAATTACTAAAATATTTTTTAGTACATTTTAGTAAAATTACTATAATATTTTTTTAGTAAATTTTAGTAAAATTACTTTATTTTTTAGTAATAACCTGACTTGAGGTGATCGATAATTTGAACTCTTATATTTTTAGTAAATTTTAGTAAAATTACTAAAATACTTTTTAGTAAATTTTTGTAAGATTACTAAAGTATTTTTTACTAAAATTTTCTTTTATTAAATTTTAATAGAATTACTAAAATATTATTATTAAAATTTTTGTTAGTAAATTTTAGTAAAATTACTAAAATATTTTTTATTAAACAATTTTCTACCAAAAATTAATGACTTTCTAACAATAAGCTATTATTTAAAAAAATTTACGTACCAGACAATTACAGACATTTTTTGACAATTTAAAAAACAAGAGAAAAGTAAATACATGAATATATATATATTTGTTGGAGTGGGGGAAGTGGAAGCCCTGATGGATGTTGACTGTCGTGACTGAGGTGTATGCCGGGTAAGCATTTGACAGGGGATTCGCCAGTTTAGTTGGTCTTTGTCCTGATTAGGAGGATCTCTCGCTATACACTAAATATATATATGTACGTCGTTGAAATTGAATGAGGTTGTTTGCTACGACGGAATGAGCCGACGACGACTACGACGACGACGACGACGATGATGATGATGATGATGCAAGGTGTGTGCTCGGACTTTAGGACCAACGATATGATTACCTGCAGTAACTAACAATTAACAGACAGCTGGTTTAGGTACCTAATTTGCTTTGCCTTGAAATTCTAATGTCATCACATCATCAGAGCAGAGGGTGTTTGAACTATATAAGCCATCGATTGTTGAATTGACTGCTGTGATTCGTAGTTCAACTATAAATTGACGCTGTTCAATTTAATTGGCTAATTTGTGTGATTCTATTTATTGTAGTTTAGTTTTTGCTTTTAAAAATTTTAATTTAGGTTTTGGTTAATTAAAAGTTATTTTAGTTACTCTAATTGATTTTCAGTTGCTAAACATTTATTTTTTGTTGTTAAAAATCAATTTTAGTTACTGGAAATTATTTTTAGCCACTAACAGTTATTTTTAGTTACTAAAAGTCATTTTTAGTTACTAAAAGTTATATTTACTTACTGAAAGTCATTTTTAGTTAGGTACTAAAAGACATTTTTAGTTACTAAAAGTTACTTTCAGCTACTAAAATTTAATTGTAGTTACTAAAAGTCAATTTTAGCTGCTAAATTTTATTTTTAGGTACTAAAACTAAAATCTTATTCTAAATATTATTTTTAATTACTAAAAGTCAATTTTAGCTACTATAATTTACTTTTAGTTAATAAAAGTCATATTTAGTTATTAGAAGTTATATTTAGTTACTAAAAGTCATTTTTGGTTATTTAAAGACATTTTTAGTTACTAAAAGTCATTTTTAGTTATTAAAAGACATTTTTAGTTACTAAAATTTACTTTTAGTTACTAAAAGTCATTTTTAGTTACTAGAAGTTACATGTACTTACTAAAAGTCATTTTTAGTTACTAAAAGATTTTTTAGTTACTAAAAGACACTTTAAGCTACTAGAATTTATTTCTAGTTACTAAAAGTCAATTTTAACTAGTAAATGTTATTTTCAGAAACTAAAAGTCAAATTTTATTCTAAACATTATTTTTAGTTACTAAAAGTCATTTTAAGCTACTAGAAGTTAATTCTGTTACCAAAAGTCAATTTTGCCTTCTAAATTTTATTTTTAGGTACTAAAACTAAAATTTTATTTTAGTTATTTTATTTTAGTAAATAAAATAAAAAGTAAAAGTAAATTTTAACTACTAGATTTTATTTTTATTTACTAAAAGTCATATTTAGCTACTATAAGTACTTTTTAGTTACTAAATGTCACTTTTAACTACTAAAAATTATTTTTAGTTACTAATAGTCACATATAGGTATTAAAAGTTATTTTTAATGACAAAATGTCATATTTATCTACTGTCTGAATCCTAATTAGTTAAAAATAACTAATTACTAGTAAAAATCGTGTTCGACATATTCTGCTTATTAGCAATTAGCAAAAAAAAAAATATTGGTAGTAGAAAATTACCAATTATTAGTTGCTAAAAATTACTTCTAATTACCAAAAATCATTGGTAAATTAAAACTAAAATTGGTAATTAAAAATTTGTAATTAAAAATAGTAATTAAAAATAGTAACCAATAAAAGTAACTGAAAATAGCAACTAGAAATAATAACTAAAATTAGTAACTAAAACTGGTGATTAAAAATAGTAATCAATAATAGTAACTAGAAATAGTAACAAAATACAGAAACTAACACAAAACAACTAAAAACTAACTTCCAAAAATTGTTTTTTAGTAAAAAAAAAAAACTTTCCTTTAAGTAAAAAAAAGCTTTCCTTTTATTCGAAACTAAAAAAGAAATTAATTATATTCTTTGAAATAGGGATGAATTTACATTGCAACAATATTAGACAATCAGGGAGTATTTGAAATTCACTGACATAGGGACATTACAAGATTGGACAGTTTGTTGAATGTGAGACAGGTTAGGCAGGTTAGGGACAAAAGTCATTAGCCTATGAACTTGTGGCTATTACGATCCGACTATATTGCTTCCTAGTTGCCTCAGGACTAAAAGGGGAAATCCCTTATTCAAAGCCTCAAAATCATCTGCGAACAGGGTCGTCAAAATCATCGTAACATTTTTTTTTTAATTTTAATTAAATCATCAAATTGAAAATTAAAATTTATTTATTTATTCTATCAAATAGTAAAATTTCTACTAATTAAATTGACTATGTTAAATTATCATATTGAGTTATGTCAAAAAAACTAAATTTTTTGCTAAATCAATTGAGAGATTTATTTAATTAAAAAATAACTAAAATATTATTATATTATTAACTAAAATATTTAACTATTTTTAACAACTAAAGTCATTTTTTAGTTATAAATAATTTGGGAATTATAATTTATATTTAGTGACTAAAAATAATTTTTAGTAAATAATTATAGTCAATGAAATGAAGTTTAGGATAAAATATCTTTTGTTAATGATAATTACTTTTTGTCATTACTTATAAAATTTGAATTCGAATTTGAAAAACGAAAACTTATATAGTAACAAAATTCTTATTTTTAAACTAAAACTTAATTTCATAAAAAAAAATTATTTTTATTAATTTGAAAAATTGTTAACAGTTATTAAAATAATTTTTCATTTATATTTTTAAATATATAATTAAAAAGTTTTTCCTAAACATTTTATTCTACATATATATGTGTCAAACTATATTAGTTTATGAAAATTTTTCGTTTTAAGTTCAATTTATCTTCGTTGAATTTTTTTTCATACATTTTTTTCACTATATTTATCAGGAAGTACTCGAGGCTAATTTGTATAATATGTACAATCTCGTTACTTTATCAGGGGGTGCCAATTGCCTTCTTCCAGGTCAGTTGGTATCGAGTCAAGTCTGATAAAATAATTGCTTCCTCAACTTTTCAATTGAATATGATTTAACAGTGACACTTTAAAAAAATTGATTTTAACCACAAAAATAGTATACATAAAAAATACTAACAAAAATTAAAAATGATAAAATATTTACATTTATTTAAAAAAGTAATTATTTAAAAAATAATTATTTAAAAAAAATTATTAAAAAAAATTATTTAAAAAAAATTATTTAAAAAATAGATATTTAAAAAATAACAATTTTTTAAATTTGAAAAAAAATATTTTCCAACTTGAACAAAATACAAATGAATTATTATAGTCTTTTTTCATTAAAAAAAAGTGACAAAAGTCAAAGAAAATTGAATAATATTTCAACTAGAAGCGCGTTACTCGTGAAATATAAAAATCTTTTGAAAGGATTTCTAAAAAATAAAAAAGAAGGAAGAAAAAAATAAAACTTTGCATAATTTGAAATTCTCAACTGTTTTTATAGATCGTATAATTTTTATGACTTCATCTTCAGTGCGAGGAGAGAGACAAGTAAATCCTCAAAGTAAATGAAAAAGATTACCAAGTTCGTAAAACTTTCAAAGTCCAGAGTTTATAAAATTTCTTAACCTCGAGTTGAATCTTGAGCTTAAGACATATAATGGTGTATTTATTAAAAACTGAAAGTGCTATTTTATCTTCGCATTATTATTATTATTAATAATTATATTTACATGCTTTGAATTTTTTTGAAATTTTATGTCTATAATAGAATACGAAATCATAAAATAAAAGTAGTTTTGATATTAATAACAATATGAAGAATTTTAGAGTTTGCAAATTTTAAATTCGGCTTAAATTTTATTTTTTACTTTATTACTGAATTTATTATTTTGAATTTTTCAAATTTGACTACTGGTGGTAAAAATAAAAAAATACATCTAAAATAATCCCCAAATGGTTTTTCTTTAAATTAACGAAAATGTCGCCAATGGCGGTAAAATTTAAAATATTCAAAATCTAAAATTGTCCCAAGATGGCTTTTTTAGAATTAACAAAAGTGGCGCCAATGGCGGGAAAATTTAAAACATACAAAATCTAAAATTGTCTCCAAATGTTTTTTTACAATTAAAACGAAAGTGGTGCTAATGGCGGTAAAATTCCAAATACAAAACAAAAAGAATTCATAAAAATTTGCTAAAAAAAGAAGTTTTGAAAACAAGAATTTCAAAGTAAAGTAAAGAATTTAAAGAAATCGATTAATTTAAGAGTTTAACTTTTAGTGTGGTTAGCCTGTTACCTTGAGACTGTTCTCACTAGTTCAGCTTCTCGGTGTGCTTGAGCTCCAGGGGAGTTAAAGGATCTCAAGAGTCTTTAAGGCCAGAAACGAGTTAATCGCCAAGCGGATACACGCTGAAAGCGTTAAAGCTCTCCCTGGAGGATGCATTTTACCGTAGCTTTTTTTTCCACCCCCCCCTCCTCACTCTCTTTTTACTTCCCCCACCCCTCACCCATCACTCGATGATATTTTACCCACCACGGTTTCTTGTGATCCTCTCAGTTTTCATCGTCTTATAGTTCCGTTGTAAAACAAAACACTTTTAAAATGAAAACTTTCCTTAAGAGCCCATATCAAAAAAAGGAATTTTAATTTTATTTTCACAGAATATTTTAAAATATTAGTTTATTTTCTCCTGCAAAGAAAATTTGCCAAATAAATTCACATGTAGTTTGAAAGAGTGAAAATTAATTTAAAATATTTCTTTCTAAAAGAAATCTTGAAATTAAGTAAATAATTTTTATAATTAAAAAAATTTTTTTTTCTTGTTTTAAGAGTAGAAAATTTAGAAAATTAAATTTTCTACTCTTAAAACTAAAAGGAGATAGATTTTTGTAAATAGGAATTTAAATTTTGGCGCCATTCGCCTTCTTGAGGGGAAGCCCCGTTTTGGCGCGCCTCTGGAGGGACGCTTTGGAACCTTGAGTCTCAAGTCATGGAATAATGACTAAACGTCAAATAGTTTTAAAAATAGAAAAGGGAGTTCTCAATTTTCAAGAATAGAAGAAAAAAAATTGAGAATATTTTTGAAAAAAGATTTTTATTTCTCGTCCGACTGTGTGGAAACATGTAAAGCCACTTTAGAAGGTGGCAAATCCTAGTAAACCTCCAATCTCTCGAATGAAGTATATAATACGATATAGTGTATACAACGGTAAGCTAAGAGTATACACAACGCTAAGGAGCTTTTCTTTATTCCTTATATGGTTTGTTGGCAAGTACCATAGAGATACCATCGAGACACCATAATACTACGCGTACACATTGGGACCTGTTTCCTTCGTAACGTAGAGAGGCAACATAACATTCCCACACGAACAATAGAACACACACTCACACACACACATACACACTACAAGCTTAACGATAGTAATTTATATCTCTAGCACACGTGTCGATGTTTTTATTTTCTTCTAACGAGCCCTTCGTATCCACAGATGTTGGATGTCAAAGATGGAGGAGGAGGACGTGGGGTCTTCGTCTGCAGCAGTCCTGGTCCCGATCCTTACTCTTCTCAGGACCTTTATAATCCCGTCTACGAGGAACTAAGCAATGGTGAGTCGTTACATTCTTTTTAGAAATTCAATTTTTTTTTAATTAAAGTTCTATTTTGAATTCTTCTTTTTCTTCCTTTTATTAACCTCTAAATATTTTCGTGGCGAAAAGTTTAAATAAAAAACTTAAGAGTAGAAATTGAAATTAAATATATAAAAAAAATGTTTTTTTAACAAAATGAATTATTAATTCCACTTGAAAAGAAATATTGGCTCAAGAGGAATTTTTAGATTAAGCGAAAGTGGCGCCATTGGCGGGAAAATTTAAAATATACGAAATCTAAAATTGTCCCTAGATGGTTTTTCTTAGAATTAACAAAAGTGGCGCCAATGGTGGTAAAATTTGAAATATACAAAATCTATAATTGTCCCCAGATGGTTCTTTTTAGAATTAAAACGAATTATACTAACTTGCTTTTTTCAAGAAAAAATTTGTAGTACAACCACGTTTTGAAAAAAGGAACCGTGAAAAAAAATTTCTATATTAGTAAACTTAAGGCGCTAGCACAGCTCCTACTGCCTGCCTGCAGGTTGACATGGTAACACATAGGAGTAAGAGAGTAAGAAAATTCAAATTAAATGTTTTTTCTCTCTCACTCGTATGGCGCCTGCCTGCGCAGGCAGGCAGGCAGTGAGGTGAGAGTGTACCTTTAGCGTCACTGGCAGCAAAATTAAAAATATAAAAGTTTGAAAAAATAAAAAGGGGAGAAATTTTTAGAATTAACGTAACTGTTACCACCGGCAGTAAAATTTAAAATGCAAAGCGTCGGTTCCTAATAAGGTTCTAGCAAATTTTTAGAATGAGCAAAAGTGGCGCTAATGGCGGGAAAATTAAAACCACAATGACGTTAATTAATTAATTGTTCAAGAAATATTTTTTAGACTATAAACCAAAGTGTCGCCACTGGCGGGAAAATTCAAAATTTCAATTACACTTTCAAAAATAGGTGAAAAATGAATTTATAGAATAAACGAAAATCCTACTTTCGCATAGAAAAATTTAAAATGCGAAAGGACACTTTCAATTTAGTCCAGAGAAAATATTCTAAATGAACAAAAGTTTCGCCAACTGGCGTCAAAATTTTAAATACAAAACTGCATTTCCAAGTGAAGTCCGAAAAGTAATTTTTAGAATTAGTGAAAGTGGCGCCACTGTCGGGAAAATTCAAAATTTTAACTGCACTTCCAAAAATAGTCCGAAAAGTAATTTTCAAAATTAGCAAAAGTAGCGCCTCTGGCGGGAAAATTCAAAATTTTAACTACACTTCCAAAAAAAAGGTTGGAAAAGTAATTTTTAGAATTAGCGAAAGTGACTCCACTGGCGGGAAAATTTAATCCTCAATGTAACGCTTCTAAAATTTCACCATTTTTCGAATTTTATTATTAATTATATTCATAATTTTACTCACAACTAATTAATTATATTCACTCAGGTAGAAATTATTCATCAAAATAATGAATTCGTATCTCTTACTCTAATAATTATGTATTTAATTTAAATGAAAGTTGAACATTATTATTTGATATCTTTTGAGAATTTTCATTTAGTACTCTCTCTCTCTCTCTCTCTCTCTCCCTTTCTCTCTCTACTTTAACATCCCGTGTGCCAGTTTTATTTCCTCTTATTGCTGCAAAATATTCGTTTCTATATTTATTGTAAATAAAAACTGCTCGGCAGCAATTAAATAACCATTTTGTAGAAAAATATGAAGAAAATGTTTTAGTGCAAAAAAGAAAGTTAAAAAAATATTTACCCTCTGTAGAAAAATAAATGAGAGAGAGCATTTTAATTAAAATAAATGAAACTTTACACTTTCTCAAAGTACCATCTATTTAAAATTTAAAAAAAGATATTTTAAATTGAGGTTAAAAATATTCTATTTAATAATGCTGAAAAATGTTAAAATTGAATAAAGAAAAGAGGAAATTCTAACACCTGAAAGGAATTATATTTAATATCACAATATGCTGCATTTTTCACTTTAAAAAAAAAAATGTTTTTAAAAAAATTAGAAAATTTTTTCTTTAAAAAGTTGAATAAAAAAAAATGTAGAAATTGAAAAAGAGAATGTATCTTCTAAAAGCTTAAAAGGTTTTTTTTTAAAAATGTTTTTGAAAAGGAGTAAAGATAAATTTGAAAAGATGAAAAATAAAAATTACTTTCGAGGAAAATTGTTTTGAATGGGACACAAAATTATTTTTTTTTTGAGAAAAGATTTTTTTGCTGGCAATGAAAGTAAAAAAACAAAAAAATTTGTCAACTTGCAGATGAGAGATGATGCATTTCAGGAGTGTTTGACACGATGGAATTCTCGCGTCGATTGGTCCCAAGAAACGGGGTACGAGTGTTTATCTGTCTGTCCGTCTGTTCGTGTTCGTCTGTCAGTTAAGCGTTGTTAAACTAACACGAGCTGAACTGGCTGAACTTTGTTGGCTAACACGAGCTTGCAAGCGACACCTCTTTACCATATTATCCTCCCTTTGCCCTCCCACACACCTCCTTCATCCTCTCTCACATTCTAATTACTCCCATCTCTCCCTCTCTCACTCTCCTTCTCTCTGGACCTTTTCCCCTCAACCCTCCAACTATACTTTTTTCTTTCGCTACATCTCACAAAGTGGCTTTTGCTCCATGAGATAAACGTGACATGACCTCTAACTTATTCTTCCCATTAGGAAGACAGCTAATTAATATGATGATGAGATTTTCGACATTTGACACATTTTTGTGCGTAGGGAGAATTTTTATTATTGTCTATATTCACAATAAATTAAGGCCACCTGAAAGTTGAACACTTCAATATTTACTCTTCTGCAATGAAGAATTTAGTCAATCTTTTGTAAATTATTTTTTCATCCTTTCTTCTTTTTGTAAATTAAATTTCTGTCCTTTCTTCATTGGAAAATTATTTTTCTGTCTAATTATCGCTTGGGGAACTCCCCATCATAAGTTTCCCTAAAGCCCAGTCCATAAGTCAAGTATTTGCAAATTATTTTTTTCCTCCTTTCTTCTCTTGTAAATTATATTTCTGTCCTTTCTTCTTTTGCAAATTACTTTTCTGTCCTTTCTTCATTTTTTTCAAATTGTTTAAATATATTTCAAGAAAGGAATTGTGAAATTTACTAATTACCGCTTGGGGGACTCCCCAAAATTTTCCCTAAAGCCCAGTCCATAAGGAGATAAAAGTCGTCGTCTCGCCCTCTGGAGGGACGCCATAGGAACTAATGTTATGTCTTCCTTACGCGCTTTTATCAATTAATATAAATCTCTACTATTGTAAATAATAAAACCACTAATTTTTACTTTTTCGGCAATAATCAAATTAAGACATTCTGTGAAAATTTACATATTCACAAAAAACAAAAATCGTTCATAAAAGTTATAACTATGAATATTTTTTTCTTCCCTTGTACTAATGATAATTGTTGGATTTTAGGTGATCATCCGGAGACAGATGAGGAGAGTGAATTAAATGCGAGAAATCAAATGAACAATCATCATAATAGTCATCATCATCCAAGGCGTCGATTTTCAGCCGAACGATTTACAACGGAAGACAGTAAATTTGTTCCAAGTGATGATGAATTCGCCGAAGATGAACTGTCAGTTGGTGAGCCTTCAGAAGCGAAAATGTTGACATTAAATGGACCAGCGTGGGGAACGTGTCCAGTTGGTGGCAGGTTTCCAAGGGAACGAAGGGGTAAAAGTCCAAGGAGCCTGGATAGACGTAAAAAGGATAAAAATCACGATCTAGGCGAATTCCATGAGGGAATGCTGCATCTACTTCCATACTTCCCAAGTGTTGCAGGTACAATTTTCAATTCCAATTGAGAATTATTTTTTTCATCGCCCTCTGGTGGGACGCCACCTGAACTTGATGAATTTAGTAGTAGAAACGGAAAAATGGCAAACTCAAGCTATGGTCAAAGACTCAGCCAAAGTAAACAAGCTCTGTACGATATTTTGACCATTTCCAAAATCTAGCAAACCATAGTCAAAATATGCCCATTGTTTCGCTATATTTAAGCAGTAATAGGTATTAATTTGTAGTATGGGAAACGGTAATTTGTAAAGACAAATTTAATTTCTCCCCTTTGTAATTTAATTACATAAATGTCTGCGCTTTTAAGGAGTAGAAAAGAGTTTCTCTGAAAGATCAAGTAGCGAATGTTGAAATCAATAATTGGCTACCGTGAGTACCAATATTCTTTTCTATTCTATTTCCTTTGGAAAATCATGGACCGTACTTTTTCTGATCTTTCCTCTCGAAAGATGCTTCTAAGAGAACATGTATGGTTGAGTGACCTCGTTAGAGGGATAGTTTTGTCTGTATGGACCCTCGAGCTTTGAAATTCAATTACTTCCGGAGTCTCGCAGGTCAAGAATATTTCTTGAAACTATCGATTTTATACTTTTTGTCATTTAGTGTGCCAATGAATTTCCAATATTTATTTTTGCAGACAATTATTTCTTTGGAGAGAATATTACCAAAATTCATTTCATTATGCCTTTTACTTTACGAGGGGAAAATTTAAAGTTATAATTGTAGGGGGATAAAAAAAATAAACTTTTTGTGGTTGTTAAAAATTCTGATTGGGGTCCTATTGGGAATGATCTCTTTAGAGTATAACAAACCATCAGTTCTTGAATAATTCTAGTATCTTCCGTATTAGAACAGCTTTTGCTGCTAATATCCATTGGAATAAGTAAAATCCCCCAAAGACCAAACCAATTTATCAAAAAATTCTCCTATTTAGCAGCACACCTCGAATTTTAAAAAAACGTTTACCTTTCCAGGTGTCGCGGGAGTGCGAACGAGCAACAACAGTCAACGTCAACAGTCCGTCCCGTCGGTGGCTCACAGGTTGCCTTACTTTGTGCCACCAATGCCTGCAGCTCAAACACTGAGAGTTAAGGAGAATCCTTACGAGACTGTTCCAGTATTGGGTCCATTGCAGCATTATTCAAGTCAGGGAAGAAGCAATAAAGACAAATCGTGGAAGGTCAATGATAAATACAAATATTCCCAATATGGCACCGATTATTTTGGTCTTCAAACGCAGGAGAATGCACCTGTCTATACACAAGTGTCCGAGTACACTGACACATATTCACAGCCCACCGATAGGCTCTACAACGAAGACAAGTACTCACAACCCGTCTATTATACACCGAGGGATCCCGATCAGGTCTCATCAGGAAGACTTTATCAGGGTCAACCGGACTCGAGTTTTGGTAGTGACAGTGGTTATAGTCATCATACGTCAGGAACGACTGGCACCACTGGAACACGTGGCAGTACCTCAAAAACAAATCATCGTAAAGATAAACACAGAAACTCCCATCATTCTCATCATTCCGCGGATTATATCGTCTCTTAAGATTCATTTTGTGTGAAATGGATGACTGTACAGCTTTTCTTTTGGGTACGGAATTTATATTCTAAATTTTAACGGGGTAGGGGGGGGTTAAACACTGCCGTGTCGAGTTCTTTAATTTTCAGAAATTTTTTCCCATCAAGAACATCATTCCTTTCAGTTTTTCACCTTTTCTTCTTCTCCTTTTCAAAGGAAGGGACAAACAAAATGGCGAATGTTTGGCCTTCGGCCTCGTGAACTTTCGTAACTGTTCGTCCAGTCTCGTGAAAATTCGCCATTCTTATAAACTTTCATACAAAATTTCAGCTCAAATGATAAATAATACGAACCTACTATTTTTTTTTTACAAAAAAACAACTTTTAAGGTACTTCCACAATAGCATTTTTTTATCAATACATACAGGGTTGGGTCGTGAGATAAAGCGTCACTACGCGGTATTTCACTAACCCAACACTGCAATTCAAGTATTTTGATGCACCGCGAGATGGCATTGTTTTCAGAAGTAAAATCTATCCATATTATTTAGTTCTTACCCCTTTTTCTTTTATTTTTATTTAAAATCAATGAATTCTCCAATCAAAAAGCGAAAAAAAATAAACAGTATTTAGTCAATTATAAACCATATATAAAAGTTAAAAATAGTTTTGAATCGAATAATTCTTACAAGACTAGAGTTTTTTGATGAAAAACTTTTTTCCGCTTTTCTTTGTGTGGCAGAAAATAATTATCGGAAATGTATTATAACAGTTAAGCCCTGAATGAATTCTTTTTATTCTATTTACCTTTCATTCTTTCTTTCTCTTTTAATGTATGTCATTTTTTTAGAATATTATACCCATTTCCGTTTTATAATAAAAAAAAACATATCATAAAACGTGAAATTTTAATTTTTTATATAAAAAACTTTCTTTCTTGTTTATTAACTTTTTTTTCTGAATTTAGAAAGCTTTTAAAAGATTTATTTTCAGGGAGAATAGTAAAGAAATATTCGAACCAAAGCTCGCTAATTTCTAATCCTTTATTGAAAGTTTGTTATTTAAATTTTCTTTGACAAGTTTTCGTAGTTTATAAAATTTAATCACAAAAGTTTGAAAGAAAATTCTAAATGGAAAAAATTTCTAGTCAAATATTCTTAATGAAAAGAAAAAGAACTCGATACATTTTTCTTGGAGTCACTTTTTGAAAAAAAAAGTGATTCATTGTGGGCAATAATAATTCTAAGTGCGTCACTCGTAAAAATACGACGTTTCTGAGAATAAAAAAATTTTATCGTGATCGGAAAAAAAGTGATCTTTAATTTAAATATTTTCTTTTTTAATACTATTGTAAGAAAGAAATTTTCCGCGAAAAATTAAAAATCCAATGAGACTCAGGCTCGAACCAAAGGTTTGCTTAAATACTTTGTACGTAACTAATTTATCCGTAGGCTATTAAAAGAAGAAACACAAAAAAAAATCGAGAAAAGAAAAAAAAAAACGAAAAATTCTCTGGAATGCACACTTGCCTCTCGTTTCTAATTTTTTTCCAACGCTTTGTCTTCCGATGTTTTTTCTACCCTCAAAGGATTTTTCCTCCCATTTCGTGTACGAATTTTCTTTGTACCAATTTTCTCCTGACGACAAAGCCGGAAAAGCTGGATTTTCCTTCCCTTCCTTTTTAATTTAAAATTTTACGTTTCGTCAAGTGTTAAAAATATCACAAAGCCATTTTAATTCAATTTTACAATTTGCCCCTATCCTAAAACTCCTTTCTCCGAAAATTGTTACAAGTCTTTTTTTTTTGAAGGATTCAATTTTCCATTGTCCGTTTATTTCGTTCTTTAACATTAAAAAATTAATTATATTTTCATAATATTAATTTTTTATTGTAATGTTAATAAATTTTTTAATATTTTATTGAATATTTTCAAAAATGGAAAAATAATCAAGTGTGAATTCTTAGAGGTCTGTATAGAAACAAAAGGAGGGAAAATCCATTAATCGAAAAAAAATATGAAAGTGCGCGAAGATGTGAGACGAGAAATATTTTGATACTTTTTGTATTGATTTTAACAATGCGAGGGTGAAAATTATTTTCATTGATATAAATTGTGGTATTCTTGGTAAAAAAAAAAATTTTCGAAATGGATTTTCCTTTTTTTGGGATGTATAATTTTTTTTCGAATTCTTTGGTCAGAGAAATACAGACCAAGATTATTGGAACGAGCAAAAGAAGAAATAATAATAATGCTAATTTATATAAAAATACAAAGAAAAAAAAATTCTTTATATGAAAAAAGAAATTTAGTATTAAGTGATAAAAAAAAAACATTATAAATACGCGGCCATGTACATATGAAAAATAATTTTTTTCTCCCGTGTAGCATAGCTGTACCATATCGTTAAAAAAAAAGTATCGAAACTCGAGCGGAGCTTTGAGATTTAATATATAAAAAAAAATTGAAACACACGATTTTTTTAATTTAAAAACTAATTTTTAATGATGCGCTGTGTATCGTTAGCGATATCGACGATAATAATTATTCTAATATATAAAGACAAATATTCTCTTCATGGACGAGATTTGCACACTGATTTTTTCGAATTATTTTACGAAAATCTAATTTTTGTAAGAAAAATTCGTTTATTTATTTTAGTTCTTTCTATGTAAAAAATTTTTTAAAAATATATAATTTTTTTGTAAATTTAATTTATGAAGAAATTTTTTTTTTCGCATGGATGCTGAATGTTAAAAACCAAAGTGTTAATTTTAAGTTAATTGAATTGTACAATGTTTTAATTTTCCGTTTCTTCAATTTTTTAGTAAAAAGAAAAAAAGAAGCGAAAAATTTTTAAGGCGAAAGCCTTGAACAGACAATCAAATTTTAAAATAATGTGTCAATTTTCACCTTTTAAAGTTTCTTTTTTATCTATTAAGGGAAAATTTTGTTTTTCCCTTTTTTCGATTCGAAATTTATCATTTTTAATTTAATAGATAAACATTTTATTTAAGAGAATAAAAGTCTTGTAAATTATCTCAATTTTGAGGGAAGTATCTATTTTAGAAAATTTTAGAAGAAATTGTGCAATTTGTAGATTTTAAATTGTGTGTTTGAAATTTTGTTTCAAAACGCAAAGGAAATTTTTTTGGAAAAATTTTAAAAAATTGCCAGTCTCGTCCTTGGATTCTAAAAAAACTCTCTAGACGCGAAGAAATAGAGCGAATACCTCAGAAAGCCACGCTGTTGTAAATATAATTTTATAAAAATGCGCTTAGGGTATCGAAAGACTTTGAAAAGCAATTTTGACTCATAAACGATAAATATGAAAACCAAAAACTTTATACACATATTTTTTTTTGTTTCGTTGAAAAACAAAATTTTCGTCTAAGAAAAATTATTTTTCCGAACTTTACTTCTATTTTTCTTTTTTTAATAATTTTTTTTTTCACCACTGATTTTACAAATTTTTTATTTTACAAATTTACAAAGTAAAATATTTTTCTTTTTTTCAAATTGAATTTGGTGGGAAATATTTTAATTAAATTAATTTACGAAAGACAATTTTCAAAAGCTCAAGAAATAAAAAATGTAAATATTTACATTTACTAGACAAAAAATAATAATCAAAATATAAATATTTTTCTCCTATTTAGTAATGGGAAACAAAAATGTATACTTTTCAATAATAATTCCTTCCCATTACAAATAGGAAAAAAAATTTATCACAATTTTTATCCTCACGAGTCAAAAGTGTTTTTTTTTTCTAAACGAAAAATATTTCAGGAGAATGTGTACTTATCAGAAAAAAAACAAAAAAACAATGTTAGAAAATATGTAACGAAGACAAAAAAAATGCAATTGTACGATCACTGTATGATCATAAATTTATGCATACAATCAAAGAATGCACGAGAAAAAAAAACGACTGCAAAAAACAAATGAGTTTACGCGAGATTTTAAAAATGATGAGCGAGCAAACGAAAATAAAAAAAAAAATGAAAAATTGAGTGAGAGACACAAAAAAATGAGTGCGTGCAACACAACGCTTTTATACCATTTTTGCGTCCATGTTAGTTAAAAAAAAAAAAAAAAAACCATGTGAGATCGTTTTTTTACCTATATGTATAACTTATGTGAAAAATAGGCGATCATCGGTTAAATTGTTTTACGTTTAATTTTTAATCTAAAATAATTTCTTCGGCTTTGAAATTCCCACGGAATTCTTCCGATTGTAAATTATTATTGTTATATTAGTCATTTAAAAAATCGACTTTTCATTCTCTATCGCTTCCTTCTTTTTATTTTTGCGTCCCTGACGCTCAAAGTCAGAAAAAAGTAACGTTCGCGTAAGAACTAGTCATTTTCTTCTAAAGAAAAAAAAAATTAGCAGTTTATTTATTTTATCCGCTTTTAAAGCAAAAATAAAAAATAGCTCACAATTGGTTTATTAAAATTTTTGAATATTAAAATAATTTTAATAAATTAAATTTGATTATACGTGAAATATTGTTAATACTTCGTTTTTAATAATAAAATAAAATTATCACCATACATTGATTTTTATTTGTCTATTTAATTAATTATCATAATTGTGACAGAATTAAAAAATAATTTTAAAAAAAAACGCTTTTTTAATTTAAAAAAATTGCAAAGAAAACCTCGTCAATTAAAATCGAATAATAGGATTTAATACCTACATTATAATAATAAAATAAATCAATACTAACTTCTTTGTTTACAAAACTGATTTTTTAAGATTATTAGACATGAATTCGAAAAAATTTTCAATTGTAAATTTAATGAAGATTTTTTAATATTTTATTATAAGAAACAAAAATTTGAAATATTTATTTGATTAGGAAAAATGCAAATTTTTTTTAAAAAACGATTTGAAAAACAGTATTTTGTAAAGAGATTTTTATTATTAATTTTATTGTACGAAATAAAAATTTTAGGAAAAGAACCAAATAACAAATACGTTTTTTAAAACATCTTTAAAAATTGTATTTATCAGAGTAACTTTTATTATTAATTTTATTTCGAGAAATTTTTTTGAAATTATTTACTTCAAAATTAAAATAATTTTGAAAATTTGAATTATTATTTTATTAGGAAAAACACCATATTTAAAAACTTTTTTTTATTGTACTCTTTTTAAAAGAATTTATTTCTTTCAAAATTAAAATAATTTTGAAAATTTGAATTATTATTTTATTAGGAAAAACACCATATTTAAAAACTTTTTTTTATTGTAATCTTTTTGAAAGAATCTATTTCTTTCAAAGTATTTACTTCAAAATTAAAATAATTTTAAAAATTTGAATTATTATTTTGTTAGGAAAAACACCATATTTAAAAACTTTTTTTTTATTGTAATACTTTTACTCTCTTTTTTATTTCATAATTTATTTTTCTTTTATACTCAACTATAAAGAATTTCTACACGAACGTTACTTATCCTTGTATACGTATGAGAGTATTTATTGTCTCTTTTGAAAGTTATTTTTTATTGTTGTTGCGTCAAGAGGCGTGAAACCGCTAATTTAGCGCCGACTTTTTAGCGTTAGCGAACGAAAAAAAAATAAAACGACACAATAGTATAGGCACTAGAGTACCTCGATAAGAAAAAAAGAAAGCAGTAGCACTCTTGAAAGTTAGCTTGCAACGGGTGCTCTTCTTTGCCATTGCTCCTCCTATCTCAAAAGAAATTTTACCCTCACCTCCCTTTTTGCTTTAAATTAATTACGTCAAGGGAGGTAGGACAGCAATTTTCTTCCGGTGACACGGAATCTTTGAAGGAACAAGAAAAATAAAAGTATACACAACCCTTTTCAAACTAGAAAAAAAACGGCTATGGTAACTCGCTTTATCCTCTTTCACTGATCATCCTTTTATAACAGAAAAATTTTAATCCTTCAAGAATTATAATTCTTTGCCATAACTAGTTTCATCATTTTTGTAAATAGACAATTTTTTTAATTGTATTAAACTAGAAAATTAATTCCTTTTCACGTACTAGCTAAATAAATGCCACTACTGATAATTATATTACACAAAATAATCAGATTTGGATATGGTTTTTTTTAATTAATATTTGAAAAAAAGGAGAATTTTTTGAAAATATTTGAAGAAAATTGTTTTTTTTAATTTGGAGCGATGGAAAAGAAGAGTAAAAGTTCGCAGAACAGGGTAACTAGTTCTAACATCTATTCTCTAGATCACAAAAACTCTAATGAAAAAAAATCCACACACTCGTCCACCTAACAGTTTCACTTTATTCACGAATCACCTTAAAAAGCTAATTTGAAACACTATCACAACTTCGTACTAATAAACGATTTACTATTCAATTTCATTCAAGTGTTTATCATTTTTTACCTATCACAAAATATTCCTACTTAGAAAAGTAATTTAAGAAAACAATTATATTTTAATTAAGCGTCAGGATATTTTACACGAAAATATCCAAAAGATATAATTCCATGAATTTGTCACATCTAAAAGAATCATACCTTCTTTTCCCTATTTTCCTCGATTTAATTTAATTTAAAAAAAATAATAATAATTAATATTGAAATGCGGTGATGAATATTTAACCAAATTATTGTGATGTCGCTGGACCAATATGACAAGAGGTTAGGAATGAACGTTATCTACACTTTTAATTCAATAATTGTAATTTTAGAGAAAATATTTTATTTTCAGCGCCAGGATATTTTACTCGACAATATCCAAAAGATTAATTTATTTAATTTTAAACATTTGCCAGACTAATTCAGAAATTGTTAGGAAAATACCTAACAACCCGCTGAGAGGGGGGGGGTAAGGAGTGTTACGAACTTAATTATTATATTCCCTAATGTTTCTCGATTTTATTTTAATTAATAATAATCAAAATAGGGACGGGGTTTGGTAAATGAACAATAAGAACTAACCTTATTTCTAGAAATCCATTGTTGCAGGAACACTTGTGATGACTCACTATTAGATCGCACGTGTCCATTCCTTATTTTACTCATATGTTATTTTTTATAATTTTGTTATTACAATTAATTGTTTATGGTTTGTTATAACAGTTTGTTATTTATAATTTGTTATGTTATTTGTTAATTATAATTATTTAATTTTGTTACAATTAAAGTTGTTATAATTTCCTAATTTATTATTATTACAATTCTGTTGCTATTTATTATTACAATTTATTATTGTTTATTATTACAATTTTGTTATTATTTGTTAATATTTATTATTACAATTTATTATTATTTATTATTGTTTGTTATATTTATCTATTATTATTTATAGTTACTATTTATAATAATATGTAAATAACAATCTTTGTTATTAACTTTTATTATTATTATTATTATTATTGTTATTATTATTATTATTATTATTATTATTATTATTAATTATTATTCTACATATTATTATTATTGGAAATAGGTTACGGTGACGTAACAAGAGATTAACACATTAATTATTCATAGCAACACTGAATTTAGATTTATTACAATTAATTTTATTCAATTTAATTTACTTTAAATTCTAATTTTAATTGAAAAATTTATTTATTCGGCAAAAGGCTGAATTTTTAGAATTTAAATACTGCATGATAATGCGGTGACTAGCATCATTCTTAACAATCACGATTTTTGAGAAAAAATGTTATCCCAATCTGGATATAGAAACAAAAGTTAATAATCATTAGGACTAATTTATGGCCCTATAACGAGAAGGAGAATAAATTTCCTACCTGTCAGCCAACTTGACGTCATGTGTCAGCGCTTTCGTTTTTCCTGTGAACCCCAAGTGAATTATTAAATTACAGATTTTAGTTATCAACGTTCGATAATTACCTGCGACCGGTAAAACAGAACACTAATTGATCCATAGTCAGAATAATACTTTTTGGTATAGTTTTTGAATCCAAAATAGCTGTCATAGTGTTTGGACAGGACCAAAAACAGACAATAGTTTTCGTCTTCCTGGTGCTCTTGAATATGCGGGATATACATACAAATATGTGCTTCCGCTGCTAACTTCCTCGAAATACTATATATTGAGATGGAGACATTCGATATGCTTCTTTCTCATCCGAAAAATGTAATCGACAGATAAAAACCTTTGATGATCTTAACGAAGATTGTAATAATAAGATAACTCAAGATAGTATGAAAGATAATCCTACATGAATTTTGTCATAGAACAGTAAATGAACCAATGTTTTACATTTGTACATATAATTATCCTGTATATCACAATGTTGACCAAAATTCAGACAATTTTGCCATATATGTATAATATAGATAGAAAATAGTGTATGTATATCGCAAAACCACTCTAATTGCTTCCTCGTTTATTATTCCATTAAGTACTTTAGTCTCCACGTGGTAGTGTCAAGTTATGTGTTCTTTGCATAATTTAGAGGGTGAATGTAGATTTAACTTGAACCCAGAAACCGGCACACATTGCATGGGGAAAGCACATTGCTAAATGCGTATGTGTATTCAGAAATAACATAGGATTCCGCCTCGGGTGTTACTTCGCCTCGTTATCACGAGCAAAATGCGTCCTTACCCTCGTTTCCTGAATAAATGAAAGCTTCTTGTATTCTCGTTTAGAAACGAAATCAGCCCACCGGAAGATTGTCTGCACGTGGATTATTTTATGAAAAGCTCCTCTTTCTTATTTGCGAAGGCCATAAAAAATTTATTAATATAATCAATGTGTGTATTATCTAAACTTAATTAATTTATAAGAATATAGGCTTCAGTTTTTGATGAACATAACAGAAAGTTTTCGGTAATAGTGAAAATATTAACAAGAATTATTATTTTCATCCTGTTTTTCGTTAGGGGTGTGTCAGTTATCTATAGAACATTTTTGCAACTTCATATCTTCAATCTTAATTTATATGCAAATAAACAATTTGCAAATCTCCATAGTGATATTAATTCTTCTGGAATTTTGTGTTGTAAAATTCCTTGGCCAATTATCTATTTACAATTGAAACAAGGTTAATTATAATCTATTTCATTTTAAAATAGTCACGAAAATATTTCTTAATAAAAAATGTAAAAAAATTGTTTTATTTCTTGAAAAAATTTAGTAGTCAGATAAGAAAAACAGATAAACGTGCAAATTTGTAAATTATATTCTTCACAGTAAAGAAACTTTCTTGGATTCAAAAGATAAGAAAATTACAAAACATTTAATGTTTATTTATTAAACTATATTTTTTTACATTTTTATTAAATATTAATTATTTCCTATTATATTTCTTAAAATTTTTAACTGCTACAGATTCACAAATTTTTCCAATATTTTATTACTAGAGAAAGATTATAATTAAAATTTTATATTTTACAGCGGAAAATTATATTCGAGAAACAGATGAATAGCACTGTTCATAAAAATTTCATATCTACACAACAGATAATTATTATTACATATATTATTCCCCTTGGAAGGGAGTCCGATTACTTCAAAAAATATTGTTTATCATATTCGATATGCTTCATTTTGAATTTTGTAAAACTGATGTCACATGCGTAATTAATAAACATAATATAATTTAAAATAATTTCTTATTTATTTTACTACTGATAAAAGTTCTACCGAATAAAATTAAAAATATGTGTAGTCAGATATAAACTTGATAAAAATTTCTTTTTTTAGGAGATTGCAATTTTGTTAATATAGGTTTTCTTGTGCACGAAATCAAAAGTCATTTAAATATAGGACAACTTTAATGGTCACATATAAGTAAATTTTCATATATCTATTTTTATTTACTAACTTTTTTTAATCTGTCACGAAAATAGTTGGTAATAAAAAATACAGTAACCATTTATTTGTAGATTATGCAGGTAGGTTTATAAAGCAAGTAAATGTACAAGAAGCAAATAATACACACTTTTAACAGGAATAATAATTCTTCTGCTTTAGAGGTATGTAAATTGATGTACTGTTTTAAAGTTATTTAAAATTTTTTTAAATTCTTTTTTGTAAAGTTTAAATGTTAAAATATTCAAAACTAACCATTTTTAGCCAATGAATACGTATTTGTTATCTATTCAATTATTTTGTCTGATTGAGATCAGCAAAATCATTAAAATTATTATAAAAACTACTAAATAACATAATTTCTATTATTTAATATTCATTTTATTAACCTATAGATATATTCTCCAAGCTTTTTCAAAGTGTTGCAATCCTTGATTTTGAAATTCTATAGGATATTATATGTTTATTATTTACGGTAATATAACTATTTAAAATTAATATAAGTGAAACGAACCATCAACAAAGTATTCACATCCATCAGTATAAGCTGTCAACATAATATCTTTTTTAAATTTCATTAAACTATTTTAGAATTTACAACTACAATATGAATGTCAATATGAATCTGGGAATTATGTTTTTCTTCTGGATGTATTTTATTATAATTCTGAGTAATTTTCATAAGATTATTACTTCATTTAACGGTACTGAAAGCTTTTTGGACAAATTTAAAGGACATTATGACATTGAAAAAATAGATGAACATATCGAGAGTAACGAAGGGTTCTAAATAAATGTAAATTAAAAACCATACTATTAACGTTAATTGATTTTTAATAAATTTTTAATTTCTTAGAAACTGACTCATTTTTCGCACTTTTATGGACAAAAATAAAATTTTCGAAAATTTGTTATCAATTTTTTCTATACATTTCACTGGTAAATAAAAAGGACAAAAGAGATGAGGTGATGGGTTATTACGTACTACTTTATCGTCTAGTCGAAAATTATTTTTACCACTGATATACTAATTTTAATAGTATAAGAAACTCCCGTCTGACTAAAATCTATTTAAACTACTTATTCTGCAGCGAAAAGAATGAAAAAAAAAGATGTCTGACTAAAACTAATCTTTACTACTATTTTCCTTAAAACAAATGGTAAAAAATAGCCTGTCTGACTAGAAATAAATTAAACCACTGTTTCTCACTATAAATCAAATTTTATTTTTTTCCGAAGGTAATTTACTCAAATTAGTGACTTTGTCATGACAAATATTCAATAATTTATTGTCTGACTAAAATACTAAAATTTACTTTAACTACTAATTTGGGGCGCATGATTATTCCCCAAATGTCATTTTTCCGAAATGTTATTTTACCGAACTGCACTTTTGCGAATAGTCATTTTTGCGAAAAGCCAATTTTGCGAAATGCCACTTTTGCGAATTGTCATTTTTTCGAAAAGCTATTTTTGCGAATTGTCATTTTTGCGAATCGACATTTTTACGAATTGTCAATTTTCCGAAAAGTTATTTTTGCGAATCGACATTTTTACGAATTGTAATTTTTTCGAAAAGTCATTTTGGCGAATTGACATTTTTGCGAATTGTCATTTTTGAAAAATGTCATTTTTGTGAATTGTCACTTTTGCGAATCACCATTTTTACGAATTGCCATTTTTGCGAATTGTCATTTTTGAGAAATGTCATTTTTGCGAATTGTCACTTTTGCGAATCGCCATTTTTACGAATTGCCTTTTTCCGAATTGGCATTTTTGCGAATAGTCATTTTTGCGAAAAGTTATTTTTACGAATTGTTATTTTTGCAAATTGTCATTTTTGCGAAAAGCTATTTTTGCGAATTGTCATTTTTGCAAATCGACATTTTCGCGAATCGACATATTTACGAATTGTCAAATTTCCGAAAAGTCATTTTGGCGAATTGTCATTTTTGCGAAAAATACAATAGAAAACTTGTAGGTCTATAAATTCACTATTGTATTTTTCGCAAAAATGACTTTTCGGAAAATTGACAATTTGTAAAAATGGCGAT
The DNA here is from genome assembly GCF_015476425.1 of Leptopilina heterotoma. Taxonomy (NCBI): domain Eukaryota; kingdom Metazoa; phylum Arthropoda; class Insecta; order Hymenoptera; family Figitidae; genus Leptopilina; species Leptopilina heterotoma. The sequence continues at coordinate 972,680 of NW_025110812.1, forward strand.
TCGCAAAAATGACTTTTCGGAAAATTGACAATTCGTAAAAATGTCGATTTGCAAAAATGACAATTCGCAAAAATAGCTTTTCGCAAAAATGACAATTCGTAAAAATGACTTTTCGCAAAAATGACTATTCGCAAAAATGACAATTCGTAAAAATGGCTATTCGCAAAAAATGGCAATTCGCAAAAGTGACAATTCGCAAAAATGTCATTTCTTTAAAATGACCATTCGCAAAAATGGCAATTCGTAAAAATGACTTTTCGCAAAAATGACTTTTCGCAAAAATGGCTTTTCGCAAAAATGACATTTCACAAAAATGTCTTTTCGTAAAAATGACAATTCGCAAAAATGAGTTTTCGAAAAATTGACAAATCGTAAAAATGACGATTCGCAAAAATGACTTTTCAGAAAATTGACAATTCGTAAAAATGGCTATTCGCAAAAATGACAATTCGCAAAAATAGCTTTTCGCAAAAATGACAATTCGCAAAAGTGACATTTCGCAAAATTGGCTTCTCGCAAAAATGACTATTCGCAAAAGTGCAGTTCGGTAAAATGACATTTCGGAAAAATGACATTTCCTCAAAGAAAATATTTAATAATGTTTTACCGGATTTGAAAAACTATACGGGTTGACTAAAATACTTGTTTAAACTACTGGTTTTTCTATTTAAAAAAATTATGAAAAGTTTTGTCTCTCTAAAACTGAATTTTACTATTGATAATAGAGTTTTAAGGAATTGAAAAAGTACTGTCTGACCAGAATCTATTTATTTACTGATTTCTTACTAAAAAGAGTTAAAAATCTCAATATTCGACTAAAAATTACTTCAATTACTGATTTCTTAAGAACATATGTTTCAGAATACTTTGTTTGATAAATATGACATTTTACTACTGATATACTAATTTTAAGGACATTAAATACTCCCATCGGACTAAAAACTATTTAAACTACTAATTTCACAAAGAAAAAGATTTTAAAAAATTTTGACAGACTAAAATACACTTTGAATACTGAATTCCTAAAGAGAAGGGGTGAACAATGCTTTGTCTGACTAAAAATAACTTAAACTACTGGCTCGGACTACAAAACAATTTTTATTATTTTTTAAATGGTAAATTACTTTAATTATTGGAACATAAATAATTTAACATAAGTTAGTAACTATTTTTTAGGTGATTTTTCTCTTGTCTGACTAAAATTTACTTGAACTACTATTTTTTAAGGATATTTACTAAAAGGTACGTATTTTTAAATTCTAATGATTTAAAAACTTGCTGTCTAACCATAACCTATGTAAACTACTGATTTACCAATGGAATGGATTAAAAGTAATTTTGTCTGACTAGAAATGATATTTTCTACTGATATACTAACTTTAAGGACTTAAATTATGCCCGTCTGACTAAAGACTTGTTAAACTATACTTAACTTTACTTACTTTACTTAACTTTACTTACTTGATTTTCTAAAATAATTAACAATAAAGTGTTTTCTTACTAAACTGTACTTTAAATACTGTATTCCTGAAGATAATTCATAAAAAATACTTGGTCTGACTAAAAATAAATTTACCACTAATATTTTTAAATATTTAAGTTTTAAAAAAAACTACCGTTTGTTCAAAATCTATGCAAACTTAATACTTTTCACTGCAAAATCAGTAGTTTAGGGTTGTTGTTTTTCTAAAGAAAAGCTTTTTAAATTTCGGCAATTGAATTTTTCAATATAATATGATAACTTTATTACGCGAAATCAAAAGTCATTTGAAGGACAACATAGCAATTTTGCAATATATGCGCCAATTTTTTCAATAAAATAAAAAGTCATTTGAAGGACAAATTTATCAATCACACAATGATAAAAAATATTTTCATTACTTTCATATAAAAGGCGGTAATACAAAGTTTAATTTTTAACAAAATATTTTTATTTGCTTCGATTAGCAATTTGTCACGAATATCGTTCGTAATAAAATTCTTTCATTTTTATTTATGTTTGTTTTAGTATATATGTAGATAAAAAATGCAGATAAAATATAAAATTTCATAATATCTTTCTTCCACGCAGTGAAACTACTTTTTTGCTACTAAAAGGTATGTGAATTAGTAAATAATTAAAATAATATTTAATATAAATACTTATTTATATTAATACCTAGCCCAAGCATATTAAAATTTATTTTTATTTAATATTATTTCAAATATATTTTAGAATTTACGAATTAGTTGACAAAGATGAATGTTTATATCAACATGAAAATCCTATTTCTCTTCTGGATGTCTTTGATTACAATTCTAAACAATTGTCATAATATTCTCACATCATTCAACGGTATTGAATACATATCACTTTATCAAGGGATCCTGATAACCGGTATTTTAAATCTTATTGCGATGCCTGCAATGGCAAGAATTGAAATGCCGCCACATAAACGAAGAGTAATTTATGGTAGAATTGTTTTTGAGAGAAATAAACTGTATAATAAGTATCTTTCTAATATATACAATAAGACTACCGCAATGGAACTTTTTCGAAATTACAACTTTAATTCATTTTTTGATATGAATACTTTTGCTATAATACTTAAAAATTCTGCATCTGATGAAAGTTTTTATAAATGCAGAGTACAAGATTCTGACATGAACGAAAAATTAAGGTTCCATAGATTTTTAGAAAATTCAATGAGTCCAGCCCAAGCAATTGAACGTATTCACAATATTTACAGTCATGAAGACATTAACCTAATAAATCTTCCAATAGAAAAGTTGTTTGATGAATATTTAGAAAACGATCTATTTGACACCGTGAGCTTTGATGATTATTACGCCATACAAAATTTCCTAACTAACGAGTATATTACGACAAATTTACCAATTCCCAGTCTTTGGAGAATAAAGAAAGCAATGTACAGTTTAGCTCTTCGTCAGTACGATTCATTTTTTGAATTAAACATAAATAGAGTAATTTTTTGTTTGCTGAAAACAAATTCGGAGAGTGTTGACATTAACGGAACTTTAACATTTAATGAATTTATTGTTTGTAACCATTTCCTTAGCAATATACGCGAGGAATATGAATCTAGAAATACTACATTTGTGACCATTTATAAATTAAACTTATCACGTGACTCTTTCTTGGCTCTTAATTTGCAAAACATTGATAAAACTTTAAATCAGTATATCATTCTTCCTGATACTAAATTTAAAATACATCGATGGAATATTGAGTATCGTGGGAGAATATACGAAAAAGTTATAACCATTGAAAGGGTTAAGATTACATGCTGTGAATGGATGTCAAGTGTTTTGAATAAGGCTTATCTATATGCAAAACTGGGTAAGGTTATTTTCAAAGTTCAGGTAGTTTATTAACAACATGTAAAAAATAATCTGCAGTGGCTCTAAGCCTTTCTTAAATTATAGTGGAGTTACACTTTTTGATTTTGTATTTTAATCTAACAATATGAATTGTTAAATGATGCCATTTTTTATTTGATATATATGCAATATAATAAGAAGAAAATTACTGTTTTTACAGACGCAGAGTATAATCCAGATATAGAAGTATAGCACAGCTACTAAAATTTGGATCCAATTTGTTTTTTATATTGTCAATGGCAATAGAATTACAATGATGTGGTTAATTTTATTGTTAATATTAAAATATCAGATTACTTAGAAAAAGATTGTTCATTTTTTTGGATCCTTCATTTTAAACTTTGTAAAACTGATATCACATGCGTGATGCGTAATTAATAAACATAATATAATTTAAAATTATACTTTGTTATTTATTTTACTACTGATAACAGTTCTACCGAATAAAATTAAAAATATGTGTAATCAGTTATCAATTTGATAAAAAGTTTTTTTAAATTTAGGTGATTCTTAATGTTTTTAATATGTCATATATTTTTGCGCACGAAATCAAAAGTCATTTGAAGGACAACTTTAATAACCGTATATAAAATTAAATTTTCAAATATATAATTTTATCTACTTTGGTTAAAAGCTCTCACGAAAATCGTTGAATATAAAAAATTCAGAAACAATTTTTATAGATTAAACTAATTTATCACTTCAGTTATCAAATGTAATTCATACGTAATTCACATATATTTAATTACAGATGCAGGGTATAATCCAGATATGGAAGAATACCAGCAATTATAACAATGTAACCTATTTTCTATTACAGAGAAGAATTTTGTAAATCTTTATTAATTATTATTAATCCTAACATTATTATCGTAGTAATTTACAAGACTTCTCAAGGATAAATTCCTTAATATACTTTCTGATTCATTAATTTATATCAATATATTATGTAGCAGATTTTGTATTTTGTCACTAAAGTTACAATTATTCTATTAAATAATTTTTTGTGAAAAAATGGAACGGGAATTGTTCCCTGATTCTTAAGAATAAATATATTTCTATTGCAAAATTTGCTTTTTTTAAAAAAACCTTTCAATTGCAACAATCCTAATTTGCAAATATCACTTGGACGTGAAAAAAGTGAAAGTAAAAAAGAAGCGAATATTAATTAAAGTGTAATTAAGAAGGTTTAGATTTTAGAACTTTTTAAAAAAAACGTATTTTCACGAAATAAAAAACTAAAACTCTGCGGTTCCCAATACTGCCATGAAAAGGATAAGCATAAAAGAAATTACACTTTCTTCCATAAAAATCTATTTAACATTTATATTATATGAAACTTTTACAATTCATAGAAAACATTCTTGTTACAGTCATTTAAATACAAACAGCGAAAAATGTCATTATAAAAATTAGGATAATACTCACAAGCTCTTTGGCAATCTGGAGAAAAATTGAATTCTAATAAAACCGGTTGCATTTCATTCTCCCTCCATTCCAACATCATATCTACTGCGTAAACAGCACGACTTTGGGAGCTTTCTGCAATTCCCTTCGGTGGTTCCGCTAATGTTGCAGCTTCAAAAGCTTCTCTTAACACATTGAGAATCATTGGTTCAACTATTTTTGGCCATGGATGATTAGGATATTGTTTTTCCCACATTGTAATAAAATCGGCGCATTTAATGTGACATAGAGGTGTTGTTGTTGAATAATTCATAACAGTAAAGTGCTGCTCGTAATCTTGGAAGTTATTCAGAGCAAATGATTTATTGGCGAATCGTAGAAAGAAATTAGAATATGCAAAACACTCCAGTGGATTGACGGATTTCAATAAAACAACGTATCTGTAAATATATACGGGATTAGAAGAATGATGCTGAAAGTGGAATATTTATTGAGGATATGATTATATAATTAAATTTTATAATCACCTGATATCGAATTTAACTTTTCCTATTTCTGGACGTTCAAAAAGTACTGGATTGGTTATATATTTTTGTGCTATTTTCGGTCCAGTGGCTGGCAATCTCAAAATGTGAAACAGGTCCTTAGTTACATAAGTATCCAATCCTCTAGCTAAATTCCAAGGTTTGCAAATCCAATGATTTTCCAATTGTTTCGCTTCTCTATTTTGGAAATATGCCACGAACTTAACTAATTCAGTGCTTAGATTATAAGTCGTTGGCAACCACTTTGGAAATGTCGCCAATGTTTCTGGATCGTATTTTCCATCGGCTTTTCTCCTACAAACTATGGACAGTAGATCCTTAATCGTCAAAATAAATTCGCATGGGAATTGATTCACAAAAACATTTGGCTTCTCTAAGCTAAGTTCTTTGTAATTTTTTATGTGACTTAATAACCAAAGAACATCAGCTTCATCCTCTGAATCAACAATTTCAAACGCTGAATCCGTTAAAAACTCACGAACAATCGAATACTGTGAATAAACCTTCAGCTTATCACGAGGACTGACTTCGCGAATTTTCTCCGGCAATGTTTCGGCAACACGTGAATTCATAAAGTAATTTTCGTCAGGTTCCGTTTGTTCGAAATTTTCCTCTAGAAAGCTATCATCTCTCCATGGTAGAAGAAGTGCTCTACTTTTATCCAAATCATTTGTTTGTCCCTCGATAAAATTTCTTGTAACTTCATCGCCTGTTTTGACATTTTTAATAGGAAATAAGAGCGAGTAATTCATATTCTCTGGTGCGTAATAAAATGGAACAATTCGGAAATTTGGTTCGTCACTGTGATTTATTGAGGAACCGACTTCATCCATAATACACCAAAAAGGCATTGCTTCTTCGATTTTATTAGAATTTGTTCGAAAAGCAAAAAAACTATTGTATCTCCACATTTCTTTAAGAACGTATTCAATTTTTTCATTATCATTCTCCGCCTCTGACCATTCGGGTTTCATGAAATTGTACATGCGTTCCAAAAGTCCAGGATTCTCAACAAGATCATTCTTTGCATCGGGAAATCGATAAGTCCAAGCGTGATCAATCAAATAAATATTGTTGGGTTTTTCAAATAAAATTCCTTCTTCCAATGTAATAAATAGTTTCCAAAAAGGATCAGTAGGAACGTGTTTATCATCTTCATAACTAATTCTAGCCAATTGAAATGCATCTCCTGCATCAAATATTTGATTTATTAATTTCTCGTGTACAGTTGGCCAGAAATACTTTGGTACTCCTGAGAATTCAAGTTGTGGCTGATGAATTGTGAGAAAGGACTTTAAAAGTTCTGCTTCACCCATTTCGCCAACAACCTAAAGAATAATTTTACGAATTATATTTTAATAAGGAGCAGTAGGTTAGAAGATAGTATTATTATTGTTGATTAAATAACTAGAGTATAGAGGCTTACAAAACTGGCATCAGAACTCTTCTAACGTATCATATTTTAACAAATTTTAATAAATTTTCGTTTCTTCAATGTTTTATTTGTTTCGGCTTTGTATGATCAGAACTATTTAAATAAAGTGTAGAAAACTCTAGAATTCTTTCAAAACTACTCAGAACTCTATTATAATAAAGTCATTTTCTCAAAAGTAGGGGGCTGCCTGTAAATTGAATTTTGCCTAAAGGAAAACTGAAGTTGCAGGTGTACAAAACTGACATTAAGTAATATTTTCAAGGCACAAATATTAAATTATATGCAAAGTTAGCAAAGCAATCTAAAATATAGAAAATTGTAGCAATAGTTTGGGACCAGCAAAAAATATTTTTACTAACAACTATTAGTAAACAGCTGATAAAGTTTGCTCAAACAATTATTTTTCATCTTCTGCTGATTATCGGCTGTGGTTACTTTTTATGAATTGTAAATTAAATTAATTTTGATGAGTAAAAATTAATTGGAATTTGTTCTAGCAATAGTTTGGGACCAGAAAAAAATATTAGTAAAGTATACCAAGGTTACAGTAAGCTTACCATAAGGTTACGTGCTATTTGGGAATTCTTATTAAGTTTTTAGTATGTTGAAGTTTAAACAAATTTTTATAGCTGAAGATATATTATTTGACCAGAATGTCTAGGTCTCATTACTGAAATTTTATTTAAATTTCTATTTAAATTCTTCGCAAAAAATATGTTTGTCTTTTCACATAACTTACGAATTTCCCTATGCTATAATAAATTCTCCATTTTCAAATTGAGTTAGTATATGTATATTAAATTTTGACTCTTATTTAAATTCACAGATTTCTAGATTTAAAACGAATTTATTACAAAATTTCTAAAGGTGACAATCCATTTTGAATGTTAATATTCCCTCACATATATGTGTGCGAAAAGTACATATATTTAAATATGAAAATCTCATACGAAAATGAATTCAAACTGCATAGTGGTTTAATTTTCAAGTTAAAATGGCTTAACTTAAATTGAAGTCAGTATTCAGATGGTATTTGGGGAAAATTAGTTAGAGAAAATTACTAGCACACTGTGCGCGATTTTCTTTTTAAAAATTTCATAATTTTCTGTGAACCAAAGAGCAAAATTTTCCCTTATTTTTTTTAAACAAAAGAAAAAATTATTTATTAAATTATTCAATTAGATATTATTTATTGAATTAATGTATCAATTAATTAAATTAATAATAAATTATTAATTACTATATAGGTAATAATTAATAATTTTATTAATTATAATTAATTTTATTAATAATTTTATTAATAATATTTTTATTAATAATTTTATTAATAATATTTTTATTAATAACTAAAATAATTAATAATTTTTATTAAGAATAAATAATAAATGAAGTAATAATTGAAATAAATCATGAATTTCAAAAAGAGCTCAAACCGTAAGGGTCATTTTCGCTAGTCAATATTATGTGAAAATGACTCTTACGATTTTCAGAGTTGATCCCTTTTCGCAATTCACTGATGATTCAAATAAATTATTTATTAAAAAAAATATTTTTATAAAAAACTAGTAGTTATAAATAGTTAATTAACAATAATTTACGTTTCATTGTTATTAATGTTGCATGTTTATTTTTGCATAAATATATTTTTTTAAATGATTATTTAAAATAAAATTAATAAAATAGTAATTAATAATAAATAATAAAAATTATTCAATTAATATGAATTTTAGAATTTTATTATTAATTTTTTAAAAATTCAATTAATAATAATTATTATGTTAAAAAATATTAATAATAGGTAATAAATATTATAATAATAGTGATGGAATATACCAATAATAATAATAATAATATTAACAAAGGTAAACAAATTATAATTGAAGTTTCTTTATTTCAAATTTTTTTATGAAATTGAATTTTTAAATAATTCAACTTTTTGTTTACTTTTCTAAAGAATAAGAACATATGTTGAAAACATTTAAAAATTTAAAACAATACTCACAATATTATTAAATATCTTTGGCTTCAATAAAACTTTAGATTAAAACACATATACTAGTCAAATAATTAAAAAATTATAAATAATTTGTTATTTTATAACATGTAGTCCACTAATTTCAAGGTTATGTTGGTAATATTCGAAAAACTCGGTCGATAAAATCAACAGAAGAAACAAATCGAGTCAAACTAAATTTTAAAAAAATCTATTTTTCATCATTAAAATAAACTACTTAAACAAAAAATCTTTACATTAATTTATATTTTTAAAAACTTATTACTTTGTTTATTTTTGAATTTTAAATTATCCGAATAGTAATTTATAAGTCAAATGAACTTCCCTTTTAAAAATGGTCGACAATCTTACTTCCTGTTCGCGCTTCCCATTGCTTTCGTTGCATTCCATCAGAACACATTTTTCTTCTGCCGGTGTTACTTTCATTTAGAAATTGCTCGGATTTTCCCAAGTTTTACCTTGAATTTAACATTCCAAGAGTGTGAAAAAATAGGTAAGTTAAAAATTCTATTTAATTTTCTTTCTATATTTTCTGGATAATGTAATTATTTCATTGTTTTAATTGTCGTTCAAGTGGACAATTTTGTTTTTGTCTCATTTTGCACGTGGTTAAAATTATAATTCTTTGAATATTTCTAATAAGAGAAAGAGAATACTATAAAAATTATTTTGTACATTTTTTTTATTGTCGTAAAATTTAATTTTAATATAACAATTTCATTGTTAAAATTTAAAAGTAAATTATATCGAAATATTTTAAGGTTAGTTTCCACATTTATTCGCAGGCACCATAAGCAAAAGAGAAAAAAATACTGTTCTTTCTTTCAATTTCTTATCTCAGGAAACTGAAAATACTTCCAAACTTGGGAAAAAGGAAAATTTTATTTTTATTTTACAAATTTTTGAAATTTATCGATTTAATTTTTTGAAAAGTAAACTGAAACGTAAATAACCTCAAATTAAGGTTTTTAAAGAGTTGAAATAATTGTACGTGAAATTTCAAGAGAATTTTTATGAGAAAGAAAGGATTTAAAAATAATAAAATTTATTTAATTAATAAAAAAAATACACAATAAATTTTTGTGTAGTAAAAATATTTAGTACGAAAGTTGAAAAATTTTAATTGTTTTATGAAATTTATAGTGAAATAAATGTGTAAATTATTTTGCAATTAAGTTACAAAATTAATTGATAATTTAATTTGGTATTTAATTAAATAAAATTAAAATTAAAAAGAAATTTTTTTTTGTTATAAAATAAAGTTAATTAAAAATTGTTGTCAACTTTTTTCTATTTCAGGGATCACTGTAATTTTTTCATGTAATATTAGGTAAAAAAAAAGGGGATTTTATTTTCCAAAAAGGGGAATTTTTAAATTAACAAAAAATAAAATTTATTTTAAAGATTTTTTTTACCTTTTCTTTTAACTTCTTTTTTTTAAATCAAATTTTTTCTTTTTTTGTTAAACTTTTGCTGTTAATTAAAAAAAATTATTAAAATTAACTTGGTTCTTGGAAAAAGTTAATTCAAAAATAGTAAAATTTAATATTAAAAATTGTTATTTCCAGAATGACTTTTACTATTTTCAAAGACAATTTTTTTTAGAAAAATTTATTTTAAAAGTAGTAAAATTTACTCTAAAAATAAAAATATTTAATGGCGAATTGTAATATTCGAGGAAAATTTGAATAATTTTTATAAAAAAAAAAAATTACATTGAAAATAGTAAATTTTGCTATTAAAAATCGTTATTTTCAGAGTAAATTTTATTGAAAGTTATTAATATTAAAATATATTTTTAATTTAGTAAAATTTATTATGAAATTATTACAATTTGTCAAAAATTCCAAACAGTTTTGATTTTTCTTAGAAGTAAAAGTTATTTTCTATAATTGTTACCTTTTATGAAAAAATTTATCATTCTAAAAACTGAGAAATAATGTAAAAAGATTTTTAAGTTTCAAAATACTAAAATTTTCCCAAAGTTAGCGAAAAGTAAAAATTTTTTCTTCAAGCATAACTAGAAATTTTTCTAACTAACAAAAAAAGACAATTTTTTATTTAAAATATTAAAAAAAAATTAATTAAACATTTTTCTTGTAATAATTTTTTTTCAAACAATTTTAATGAAATATTTTTAATTTTTCGTAGGGTGAAGCAAAAACAACTGGAGAAACAATGACAAAAGTTGCTGGAACTCCAAAGAGTGCGGTTTCAACGCCAAATCTCAAGCAACACGGTGGCATACACAAGAATAGAACGCCAAAATTTAAAAACACACCAACCGGAAAAGTTGCCATCGTTCAAAATGGAAAGACTCCAAATAAAAATCAAAAAACTCCAAAGGGAAATAATTTACATTTAGAAACAAATGGAAATTCAACGCCGAAATTATCACAAAAAAATTCTCCACTCTCACCAAAAAAGCAAGAGTTGTCGCAAAAAAATTCACCTAAAAAACAACAACAGGAATTATCACCAAAAAAAGATGTCGTCGTCTCACCAACTCAAGTTCCATTAACACCAAAAAATATTGCCACACCGAAAAATCAAGCGTCAACAAGGAAATCATCACAAAAATTAAATAAATCACAACAAAAAAATAAGTCACCCGAAAAAGTTGATAATTTAAAATCATCGCCTAAGCAATTAAAATCATTGCAAAAAGAAAAATCACTAAAATCAGCGCAAAAGGAATTGGAGACAAAAGTTGAGGAGAAAAAAGCAAGTCCCAAAAAAATGAATTCGAAGAAAAAACTTGAACTTGAAATTGAAAAGGAGAAGTCTGATGATAGTTTTAATGAAGGTGTTTTATTAAACGAGAATTCGGATGATTCTGATTCAGTGAGTGATGACGATGATGACGATTCGGAAAATGATGTTCCGGATATTTTCAGTAAAAGTCTCAACGATGATTCAGAGGAGGATGACGATGATTTTGAGGACAGTGACGAACAAGCTGAATACAAGGGTGTTAAAATGTTCAAGGGAATCGAAGACTCCGACGATGATGACGATGACGACGACGACGAGGATGATGATGACTTGGACGCAGAGGATGATGACGACGACGATAGTGATGACGAAACGATGGACACTTCAAATTCCATGTTAATCTCACAAGAAAGTGACGATGAGGATGAATCTGATGATTCAGACGATGATTCAGACGACGACGAATCAGAAGAAGAATTCGCCCTCAGCGTTAAAGATCTTTTAGGTGAAAGTCTAAAGGACGAGGATGACGATGTGGATTTCGAGGACAGTGACGATGATGATGAGGCGCCAAGAACCGAGAAAGTAAAAACCAGAAGTGCAAAAACAGAAGATGATGATGACGAAGACGATAATTCCGAAGAAGATTCGGAAGATGATTCCGAAGAAGAAGGTGTTCCCACAATAAAAGATCTTTTAGGCGAAAGTTTAAAAGACGATGACGACGATAACGATTTTGAAACATCGAAAATGGAGGAAGACGAGGACGATGAAGATTTCGAGGATGAATCCGATGACGAGGGTTTGAGCGACGACGACGACGATGATGATGATGATGAGAGTCCTAAAAAAAAGAAAGCCGATATAAGTCTCGATGAATCGACTGACTCGCAATCGTCGCCCGCCGAGAAAGAGGCTAAAAATGCCCGAACAATTTACGTCGGTAACGTACCAAAAACTACCAACAAAAAACAACTTGCCCAAGTTTTCAAAAAATTCGGCAAAATTGAAAGCATTCGAGTTCGTGGCATTGTTCCTGAAAATCCAAAAATGCCATTCAAAGTTGCGGCAATCAAGAAAAAAATCCATCCGAAAATAACCACTGTCTTCATCTACATTACTTATTGCAATAAAGAATCGGCACTGAAAGCGCTCGTTATGAATGGACAAAAATATGAGGAGAATATTTTACGAGTCGACACTGTTTCGGAGAAAACTTACGATATCAAGAAATCAGTATTCCTGGGAAATTTGCCTTTCGGTGAGATAAAAAACAAATTATAATACGTAACCTACGGTTCGAAAAAATCAATTTTTTTCTGATTAGTTCTTCTGATAGAGATAATTTTTTCTATCAGAATCACTAAATAATAAAAAATTAATTTTTTTGAATTGCAGGTCAGGAAATTTAATAAACCTTGGAAAAATCCTGGAAAAGTCAGGAAATTTTCATCAAAATCCTGGAAAATTATTTTCTAAAGATATTGTATTTATTCTTGAAATCTAATTTCACTTAAATATTTCAAAATTTAATTCAGTTTTAAAAGAATTGCGTCTACAATTTTTATAAGTAGATAAACTTTAAAAGATTTTCATTTAAAATTTTGTAGAATTTCAATTTTAAACGAATTTAATTAAAAATATAAAAAAAATTTTAAAAACTGAAATTGTTCTGAAATTAATTAAATTTTTTATTATAAATTTAACTAGTTTTATTAAAATTAATGGATTTATAGAAGAATTTCAGTTAAAAATACAAAGAAAAATTGAATTTTGAAGCAATTAAAAATGATTGCAGAAATTCAATTATTTTCAAAAGTAGTAAAATTCTTTTCAGAAATTCAATTATTTTCAAAAATTTTAATAAAATTCTTGGCAAAATTTTAATTGTTTTCAAAACATTTAATTATTTTGATAAATAATAAAAATTTCACAGGAATTCAATTATTTACAAATTATTTTCATAAATAGTAACATTTTTTACAGGGATTCAATTATTTTCATAAATAATATAACTCGTTGAATTTCAATTATTTTTAATACAATTTTAATGGAATTCCTCGAAAAAAGTTATTATTCTTAAAAATTCAATTATTTTCAAAATTAATAAAATTCTTCGCAGAAATCAAATTATGTTTAAAAATTTACAAAAATTCTCGTCAAAATTTCAATTACCTTTATAAATAATAAAATTCTTTTCCAAAATCCAATTATTTTCAGATTTTTTAATAAAATTCTTAGTAAGAATTTCAATTATTTTTAATTACAATTTTCATCAAATTTCTCGAAAAATGCAATTATTCTTAAAAATTTTATTAAAATTTGTTTAAAAATTCACTTATTAAGTACAAAATTAATTATATTATTATTGTTTATACATATTTTCAAAAATTTGAATACAATTCTTTGGAAGAATTCAGTTATTTTTATAAATAATAAAATTCTTCGGAGGATTTCAATTATTTTTAAAAATTTGAAATAAATTCTTGTCAAGAATTCAATTTTTTGCATAAATAATTGATTTTTTTAAAGAATTTCAATTATTTTCAAAGAAATTCTTTAAAAGATTCTATATTTTTATAAAATTTACTACTTAAATAAATAAATAAATAAAATTCCTTGAATGAATTAAATTATTTTAGAAAATTGTAATAAAATTCTGAAAAGCATTTAATTATTTTATAAAAATTTTAATAAAATTTAATAATTAAATGTTTAATTTCAATTATTAATTAGTTTAATGGAATTTTTTTTTAATTATTTGAAGTTTTTAATTTTTAATCTATATTTAATTGAAGAACGTCAGAATAATCGAAATTTCGTAAAATTTAATTATAAACGGAAGAATTTGAAAATTCACAAAGAACTTTTTCAAAAATTATTTTTGAAAATTGACTTAAAGAAGAAAAGAATTTTAGTTGAAAGTTCTAGAAATGAATAATCGTAATGATGAAAATAATTTTTGAAGAAATTACAGTAACAAAGTAGCAAGTTTTAATTTTTATAAAACATAAAGAAAGCGATCACTCCGGGTCAAAGACTCGGAGTGATCGATATCTTCATGTTTTATAATAATATTCTTATGTTATTGAATTTCAAATTATATCTTAATTTCTATAAAAAAAATAATGATTAAATATTTATTTAAAAATAAAGTTATTGATATTTTCGAATAATTTTCGTTTTAAAAACCTGGAAAACTTGAAAAAAAGTACTTTATCTAATTTTCTGTTTTTAGAATGCCCTGAAAATGCAATTTGGAATCACTTCAAGAATTGCGGACAAATCGAATCAGTTCGAATTGTTAAGGATCGAAAAACTGGTTTAAATCGTGGAATTGGTTACGTTAATTTCACCACTGAAGACGCAGTTGCCCTTGCATTAGAATTACACAATTCGACAATAAAGAATCGTGAAATTCGTGTTACTCCATGTATAGAGACGACAAAACGAACACGAACGGGAAGAAAACGTTCTCACTCCACCAGTTTCGACAAATCGCAATCTCCAAAAAAACTTAAAGAAAATGACGAAAATTCCGTCAATGTCGTAAGTAAAATTAAAATTCTTCTTAAATAACTTTCCCTTTATTAACAAATAATCTTTTTTAAAGACTTTATTATAATCCTTTTGTGTTTCTATTTTTTTCCAGAAAAGCAATGCGAAAAAAGGAAAAATGCGAAAACGCTCACAGGGTTCAGTGCAACGTGCTACAAAAGAAGAATCTGTCTCTCCTCAAAAGCCAAAATTCAACAAAAACAAGACGGCAACAAAGCAAAAGACAATGAAAAAGGAAGAATCTGTAAGTCCACAGAAACCAAAGTTCATGAAAAAAGAAACAACGAAGAAGCAAAAACAAAAGGAGGAATCCGTCTCACCTCAAAAGCCAAAAGTCAAAGAAACATTTGTCGCTAAAAAAGAGAAAGTATTCGAGAAGCAGCAAGCAACAAATTTTCAAGGTCAAAAAGCCGAAAAGAAGAAGAAGCAAAAATTGAATAAAACCGAAAAGAAGAAGAAGGTTATGGCTGAAAAATTGATGTCTAAAAATAAGAAGAAAGAGACGTAAAATTGTTTTTTATTTTGTTCTTTAATTTTTTAAAACATTTTTTTTTCCCTCTATTTTTAGAAACAAAAAAAAGAACAATTTTTTTGTATGATTTGACTGATAGCAAAAAAAAGCACGTAATTTTTCAAGTTTAGTTTCAATTGTATGAATGTTTGTGCGCTTTGTACATATTTGAAAGATTGTCGATTACAATCGTTGTTGTGTATTTTTTTTCTTGGCATTGTAAATGTCAGACTTAAAATTTTTGTTTTTCTTCTAGTTTTTAAATTACTTCAAGACTAGTTTCATTATATATTTTTTTCATTCACATTATAATTTCGTAGCAATGATCAATAAAATTCTTTTATTATCATACATGCCTATTGTTTTATTAAACAATATTTTTAGCGTGAATAACTTTTTATATAAGGAAAAATTAATTTGATTTTTAAAGAATTTCTTTAGTACAAATTAAAAATGAATTTATAAATATTTTTGTTTCTTTTATTTCTAAAAGAACTTGGAATTTTGTTTAAAAAAAACAGTAATTGCAGGCTTTGCATTCATCTAAACAATTATTTTCAAAAAATATTCAAAATTCCTGTATTTCTAAAAAACAAATTGGATTTTTATTTTAAAAATTTTAATTCAGAAATAAAAAAAAATCTTTAAATATTCTCAATTTTATTTTCAATTAAAAATTCTAATTGACAAATTGAATTTATAAACATTTTTGTTCTTAAAAAATTAAAATTAAAATTATTGTGTCTCTCGAGTCTATATCCTTACCAAGCTTAATGAATTTATTAAATTTTGAATTGACACTAAAAACTGTTTGGACGTTAAAAGCTTTAAGTAATCTTTTCATATTTTCCGATATTGGTCCATAATAAGGAAAAACTATTTTCTTAACTAACGTATTATTATTACTATTGTTGTCATTAATGTTATTTGAAGATTTTCTGTTATTAATTTCAATAATTCTTTTTATCACATGATTATTAACAAATTGTTCAGAATAATTATTAAGTTTTAAATCTAGGTTAACTAAATTTATGTTTTTATTATGGAATTTTTTATCGGAAAGTATCAAAACAGTATCAACAAGATTTTTAATAATTGCAATTTTTTGTTGTATTGGATGATTTGAGTAATAGTTTAGTAGTCTTTCTGAATAAGTATCTTTTCTGTAGCAATCAGTCATGATGTTATTGTTTTCTGATCGTATAATCGTATTGAGAAAATTTATTTCATTATTACATTCTGATTCATGAGTGAACTGTAATCTGTTATGAAAGGAATTGAAGGCATTAACAACTGTGGATACTTTATTTTTTGGAACACATAAAAAAAGAAAACCAGTTTTTTTTTTGTTTTATAAATATTTTTTATTTACATTTTTTTTTTATTAATAAATACAAAAATTAATTCGCTATATGGAAGTATTTTCATCTTTTTCATTATTAAGAGAAAATTGTTTAATTTTCTTGTGCAATTGTAATGGTAAATCATGAATATTATTGAGTGCGCAAATTTTACAGAAACGTTTTGTATAAAATATACTGCAATCCATGCAAGTGGATTTTTTACACAAACAACAATCACCACCTAAAATTAATGCCTCTTTTTGATTTAAAGGCGAAAATGGATCTCTCATAATATAACAATCCTCTTGATAAATAAGATGCCTCTGAAATGGTGGTTGCCTCCCTTTATAATCGAATTTTTCACTTAATTTACAAAAACAACAAACAAACGTTTCTCGTTCTTCACGTTTTGAAAATAATTTCTTCTTCTCTTTTTCATTTTCGTCTTTAGTTGATGATTTCTCTTCTTTTTTCTCTTTTAATCTTTCTTCTTTTCTCTCTGTTAATCTTTCTTCTTTTTTCTCTTCTTTTCTCTCTCTTCTCTCATTTTTCTCCTCCGCTCTCTCCATATATTTCGATCTGGAAATTTCTCTCGATGTTGACGGAACTTCCTCCATTTTCTGTAAATAATTTTCTTTTTTTAAAAGGGAAAAATAGATTTTTAATTCTTGAAAATCTGTTCAGAATTTTTTGTGTTTGAAAAAGGAAATTTATTTGCTCTTTGCAGTGACTTCTTGTTTTTGTGCCTCCTGCGGCCACCAGAATGGTTTAAAAACATTGACTTTTAAGCCTGAAATTTCGAGTAATTGAGAATTTAATGCCTCAGTTATTCTCACTAAACCCAATCCATATTTATTGACATTACCAAGAAATTTACCCACCGATTTTCCCGTTTCATTTAAAATTGTCTCATCGCAATTAAATGCTTTCTTTGGTAATTCATCGAATATTATTGGCATTAATCGTTTTCTCACAATTCCAATATGATGTGTACGCGCTGTTAATTCCTGACCAATGTAACAACCTTTATGAAAACTAATTCCATGCAAATAATCACCATTAATATCCAATGGTAATGTTTTTCCCGGTGGTAAATCATCGATACCTTCAGCAATTCCTAATTTATAACGAAATTCTCTATAATTACAAATTCCCTCATTAGACGACGATATTTCCGATTCCAAATATTTAATAATATCATTTCTTTCAACATCAAATTCGGTTATTATCCTCAAACCTAAATTCATCAATCTTGGATCTTCGTAAATAATAATTTTATCAATTCTCTTACTTGATGTATTATTTTTATCATTATCACCACAGGGGAAAATACGTCCATCAAATTTTGATTTTTCATTCATTGTTTTTTCGGTTAAATTAAAATTAAATAGTGTCCATAGTTTCATTTTATTCTCAAGGGTTTGAATTTCGACTTTTCTTCGAAGACGATACATATTTAAATGACGTTTTAATTGCTCGTGAATTCGACGATCACATTCAATATAAAATGAATCATTATTTTCGGGTTGTTTATAAATTATTGTATCGTAAAGTACTCGTCCTTTGATATTTAAAAAAAGTGTGTGAATATTTGCGGCACCATTGTGAAAATGTTGCATGTCATTTGTAATGAGGCCTTGAAGAAGATTTGATGAATCTGGACCATTGACGAGGAGAAGTGAACGATTTGATAATTGCTCGAGATATTTTTCATTGTGTGAATAGCGTAAAATTTGAGAATTATTGATAAACAATCGGCGTAATGTAATGAGTGGCTTTCCAAAGATTTGTTGCATTTTCCGAGGTGGACTTGGCTTTTTTTTTTTTTTTTAATCAAAATCCAGAGTTGTGATGAGATTTTTAACTGCAATTAAGTTAAATATACTTTGGAAGTAACTAATTATTTTTATATTATAAAAAATAACAAGAAATTAAAAATTTTTGAAGTTAAAATTAATATTAAATTTTCATTTTTTTAAATTTTAATTACGAATTTTATAAATTAAAAATTTTAAGAATTACAAATTTAAAAAATTGTAAATTTTACTATAAAATTATTTTTTATTCATAAAAAATGATAGTTTCAAATAAAAAGTTTCCATTCTTCAATGTTGATTAATATTTCACCCAAAATTCTGAATAGATTTTCATGAATTTCCATTTTTTAGGCTTTTAACTAATTTGTGAATTTAATTCGAAACAAAAGTAATTGACATCACGACCTAAAACTTATAAAGTAGAATTTTATTTTTATCATGAAAACAGTTTTTAAAAAATCAAAAATGAAATAATTATTCAAGAATTTTTTTTAATTCTAAAAAGAAAATTGTAAAATAACTGATTACTTGATATTATCAAGTTCTTTTTAACGTTTTTAAATAACATTTCTAAAAACATAACCTCACTTTAAGCTACGAAAATTTTAGTTTTAAAATTATCAATACAAAATTTTATATACTTACATAATTTTTTTTGCCTTTAGTTAAATGAATTGTAAAATTGGGTCATTTAAACTTTATTTGAAACATCGTATTTGTTACGTTTTGCTATTTCCGTTATTTTCTTGTATAAATTAGTTTTATTTTGTCAATTTTCCAAGAAGACTAGAGACAGGAGGGATAACTCGGGTAGTGGGGATGGCTTGGTAGATGAGGACAATGGGGGAAGTAGTAATATAGAAATGTAGTTGGTGCAGAAACGCAAAATAGGTTACTGCGCAAGTAGTGGAAAGAGATGAGAGAGAATAGCAGACGTCAAAACATAGAAATGTCATATATTATATTATGAAGAGGTTATTTTAACGATTATGATTCTTTGACTTTGAAATTCATCGTCATAATAAGGTAGTAAACTGAAAGAAATTTGATAAATTGCAATCCCAAACTAATGTCGAAAAAATATTAGAAATTATTAATAATTGTATTGATAAAAGTTGGATGTTTATTTCATAACCTCAAAAAAAACCTTAGTTTGTATTCATATTATATTGATAGAAGGTGGACGTTTATTTCATAACTTTAAAAAATAACCTTGGAAAATTAGTTGTAATACGTAGTAGGTAATTAAAAACAACTTAAATTGTTTTCATAAAAACTTTGCGGTAAACACAATATCACACAATGACAATGTGCAGCACGTGGAAAAAGATTTCTTTTAGCGCGTGTTTGAATCTGAATCGTTTGAATGTTCAATATGCGCAGAAACCTAATTTTGGCCTATTGCACGAACTACATTTTCAAGTACCACCTCCATTGCCCTCACATTTTCTGCCACCGCACTCTACAGGAATATATCGAAGTTGCTCCTCCTGTCTCTAGTCTTCTTGCAATTTTCATTTCGTATTATACAACCAGCGCTGGGGTGCAAAATCGGAGAACTTTGATGTTAATTGTTAAATTCTCGGAATTCTACATTAGCAGTTGGTAATTACAGTAGCATAACAACTAATTAAAAAATTTCCGTCCCCAATCAAAATAACCTCTTTTTAATAACAATTGAATGAATTTAATCTTATTTACTTCTATGATGTCTTTATTTTATTCCCTCATATTAGATTTATGAATCGACATAACCCTAAAATTTTATTTTATTCCAAATAATTTCTAATGGACCCCGATGCTTAAGTAATGCTTTACTGTCTTTCTCTATTCTAAATAAATAATATAGGTTGTTCTCTGTTCAGGTAACGCTATTGTTATTTCCTTTTTCTAATGAAATTAATATAAGATTGTTTTTCTCTAGGTAACGCTATTGCTTTCTCCTTCTTTCCAGTGAAAATAACATAAGTTTGTCTTTATCCAGGTAACGCTATTTATTTATTTGTTTATCCAACAAATTCATTATAAGAATTTCTTACTTTACTTAATTTGCATATCTACTCGTTTCATAGTAAGGAAATTCTGTAATTTTTTTATGCGAAAATATCGTCAAACAAGTCGTCGGTAGTCTGTGAATTCGACAATGTTTTTTTTTCACTTAACTCAGCGGGAAATTATCTGAAATCAAAGAAAACTAAAATTTAGTCAAAGTATCATCGAATCCTCCCCACAATTAATCGTAATCTGTTGACACCTTCTTAAATATTCGGATATCTTTCCCATGAAGAATAGACTACAAAAGACCAAACTTAAAGACTAGTTTCATTTATTAATAAAAAATAACTTATTCTGCAATCTGCATGTCGTACGTTAAAAATGGTGAATTATGGAACTATTAACTGCCACGCGATGGTAAAGTAGTCGTTGCAATTCAGGTGATAATAAAACGTCCTACTATACCATTATGATGATTTTTAAAAAAATAAAAAAACCATCTTATAAATTAATTAATAATTTATTCCCAGACGTGGATTTTTGTAAAATTTATTTTAATTTATTCTTTACTTTTATTTATTATTTAAAAAATAATTAAAAATTTTAAATTTGATGGAAAAGAATAAAAGATTATGAACAATTATACATTTATAATTAAAAAGTTTTAAATTTTTTCATTGTTTGTTAATATATAAAAGCAAAAATTTAAAATAATAAAGATAAGTAAAGCGAATAAATGAAAATAAATTTTAAAAAAACCTTCGTCCGGAAATAATTAATTATTGTTTATAAAGATTTATACAATAATTAAAATTGATCTGTTATTATTATTTGTTTATTATTATAATTTTATGTTAATTGAATTATTTGGCATTATTTTTTAAAAAAATATTTTTAAAAATCTTAAAATGTGGGATAATGTTATTTATAGTATTTTATCGGCTATAAAAAGAAAATTAAACATCAATGACGTAATTAAGATGATTTTAGAATTTTTATTGTTTTTTTCGAAACAATTCACAAGAGGGGAGATTCGTTCATATGTTCATTTCGCTTAGGTAAGAGGGAGAGAAGCCGAAACAAACAAGTTGAAAGAGGAAAAAGAAATGATTTCTATTCTGAGCGAAATTCAGGGCCGTAATTAGTGTTAAAAAAATAATTTTTGCAAATTTTTAAAGTCAACATAGAAAATAATTATTTTTTCAAACAATTTAATTAACTTTAGGTGTACAATTTTGCAACTTCGAAAAATATCATTCAATTTTATAATCATAGGAGTTAATAATTTGCTTAATATTTTAAATATTTTACTTGATCTGTTTTATCGACTATAGTAAAAATTTAAAAATAGAAGGAAAAAATGTTCTTTTTCTTAAGAATTAATTTTTTACAATTACCGTATAAAATTATAGAATTTTTGATACAATTTTGTTGCGATCTAATTATTAGAATTGAAATTTTAAATAAAGTTCTACCTTATCGACTGTCGGGGGGGAATTGATCACTTGTCACGCACCTAAGAGTGTAAAAGCCGCGTTTAGCCGAGAAAAGCCGATGACTTACGAAACTCGTGAACGGCGCCGAACTCCAAAGTATTTCAGTGTTGATTTCAGTATTCGTGCCGCAACCGTAAGGTAAACATTTTATATTCGTGAGACATTGTAAGAACGGTACATTAAACCCTCGGCAAATAAAATTTCTCCATGTAACGTTTTATTTATTTAAAACCAATTGGTTGAGAATAAAAATTGACTTCTCTTTTCGCAAAAAAAAGGGCGCGAAAAAGTGCCGGTGAAAAATGTTACGAGTTCGTTAAATTATACTTGAGGGGAGACTTTTTTTTATGTTTTTTTTTAAAAGTTTTCGAAAGTTATTAAAAAGCGGAAGTGAGGAGATTGTTTATTTTGGTGGTGACTCAGTAGAGGGTAAAAATAATTAAAATAAAACGGAAGGATGTATTATTCCGATGGACTTGAGGTGGATGGCAGCTGGGTGCTGCGAGTTTACGTCACGGACCTGCAGGTCGAGAGGAGCCTTCGTGTCAAGGGCGAACTTCACATCGGGGGTGTCATGCTTCGTCTCGTCGAAGATCTCGGTGAGTTTTCCTCTGATTAAATTAAATCTGCATGCATTTCTTTTTTCTTCTTTCTATAGGTTAGGTTTGCTTTGTTATTTCTTCGTCGTTTTGTGGCGCGCGCGAATTCCACTCATTTGTTTATCGTGACGTTTTTGTTTCCCGGAACACCAACAGGCGATATTTTTTTTTAATTTCTTAAGATATAAATTTATCTTGAAAAAAATTATAACTTCTTTAAGTGCCTCTCAAAAATAAAGTAAACAGAAGGAAATTATTTTTTTATTTGCTGTACAGTCTTAGAAACAATATTCTCATAAGAGAAAAAGATTTCGTAAAAAAAACAGGAAACAGAAATACATTTTCAATGGTATGCCCTTATCTTGAAAGTGTGTTTTCAAGGGTCTTTTTAAAAAAAAAGATATTCATCGTTGGTGGTCAAGTTCAAGGTTTTCGTTTTAAAGAAATTGTTTTCCTACATCCCGAGAGCTGAATATTGGAAAGCGGATTCTGATGTCTTCAGGTCAGTGGACCCTTAGGGATAAATTTCGCACTCAACCGGACCGGTACACGTGCACTCGATCAACACGTATTGTATTGACTTCCGGGAAACAAAGGAATATCTTATCACCGCTTTTTTTCTTTTGAATTTCTTCAAAGAATCGTTATTCGCGAACTAAACATTGTTAAAGGCGAGAATTTTTCCTTTTCACTGCTTAAAGTTTATCAAAAATAATATTTTATAATTATTTTATTAATTATTTATTTGAGGAATTGGAATAATTTTTATAGAAAATATTTAATTTGGAAAAATTAATTTGGTCCCTGCTTCTTAAGGACCTTTCATCGAAGCGGATCACATTTAATTATTATAGCGAAGTTAAAGAGATTCAAAATTAGAAGTGTCAAAAACCTAATTTAGAATTAAATTAATATGGCCCTAAATTAATTTAGAATTAAATTAATATGGCACTAAATTAATTTAGAAAAAGAAATTCTACTAATTTAGAGAAAAACGAGTTTAAAGTTCAAATCTACAATTAGTACCCATGTTAATTAAAAATAAGATTATTAAAACAGTTGGTAATAAAATTAATGAATTGTTTTTAATATAAAATTCTCCCACGTTTCGAAATCAATACGATTTCCTCTTCAGGGAGTCAATAAATAAAGTGTTTTATATTAAAAGTCGAAGGAATTAAAGTATAACCAAACTTTGAAAAGAGTTTGGAGTTAGAAACAAGAGGAAAGATACAATTATTAATTAAAAGATGGTTGATGTTTTCTTTGGTCTGATGGCTTAATAATCCATTATTAATAACAATTGAATAAATAAGAACAACACAAGATAAATAAACGATCAACATTTTCCAACAATTTACACTGAATAAAACCACTATGATATTGAATAAAATCTACTTTTTAAATAGAAAACTGTCTTGAGCTTTAAGATCAAAATTTTCTTTATTCGAAGAAAAACTGTCGATAAACACTGGTTTATATTTAATATTCTAAATTAACCGTCACTTCTAAATTAACGATTCTTTACTCTAATGCTAAATACTTTTGGATTAGAATAACTGAATCTTATTCTCCAGCTGAGAAAAGCAACATTGTCGTTATAATGACCATAAACAAAGAAATATAGAGTCAGAATTCATAGTGTAAAAAACGCATCAATTTTCAGGGTTGGGAAGTAAGTAAAATAAATATTGTCACGTTTTGCAAAATAAAGCTTCTGAATAAATTCATTAATAATATAAATGAGATATTTAGTTAGAGCATTTTTCAAGAAAAACTGACGATAAACACTTGTTCATATGTAATATTCTAAAATAACCGTCACTTCTAAATTAATGATTCATTACTCTAATCATAAGTACTTTTGGAGTTTTGGATTACAATAATTAAATCAGATTCTCTCTCTGAGAAAAAAATCATGTGTTTTATTGTCCATAGACTAAATAGTAATTTAGAGTCAGAACTCAAAGTGTAAATATACAATTATTTTCATAGTTAGAAAGCGAGTAAAATGAGTACTGTAACGCTTTGTAAAATAAAAAACTTTCCAATAAATAGTTTGTGCTAAATAAAATAATTATAATTTAACTAATTAATAGTAATTAATTTACAATTATTAAAGTAATTAGTTAATTAATATATAATTAATTATATAATTATCTATAATTAATTAATTATAGATGAAGTTTGCAATGATTATTTTTCTAATTATGTAACATTTGTTTAATTTTCGATTATCGATTTTCGATTATCGTGAACCATAGGGTTCACGAAATCCATTTATAGTTTCTAAGCAATGATTAATACTTATAATTACATTGTCTAGACGAATTTAATGCAGAATAATCGTAACTTTAAGTATTCTATATATTTGACCATAAAAACAAATTCAATAAAAGGCGTTGAGAAAAATTGGATGACATTTTTCTCATCAGAACTTTCTTATTCGTCTTATTTTTTGTACATAAGAGAGATTTTTGTTTGAAGTATTTCCTTTATTTTTTATCAAAACTAACGACAAACACTTGTTTATTTTCAATATTTCTATTTATTCGTCACTTTTAAATTAATGATTCATTGCTCCAATTTTAAATATTATGGATTACAATAATTAAATTTAATTCTTTCCTTGATTAAAGTAGAATATTTGTTTATTGACCATAGACTATAAAAAATATAGAGTCGGACAATGTAAAATACTTATCTACTTTCAGGGTTGGGAAGTTAATTAACCGAATATCGTATTGTTTTGCACAATGTAACTTGAATATATTTTGAATATATTTTATATTTGCGTGTATATTCATCTAATTTTTATTTATCATTAAAGATATGACTCTTACGGTTTTCAGATTTTTAGATAAAACTATAGTGATAAATACTTGTTAATTTTTAATATTCAATTTTAATCGTCATATTTAAATTAATGATTTATCATTCTGCTTTCGGATTACAATAATTGAATCTGATTCTATATATGAGAAATTTCCTATTATTTATCTAACATAGAATCTTTAGATTCTCTATCTAACATGTTTTAATATTGACCATAGACTAAAAAAATATTATAGCCAGACTCATAATGTTAACAGGGTTGGGAAGTAAGTAAAATGAATGTTTTAATGATTCGCAAAATAATAAATTAATTATTATAGCTACAATATTTGTAGTTAACAATTATTTATAGTATTAATTATAGGAAAGGAATTATTTATAGTATTAATAATACTTTACAATTATTATTTGCTATAAAGAAATGTTTTCAATTCTCATTCATCATTAAAGACGAACACGAAAACCTTGAATTATTTTATTTATTGATGAAAATGTTTCAATATTCTTTTATTTTAGAGGAAAAATAATAATAAACATTTGTTCATTTTTTACATTACTGCTCATTCGTCATATTGAAATTGAAGATTCAAGTCTGTAATTATAGATATTTTTGGATTACAATAATTGAATCTGATTCTCTTTCTGGAAATGCAAGCATATGTTTATTGACCATAGACTAAAAAATGTTATAGAGTCGAAACCTATTTTCAGGGTTGGGAACTAAAGTGAATATCGTTATCTGTGAATAAGAAATTATTGAATTGATGGTTATAATACAGTAAATAATTCATTATAAAAACATCGACAAAAAATTTAATAATTTTTTTTTTTTAATATTTTTGTGGGGGTGATGGGGATTCAAGGAGCTTGGTTTCTTTTATTATTTTGTATATAAGTGAGATTTTTTAGCGCCAGATATAAATCTTAAGTACTGACATCAATCACGTTATAAGGTTGTAAATAAGGCCTTGCGGTGATATATCGCAAATGGTTTGTTATATCAGGTTGAAGCAACAAGTTGCGGGATTTGAGAGTTGTGTCTCGTTGGAACTTGGAACGCGACCTGAAAAATTCCTGATCGTCGCGCTACCGATTTGGATGAGCTGTGTATATATGTGTTTCTATTGCAGAGTTGCAATTTCAAGTCACTCGCAAAGAAGTCCGCGAAGTGCGTGTAAAGTGGAAAAACTGGATGGTTAGACTAGTTTCACCCAAGGAAACGATGTAACTGATCAAATTCCTCTGATCTTTACTCTTTATATATGAGGGGCGAGAAAAATTTTGTTTAAAAGTTAAATTTTTCCTTTTCTTCAATTTGGTATAAAAATATTTTGGAATATCTCACGATCATCATTTTTGATAAGTATTTATGAGAATAATTCTTGAAATCGGATAAATATCGGCGCCATGACACCTAATGACACACCGCTATTAAGAGATCGTTAAAAATGTTGAAAGATGGATATTTTTTCCTCCTTTAAAGATAAGTAAGTAGGAAGATGTATTTTTTTTCATTTATCTATTGCCTTGAAAAACTCCGAGGTAAATTAAGTGATCAACTTTAGCAGAAAAGCGATATTTTTGCCTGAGATAAACTCGTTTGATAAATCCCTCGTGACTAGGGAATCGCAGGTTTTGCTATAAGATTATCTCGCAAATCAGGACACGCTCGATTCGCCCACGTGAGAACCTGATTCTTGTTTGATTTGCCACCCAGTATATATAATGAAAGAATACGTTTCTCGTACACATATATAGAAAACTATTATAAAAATACTGGTGTAAAATATTTAATGAACAGTGGAAGAAATAATATAGTAACTCCTTTTATGTGTGTCTCGCATCAAAACGATTGGTACTTTGTCTCTTGTTGAAGATTATAAATGATCAATGAGTCCTCTTACTTTCTATTCGATTTACGCTTGCACTGAGTCTCGAGATATTGTATATATATACTATTTTCTATATACTATATAAGCACTATATATATAATATTCCCGATTTTATATTTATATATACGAGAAGTAAATATATTGAGTCGAGAGAGTAGACTTGACCAGTGTTTGCCCTCCGGAGTATAAATAATAAGGCGCTTAGTCTTTGACCCCTCTCTGCTAAAATTGTGATAAAAAATTCAAGTCATAAATTTCATCTGCTGTTTGATACATATACAGTCAATTTGGAAATGGACAATCTCTAGATCGGCGGGGAATTTTTCTACATATAACAAAAATGTTGGCGATGGAATATAATTCAAAGTTCTCATCTACACACACTTTTTACATTTGAGATAATTTGATAAAGTAAAATTTATACATTAATGTAAATGGGTAATGTAATGTGCATGGCTTTCTTCTACATTATGCATCATCGTAACATTTCCATTATTAAAATCAGTGTAGAGGCGTTCCCGGACATTTCCCCGAATCAATTTTACCGAACAGTAATTTTACCGAATGTTTAATTTACCGAATGTCAAATTTACCGAACGCCATTAAACCGAATGCTTTTTTACCGAATACTATTAATCCCGAAAAAATTCTATTAAATTTAGTCAAAATTGTATGTACGTATTACCGAAATGTTAAATTTATATATTTATGTTATGGCCAATTGTCCTTAGAAATTCTAAATCCTGGTCCATTTCTTTGAAAATATTAATTTGTGAATCAGACTCAGGATTTGAAGTTATTACATTTTTGATCCAAAATTATATAATTCTGATAATAATTTAAAATTAAATAAAAATAAAATAATTAACAATAATTTGTAATATTTTTATAAATTTCTACATTTTTGATCCAAAATTATATAATTCTGATAATAATTTAAAATTAAATAAAAGTAAAATTAATACCTAAATAATAATAAATAAATAATAATAATTTGTAATATTTTAATAAATTTCTGCATTTTTGATCCAAGATTATATAATTCTGATAATAATTTAAAATTAAATAAAAGTAAAATTAATTAATAATAATTTGTAATATTTTTATAAATTTCTACATTTTTGATCCAAAATTATATAATTCTGATAATAAAATAAAATAATAAGAAATAAATAATCCCATGTGGAAATAGCGCGAGTTAGCCATGACAGATATAGGTTTCTGGTCATGGGCTAGCTTTTAGTGTGGCTCCCCGGACATAGCAGATAACACGGCTAGCGCCCAGATTCAATTTCCACACGGGATAATAATTTGTAATAGTTTTATAAATTTTAACATTTTTAATCCAAAATTATATAATTCTGATAATAATTTAAAATTAAATAAAATTAATAAATAATAATAATAAATAAATAATAATTATAATAATTTGTAATATTTTTATAAATTTCTACATTTTGATCCAAGATTATATAATTCTGATAATAATTTAAAATTAAATAAAAATAAAATTGATGAATAATAATTTGTACTATTTTTATAAATTTCTACATTGTTGATCCAAAATTATATAATTCTGATAATAATTTAAAATTACATAAAAATAAAATAATTAATAATAATTTGGAATATTTTTATAGATTTCTACATTTTTGATCCAAAATTATATAATTCTGATAATAATTTAAAATTAAATAAAAACAAAATTAATAAATAATAATAAATAAATAAATAATCATAATTTGGAATATTTTTATAAATTTCTACATTTTTGATCCAAAATTATATAATTCTGATAATAAAATAATAATAAATAAATAATCCCATGTGGAAATAGCCCGAGTTAGCCATGACAGAGATAGGTTTCTGGTCAGGGGCTAGCTTTTAGTGGGGTTCCCCGGACATAGCAGATAGCACGTCTAGCGCCCAGATTCAATTTCCACACGGGATAATAATTTGTAATAGTTTTATAAATTTTAACATTTTTGATCCAAAACTATATAATTCTGATAATAATTTAAAATTAAATAAAAATAAAATTAATCAATAATAATAATAAATAAATAAAAATAATAATTTGTAATATTTTTATAAATTTCTACATTTTTGATCCAAGATTATATAATTCTGATAATAATTTAAAATTAAATAAAATTAAAATTAATTAATATTAAGGGCATTTGAACCATTATGACGTCACAATTTTAAAACTCATGCTTTGCACACATTGTGACGTCATAATGGTTCAAATGCCCTTAATATGTAATATTTTTATAAATTTCTACATATTTGATCCAAGATTATATAATTCTGATAATAATTTAAAATTAAATAAAATTTAAATTAATTTGTAATGATTTTATAAATTTTTACATTTTTGATCCAAAATTATATAATTCTGACAATAATTTAAAATGAAATAAAAGTAAAATTATTACCTCAATAATAATAATAAATAAATAATAATTATAATAATTTGGAATATTTTTATAAATTTCTGCATTTTTGATCCAAGATTATATAATTCTGATAATAATTTAAAATTAAATAAAAGTAAAATTAATTAATAATAATTTGTAATATTATTATAAATTTTTACATTTTTGATCCAAAATTATATAATTCTGATAATAATTTAAAATTAAATAAAATTAATAAATAATAAAAAATAAATAATAATTTGTAATATTTTTATAAATTTCTACATTTTTGATCCAAAATTATATAATTCTGATAATAATTTAAAATTAAATAAAAATAAAATTAATGAATAATAATTTGTAATAGTTTTATAAATTTCTACATTTTTGATCTAAAATTATATAATTCTGATAATAATTTAAAATTAAATAAAATTAATAAATAATAAAAAAATAAATAATAATTTGTAATAGTTTTATAAATTTCTACATTTTTGATCTAAAATTATATAATTCTGATAATAATTTAAAATTAAATAAAATTAATAAATAATAAAAAAATAAATAATAATTTGTAATATTTTTATAAATTTCTACATTTTTGATCCAAAATTATATAATTCTGATAATAATTTAAAATTAAATAAAAATAAAATTAATGAATAATAATTTGTAATAGTTTTATAAATTTCTACATGTTTGATCCAAAATTATATAATTCTGATAATAATTTAAAATTAAATAAAAATAAAATAAATAAATAATAATAAAATAAAACACCTATACTTATTAGAAAATGTTCTAAATAGTTTTATTCAGTTTCTATAATTAAGTCTACTTTAAAATAATCAAATTAAAAGAAAATTCATGTTTTTTCCATTAACGATAAGTAAAAGTTAGAAGAATGTAAATAATTATGTTTAAAAAACCATTTAACGATCAAAAGTTATGTTTTCCAAAACAATACGATATTCAGTTAATTAACTTCTTAACCCAGAACATTCTGAGGTCCGACTCTATATATTTTTTAGTCTATGGACAATGAAACACGTATGTTTCTTTTCTCAGACATAGAATCTACTTTAATTATTGTAATCCAAAATTATTTATGATTAGAATGATGAATCATTAATTTAGAAGTGACGGTTAATTTAGAATATTAAATATGAACAAGTGTTTATCGTCAGTTTTCACATATTTAATTTATTTTTCTTACTCAATATTTTAGTGGTCTATTCAGTGTAAATTTTTGGAAAATGTTGATCGTTTATTTATTTTGTGTTGTTTTTATTTATTCAATTGTTATTAATAATGGATTATCTCTTATCTCTTGGTTAGGTTTTCTCATATTTTAATTCCATTTTATTTTTTTTTAATTTCATTTCTATTTTTGTTCTCATCTATTTATCAATTTTTATTAATTAATTTAATTTTTCTATTATCATTTTAACACACTGAGCAGTTTTACGACACAAATATAATAATATTTTTTTTATTTTATATTTTTGATTCAAAAGAGAAGAAACTAATTGATAATGTAAAATTCAGTGGCACTATTTGAATTAATATAATTATAATTTTTCATTTAGTTTTACTATTTAGAAAATATTTTTGTTCACTTGCAAAGTTAAAAAGTATTTTAATTTGTTCAACATTTTTTACACACTAAAAGCCTTATATATGAAAATTGAACCAATATTAAATAACATAGAACGCGGTTATTATTTCTAATTCCTGTTATTTTGTTCATTAACTAGAAAATGCGAATCACAAAATTACTGTTATTAAATAAAGTTTTTTTCTACTCAATTTTTTTAAATATCTTGTTTACCAGAGTATTAAAAAAATTTTGTCAATATCAAATATTTGCTCAGTGACAAGCGACAAGGTTATCAACTTTTATTCAAAATAAATGAAAATAAAATGTTTTGCAAAATTGTTTACCAAAATTTGCAGAGTGCTTCAAAATATTAAAATGAATAACCAATTTTCTTTCTTCTCAAACTATATTATATGCTTTCAAGTTAAAATAAATCCGGGAATTTGTATTTTTAAGTGGTATTTTTACATTCAGTGTAATAGCAGCTGCTTCCGTAATAAAATGGCCAAGTCAAAAATGGGATCGATTATTATCGGTAAAATCGAGCATGAAATGGCACGTGGTCGTTTAAAGTTCACTTTTATTTCTTCTGTCGGCCCTTTATGCACAAAAAGGGAAATTCTCCATGCTCTCTTCTATATAGTTTCCTAAGAAACACCTACTGTGCTCTCAAGTTATTGAGAAGCTGCAACTTCTTACATATATATATATATATATATATATATATTTATGTATGTGGGTGTATAGTCGGGTGTTGCGATAATCAGTTAAATTTAAACCTCGAACTGTTTTCTGGTCCTCCTTCTCATGTAGGTCTATATATCCGAAACTGTTTCTTCCTCCTCTCTGATGATAAAACATTCACCAGAGGAAAATTATTAAATCATAATCTTACATAATAGGTACGTCAAGGGACCCTGTAGTGTATAAAATTAATTTTACTTTCGACATGCATACTTTCATTCGATCAATTAAGGGCAGT
Source organism: Leptopilina heterotoma (assembly GCF_015476425.1). Taxonomy (NCBI): domain Eukaryota; kingdom Metazoa; phylum Arthropoda; class Insecta; order Hymenoptera; family Figitidae; genus Leptopilina; species Leptopilina heterotoma. Next base: position 1,005,225 of record NW_025110812.1, read on the forward strand.
ACTATAAAAATATTTTTTACATTTTAAAAAAAGAAAACTAAAATTCCCAAGAGAATGAAAAGATAAGAAATTTTTACAACTTTTCAAAAAAATTTAATAGTCCATCCTAATAGCGAGAAGCTTTTAAAAGTTGCCATTAAAACAGGTCATTAATGAACTTAGGCTTCTATTTTCAGAGATCTTTTTAGTATATATTTTCTTTCAAACTTTATGTCATAAACTACCTTGAAAAAGTTGCGCTATTTAAAAATGTAAATTTTCGTCATGGACTATAATTATCTACTTGAGATAGAAACCGGAAAGAATAGAGTCACTTACGCGAATTTATTGTGCATGGACCCTAAGTAGTCAAGAGTGGGGGGTAATGGGAGCAAGAGAGAAACACGTAAACTTCTTTGTCACTCCCATTGTTTGGCGCTGTTACTTACCTTACGTAACTTAAGTCATTAATTGGACAGGGAAAGAAAAGAAAAGAAAATAATTCTCATAAATAATATATAATATAACTAACGCCTTTAATAGCATATTTCCAAGTCTAATTTATAATGTTAGCGTAAACGAAAGTAATTAATAAAAATTAATAAAAACGGTGTTAATTTCACGTTTTTCCGAATATATGTTGAAAGTTAAATTAACATAATTATGAATCGAGGTTGACAGAGAGGTACTCCCAAGGTTGTTCGCCATGCGTATATATAAATGTGTTTGAAGTTTAGTTCCACACGCGATATATGTGTAGGATGACGTGAGCACCATATAAAACGTAAACGACGTCATTTCAGAAATTACAGAACGAAAGGAAACATTTTTTCCTGAAAAGGGAAAGGATAGAAAGACTAATGTCTCCATGTCACGAACGGTTTAAACTTCAAAAAAAAAAAAATTCTTCTACATTTAATTGTATTTTTTCTAAAATACTTTTATTTGTATTTCTCCGAAAAGTCTAGTCATTTTGAAGATGAATCAATATAGAGAAAGGTCATTAGGATTTTTATCCTACAATCAAAACCTCGGCGTTTGACTATAAAAGTTTCTAAATTCTAAAAGAATTCGATTTTTATAACTTACAATTCTTTTGGTTTTTGAAAAGAAGAATTGAAGGGAAGAGGACAAAGTGAAAAACATATGAAGAGAGGAAGCGCCGCACGAGCTAAAATAAACTTTTCTTGGCCATCATGTGTTCGTGGCTCACAAAGAGAGCATCTACTGGGCAAACAACTATTTTACTATAAGTCTTCTATAAACTCAGTGACGATAAAAATACTGAAATACATCGAAAATCGATCATTGATTTTCTAACAATCGTTCCATACAAACAGAATTGTTTAAAAAGAAACTAGAACACTTTTTTTTATTTCACAACCAGAGATATGCTTTTTTTGCTTGTTTTAAATTAAAATTTAGAAATTATAATTTCCAAGATTTGAATTTCGCGCTTTACGGTTACCGACAGATGGTAACCGAAAAAAGAGTAGGGATAGACGAATTAATAGCTCGTCGAGACTTTTGTTTCGGATCCAAAGGAAAAATATGAATTTCTTAACTTTTGATAGAAAAAATAACTTTGATAAGTTGATAATTAAAGTCACACATGTCCGTATATAGATATAATATTCCATACATTGTAATGCCGAAGTCTAGACCTTACCATTACTATTATGATCTCTTCTCGATACATATCACTTTCTCCTTCTGATATGAAATTGATAATATTTCCTTGTAACATTATCCCTCGCATTATCCAATTCGCTCAATTTCCATTATCTCATATACAATATAATATTTCGCATCGGCAGTCTAGGGTTGGAGAGTGACGCGTCATTCTTGGTTCCTGACATTGATTACATAGAATAATAAATAATTTACGTGGCGAATTGGCGAAAATAACGTAACATGTAATTTAGAAATTGAAAATTTGCGGTTAAATGTTTAAAATAGAAAAAAACGTAACTACTTGTTTTTTTTAGGTTATGTCAAGTGATGAAAGAGAAACTAGTCTTTTCTTCACTTGGCGTTGGTAAAAATTGTCCAGAATGGAGAATAAGAACGAAAATATAATCGACTAAAGTAAACATAACCCCAAAAATAAAAATTCTAAATAGAAATAACAAATAAGTAAAAATAAAAAATATGCTTCTGGAGCAAAATTAAGACAAATCAACTTTTTTTCATTAGAGACAGTTCTTTTTAAATTAATGTCGACAAGTTATAGTTATCTTTAATTGATAAATCTTGTAATTTATACAATTTCTTACATAACAAGTTTCAAACCTCCAGCTCTAAATTTATATTGTTAGCTTTGCTGTATTACACAATTGTTTATAATTTCAATAAGACCTTGTTTTTCTTTCATTAAATTGTGAATTTTCAATTTTAATGACACATATATACTTTTATAAAAAAAAATTTTAAATTAGTGTTGAAGTGAATTATTTTCTTTTAACGATTATTTATTGATAAGAAAATAAATCTTTTTTTGCAACTTCTCAATATTTATAAGATTTTTTTTTTTTCATTATCGTTATGTAAAACTGGTTTTGAAAATCTACAATGCACTATTTAGTCGACACAACGTCTGGAAGAGGAGATTATCATACAATGGGGTCCCGACCTATGTATTTATATTAGGTCGGGGACCATTTATAATGTGACCGCATCCGGCCAAGGGTGAATTTTTCAATTTCAAGTTGCATCCCTATTTTCTTCAGCGTTTCATTTTGATTGAAAAAAAAACCCTCCTTACAAAATTAGTGTCAGTATTCTCAAAAAAAAGACGTGCGAGAAATAAAAAAAAAAGTTTAATAAATTTCCAATTCGATTATATCGAGAAAAGTTCTCATTCTTCTCTGAGTCGTAAAAAAATTTTCAGAACCCACTTTTCTTCACCATCGTTTTTTTTTTGACTTTTTTGTCTAAATTTTCAGCTGTCGGAATGTTTCACGGTTCTTGATGTACTTTTACGACTTTTTGTTATATTTGTTATATTTTCCATTATTTTGCAAAAGTTTCTTGAGTGAACGCAGTTTCGAACGCAGTGAAGAAATATACATTATAACAAAGAGAGTGAAGAAAATAAATAAATTGTTTGTATAACAATTAGAGTTGAAAATTAAATAAAACAAGATTAATTTGAAATTAATTAAAACAAAAGACGAGAAAGTAACAATGGTGTAATGAAGAAAAAACGTGATTTGAAAATAAAGCAAATTTTTCTGAAATTTAAATTTCGTTACTGATAAGTATTTTACTTATATTCTTAACTTCCTGTTATTTTTGAATTATTCTTTCGAAGCACGTTCTCCGAGGGTAGACTTCCGTAATTTTCAAAGTGTGGTCTCGTTGTCGGATTTCCGGATGTGCTTATAACAAGATTTATATACATGGAAAATTTTTTAACGTCTACATTCGGGTCTTGAGAATAATACGCGCGCGGCACCTGTGACGAAAGTGTAAAACCTGTCACTCCAGAAGGGCTTCCCCTCTATTGAATATCAACCACAGGAATCTTTGTTGGCATGTCGCACTGCTCGGTGACACAAACTCAATAGTTTTTCTCCTGTAAAACTAAAAAGTAAAATATACCTAAACAATTTAATTTCCAAAATTTTAAACAATTAAAACTTGCATTTGAATAAAAATAAAAATTTTTTTGCAATGGAGATCATTATATGTAAAGCTAATCTCAGATTGCAGCACCATATCAAGATTCGTCTAGCGCTTAAATTTTGATTTTGCGAAAAGTCACAATTGGTTTACAAAAAAGTGGGCAAAGTAAATAAATATTTTTTGTGGAATTGTGAAAAATTAAAAATTGAATTACGTAAGCAAGGACTTTGTGTCACAGGAAAAAAGACGGTTTTGCAAGTCAGAGTATCGTAAGAGTATAGATAAAAAATTGAGGTTATGTTGCCTGTTAGGTATTAAAAATATTGTAAACACATTTTGAATGTTTTTGAGGTAAAATTTTATTAGTTTTTTTTATACTTTTTATACTCAATAATGATTCAATAAAAATAAAAGAAATAAATATTCCATGCCAATAAATAAATATAAATTTATATTTATTAAAATTTTGCGCCATAAAATCTTATAGTGGTGCTGCACTCTACAGGCCAAGTTTGGCTGTGAGGATCCCAATTGATCCCCATTAGAAGAATTTGTTTCAAATTTTAGGTTATGTTATCTAAATCACTTCTTATTGACAGAAAATTATAAAAATTTTTTTAAAATGCAACTTTTAATTGTTTAAAATGTTGGATATCAAATTCTTTACGCTTCCACTAAATAGAAATTAAAATATAATTTATCCTTTTGATATGAAATATACGCGTTTAATAAAATCTTTTGTAATAAATTGCGCACTTTTGATAAACTCTCTGAAGAGGAAATCAGATTTCGAAACTTTGAAGTAAATATATTTTAATCATTGTCCAAATGTTTTCGTTTTATAAAAATGATAAAATGTGTAATTTGAGGTATTTATTTGTTATAATTTTCCGATAGATCGATTCAAATTGTTCAAATACCTATAATGTAGTTTTTTTATCATAAATAATTTTAAAAATTTTGTTTAATTCTTTAATTTAAAAAAAAAAGTTTTTTCTTTCTTTTCTCGATAATTTTTTTTTTTTTGCCGTCTCGAAATCAACGACCTCGGGTATTTCTTTTGAAAGATTGGAAGGGGTTCGATGGCATTTATTGTGTGTAGTCTATACACCAACCCGGCTCGTTTTACCTTTACAAGACAAGGTCGCTCTTACGGTACTTGGCGAACGTTTCTTTTTCACCTTTTAAAGATTGTCATTCCATTGCGTTAATCCCTCGTGAGCCCGGAAATATTTCTATATTTATTGCAAATTATAGGCATGGAAAGAAATTTCTTTTTTACACTATAATCTTTTAAATTCCTCTTTCACACGCGCCGCTATTATAATTGCGTGTGTGTAAAAAAAAATAAATCCTAAACGGTGTATTTTTTAATTTTTTTTCCCCATAAACGGTATAATTTTGATTCATTTTAAAAATTGCGTCGCAAAATTAATATATGCACCTGTAGATTTAATCGAAATTCCGATATTAATGTCAGATGTCTGAATAATTCGATAAACAGAAATTTCATATATCTTAGAATCATTTTTTGATAGAAATTTTTTACCGCATCCTTTATTGAGCGGAAAAAATATTTAAGTTTTGTATCTTAAATCCAATTATTCGAAAAAATTATACATAATTCGAAAAAATGCATTTTTTTGAAATTCAAATCTTGGTTTACGCGCGCGGAGAAAATAAGAAGCTTATGTATAGGAAGCTTATCTATGATTATTATTCCATCACACGAACTGATTATAAAAGTATTATATTCTGCCCTGCCTGCCTGCCTGGAGATTACGTTAATTGATCAGAATTGGAAAAAATATTAATAGGTTCTCACGCTTTTACACGTAATATATATAAAAAAAAATTATATTTCATATTCTTTTGGCTTTATTATCTATATGTGATTGTTTCATTCTTTATTTTTAATATTTATAATTATTAATGTTTCTATTACTATTATTGTTACATATTTGTGACGAGCTTCAAAGAAAATTTTAATAATTGTATATTATTATATAAATTTTAATTTTTTTGTTCTGAAAAATAATTTTTAATAATTGCAAATATGTATAAAAAATTTTTTTTGTATTTTTGTCTGAGTCATAACCAAGAGTCTCCTTCTGGTGTGGATTATTTTCTATATAAGCGGTTTCAAATTACGTGTGCAAACGTTTATCGTGCATGAACACTATATGCACATATATTTAAGCACTAGAGTGAAACATTGTGGAAAAATGTCCAGAGATCGAATAACCATATATCTGCGCCACTATTTATTTCACCCCTATTTCTATCTTTTCTTCAATATTCATTACGTTCCAAATCTTCCCTTTTACGGAATATCTTTTTCAATTTGACCCTACTATCCGAATGACGGTAATATTTCAATCATATTTGATAATTACTTCTTAAGGTATTTCAATCTAACGAATCAGGGGAACCGTTAGTCTTATAGGAACTGGGATGGGGATACAATGAGAGTGACTGAGAAGTTCGCGTTTTTCTCTCTCACTCTCATTGTGTGTCCTCTCCCTGGCTCTTGTGCTTAATAGTGCATTTTTTTCTTCCCAATAAATGTAAATTTATTTTATTTATAGCATTATTATTATTATTTATTTTATTTAGTAGTAAATTTATTTATTAGGCTACAAATTAGAATTGATTTAAATTATTGAATAAATTATTATTTATAAATTTTAATAAACTATAATTTACAATTTTTTAAATTCATATTTAAAATGTTGGAAACGATCTCCATAGTTTTAATTTTTAGAAAATATTAAATTTCATAAATTTTACTCATTTTCTGTATTATAAACTTTGATATTTTCCTGTAAAAAAATTTTTTCAGAGAAAATAATTTTAATGTCAATAAATTGTCAGGGAAATTTATAAACTAAAACTTGTTTATGTGATTGAAAAAATTGTTCTCCTTCATTTGTTTAACGAAACGTTTCTTTAAACGAAAATTGAAATTTATTTTGTTTAGTCTGCAAATAGGAGAAATTTGTTTCTGTGTGAAAACAATCAACCCCCTGGTGAGGGAAGTGAACTCTTATATTAGATTTAAATTGGTGGGAGGATTTTGTTCACCACGGGACAACTATGATGAAGGGATAATAGTAAATGAGAGAGGGGGTAGGGGGGGGGGAAGACTAGTAATTGGCTCTATTTCCTTTCGTTTTTACTTCATCAAAACTGCTACAAAAATTTATTAACAGATTTAATAAAAATTGACATTTATGTAATTTTATTTTGACATTCACTTTCATTTTCACTTTTACATTCACTTTGACAGATATATTATACACATTTAAAGATAGCCATTTTCACTTTCATTTTTATTCTCACTTTCACAAATTTTCATTATTATTTTAACTTTCAATTTTAAAAATTTTAATTTTCACTATTTTTTTTCCACTACTTTTTACTATTTGTTGAAAATTTATTAGAAAAATTTAATAAAGAACATTAATGAAAGAAAATTATTGTATCGTGCGCTTTAAAGACGTTTAACGATATAATTAGTGATGAATTAATCTAAAAAAAAATAACAACTAGCTTAATTGTGACGACTTTATATGTGTCTATATATATATTTTATACTGGTTGTAATTCGAAGAATGCGGTGGATGATTAAAATACATACTTAATATTGTACGTAGAGAGTTTTGTATTAGATGAGGCCGATGAGGGAGATGATTATTGTCGTGCGTTCGAGGAAAATTTTACTTATCCAGTTGGCTGACATCCAGAAATATGCGAGATATGCGAAAACAAACGAGGAAATAAAATGAAATATACATGTGCGCGTAAAAAGGAGGCCGAACCCGGCAGAGATGACAATATTCTGACTCATTTCAATTTCGCAGTGTTGATTCACGAGTGTTTACAAATTTATTCTTTCAATTAAAAAAAAAAACAAATAATTTTTATTACATTTCGATGAAAAATAAAAAATTGTCCACCTAAAATGTAACGTTATAATTGTGGTTTTTATAATTTTTTCAATTTATATATTACTTGACTCAATTACGCAGAAATTTTAAATAATAATAGGGTTCACTATATGATAGTATGGTAAAAATTACTTTATTCGCTTTCCAACAATATAATACTCGATTGCCTAAATTTAATTTAAAAAAAAAGTTAAAGGCAAAATTCAAAAGGTGGTCCAACCTTGACTACGTTCCCCTATAATTACAATAATATTAAAAAAATAATACAAATGTTATAATATGAATAATATAATAATATAATAAATATAATATTATAATAATAATAATGTTATTTTTAAAAACTACTTAATTAATAATTTCAAAATATAATTGAAATTATTAATTTTCTGCTATTAGTTTGCAGTAAAGGTTAATAAGTGCGAGGGGAGAGGGGGTGGATGGGTGACTTAAACCGCTTTAAGTGAAAGTGAAGTTATAGCAATTTGTAAGTTGCAATGATAAATAATTGCTCATTACTGATTACACGGTTGATAAAGAAAATACCTCTTATTGGTCCAGAGAATAAGAGAGAGGAGAGACAGAGTGAGAGAGAGAGAAGCATCTTCCTTAATTATGAATCGAGTTCTACGCCTCCTCTTCTTTGTCACGGGTCATGTGACTGTTTAGATAAGCGTGAGATTCGATTAATTGTCGCTTCAATATAATGCTATTAAATCCTTTAATATTCATTGATAGTTGAAGTGAACTGAAAATTATTTTCAGCTTCTGAATTTTTTTTCTGTCTTTTCTTTTTCATAAACTGATAAAATATATATTAAGCGAGTTGGAGACGATAAAAATTTATTTTTATTCTCTCATATCATTGATTTGAATGTTTTTTTATTTATTAAAAAACTATAATATTCGCAATTGTTGCAAATTGAATTGATATATTGTAATAATTTATTATTATTTTCTTTTGTTCTTTTGCACTATTTCTTGTATAGTATTTCCATAGTATTTTATAGCAATCTACAGTATTCCGTAACATTCCATAGTATTCTATAATATTCCATAGTATTTTATAGTATCTCATAGCATTCCATGGTATTCCATGGTATTCCACGGTATTCCACGGCATTCTATAATATTCCATTCCATAGATTTCTATAATATTCCATGGTATTCTTCATCATATTCCATAGTATTCTTTGTAATATTTCATAGTATTTTATAGTATTCCATAGTATTCTTAGTATTCCAGGGTATTCCATAGTATTCTATAATATTCCATAGTATGAATAGTATCTCATAGCATTCCATAGTAATCTCAGTATTCCAGGATATTCCATAGTATTCATTATAATATTCCATAGTATTTTATAGTATCTCATGGCATTCCATGGTATTCTATAGTATATTCCACGGTATTTTATAATATTCCATAGTATTACATAGAATTCTATAATATTCCATAATATTCCATGGTATTTTTTATAATATTCCATAGTATTCCATAGTATCTCATAGAATTCCAAAGTATTCTATATCATTTTATAGTATTCCATATTATTACGTAGTATTCTATATAGTATTCGATGTATAGTATTTCAATTTCTTTTTTGTACTTATGCTTTTAATCTCTCTTCAATTTCATATTGTATTCCATTTATTCTATTGTTTTCTATATTCCATTTTGAATTATTATTTTCATATTTCTTTTATTTATATATAAAAGTTAAAAGTAAAATATTATAAAGATTTTAAAAGTGTACCTCGCGGGTAAACTGTCGTTGCGTGCGTCAAAGAAGTAAATTTCTTCGATGACTCTTCTCGTATATTGCTAAAAACGTGACTTGAAATTACGAAAGCGATGAAATACGGTTATCTCCTTTTTCACGATGTTGTCAGCAACATAAGAACAAATCAGACACCAACTTAGAGAATCATTAGGTCACATTTACCAGAGTGAAGTCAATCTGTCACGTTTTCCGGCTTTAACCGGGCACGATCGGTCGATAAAACAGGTCATGTTTTGAAAAATAATTTATTTTAGTCCCATGTAAATATTAAACATTCATGTAAAAAATATAGCTACATATATTAATAATATGCATTCTTTTTTTATTAAATATAATTTAATTATTAAATTATATTATATTATTGGTATATTAATTATAAATTATTATATAAATTGTAAATTATATAAATTAATATTTATTACAAATTATTAATTATGAACGTTTCGTTTGTTAACATTTGTCTTTAATAATTGTTGCCATGTATAAAATATATATTTAATATATAAGTAACGCACACTGAAGAAAGATCAAAAAATTTTAGTTTGTGTTTATAATTTTTTGAATTAAAATACATAAAGAGGATTAACTCTCAATATATAGAATTCTGAGGTTTATGTCTTCATTACATCTGAAATAGTTAGTAAAAACTGATTTTAGGTTTATACAATTTAGCAGAAACTTTTAATTAAGATGAAGATAAAGAAACATAACCTTCAAATTATTTGCTTCTTAGGTACCTTTCTTCAGTGCGCGTCACATATATTTGATAAAGGCAATAATAAATAATAAATAAATAATAGCGACACTAGTATAATATGTATATTTATATAGAGGAACATAGTCAAGGTTGGACCACTTTTTGAACTTTGTTTATAACTTTTTATAAAAAAAAATTTAGGTTTTAGGCAATTAATTTGATGTAATAAATTTTTTCAATTTCAATCAATTTATATTGATAGGTTTAAAATTAAAAAATTTATAAACATTTTAAAAAAAACCTAATCAAGATTATCGATAAAAAGTAATAAAATAGTAGCATTTATAAATAAATGTTATTTTAATATAAATATACTGTTATATTTATTTGTGTATATATAATGTCAAGTCAAAATATTATTGTAAAAGGGGCAGATTTTTGGGGCCTCATTGAAATGTTAATGGGCCTTCGAATTCCTACCCATGAAAAATAATTTAGGGTCCGGTGTATTCCCTGTAACCCTCGGATGAATGGGAACCTTATCATGGTGTTGCATCTCTCGAATTAGAGTCACACAACCTGTCAATAAACCTGAAGTCAAAGGTCTGAATTCTTTAGACCCACCATGGGGAAAAATGAGAAAAAGCATTTCGTTTGCGGCTTTAAGAGAGTATACAATAAAAATTACATGCATCATAAATTTTGAGTATGAAAAATTTATATTACCATATAAAGGTGTACATACTTAATTATATATTTAAATTTAATCATTATTATTCTATATTACTATAATATAATAATACTATATAATATAATATATAATAATATAATAATAATAAATAAATAATAAATAATATATAATAATATATATAATATAATAATATAATAATACTATAATATTACTATTATTCATTATTATCATTATTATTATTATTTATATATAATCATTAATCATTATTATTTTGAAAAAAATTTATTTATAATTTAATTATAAGTAATAATTTAATTGTACTTTTAATTTAATTAATTAATTTAATTTAATTTTTTTAATTCATTACATGAATGGACTTTTAATTACACAATTGTTGGCAAACAATAGATAATAATTTTTATTTTCTATTAATTATAGTAATTGTTATTTGTTTAATCTGTTTAATAAAAATTGTCATTATTGACAATAATACTGATTAGATATAAAGGAATAGAAATAAAATCGCTGAGATTACATATACATATAGTTATATTTAATTAAGTCTTCATTTACTCTATGTAATATTATTGTTTATTAAATGTTAATTTGAATAATAATATTTTAGAAAAAAAATTTTTATAGACTTGGTAAAAAAATAATTATAAAAGTAAAGCAGGAATAAAAATAATAATACATTGTAATTAAATTTCTTTATTTTTTTTATTTATTAATTTATTAATTATTTATAAATTAATTTACGTTTATTTAGATTTATTTACAAAAAAACTAATTTAGAATGTTAATTAATATATATTTATTTAGTATAATAAAATTATTTGCAGCAAACTTTTAAGACAAGCTTCCTATGCGAGTGGGCCTTTTGAAGCTTGCAGCAAGATTGCGTGCTATTTGGAAATTAACAGAAACTGGAAAATTGACCTCAGCTACTGTTTCTTTCGATTTTAGACATGAATTATTATTCTGGAATAATTTATATTTAAGGAATGTTTGCAAAAATGCAAATATTTTCCTGATGTTGATAAATGATGGGGAATAATTTTAAATAATGATGCATATTTTTCAAGGATAAAATTGAGAAAGAAAGAATCAGTCGATTATATATACATATATATATATATGTATAATAATAAATGTTTGAGAACTTTTAAAATGTAAATTTCATGGGTCTACTTGTCCTAAAACAAGTTTATACTCTCTGTGCAAAAAAAAAATCAACTCGGGACTAAAGACGAAGAGAGTCAAGAGATAATTGCAGAGTGAGTTCACTTTTTTTAATATATGTTGTGCAGAGACTCCTGCACTCGAATATATGAAAGAAAAGGAGAGAGAGATAAACTCAAAAGTCTTCTTGGCAGATATATTATACTCCTTGCTGGATTATAGAGGGCGTGATTTTAAATTTTAAGACGCTTTTAGGATTATGCTCTTTAAGTAGGCGGTTACACTCATCTCTAAAGAGTATAAAAGAATCACCTGGCAAAGAATTTCCAACCGCAAAAATGAGCATTTTTTTTTTATTCAATACTTCACGCAATAATACCGCATATCGTCGTCAAATACGGGATAGAAACTGACAAAGCTTTATATGAATAAAAAAAAACCACAGAATCAGAAATATCTTTTTTCTCTCAATTTTTTTTTGCTTAATGTGTTTTATACAAATTGAGGGGGAAAAAATAAAATAATATAATAATTATTTATAAATTTATAAAAACACAGGATAATAATTATTAAAGAATTTTTTGCTAAATGTGTTTTATACTATCATAAAAAACACAATTGTGTCGCGCTCCCAAGAAAGGTACCTAAGAAGCAAACGAATTATAGGTTATGTTCGAGTTAGATTTATCTTGATTGAAAGTTTATTTTTAATTATTTGAATTGAAAAACAATATTTTCTTTGAATATTTTGGATGTAATGAAGACTTGAAGATCAATAATTTTTAATTAACAATTGTTTTTCTTTCTGTATTTTTACTCAAAAAAATTAAAAACATAACCTTAAATTTTTTGCTTCTTAGGTATCTTTCTTCAGTGTGCGTCACATATTAAATAATATACATTTTATACATGGCAACAATTATTAATGATAAATCTTAACAAACGAAACGTTCATTATTAATAATTTGTAATAAATAATTAATTTATATAATAATTTATAATTAATATACCAATAATATAATTATAATTTAATAAATAATTTATATTTAATAAAAAATAATACATACTATTAATAACAATTATATATAGCTAATGAATTTGAGAACCAAAAAATTCTTCATTATTATTGTTAAGTGAACCTTAACCCTTAAATTAACCCTTTTAAATTAAAGTTTTCGACCTCAATTTTCGAAGATTATATTCGCGCCTTTCGATATAAATATTAAGAAATTAATGAATAATAAATATATTATGAATTATTTAAGAATGTTCAAATGTTTATTATTTCTTTTTTTTTGTTTCAGGTAAGCAACGAATTTTTATCCAAAGAAATATCGCTTACAATCAATCGAATTCAAAACTTCGTACATATGGTAAGATTTTAAATAAATATTTCTAATATGACTTTTTTTTAATAATTTATTGAAAAAATGTGAAGTTATGTTTTATTTTTAAAAATAATATCAAGTAATAAAATACAGTGGACTCTGCTTATAACGAGTCCGGATATAACGAGAAGTTGGTTATAACGAACAAATTTTCGTCACTTGGTTGGTTTCAATGTTAATTAAACGTATGTTAATTAACTTCGCTTATAGCGAACTTCGGCTATAACGAACAAATTTCAACGGTCCCTTGAAGTTCGTTATAAGCGGAGTCCACTGTAAATAAAAATGTGACTCGCTCCCAAGAAAGTTACCTAAGAAGCAAACAAATTATAGGTTATGTTTGTGTTATATTTATCTTGATTAAAAGTTCCTTTTTAATTTTATAAATTTAATGTCAGTTTTTTTTTAAATTTCGGATGTAATAAAGACTTAAATATTAATAATTTTAATAGCAATTGATTCTTTTTCTTTATTTTTTGTTAAAAAATTTTTAAATATAACCTAAAATTATAAAAATTTAATGAAATTTAATAAAAATTTATTTTATTTAATTTATTTAATTTTTATTTAATTTAATAAAACGTGATACATTATATTATCATTAAAAATTTTAATATTGCAAAAATAAATTATTATAACAAATTTTTATTTATAAAATTTATAAAATTTTTAAAATTTTTAAAATTTAAAAAAAAAAGTTTCTTTTCTTGCAATGGAAGAATTTTAAGTAAAAAAATTTATATTATTCTTTTTTTTAGAGGGGGGGGGGGGTGAATGCATGTAATATGATGTGATGGTACTTTGAAGTGTTAAATTTCTTACATATATATATGAGAAGATTTTTGTGTGTGCACGTCTGCTCTGAATGGAATGCCTCGAGGAACTTATCTTGTAAACGCGAACGGAATCTTGTTTGCAAAAGAAATTTTTTTTCACCATCTCACGTATATAAATATATCGCGAGGCATTCCTGTTTATATTATATATTCACCCCAGTTCAATTGATAAATTCAGATACTCCAATTTATAATTGTACAATTATTTTTGTTTATAGTATAACGAGTGAATGAACTCTATTAAATAAATACGTTAAACAGAGTCGAATTTGAACAAAAAAAAATTTATATCACTAATAATTGCTGAAACTATTTTGCAGTAAATTTTTTTTAACTTGTTGATGAAAAAAATTTATAATTTAAATGATTTTTTTATTAATTAATTAGCTCTAATTTATTAAAATTTCTTAATTAACGTTTAATTAACTAATGATTAATTAGTTAATAGTTATTTAATTGTTAATTAACGTATGGTTAGCTAATAATTAATTAACTTATAAATAGTTCAAAACTAATTAACTTACGGTTAATTGATACTTTATTCACTTACGGTTAATTAAAACTTAATTAATTTATAGTTAATTAATACTTAATTTGCTTATGGTTAATTATTACCATAAATAACTTATGGTTAATTAATACTTCAGTAACTCATGGTTAATTAATAATTAATTTACTTATCGTTAATTGGTACTTAATTAACTTATGTTAATTAAGTATTAATTAACTCATGATCAATTAATAATTAATTTACTAATGTTTAATTAATAATTAATTTACTTATGGTTAATTGATACTTAATTTATACTTATGGCCAATTAATGATAACAAAAGGTTAATTATAAAATAATTAGTTAATTAATAAATTTTTAACTAATAATTAGTCAGATTATTAATAATGAAATAATAATTAATTAATAATTAGGTTTTACTTAATTAATAATTAATTAAGAAACAGTGAAGAAAACAAGAATAAAAAGTTCTGTATTTTTAAAAACATTATTTTCTTTTTGTAAAGTGAGAGGGGTTTTCTTGCTAATCTCATGTTGCGATTCGATGAATCTTCAATCGAATGAACGTCAATTGGAGCCGTTATATGCAAAGCGAGAGAATCGAGTTACATTCGATACTGTGCTTTGCCTCAACAATGGAATTTTTTTTTTTACTCTTCCCATCGCTGTTGCAGTCGTCGCTGTATTTATTTCTGATTATACTTTTAACTCTTGATCACGTGCCTCATGTGCTAATTAACACTGATGATGATAAATGTTTGAAGATGAATCTTTTTTTTTTCTTTTTTCTATACAATTCATTTTATTTATATTCCTTTAAGACACCATTTGATTACCATCATTAGATTGTCGTTCATAAAAATATAAATACGTGACAATTCAAAAAGTTATTATTTAAACCTTTTTATATAATCGTAACGTCGATAATTGCCGATAACAGAAATCTGCAATAAAAAAAAATATCAATATCTTCTTTTTTTATATACGTATGCATAAAAATAATTATGCACGTATGGGAATCTTATTCATACTTCTTTTTTTTATGTTTTTTTCGTCTTCTTTTTTTAAATTCTCTCTCGAGATTTGAAATTCCTGCAGTGAATTTCTTATCAAAATAATCTTAAACGTTTGCGAACTGAAGGTAACCATCGCTTCTTTGCACAGCTGCCGCTTATATTCTCGCTTTTATCGTTCTCTCTATATCCGGAGGAAATATGTTGAGAATATGTGGCGCACCGTTCTATGTAGGTATAGCTATTCGTATACACATGTTCCACGAGCGAAGGAATGTATAGAGTAAATTCAAAATTTTCAATAAAAATGTAAATATTAAAAAAAAAATTTTTTTTTTATTTTTAAAAGAGGGAAATAAATGATAATTAAAAAGAAGAACACAGTTAAGGTTGGACCACATTTTACAACTTTGTTTATAATTAAAAAAAAATAAATTTAGATAAACGAGGAACACTTTTGCTTTAGCAAAAGTGTTCCTCGTTTGTCTAAATTGTAAATTGTTTGTTCTAAAATTAAAGAAGTTAGATGAAGATTTGAAAAAGAAAAATGTAGTCAAAGTTGGACCATGTCTGAAATTGCTTCAGATATTAACTGCTAACAATGTATTTTAGTTTCGGTTTCACGAGTGTTACCGACAGGTGGTAAATCAGCAACCTTTCTTATCAGCCGTCGGTAAGGCAGATCACCACACTTCACCCATTTATATTCAGGCTTCGTCCATATATTACGTAACGTTAATTTTTGAAAATGTTGACCCCCCTTGCCCCTGTAACAGTAAATATTTCTTTTATTACAATTTATTTGATAACATTATCATTATTGTAATAAGTAATAAAATTTTTATATTTCGTATTGTTAAAATAATAAAATAGTTATATAAACAATAAATTTTCTATTGCTTCCTAGTTCACGAGTGTTACCGACTGCTGGTAAATCAGTAACCTTCCTTATCAGCTGTCGGTAAGGTAGATCACTATCCGTATTTTTGTCAATTAAACTCGAAAAACTTCCTTTTTTCATTCTACAATAAATAATTCTTTAAATTTATTTTAAAACATTATCATTATTGTCATCAGTATTAAAATTTTTGTATTTTGTAGCATTAAAATAATTAACTAGTTATAAAAACGATAAATTTTCTACTATTGCTTCCTTATAATTGACAAAATTCTTTCTCACAGTTTGACGATGCAAAAAAAAAATTGAGGCAAACATATAAATACAAAGTTAGATATTAAATCACGTTGACCCCAACCTCAAAGTGCGTCGAGACAATACAACATGTCGAATTAAGCCAATAAGATGAGATATGGGATGTGGCTAGTTATTTCATCAGAAACAAGTGGTCTGGACAGGTCTCTGTCGTTCCACTGGTTTGCCCTTCTCTCGCATGCGTATTAACCCCTTCACGCTAACTATTAATTTTGATGGCCAAATAATTTGAAAGCAATATCTGTATATATATAATATTTTATTCTCAATTTATTGTCCATCTTACGAGAAAGTGACGTAAAAAAATTATTAAAGACAAATTTTTATTAATTTGTGGATTTCGAAAATCGATAATAAAAATTTGTAGGATGAAAAAAATAATTTTTCAATCATATTTCTTGAAAAAATTTTTTTCATATTTTAACTGTATGTCAGTAGGTTGAATTAAATAATGTATTATATAATTAATTTATTGATACAATTTTTCATCTGCGATGAATAAATTTCTTTCTTTTTTAATCCTCGCGGCAAATATTGATTCTAGTTAATCTATTTCTCTTCTTCATCTTCATCTTCTTCTTCTTTTTTCATTTTTTTGATAACAGCGGCCGGCCCTGAATTATTATTATAGTCTCGACGACTTTTCACACTCGCAGACGTCAGCAAATTAATATATCTACAGGCCACGGATCATCGGCCCACGCGACTCACACTTTACAAATCGTCGCTTTTCACTTTGCCAGACTTATTTTCTTATTATAGATCTATTTTTAGCCCGAAATTATTAGCTCAGTGTTTAGATGTACTATTATTGGTGAAACATTGTAAGAATTTAAATTTACCATATTTATATTACAATAGTTGCTCAATCAGGATTATAGGAAAATTAATTTTCCTATAATTTCAATCAGTTTCAATTAAATTTGATTTTATTTACTGTTTTACCGATAGCTGATAATGTAGATAATTATTTTATCAGCAGTCGGTAAGGCAATAATCTACTTTACCGATAAAACCCCCGTATAATGTAGATAATTGGTTTGTTAGCCGTCGGTAATGCAATAATCTACTTTAGCGATTCAACTGATAATGTAGGTATTCATTGTATCAGCAGTCGGTAAGACAGAAGACTACTTTATCGATAAAAATCGTATAGTGTAGATAAACAGTTTGTTAGCAGACGATAACGCAAAAATCTACTTTAGCAATAAAGTTGACAATGCAGATAATCATTTTAATATTTTATCAACAGTCGATAACACAATACCTACTTTATCGACAAAATATATTAAATTATGTCGCCGATTATTAGAACCTCTGGATATATTTCAAGCACAAAAAAGAATTAAGGCCACAAGAGAAAAGAAACAGAGAGAGAGATATTATTTTTTTTTTTTCATCAAAAAAAATTTTTCAACCAATTTGGCGATGTTGGCCTCGAGAAATATATATGTTTTCCTAAAACCGGAGTTGACATGGACGGTGAAATCTCACCTTATAAAGAGTCGTACAGTCGTTATTCCGCTGCGAGGAACATTGCTGTCGAGAGAGAAGTCTTTGAGTGTTGTTTAAGAAGGGGGACCTTCAGCTTCTTACAAACCTTGTAAGTGTGGCGTAAGAAGAAAGAGGGAATGAAGGGTGAAGGAGGAGGAGTAGTATGATGAGGGACGGAGAGAGAGGGAAGGGTATCAAGAATAAACAATAGAGCCACAGTCCTCTCTTTGAAGTACAACAGCTTTGAGAACATTGCAGTCAAAGTACACATATATATGTTAAGTGATACTTTTTCATTAACAGTCTGATTTCTATATGTACAGTGAGCCAAAACTAAATAAACACTTTTTTTGTAGAAAATTCCTTACATTTGTTTTCTATTTCAATTAGCATACATTTGTTTTTGTTCATTTGGTTTCTTGGAATAGAGAACTAGTCAAAAATGTATTTATGACAAAGAGGTTCAGTTATTTTTAGTGTTTAAACGTATAGCCTGTCTATATCTTACAGATAATAAAATTAGTATAGATGCGTTACCTACCTTACCGACTGTTGTTAACAATAGTTTTTTTATTGACCTACAGTCGGTAAGATCATTCCCTAGTGGGCCAAATAAAAATTAGATGTGTTACCTACCTTACCGACTGCTGTTAATAATGGTTGTTTATTGACCTACAGTCGGTAAGATTATTCCCTAGTGGGCCAAATAAAAAATTAGTATATATATGTGTTACCTACCTTACCGACTGCTGTTAACAATGGTTGTTTATTGACCTGCAGTCGGTAAAATTATTCCCTAGTGGACCAAATAAAAAATTAGTATATATGTGTTACCTACCTTACCGACTGCTGTTAACAATGGTTGTTTATTTGTCTACGGTTAGTAAGATCGTTCCCTAGTGGGCCGGAGAAAAATATTTGGCCTGAACCTCGAGATTTATGCCAATGTAGCTATTTAGCTTTTCTAATTTTAAATTAATCATTTATTAGCTATTCAAATGTACGATTAGATAAATCTTAGTTGCGATAAGTCTACAATTTTTGTTACTAGAAAAAATTATAAAACTACCATAGAGAAGAATTTTTGATAAATATATATTAAGTTTCTTGTGCGTTGGGCGTATATATGTACCTTGCCATCTATATTTCAAACCCACGACAATGACGATGGTGAACGTTTCACCATCTCTCTAGTGTGTTCTTTAAACATATAAGTTTCAAGTGGGTTGCTAAAAGAATTTCATTAAAAAAAAAAATTATGCACATTTAGTCAGAATGCCATCAGCCGTCTCGAGCTGAGGTAAAATAATTAACAACACACTTAGCGTGGGTTGTTCATTCGCGTATTATTTTGTTCCTACATGTATATCTGTATTTTATTCATACTAATACACGGTTGATTATAACGTCTACAATTACAATTTTTTCATCTATTATTCCATTCAATCACGATTTACAAATAATTGTGACTTTCGTGTCGAGTCTTGGCTTTAACAACTTTGACGCTAATTTGATTGAAATTAATGTTCTGCTTCTGTTTAATTAAAATTCATGTCAGTCAATTCTAAAACAATAAATATAGTTTTATAATTTCTAAGGTTATAAAGTGAGATAATTGGAATCAATGTTGAAAGAGGATTTGCTTTGATTACGATAAAGTTTCCAAAATCGGCAAATGTTTTAAAATATAGTCACGATGATGAAAGTTGATCCAAAAGATTAGTTCTAAAAGATGTTATCCATCTTTTCATATCACAAAAAATTTTACTACTTACAATAAGGCTTTTGAAGAAAATGATTCCAGTTATTATTAGGAAAATTCCTAATAGTCCGCAGAGAGTGTCAGGTTAGGAGATTAGCACATTATGCACACTTTCATTTTTTTGCCTAATTCTGAATACTATCAGGAGTATTCCAGTTCCAAAAACGTTATTTAGATTTTAAAAATGTAATCGAAAATGGTTCTTCAACATAATGCTTGATGGTCCATTGAAATAAATCATTCATTACATTTATTTGGAAGGGAAGGGGGATAAGAATTAATATGATGAAACCACATAAATACATATCAGTCCTTATTAACGGCGCATATATCTCGAATCAAATAATAATAGTCTACAACAATCGATATTGAAAACCTCTCATTAGTTATTACGATATTGTGAACAAGGCAATAATCCACCACCACTCTGATTCTTCAATTGACTGCAATCTAATGTATTACGTGACCCTTTCGATTTCATCCGTCGACTGCCAACTCATTATGGCATTTGAATAGCTCAAGAAACAACTGAAAGGGAAAAAGAATCCTTGCACATATACATTATGAGATTGCAATTTAAAAGAGGTATTATTTTTATTTTTTTTATTTACATATATATTTATATATAAAACTCTCCGCACTTATTCATCTTGATTTTATTTTCAAACTTCTACATTTGTCTTTCCTTTGATCAATTTATTTTTATTCATTGACAATTGTCTCTAATTGTATAATTCAATCTGTGCAGAATTCAAAGTTACTTGCTTGAGTCTTCCAAAGTTTTTCCAAGGATATCAAATTGAGACAAAAAAAAGAATAAAAAATGTTCACATTTTTTATTCTTTTTTTTTGTCTCAATTTGATATCCTTGGAAAAATTATGATATTATTGATGAAAATACAATTTTTTTTGGTTAAATAAAAATTTTCCTATCTTCATCAATAATAAGTGTTATGCACTGACGACCTTTCATTCGTTCACCCCAAATGCATTTTATATCTAATTATCCCAATTGAGGATTATTGTGCGTCTGGAGTCGTGAATTTCATGTGAATGGTTTCGATAATAAGCACCCTCGAGACACATTATCACCCAATATACAACAATATATGTGCAAATTCTTGTTCTACGAAAATTAGTCTTCTCTCTCTCTCTATATATATGGATATAAACCTATCTTGATAGCCCCCCAAACCAACAGTTGTCACAGTCTCGTGGGTTTTCGACGTGACTCAGAAAAATTAACACCCGCAGGGAACTTGATTCAACACGATAACGAAAATGAAAAGCAAAAAAATTCGCATTAGCATTTCAATAATGTTGCCATCTACATTTAGATATAAATGAGTTTATTCGAAAAAATTCCAAACCGAAAATAATAATTAAGCGATTGGTGCGTTATTCTTAGAAATCTTCGCACTCGATATAATTAATTTCAAAAAAGTAGCAAAAAGTAGTTTTAAAACTAAAAGAAAGTAGTAAAAAAAATAGCTATTGAAAAATTAAGCTTTTAGTGGCTGAAGTGTAAAAAAAGTACCCAAATAGTAGCATAACGTAAAAAAAAAATAGTAAATAGTAGGTTTTAGTAGATGAGTGCAAAGCCTGAAATACGTTAAGATGGGTCTGTGATCGGTTTTAGAAAGTATTTGTATTTTTTTAGCTGAAGGTGAAAAAAATTTATGATTTGAATTCGTCGGCATCAGAAGCAGTGTGTTCTGAATCATGCGTGTGCGTATAGATATGAAAAAAAAGCCGCAGCCTCTCCATCTTTGGCGTGATGAGAGTTGCACATTCTGTTATTTTCTACAGAGGGGGAATATATAGCCTTAAGCCTCGAAACTTAAATGTGGGTCCATTTTCGCGAGACATCACGCCATATATGCGATTATACTTCAGTCTCCAGTTTCCCCTTTTTGCATCTACACTATAACCTAATATATTTGTATATATGATTCTCTCACATGTTGGTTGTGGTGAAAAGGCGTCAAGTATATACAGAAAAACATGCTTCTTTTTTAGAAGAGCCTCCTACGCCTTGTATTTTATTGCACTGAAAGTTTTTCTCGATTACTGAGCTATAATTCTGATCCTACCGTATAAGATTAGTGTGGTAGCATCGGTTTTATTACTTTCCGGTTGTATATTGTAGTCGCAATTTTTATTTCTGGGGTAGACTTTTTCTCGATAAAATGTTACATAATGGGTAATAGTAATATCGAACTGTTTATTTATTACTGGAAATTAGAATTAACTGAAGTTATCTATAATACAGGTAACTGCTTATATGCTGTCCTTACGATTTGTACCTCTTTTTGAAAACCGCGTCATTTCTATTATAATCTTTATAGTTCGTGGCTAAAATAAGAAGCAAATTTCCCACGAACTAATAAAATAATAGTAGAAATACCTCGGTTTTCCAAAAAAGATACAAACCGTAAGGACAGCATGTATGCAGTTACGTGTACATCTCACAATTTTTCCAAATGACGAAAGCGTGAAAAAGTAATTAATTTTTTTTAAAATCCACACTCGGAGATTTCCGGATTTTTTAAAACATAACGAAAAAGAAAATTGAAACATTTCTGTAAATAAATTTGCAACGAATTTTATTTTACTTCCTCTATAGTAAATTTACTTCTTTCAGCTTATACTTGTCGCAAAATAAACCTTCGAGCAAATTTAACCAAATGAGTCATTATTCCAAATTGCCTTCTCTATGTTTTGAAAAAATTAACAATATGGCGCACAATAGGTACATTTAAGAGAAAACTGATTTAAAGTCAGCTGATCACTTTGAACATTCTATTACAAAGGGTCGTTTTCAACAGCAGACGTACCAACTTAACTATGTAAGGTAATAAAAAGTCTCTAAATATAAACTTTTTCGACTTTTCGTCACGTTCTAGACATTTGGAATCAATGGGAATAGATTTAAAAGTAGTATTTTGCAAAACATTACAAGATTTTACTTACGTTCCAACTCTGCATATAGATGCAATTTTCCACTATGAGTTTAGTTTCTATATAATTTTCTCTGAGGTTATACGGTTTGCACACCTTTTTGAAAACCGCGTCATTTCTATTATAATTTTTAGTTCGTGGCTAAAATAATAAGCAAAGCCACGAACTAATAAAATAAAATGCCACGGTTTTCAAAAATGTATCCAAACCGGAAGGACAGCATATAAGCAATTGTCTGTATAAACGACCCTCAGCCAGAAATGGTCTGTCATTTTGCGAAACATTGCAAAATTGACTTTACTTATTTCCCAACTCTGATATAGTTTTCAAAAGGTGTAAATTTTTCATTGTGAGTTCTGACTCTATAACAGTTTTTTCTAGTCTATGGTCAATAACCATGTTGCCTTTCTCACAATCAGAGAGATTGTCTTAAATTAATTTATTGTAATCCAAAAGTATCTATCATTAGTGTAAAGAATCGTTAATTTAGAATTTATGCCCAAATAAGAATATTAAAACTAAACAAGTGTTTATTATTAGTTTTTTTCAAAGAATAAATTTTCGAATTATAAAAATTAACGACGCTTCCTAATTCCTATATACATGGATTATTATCAATTCTATATTCAATATCTGAATTCAATTTTTCTAAAAAATTTTTTTTTTTCTAAATAAATTGTAATTAAATTAGAGCTGATTTTAGGTATTAAAATAAAATCGAATGATGATTTAATACCAAAAATCGGTTCTAAATTGATATTTATCTTTTTCGAAGAGTAACGAAAAGAATTTGTAAAATCTATTATCAGTTGGAAGGTGTGTTTTCGAATAATACAATCAGTACTATTTGCTCACGTATGATGCGAGTGTATGTGCTCATCATATTGTTTTGCAAGAATACAGTGAATAGGTACTATTTTATTGAGTGTGAAATTAATTTAAATTTACGGTTCGCATGGTATTTGAAATGTCGCAATGTCTGTAAAAGTTGTAAATTTACATGTCAACTGTGAAAGGAAGAGTCGTATTTACTTTTTATCAAAATTTTATAAAAGGATTATGTTTTTAAATTTAAAACATTTTTATATAGTTGGGTATATGAAAATTTATTTTTCTAGGACTATAATGTTATGTTTAAAATTTTCTAACCTTTAAAACGCACTCTTCCTAGGTTATCCTTAAAACACTTTTGATGAAAACTATTATTTAGCGTTTATTCATTTTTTTATATTTTTATCTATTCGTCAATTTTAAAATAATGATTCTTTCATTTTGGGTCAAGTACTTTTAGATTACAATTAGTAAACCTGATTCTCTATCTAAGAAAGAACAGACGTGTGCTTAGTGACCATAGACTAAAAACGACATAGAGTGACGACTCGCAAAAAAAACATTTACATCTATTTTAAAGGGATGGGCAATGCAAAACGGAACTTCAGAATAAATTCTGTATTGTACACCCAAATGCATATATGCTGTCCTTTTCGGTTTGATAATAATTGCGTAGTTAACAACAATTTGCAATAACTGAATAAATAAACATTTTGCAATTATTATTTACATTTACTTTTACTTATAATAAAAGATTTATGCAATTTTTATTCACTTTATTAAAATGTCTTTTTGAGGTTAGTGAACACAATATTTATGAAATGGTTTCAAAACTGTTAATATTTTGGGTTTAATTAATTAACTCGTTAATTAAAATTACTCAGTTCGTTAAGAATAAATATTATTTGTCAGCATTAATTAAATTTAGAATAATTAATATTGAGTTACTAATTAACTTATCTTAAATCAAATTAAATAGAAAGCGTTAAAATTTATCTAGATCATCAACATTTTATTTCCACATTATAGGAAAATGGAAGAAGTAAAAAACAGATATTTAATACAATAAAAAAATTTACCATAGACCATAGAGTAGAGAACATAGAGACGAAACTCATAGTGGAAATTTGCATCTTTCTGCAGGGTTGGGCAGTAAGTGAACCCTCAAACTGAATATAATAGAAATAATTGATTTTGATTGATTGGAAATAATTCAAATCCACGTCAATAAGTTTGCAAATGGATCGAAGTACCTATTGCATTTAGTGAAACGTCCTCAAAATCCCAAACTGCCAAACTTGTTGAACAATAAAGTCAATTTTGTTTTTCAGGGTTTTGGGAAATAAGTATAAGTGCCAACTTTTATATAGGAAGCAGCTGATCATACAAGAGGAAAACTTGAGTTAACTGACCTTTCTTAGTAAAGGGATTGTTAACCCCCTGACTATATGGCCTCCGAATAACGAGAAGCAAAGATGTCTATACAGTTACATTCTGCATTGAATATATTCCCAACAACAATGGCACACGTTCCACATGGTCCTCCCCCCCTCTCTCTTTCTGTGCGGCAAAGAATGGCCTCCATTAGGGGCGAACGATGTAATGGATTAGCCTGCGAAAATAGCCGAAGCTCTCGCGTGCCACCGCATAGAAAGATCCGCTCAAAAGATTTCTCTCGTCTGTGTAACTCTATGTGTCTCTCTCTTTGTGTGCGTGTATTTATTCTATATACAATATATTTCCCCATCGTCAATTGGTGCTAACGACACACAACTGATGCTACTATGACCGTTTCATGAAATAGAAGAGAAGGAGGAGCATTATATATACAAGAGAGGAAATCGACCTAAACCCGCTCTAAAGAGAGGTCAAGTGTACACACAATGGAAATGGCAAACAATAGAAAATGATTAGAATCTTTAAAGAAATTTTCAAAAATTCCATTACAAATTCGTGTTTATATACCCTAATGATGCGTATTTGCAAAGATTCGATTTCTCGAATATTTTTGCATACAAGACAATATTTTTTTTTTTAATCGCATATCTCAATGTTTACAGGGCTCGAACCGGGTCCGTAAATCATGTAAAGGTCCTTAAATTTGATAGAAGTCTGTAAAAGTCCGTTTTTTTTTTTAAAAAAGGTCCGTAAAATCCGTAATTTTATTAAGAACAGACGAAAAGTTTGTAAAATTGTAGGATATAATTTGGAGAATTTTAGAGAAATTATAAATGATTGCAGAAATTCAATTATTTTCAAAAGTAATAAGATTCTTCGCAGAAATTCAATTATGTTCAAAATTTTTTTTAAATTCTCGTCAAAATTTCAATTATCTTTAGAAATAATTAAATTCTTCTCCGAATTATTTTCAAAAAATTTAAATATAATTCTTGGCAAAATTTTAGTTATTTTCAAAAATTTTCCTCAATTTGAAGATTTTTAATATCTATTTTAATAAAATTTTCTAAAAAAAATCCAATTATTTAACAAAAAATTTAATAAAATTCTACGCAAACCTATTTAATTATTTTCATAAAATAGGGGAACATAGTCTAGGTCGGCCACCTTTTTGACTTTTGTTTATAACTTTTTTTTAAAAATGAATTTGGACAATTGAAGTATATGGTTGGAAAGTCCTGTTTAATAGGAACATTTTTTCTGTACAAAGTAAATTGACAGGTTTAAAAATGAAAAAGTTATAAAGATTTAAAAAAAAAAAAATTTGTAGTCCAGGTTAGCCATTACAGTCAAGGTCGGCCATGTTTAAAATTCAAAGGGCATTAATCGTTAAAAAATAAAATAACATGTTTGGAGTTACGGAAAATTGATTCTTTATTGTTTACAGTTTGTAACTTAATGAAATAACAAAATAATAACAATAAACAATATAAAAAAATAAATATAAATAAAAAAAAGTTTTGCACTAAAATATTAATAAAATTAAATAAAAATATTAATAAGATGATCAATTATATTATGAGTTATACAGAATTGCAGTTTTTGCAAATGAAGTAGCTCGTCCTCAACTTTGCGCATTTTAAACACATAGTGGCCGACCTTGACAGTAAGTAACATTACCGAATTGTTGTAAACAAAAAGAAATACGTTTCGGGATTCGATTTTTTACTTTGTTTTCCTTTCAACCATGAGTCCCACAAATTTTCTGCATACTTGCCTTGACGATTCAATTTGTTTTTTATCTTTTATTAATGGTTTTTCACATTATGCACAAAACTTTTTTTGAGCTTTTTTTGTACCGACGTCACAGAAAACACAATTTTCGATTTTCCGAAAATGTAATTGAACAAAAAGTTAGGTTTCACTAAGACAAGCTTCGACAAAAATGCGCGTAGGTGGCGCTAGTGAACTTGACAAAAAAACGCGAGTGGCCTACCTAGACAGTAGGCCAACCTTGACTACATTCCCCTAATAAAAATTTCACAGGAATTTAATTATTTGCAAATTTTTTAAATAATTTTCTTTGCAATCATTCAATTATTTTCATAATAATAAAATTTTTACAGAAATTCAATTATTTTCGTAAATAATAAAATTCTTTTTAGGAATTCAATTATTTTCGTAAATAATACAATTTTAATCAAATTACACGAAAAAGGTAATTATTTTTTAAAATTTTATTAAAATATTCGTCAAAAGAATTCAATTATTTAAAAATTTATTGATAAAATTCTTTAGAAAAATTCAATTTTAAGAAACATGCAATTATTTAATAAATAATTTTTTTTTGTTTTCAAATAATTGAATTCAAGTAGAATTTTCTAATAAAAATTGATTTAAAACTGAATTTTAGTTAAAATTTTAGATAATAATTAAAATTCAATTATTTTCAAATATTTTAACAAAATTTTTGGGCAAAATTTCAATTATATCAGGTACAAATATTATAATATAATTTTTGGCAAAATTTCAATTATATAGGTACAAATATTTTAATAAAATTTTTGGCAAAATTTCAATTATTTTCAAAAATTTTCCTCAATTTAATGATTTTTAATATCTAATAAAACTTTTCCAATGAATTCAATTATTTTAAAAAAATTTCAATAAAATTCCATACAAATATTTAATTATTTTCATAGATAATAAAAATTTCACAGAAATTCAATTATTTACAAATTTTTTATAAATTTCTTCTCAATAATTTAATTCTTTTTATGAATAATACAATTTTTCACAGGGATTCAATTATTTTCATAAATAATAAAATTCTTTTTAGGAAGTCAATTTTGTTTATAAGCAACAAAATTCATCGCAAAATTTCAATTATTTTTTATACAATTTTAATCGAATTCGTCGAAAAATGTAATAATTTCTTAAAATTTTTTTTAAAACTCGTCAAATATATTTAACTAACAATTTTGTCGAATTAATTTTTTTTCAGAAAGTTTAATTGCGAATTTTTTTTATATATTATTCAAAGTTTTTATTTTCTAATATTTATATTTAATAAAAAAATTAACGAATAATTGAAATTTTGCGTTAAACTGAATTCTAACCAAATGAATTTGAAAATTATCAAAGAACTTTTGCAAAAATTATTAAAAATAATTGATTTAATGAAAAATTTCAGTTAAAAACACGAAGAAAATTGAATTTTAAAAAAATTACAAATTATTGAAGAAATTCGATTATTATTCAAGAGTAACAATATTCTTCGCAAAAATTAAATATTATTCAAAAATAATAAAATTATTCTTAGGAATTCAATTATTTTCACAAATAATAAGACTCGTCGTAGAATTTCAATTAATTTTGATATTTAATCGAATTTCTCGAAAAATGTAATTATTCTTAAAAAGTTTAGTAAAATTCGTCAAAAGAATTCAATTTTTTAAAAATTTTGCTTGGTCAACTTTAATTATTATAAAACAAGAAGAAAGCGATCATTCCGAGTCGAAGACTCGGAGTTATCGATATCCTCATGTTTTAGGGTTATGATAAATTTGATTTATAGTTTTAAGTAAAATTTTCTCTTTTTTAAATCGGACTGGTTATATTTAAAAAAAAATTGTAATTATTTAAATAATTTAAAAAAAAATTTTAATAATTGGTTATATTTTTGTCAGTAATTGGTCCATAAATGGTCCGTAATTTTTCATTTTTAGTCCGTAAAGTCCGCATTTTTTTTTATACTTTCTATAGGTTCGAGCCCTTTGTTCATTATTTCAACTATATTTTATCTCAAGGCGGGTTAGAATTTCAACCGTTTTATCTCTAGGGTTATGTAATTTCAACTGTTTTATCTCAAGAGTTATAATTTCAATTATTTTATCCTCAAGGGTTTTGTAAATAATAGAAGTTTTTAACTTGAGTGTACAACAGTGGACATTCACAGACACCAAAAACTTGCTCTGCAATTCAAGTCCTAAGAGAATGTCTTATAAGGAGCTTGGGTGGTATATAGAAGAAGGTATAATTGTGACTGTAATGCAGAAGCTAAAGAAGTTTTATACTTGTGGAACAAATTTTAAACGCGCAAACAAGAAATAATTGCAGTAAAACTTGTAATTAAACGATAAATTGGAAAATTACCCAGGAACAGCGCTGTGGAAAATTATCTTTGAAAAATTAGTTATTATAAGCGTTAATTTTAAGAAAAAATCTTAAAATTTTTACCGAAAATTATAAAAATAATAAAATTAATATTGATAATATAAATATACGGATGATGATGTTAATAATATGATGATCGTAATATAAAAAAATACGGACCTAAAAATACTAAAAACAATAAAAATAAAAAAAATTTAGAAAATTAAAAACGAATTAATAATAAATTTTTACAAATAAAAGAAGTTTACGCAAAACTTGTTAGATTTAGAGAAATGAGTGTTTATACGTCTGTTTTCAGCGTCTGGAAATGTTTTTGAGCAGCAAATAAAATCCGTTTGTTTTGATTTTTGGTTCTGTTTCTCATTCCTTTTTTTGTTTTTCTCTCATTTTTTTTTCGTTTTCTTTTTTTGAAATGTGAGGAATGACATCTGTTCCTGATCTAAGGCACTGCTCAGGAAATGTGTATATAAACGTACCGCGATATCCGGACTGCTTCTTTACTGCACACATATATTTGCTTTAAAATTTAAACATAGCTTTTGACGTCAGACTTCCGAGATGGAGAGAGAGAGAGAGAGAGAGAGAGAGAGAGAGAGAGAGAGAGAGAGAGAGAGAGAGAGAGAGAGAGAGAGAGAGAGAGAGAGAGAGAGAGACTAGTGAACTCGTCATGCGAAATATATTATGATTCTCTATATTGGCCAAAAATTGTCAAATATTTTTTTTCTTTTTCCGACTGTCAAATATGCAGACAGGTCAATATAAAGTTATAAACTCAAAATTTAGGTTCAAAATTGAGACAAGTCAGGGAAATAACAAAATATTTCGTTGTTGTTGATCGACATGGACCTGTAATTAGTTTTCAAGGTTATGTTTAACCAATGTGTTCTGATCTTTTAGGTTATGTTTGAATCCTAAAACAGCGAAGTGTTGAATTTTTTTTGGTCTTATTTATGGACAAAAGATAAAAATACTTGTGTGATATCTATTTGTGCGAGTAATATAGAAAAACAATATGATATAAAGTATAAACACGACTATGCACTTAGAGTTATTTCTAATCTACATATATATAAATACACAATTTGCCAAAGTGAAAACGAGAAAGTGAAAATAAAGACGGTAAATTCCGTGTTTGCATTAAAAAAAAATATCTTACTCAATCCATCTCTTTATTTCGACAGTTTTGCTTAAATTCACTTTTCATATCAAGTACATACAATTGCAATTAAATCGTCATTCAATTTTACTTATTTTCTTTCAATCAACTTTCAATCTCGAAGTGTTCTAATATTGGACTACAAAATTCAAAATGGCGAATCTAAAATGTCGACTTAAATATCTATAAAACTTATTTTAACAACTGCAAGAAATGATTATTTTTTCATTACATATTGAATTTATTATGGAAAAACTAATAACTGAATTTGTATTCATAAAAATAGATAATAGATATCAAACCTAATTTAATTGTTCACTATTTATTTATAAATCTCTCTGCTTGGATGCAAATTATATTTTTTTGAAAAAGAAAGAATTTATGATTATTTTCTTCGCCATTTAATTTTTCATCGCTGTGTTTAGTTTTAGTATCAAAGTTTTTAAATATTTATTTTTTCTGCCGCACGAAATTTATTAAATATCTTACGAAAAAGTCGGAAATGAGAATTCTTGGTAAAAGAAGGTGTATACATGTAAAATGAGAGTGTCTGCGTGTGTCGGTAATGCTGAAGCAAAATGACTCATTAAAAACTTCACCGTATTTCATCATATAATGGATATTTACGAATATTTTAACTTTAAGGTGCCCAATATTATAAATGTATATATATATATATGTATATATGGTGTGGGTTCTTTAAATGGTAAAGAGTCGTTCCTCCGCGACCCGAAATAAAAAACTGTCGAAGATATCTTAGCCGCAGCATTTGTGTCACGGACATGACCTCCAGTTGGAGAGATGAATATCTCTTATTTCTTCCGTCAAGGCGAATGTACATTTCGCGAAAGAACCATTTTGCTTTTGAAAAGAAAAATCAAAATAGAAAACTATTGTTTCAGACACGAATATATACTAAACAGGTTAGATTTTTTCAGTTGAATTTTTTTTTTCAATTCCATGCAGATTCCATCAAAAGATAAGAAGGAATTTTATGAATTTGTGTCTATTTTTCAAATAAGAGAAAAAATTAACTGAAAGATAGTAGATTTAAATCTGGCAGAATTTTTAGGGGAGAGAATTCAACGTTTTCTATTACTTTTGGCGGAGTACTCCCTTATTTTTGTTGAAAACTTATTGACGAACATTTGTATCCACTGATAGAAATCTCAGACCACAATATTCTGGTCGTTTATAATATTAAATCTGCTTATTTTTCAAAATTTTGTATAGGCCCCTAAAGCAGAATGAAATTCGTAATTTTTTCATGAGACAGAAAAAGACAGAAATGACGATTGCCTTTTTCTAAAAGAAGACAAAAGATGTTTCTATTCTTTTCCCTCTCATGCTAAAATTACCATTTGCGATTTAGATGTTTCATTCTGCCTAGACCTTATAATTTATATTATTTGCAAATCTACTCTTTTCATATAAGGATTATATAAAAATCGTAAAATATATTAGTAAATGTTAAAGCGAAATAATGAAGGTTCATCAATATAAAAGAAAACTTGGTGTCCTTTGAAACAGGTTAAATATATTTGCCAGTAATAATAATACAATTGACAAGTCACTCAAAACTCACGATTATTGAACGATAAATTAACGCATTAATATATAAAGACACTTGTAATAATTATATTAGGTTTTACTGTCGATAAAATACGAAATAATAATTAATCTTTCTAATTCAAGACTTTTTGCAATGATCCAATGATCGTTTTAACCTAAAACAGGATTCATCCGTGAATAATTTAATTTGAATATTTTTCTATTATTTCAAGCAAAACTAACGATAAACACTTGTTCACTTTTAATATTCCCATTTATTCGTCACTTCTTCATTAATGATTCATCGCTTTAATGTCAAATACTTGTGGATTAAAATAATTGAATCTGATTCTCTTTCTATGATAAGCAACATGTGGGCTTATTGACCATAGAGTAAAAAATCATATAGAGATGAAACTCATAATTACAGACTGCATTTGTTTTCAGGGTTGGGAAGCAAGTGAAGTGAATATTGACTGTTTTCGGTAATTACCCGGAATTGCTCCTAGTGTTCAGTTGTTCTCAATATTGTAAAGTTTGCAAATAAAGTGTACAGGTAACTGCACATATGCTATCCTTACTGTTTGCACATCTTTTTGAAAATTAGGTCATTTCTATTATAATTTTTAGTTCGTGGCTTAAATAATAAAGCCATGAACTAATAACATGAAATATGACACGGCAAATAAAGTTTTTTTATTCCAAATAAATTTACAATATTAATGACAATAATACTTAATTAAATCTGATTCTCTCTCTATGATAAGAAACATGTGTTCTTATTGACCATAGAGTAGAAAATAATATAGAGACGAAACTCACATCAGTAGAAATTTCAAATTTGCATCTTTCTCCGGAGATTATGTTTAGATTATGTTTGATTTAGTAATAAGTGTGTAAAGTGGAAATAATAGTTGAATCCCGATTGATTCGCGTGTGTACAATTTTATTCCCGTCCATCTAAAGAATCTCACAAGGTCGTGTTCGGCCATACAGTCACGTGCTGTCGTGCATTGCGGCTCACTTGTCGTATTCAAATCGGATATACAAGAAAACTGATTGCTATGCGTCCTGAAGACCTTGAGAGTTACCTGACGAGATTTACTCTTCCCCTCTATTGAAATTTTCTCCAATTGCATATTCCAAACAAATAATGAGAAAATAAAATTTCTTCAAATTCCAAGAAATTTCAATTTTTAGCCCCCTCAATTTTATTATTTTCACTTATATTTAAAAATAATTTTCATCACAGTTCTAACAAAATTTTTTGCTAGCAAGTTTTTTTTCAAACCTTGTGATAACGATCTGAAAAGTAGTTTTCAAAAATATTACCCTATTATATTCGTAATTTATTATTAAATTAGTTGATGTTTATTTCTCCACCGCAGGGTCTTCATTTATATTTTATTATGATTTACTTGTTGAAATATATAGACAAGAAGCCGGTTCGCCTACAGAATTCGTGGGCACAAAATTCTCTAAATATTACTTTTAACGCCCTGCAAAAAATTCTTATCTTATCAGTTCACTTCTCAAACACCGTTATTTAAATATACCTAAAATTTTTAATTTCTAAAATTATTCAATTAAATAAATAATTAGAATTTTACTCTAAATTCTAAATGAATTCAGAATAATAAAATACAGTAAAGTTTTTGTTTTTGCAATTATACATAAACTATGAAAAATGTTTTGTAATTTAGTAAACAGACGCGCCCAACAGATGGCGGTTTAGAATACAATCAACATTGTAAGTTTATATTTGAAATAAAAGAAACTTTATTTCCATGTACAGTTAATTGCTTATATGCTGTCCTTTCGGTTTGCATCCATTTTTGAAAACCGTGTCATTTCTACCATTGTGTTATTAGTTCGTGGCTTTATTCATTATTTTAGCCACGAACTAAGAATTATAATAGAAATGACGCGGTTTTCAAAAAGGACTTACTTCCCAACCCTGAAAACAAATGCAATCCGTCATTGTGAGTTTCGTCTCTATATGATTTTCTACTCTATGGTCAATAAGCGCTCACGTTGCTTATCACAGAGAAATAATCAGATTTATAATTATCATAATCCACAAGTATTTAACAGTAAATCGATGAATCATTAAATTAGAAATGAAAAATAAATACAAATATTAAAAATAAACAAGTTTCTATGATTATTTTTTTTCCAAATATACAAACTTGAAATATCTGACATTTTCTATTTTTCCTCAGAATTATCGCGATGTTCTTCCGTATAAATAATATTTCTCTTGTCAAATTAAACACCATGCAATAATAAATAACAGTCTCATTACAATCTTGACATGAAAATACTTATCTTTTTTTGTTGTTACTTTTTTGCAGTAACAATTTAAAGGAGTTTAACATTATTACACCTCTAGCACACGTTTGTTGTCTGGTATATACACGCAGAGAGGATATCGTGGGAATTTGTAAACTATATATATAAGAAATACACCTTCCATATTTTCACCTCTCTGTTATAAGAAAGTAACACGACCAAAGTTGAAATATTATCAGTAAAGTTGTTAATTTTATTCGTCGTAATTACCTTTCAGTATGTGTACCACGTTTCCTTATCTTATCTTCTTCTGTTTTTTCTTCACACTGACTGTATAGTACTAACTATATATAATACCAGTTCAGCTTCCATAGATTTTAATCATTTTAATCGATTACTTCACAAATTAAATTTTACTCCTGAACTGCAGGAGAAGAAATTGAATGAAACATTTGTTTTGAACGTAGAATCTAAGATCCGGCATGGGTCTAAGTAAAACATTCCATTAGTAAAGAAAAACTTCTTTCGGTAAAAACTGTTATTTAAGGTTTATTTATTATTTATATTTTTATCTATTCGTCGTTTGTAAATTAATGATTCATCACTTTAAAGTTAAATATTTTTGGATTACAATTAGAAAATCTTCTTCTCTATCTAAGAAAGAACAGACGTGTGCTTAGTGACCGTAGACTATACAAATGGCATAGAGTGAAAACTCACAATAAAAATTTTACATCTACTTTAAAGGGATGTGGGTGTAATTATTGTTTACATTTATTATTATTTGTAATAAAACATTTTTGTAACTTGTACTGTGATTGCTAATAAAATTACAATATTTTCAGTGTAATTGATGGTATTTGCAACGCCATCTGTAAACGGCGTCTGTTAACTAAATTTTTAAACCCATCTATCTATCACTCTTCATGGTTCACATTATTTTACAGCTTTAATAATCTTTCCTCACAGATTATTATTCAACAAAAAAAAAAAAAATGTAAAACTGGTTCATTTCTACCTGTCCAAGACCCTGGCTTCTAAACAGCCTCTTTAAAAGAATTTTTTTAAAAATCCACTTAAGATTACAAAAATTTCACTGAAGCATATACAATCAGGAAACGTGAATCAGAGTGAAAAATTACCAAGAATGCAATCTGACATTTTTACAACCTTATTGTTATAAAAGAAATAAAATTGAATGTCCCAAGATAGAGTCAGTTATTCGATAAGGTTTCAGAATGAAAAATACTTCCAACAGGTATAATATATATATAAGTATATGCATAATATACAAAGCGTGAATGTAGAATAAAAATAATTATTAAAGTTTCAGTCATTGGTTATTTAGAATAATTACAATTTCTCAACACTTATTATTACAATTGCCGATTGTTACGGTCAATATACTATTTACCAATAGCATTAAGTTGGAGTCATTAAAAATGGAACATGCAAAGAAATCTAATGTTGGCTGTTGGAAAAAAAAATTAAAATTCGTTCAGTACTGGTTCATTATTGGGTCAATCCTAACTCAGTGCTTATACTTATATTTCTATTATTATTTATTTTAGCACATATACACTTATTCACATATATTCTAAAAAAATACGCACAAATCATGTATACATAGAAACTAACACATGTACACAAAATTCATTTACAAGTATCCTTACACATGTACACAAAATTCATTCACATATAAACTGACACATGTACACAAAAATCATTCACATATATACTTACACATATAGATTTACACATGTACACAAAAATCGTTCACATATATAATTACACATAAATTTATACATGTACACAAACCTCATTCACATATATACTTTCACATACACATATGAATGAATACATACACAAAACTCATTCACATACAAACTAACACATGTACACAAAATTCATTCACAAATATATTTACACATATAGATTTACACATGTACACAAAACTCATTCACATATAAACTGACACATGTACACAAAAATCATTCACATATATACTTACACATATAGATTTTCACATGTACACAAAACTCATTCACATATAAACTGACACATGTACACAAAAATCATTCGCATATATACTTACACATACAGATTTTCACATGTACACAAAACTTATTCACATATATATACTTACACATATAGATTTACACATATACACAAACCTCATTCACATATATACTTACACATACACATATGAATGAACACATATATATATATATATATACAAAACGCATTCACATATAAACTGACACATGTACACAAAACTTATTCACATATATACTTACACATATAGATTTACACATATACACAAACCTCATTCACATATATACTTACACATACACATATGAATGAACATATATATATATATATATATATATATATATATATATATATATATATAT
Source organism: Leptopilina heterotoma (assembly GCF_015476425.1). Taxonomy (NCBI): domain Eukaryota; kingdom Metazoa; phylum Arthropoda; class Insecta; order Hymenoptera; family Figitidae; genus Leptopilina; species Leptopilina heterotoma. The sequence goes on from NW_025110812.1 coordinate 1,042,129, forward strand.
ATATATATATATATATATATATATATATATATATATATATATATATATATATATATATATACAAAACGCATTCACATATAAACTGACACATGTACACAAAACTCATTCACATATATACTTTCACATACGCAAAAATCACATATACACATATAGTGTAAACTAACACATAAAGTATATTAAAATAAGCGTAATTCAACAAGGAGAATTAAATCCGAGCGAACATGTGCAAGTGGGGATAACGACGCAAGTTTGATATAAATTTTCATTCCTTATTGTCAAATAAACTTAAAATTGAAGTCAATTTTCATAAATAATAATGTGATTTATGTCGTGACTGGGAAACAGGTAGCGAGAGGTTAATTGAAGTTTTAAAAAGAAATTCAACTAGACACCAAAGAACATTCAACTAGACTAAACATAGTGTAAATATACATTTGTACGTACATATATTTATCGAACACCATGAATGGAAAAGAAGGTGTTTGAGTGAATGGAATCAACGAGTTGGGATTAGCCCACGCAGATTGGATATACATCATATATTACGTTCTCGCAGCATTTGTGCATGTGGTTCTCTTTTTTTCTTCTTTTTTATACATCACTCAAGAAACCGAATAAAATGTGGTCTATACAACCTTCAATAATGAATTTAAGAATTTTTAATTTCTTTTTTTTAAAAATGTTCATATATCGCAGTTATGAATCTCTTTTGTACAATTTTTCGTCTGTTTTTCTTCTTTTATTTATTTTATTGTTATTAGGTATCCTCCCATCTCGTCTCGTGCATTAACTTCTTAAGTTAACTATTATTTCTACTAAGGATAATTTTTTATAATATTGTCAAGAAAAGAAAATAGAAAAAATTGTTAAATTGTTGTAAAACTTAATTGTTAGTTACGTATATATGTATATTATAATTTAATAGGGGTGAAAGTTTTATAAGTGTGCGCATTTAAAAATTAGTGAGGTTATGGTGTCGTTGACTTGAGAAATTTATCGAATATAATTATTATTACACAATTAGAGAATGAGGAAAAAACAAATGAAAGTGTTGTGTATATTGCAGTTATAAGAGAGAAAGTAAAAGTCAATTAGAGTGTTTGATTACTCATTAAATGTTTTTTTTTCATAAAATTTAAGTTTTATTTTTATTATAATAAACGATTTATTGGTAATATAATTTATAGAATATAATAAAATTATATGCACATAAAATTTTATTATATATTATGTACTCTATGTTTCCCTATATATAATATTTTATTTTAAAAAAAGTTATATATAAATAGGTTAACATAGTCAGGGTTGGACGAACTTTTGAACTCTGTTGATAATTTTAAAAAAATAAAATATGTCAAATTTATATTTAAAAGGGGGTCCAACCTTGACTATACAAAGGGTCCAATCCTGACTACAAGTACCATTTTCAAATTGTGACCAGACATGTTTCGGAATAACAAATAAATAAACTGTTTTTTTACTCAAATTTACAAATACAAAAATTTTTTTACCAGCAGAATACAATTTAGTGGGAAGACAATATTTTTATCTGCGGAATTGTATTGCGTAGGTGATAATGGTAAAATTGTTTTTGATATCTCCTTTTATGGAACATGTTTTTTCTTTTTTATTTATAAGCAAAAAGAAATTCTTGAATCGAAATAGTTTTTAAGAAATATGATGAAGTGTCGTCATAAAATTCTTGATAAAAACTAATAATCGTTATTTTTTTTTTCTTCTTAAAATACATAACTTATATATTATAAGTATGTAATATCTTTGGAATTTTTTTTATATTAATGACAAATTATGTGATCTTTATGTCAATTATTATTATAGAAGCTCGAACAGAAATTCGATAATAATCTTTTAAAGGATGGCAAAAAGAGCGTGTCATAATTTTCTATGAAAGACACTATTCATTTTAGGTCAACTAGTTTAAGAAGAATTAAAGAAAAAAAAATGGAATTTAACTTATTACAAGAACTATTTTATCAATAAACGCTTTAATTGCATTTATTGAAATTCTATACATGTTTGATTTTAGTTATCTAGTAATTTAAATTGTTTTTTTATTTACTTAATTTTTTATTTTATTTAATTTTATACTTTATTTAATTTTTTATTTCTTTCATTTCTACTTTATTCTATTTGTTAATTTACTTTTTGTTCTATTCTACTTTTTATTATTATTTTTCCTTCTATTTCATATAATTTATATTATATTTATTTAATATTTTATTAATTTTAGTTTTTGTTTTGTTTTATTTTTTATTTATTTTATATTATACAAAAAATTCTTTAAATTGTAAGAAACTTGAAAAAAAGTTGATTAAAAAAAAAACATTAAAATTATTTTCAAATTTTTAAAATTGACTTTTGTTGCTGTGAATCAGCCGCGCTCGCAAGTTTTTTCTTCCCTTTTTTTATACAGAAATAAGCGTGACTTAACAAAAAAAAAAAAAAACCTATTCTTCAAGGTGAAAAGGTAAAAGAATTTTTTTTCTACAACCAAGTTCGGAAGTAATATTGTCGAGGAAAAAAAAATATTCACGTCATGTTTTATATATTGGAAGGATATACTTTTTAATCGAAAGTCATCAACAGCATACGGATGATGATTCGAAATATATATAACTATACATTTTTTTCTATTTAACTTTTTTCATTTCTTTATAGTCATCGGCATCCGTTCTTTGACTGTGATAATAATAAATCGCCACACATGAGGCGCCAGGGCGTCATCATAATCATCATCATATCGTTATTCGCAAAGAATAAGTTGTATAAAATATTGTATATATATATAAAAGTTCATACCGGATCAAAAAGTCCAATGACATTGCTGACAACGTGCACACGATACACAAACATCATGTTACGACTTAATCATCCATGACACTGTCATATATATACATATAAAATATATTCTCCATGGTTCTGTACACTCACACTTTGACATCTCAGGAAACTCGATTCTATGTGATGTTTTATATATATATATATATGTATAAAAGTTCATTGACGCCAAGATCTGAAAATAAAAAATTACACCCGATAAAGAAATTGATAGTTGAAGCGAAAAATTGCTTTTATGAATGTAAAATTTCTGTTTAGATGAATTTTTTTACTTCCTTATTTTTGTTTATATTTATTTTTTGTTTTGAAAGCATAGTTTCGAAAGATTGGGAATTAATTTAATAATATTTTTAGTATATGTGACCTCATAAACCCCAAATTCAATAGTTTCAAGCAAATTTTGTAAAATTTAAACTTTTTGGCCGACATATTGGATCCGCCATTTTGAATTTTTAAAATCTGACATCAAATTTGGATTTAGCGACTCTAAAAACGGCTAGATGACAAGTTTTTAAGCAAATCCGGTCAAATTAAAAATTTTTGTCCGTCATATTGGATCCGCCATTTTGAATTTTCAAAATCTGACATCAAATTCGGATTAAGCGACTCTAAAAACCCCTAGATGACAAGTTTTTAAGCAAATTCGGTCAAGTCTAAAATTTTTGTCCGCCATATTGGATCCAACATTTTGAATTTTTTAAATTTTACATAATTAAACATATTTAAACAAATTATTATATTTTATTTATTATAAAACAAATTGTTCCTGAAACTGTCAGATGTAATTAAATTTTCCAAACTCAGATTGTAAAAAAATTTGCATTAGTCATTCTTTTAAAAAATTACTATTTTGTTTATAAAATTATTATAAAGAAGTCGTTTTATAATTTTTAAGTATATACATGATTTTTCTAAGGGTAAAAAATTTTGCAAAATTGAAAAAAATTATAATTGTTTTAAACTACATTTTTGAAGAATTAAATAAATAACAACAATTAATTGTTTAAAAAATTGTTAACTTTCTAAAAAGGGAATTAATGTTAACTTTTGCTTATTGTTATTTATTATTATTATTTAAAATTAAAAAATTAGAACAAATTGCAACAATTTGTTTAGATATTCATTAAACATTGAAAAAGTAAGAACAATAAATTGTTTAAATAATTTCAGTAACTAATAAGACAATTTTATGTAATTGTAAAAATGATAATAAAAATAATAGTAAAAATAATAAGATTAATAAAAATATTAATAATAATAATTAAATAAAATAATTGAATAGAACAAATAAATAAGATAAATAAAGAAAGAAAATGTATTGAAATTAAAAGAAAATGAAATTAAAATAAAAAAAAAAATAATAAAATTATTTATCCTCTCATGAAATCAAATATTGTTGCGAATTCAGTTGTTTTATGATGAGTTTCTTGCAAGTAACTGATTTCTCTTTTCTCATAAGGCGTCAAGAAATAAAACCACTGCGCATGTCTTGAATCTCGAGAGACACTTTTAAATAATTGAACATCAGTCATTACAATTTTCTTTCGCTATTATGTAATCAATATGTGTATTTCTTAAAATTCTTGGTATATTGCCTGCATAATAATAATGAGAGCGTGAATTTACATCAGTACCATAGAAAGTACCATGAATCCATAAATGAATTATAAATGAGATTTTACATTGAAAAACCTCTTTGAGTCACAGACAATTGTGTAAAGAAGAAAAAAAATGAAATAAATTCTATAATACCTAGTAAATTTTCAGCAGTTTAACAGTTAACAACTCTCTTTCTTTTTTCCTTTTTATGTTTAAAGAAAAAATAATCATTTTTTTCTTCTAGAAAGAAAAAACAATGGAAGTTAATTTTAAAACAACAAAAATTGTTATGACAATAATGGGCTGTTGGCCTTTTCAAAATCGCGCACAAAAAATTTTTATGAAATCATTTAGTGTCTTCACATTTGTATTCTTGCATATTGCTCAAGTATTTAATTATTTTTTGTATTTGTTTTCAAATTTATTTTTTTTTAATCTGTTAATTTTCTTATTAATTTAATTTATTAATTTCTTATTAATTTATTTTTTTTTAATTTCTCTATTTAAAAATTGTATAATAAAAAAATTTTTTTATAACTTTGAAAAATTTTTTTTTTGCAATGAATTTAGATTTGCGCTCTTTACACAGGACGAAATGATTTTGAATTAACAGTTAAACGAATACCATTAATTATTATGGGCTTCGTATATTATGTACATTTACTGTTTTTCTTCATTCAAGAACAAAAGGTATTTTTTTTCATTACTTTTTTCAAAACTTTAACACATTTATTTTTATTAAAACACAATTTCGAAAAAAGTGCTGATTTTTCATATTTTGTTTGTTATTCTGATTATTTAATTTACTTCTTATTTACGTATAATTGGACTTGAAAAAAAATTTTCCACTTTCTATTCAAGATAAATCATCTACTAAAGGATATTTCAAAAGATTTCAAAACAATGAAAACTATCTCTTCTGAATTGGAAATTTTAAATAAATCTACTGAAGAAGGAAGATTTGTCGTTGCAACATATGCACGTACATATTTGTATTTAAAGATGAAATTTGTTTGAAGATTCAAAAATTTGTTTCCTTCTTTCGATAATAATAATAATAATTCTTTGTATACCTAAATAATCCTGCATAATGTTAACAATTTTTCTTTTTACTTTCCAGTTCCATCGACAAAAATTTTTCTGGTATAGTTAATCAAGAAGATGCGCAGCGGAGTTGCGGAGTGGGGGCAATGAGTCTAAGAGAGAGAAACCGAAACCTCTCTCTCGCACTCACTGCCCCCACTCCGTCCGCGCTTGCGCTCATCTGCTTCTCTAACTTCCAGTCCTCTTTCATTTAACTTATTCATCATTTTCTTTTATTTTTTGACATTATTTTTTAATTCATCGAAATTTGATTACTTAACTTTTTCCAAAAGATAAAAGTTACTTGAGATTTTTAGAAATTCACGGAGAAAAAAAATAAAAGCATTTAAATTTTGATTATTTTTTTTTATTCAGTTTATATTATGTTCACTGCAACCGCATACAGTATAGCAGTAGTTACTCCAGCAATTTGTAATTTATTTCTATCCGAAAATAAAACAATGGAAACGTATTATCTTTATGATGTTAATTATGTAATAATTAATCATGAAAATTATTATTTTCTTACTAATATTCATGGATTTATTGGTGGGAGTTATTCTGTCGTTGGTGTTATTACTGGTGATATTATATTATACACATTAATACAACACAGTTGTGGATTATTCCAAGTTTTAACGTAATTTTTATTTACAATTTAGTTTCTTTTTTCTCTATTTTTAAATAGATATGGAAATAATATTTCTAACAGGGAAAATGATATTCCTAAAAAGGGGAATAATATTTCCATACTATAGATTCATATATTTTTTTTTGTTTTAGAAAATTTTTTTCGTCGATATTGTTGTTGAACTGTTTTTTCCAGGTATCGATTGCATAATATTTCAAGTCTCTTGAATAATGGAAATGAAAAAAATTTGGATTTGAAGAGAAAAGATAAGATGATTGGAAAAGTTGTGGACTGTCTTAATTTGTATGGACATGTACTTGAGTTAGTATAACTATTTTTTTTTAATTATTTACGTAAATGTTGGCAGTGGATTTTTTAAATATAATTTTTGAAAGTTTAAATGGAACTAAAATTTTAATAATAATGTTTTGAAAAGTTATTCACAAAAAATCAATGACTGCTTTTCAACTTTTCTGTTTTTTTCTACTGGAATAATAGTGGCATTGATGAGCTTTCAAGGTTTAATGGTAAGATTTTCTATAATTTGAAAAATTATTTTATTTTATTATGGCTTTACCAAAAAAATTAAACTGGAAAGAAATAACTAAAAGTAATTTTTCACTGATTTACAGTTTCTTTATTTGAAATTATTATTTTTTATTATTATTATTATTTGAATTCCACTGGTATTCAATAATTATTAGCTGTCCTATAATAAATAATAAATAAATGAAAAATAATAAAGATTGACAAAAACCTTACGGATACAGTGCTGCGGCATTAGTGCGCTCTCCAGCTTGGTCCGTTCTCTTTTATACTGGACGAGGAGTAGTAGGAGAGGGGGAACGTAAACGATTGGCTCCTTGCGTTTGCGCGACGCTCTCCTTCTCTCTGCTCTACTCCTTTCCTTTTCTTTCTCACTTCTATGGCATACGCTATTAGAAGTTCTCTTCACGTTGATACCTCGACATTTATGACAATTGCTTTACCGTTAATTTATAATTTAACAATTTAAAAATTTAATACAAAGAAAAACAATATTATCTTATGATATTAAAAATATTAAACAATTTTTTTTACAATCTCATTCGTATAATAAAGGAAAATTTCTTTTTTTTAATAATTTCAGTTGATAAAAAACATCGATAACATTGAGTTTGTTATGAAATTCTCTTCCATCGCTTTAGGTCAAGCAACTCATCTTCTGCTAAATTGTATTCCAGGACAGAAGTTGATGGATCATAGTGCAAATGTTTTTTATTCCATGTAATTATTTTCAACGTAATAATAATAGTTATTATAATTAATTAATTACTATTATTATTATATAATAAAAATATTTATTATTACTATCAATAATTAGTAATAATTATATATATAATATTATTAATAATAATAATAATTTGGTCAGTAAAAATATTAAAATACACTTTTAATTTTTAGATATGAAATTAATTGGTACGAAATGCCAATTACTGTACAGAAAATGTTATTACTAATGATGAGGAGAAGTTTAAAAGAAACGAAAATAACGGTTGGAACACTTGTTGTTTTTTCTATCGAAACATATAGTTCGGTAAAAATTTAAAATTAATAAAAAATTTATATTTAAAAAAAATAAATAATAATTTAAATAAATAGAAAATAATTCTGTCTAATTTGATACATTAAAAAATAAACAAAATTTTTTATTAAAAATACATTTTAAATTAATAAAAATGTTTGTTTTTATTTTTAAAAATTAATTTTTAATATTCTTACAGCTTATGAAAATGACTTTTTCCTACTTAAGTGTCTTAAATTCCATGAAGTAAATACTTATAACAATAATGAAAAATAAAATTGACATCGTACGATTATAAAAAAAGTAATTTTGTTTATAAATTTAGAAAATTCTTTAGACAAATTTGTTATAAAACAAAATATCAATATATTTATATTTACGTTGAAAGAATTGTATGCAATCAAAAAAATATAGAATAAAAAAATATATATTTATGTACAAATATATAGTAAATTATTTTCTCTTTATAAAAAATTCCTCGTTTTGGGAGTTGGTCACAAATTTATAATTGAATTGAATCGAATATTAAGTGGAAAGTTTTTTAATGCTAAATAAACAAAAATTTCGAGAAAGAAAATTAAACTCAAAAGGTGTACAAACAGAAAAAAAATTGTAATTAAAATTTTTTGATTGCAATTATTGCTTTTTTGCAACGAACTACAGAAAACTTATTTTTGAAAAAGAAAAAAAGAAAAAGAATAATTGAGAGTAACACTTCCGTATGATAATTGAATTTTTTTCCAACGAAAATCGCCTTTTTTTTATCTCTAGGAAGTCGCACAATGGAACAATAAAAAAAAAGTGTTATTTCGTTGATTGGTGCAGTGCAAAATGTTCCGGAAATGCGATCCGGTTGTGCCTCCTCATTACTGACTTTATTTCCCGTTGAGCGACTAATTACTCTCAATCCTTTCCGTCTCAATATTTCTCACTCACACACACACACTCTCTATTTCTCTCCTTTTTTTCGCCTCTATTTTTTTCCCCTACTTCGTTACTCCCCCGATTTTCTAAAAATGTCGAGCCTTTCTCAAGCATTTATCGTCATTTATGCTTCGTCTAACATTTAACAATTTTTTACATTTCTTTTTCTTTTTTATTTTCAGTCAATGTTTAATGAAAATTTAGCTGTTTTGTTTAAAAATAGTCACAGTTCCAATAACGTTCTTTTGTTTATTTATTTAGTATTTTGTTTATTTAACAAAATAGTTACTTTGTTTTTTAATTAATTTATTTGATTCTTTAATTACTTATTCATTTTGTATTTTATTTGATTATTTATTTGTTTTTTTATTTATTCAGTAAATAAAAGTCAATTTTGTGAGTAAAATAATAATTTTGAAGTAAAAAAAAAATATTCGCAACTATGAAGAATCGAACTCTAGTCCTCAAGTCTAGAAATCCTGTAGGCAAGTCACTCGGCTATCGCACACACAATTTGAGACAAATCCCATTTTCTTTGTTCAGAAGTGAAATTTACATTAAATAAACTTATTATTTTCTTTAAATATCAATTATTGTAAATTATTCTTATTGTTATATTTTATTTAACAATAAAAGTAATTAAACAGAGAAAATTTCCAATTTTTAATTTTATTAAAAAAAAAAAATTCTCTTTCTTTGCACCCTTTTTTCTTAATATTATTATATAAATTGTTTGAACCCAGTTTCGGTTTGGTGACTTGATTCGGTGTCGCTTTACGGAAATTAAGTGGATAGCCTCAACTTGAAAACGAGGGTACAAATTGAATGTAAACTCAACGCGGGTGAAATGTTCTATATAAACGTCACTTCACCATCTCGTTTGTCGTAATAATCAACCAAGCGGATATGTAAAATTACTATACGTGAAAAAAAAAATTATTATCCGCCTTCGCACACATTTCACACGTTGATTCTGCGAATTTTTTAAAAATTTTATTTTTTAAATATTTTTATATTATTTTCATTTTATTAATAAAAAAGAATAATATATATATTATTTCCATTTTATTAATAAAATAAAAATAATATATAAATATTTTATTTAAAAAAAAATTAAATTAAAATTAACAAAAAAAAAAATTTTCCGTTTCACTGTAATTTTGTCTTCTGAAAATAAAAATATGAAAATATTTTATTTTATTAATAAATAAAATAAATATTAACGACAAAAATAATATTTTTCTGTTTCGTCTTCTGAAAATACGACAAATTTTTATATATTTTTTAAAAAAATTTTTTTCACTTTTATCTCGATTTTTATTATTTAACAATTTGTTTTTTAATTTTACTTATTTTTTTCATAGTTTATTTTCCACAGTGCTTTGCTTTTTATTTATAAATTTATAATCTCGTTTCTCTTTCCTAATGTAAATGCGTGAGGGAGAATTTTTTCTATTTAAAAAGAGAAAATTTTTCATTTTTTGTTTATTTTTCTTTTTTTTGAACGTGAAATTGAGATGGTGTGCGTGGAACAATAAAGGTTTTTTTCTATAATAACCGACATAAGATGGTCCAATAATATTCTCTTGAGTTGGTTAGTAATCCCCACCTTGGTCAACCCCTTTTTCCAAGTTTCTATAAATATATATTGCGACCCACTTTTCATAAGGGGGAAAACAGCAGACGTCGTAATCCAAATTTACATTATGACGCCTCAAGTTTTTCATAATTTTTTCTTGACTCAAAAAAAATAATTCTAAATTTTCACCTAAAATCTCTGCTATGTATTTGTATTTTTGCTTTAAATTTATTCTTTTTCGCAATTTTCATTATATAGGTATAAAATTTTTCTAAATTCGTTTTTTTTTATAAATTTTATTATTCTCTGATTTATGATTTAATAACAAAATGAAATTAGTTTCATTTTGTTATTTAATCATAAATCAGAGAATAATAAAATAAAGTCAAAATAATAATGTTCAATAAAAAACCCAAAAAAAAAAAAAAAAAAAAAAAGAAATAGTAATGAAAAATGAAATATTAATAATATTTATTAATAATTTTAACAATTAATAATAATTTATTAATAATAACAATAAGAAAAACATGAAATAATAAAAATATAAAATTCATGGCTAAAACTTGTAACACTAGTTGCTTTATTGACAAAAACTTTTAAAAAATTTTGATAAAGAAATTTATTACTTTCTTTGTATCATTCAAAGTGATATCTAATCTTTGAAATTAAATGTTAACCTATATATTTTACAAAATTATTAGTTGTAAAACTGACCTTTTCTATTTTTAAATAAATCCGTTTAAAAATAAATGTAATTTCAATAATAATAAGTAATATATTTATTTATTATTTTTAATGTAATTGAATTTTTTTTATATAACGAAATTAAAAAAATGAATTCTTTTAAAAATTTTCTTAAAACAAACTGAATTACAAAATAAATAAAAATTAACTATATAAAATTAATTATAAAATAAAATATTAACAATTAATAAAGAAATTATTAATTATTAACGAATAACTTACAAGTAATTATTTTTGGATTAAAAAAAAGTTTTTCTCAGAGTTAAAAAATTTAAAAAAGATATTAAACAATTAAAAATTTTGATACTTAAATTATAAATAAATTTTCAAAATAAATATGAAAAAATGGATAAAAAATGATTAATGTACTTACAAAAATTTTTTTTTCATGTTTCAGGTAAGAATTATTTGCATTCACGAACAAAATTTCCATGAAAGATGACAGAAAACGGTGAGTTTTGGTTTTTTTTTTTACAAATTTGACCCTATGGAGAAAAATGATTTTCTTTTTTATCAAGAGACATAAATTTAAAACTCATCGAAGGAAAGAAATTGTATATAATTTAGTTATCAGTTTTTTAATTTTCTTTTTTTTTAAACATTATTTACCTTGCACATAATTTATAAGACGTTGAAAACCCACACAGAAAATGTAAATGAATATATATAAAATAACCTTAATTTCTTAATTAATTTTCATTTCACAATATTGGAAATTCAAATTGACTGCGTGTGTGATGAATTAATTTCTCTATATTTATTTATATTATACACTTAATACAAAACTCTCGAATTAATGACTGAATAAAATACAGGTCGTTTTATTTTAAATATATATATAATATATAAAACATAATTTCCGCTTATTCAAATAAATGACATTCAATGAAAGCGACGCATTGGAAAATATAATATAAATATCAAACATTAATTTATTCATTTCTTCCCGCGCTTTTTTTCATTTTTTTCATTTGAAAAAAAAGTTTCTTGACTTCTTTTTATTTTTTAAGTATGAATTTTTCCATTTGAGAAAAAAATATTTGATGAAAGAAGAATAAAAAAATTATCGGAAGAAAGAAAGAAAGAAAAATTCTCACTTATGAAAATAAAAAAAGAAGGAAAAAAATGATATTAAATATATGAAATATTTTGAAAATAATTTTTTCCTTCTTTTTTTATTTTCATGAGTGAGAATTTTTATTTCCTTCTTTGAAAGTATTCTTTGAATTTGGTATAAAAATTTTGAATTAACAAACAAAAGTCGTTGATATTTATTGTTAAAAAAAATTTGTTAAAAATATTTCATTTTAAAATTTCGGACAAATATTTCGTTGCTAGAATTTTTGGGGGTTTCTAAAATTTTTCCACCAGTTACTCAAAATATCGAATATTATATTCAAAGTTTTAAACAAAAAAATATATAATGGAGAAAAAATAGAAAGTAAATAAATAATCAAAAATCTGTAGCCACGAGATAATTAAAATCTCAAAATACAATTGCATTGAAAAGTAAATTTATATTTTTCATTTATATAGTTTTTTTTTTTAGAATTTTGAGAGTTTCTATAAAATTTTCCACTGCGAGTTAAAAAATAAATACGTAAATAAATATTTTTTCAAAATTTTAGTAATAAATAATATGTAAAAAACAAATTGAAAAAAATATTTCTATTTTTAAGGGTATTTGAACCGTTATTATGTCATAGTTTTGAAACACATGCTTTGCACAAACTATGAGGTCATAATGTTTCAAATGTCCTTAAAAATATTAAAAATAGTAAAAATATTGAAAATGGTAAAAATTTTAAAAATATTAATGATTTTAAAAATATTGAAAATAGTAAAAATATTAGAAATATTGAAAATAGTACCTAAAAATGGTAAAAAATAGTGAAAATCTTAAAAATATTGAAAATAGTATCGAAAAATATTTAAAATATTGAAAATAGTAAAAATATTAAAAATAGTGAAAATATTAAAAATATTGAAAATGGTAACAATAGTAAAAATCTTAAAAATATTAAAGATTTTAAAAATATTGAAAATAAGTAGTAAAAATAGTAAAAATAGTAAAAATCTTAAAAATATTGAAAATAGTACCTAAAAATATTAAACATATAGAAAATGTAATAAAAATAGTAAAAATCTTAAAATTTTTTTAAAATATTGAAAATAGTAAAACATATTTATTATCTTTGTTAGAATTTACAAAAAAAAAATTGCCTATCATTGAAAGAATTTTATATAATTCGATGGCGCTATTGTAGAGGGGAAAATTTAATTTCTAAAATTATTATTACGGTTTTTTTTTTAATTTAGGACAATCACGTAGGACAGTGTGTGCACGTGTGTACTATAAATTTTCAATGTCATCACTTTATCTGTCACATATTGTCATACGTGTGTGTTTCTCTCTCGCATGTCACTTGAGATCTATCAGTGAAATTATTACATTGCGTCGTGCGTTTAAATACCTTGTTGTCACACATTAATATAATCATTTGAGATAATAAACAGCATATCTTTCATATTTTAACAGTTAACACGCTAGGCCCTCCGATTATAATATTCCTTCCTCCATCGTTTTATCAGATAATAATTAATTAGAAAAATTATTAAATTAACAATTTCAGAAAGAAAAACCGTAATAATAATAATAATAATAATAATAATAATAATAATAATAATAATAATAATAATAATAATAATAATAATAATAATAATAATAATAATAATAATAATAATAATAATAATAATAATAATAATAATAATAATAATAATAATAATATTTTAATAATTTTAATAATAATAATCATTAACATTATTTTGTTATGTTACTAAATTTTTCGAACCAAAAGAAAGTGAATTAAATATTTATAACAAAAAAAAAATTATTAACATTAATTGAATTTTTTTTTTGAACATTTTGCATTAGAATTTATAAACAACTTATGGTAAAATCATGACGACATATATATTCAACGCGTTGCTGACTTCCTCCGAGAGTGTTTGGATGAATATTTATGTTGCATTTAATTAGAAAGTCAAGGTCACTTTATTTTTTTTCTTCATTCCGCAGAGAGGAAATTAAGCTTGAAATTATTTTTCTAGTTTAACACCCCATTACTTTTCCGCTTTTATATTATTAACATATGTAGCATAAATCTACCAATTAAAAAACGACAACATAATACGTGATGTCTAGTATTTTACGTAAATTATAAAAATAAATCATATTTTATTATCAATTTAATTTATATTTTTAAATAAATTTTTTTTTCTTTTGTGTAATGAAAACGCAGTTGAAAAGGTTTTAGAATGGGGGAAATAATGAAACTTATTTTTTTGATTAAAAATTTCCAAGAACTAAATTTAATTAATTTATGGAGTGGTAAAATAATATTAGGAAAAATTGTAATTACAAACTTTTAATCGGTTTTTTACTTCTATAATAATTTTTTTTACGACTTTTTTACCATTTTACAAATTTTTACTCTTCGGCGTTTTCTAAATTGAAAAAACTAAAAAGACGCAAACTGTGATAGTGGGAAGTCCCCGTTTCTTTAATTAGTTGTTTTTTCCGCACCTACCCAACCCTGTCATAATAAAGAAAATAATTGAAAATACACTTTAGGATTTTGAGAAAAGTGGGGAAGTCCCCATTTCTTTAAATAATTGTTTTTTCCGCACCTATCCAACCCTGACATACGTCAAATGAATTTTATACGAAATGAAATTTATACCAAACTAAATTATTGCAAATAATGTTTATTTGCACATAAAAACTTTGAACCTAATTTCAAATCTGTTGGTCAATGTGATTGAATACTAGAATGTGCAATTCTTTTTTCTCTCTATATCTAAATGTCTTATGAAATTGATTTCTCATTATATTTAAAATGCCACAAAGGGTGTGCTTTGACCTGACCTATTTTAAATTATATCTTTGCATGGTATTTAGAAAAAGAAAATTTTTTTTCATTAAAATAATAATAATAGTAAATGTTAGGTTATATATTTATTATCCTCTGATAATTTAAAGAAAAATGATTTTTATTTTACCCTAAGTACAAAAAGTTTTTAAAAATTTTTTTTTTCTAAAAGAGAAATAAAATTTATAAGCGAAGAAAGTGTAGAAAAAATTCTTCTTCTTTAGAATTGATTTTTGCGGGTTTAATGCACCTATTGTTATGAATATAAAAGGTTACAGGGATTGTATTGATTTCGTAAGGCATTTTTCTAGGACGTGAAGAAATGCGGGTGTGCCCAAAAGAAATTAAATCTCATTGGTCTAGTTTCTGCTCTGCTTTTTTTTATCCTTTACTTCTTTAATCGCTGACGTTTATAGATGTATATAACATACGGGTGTGCTTTTATTAAGTTTCTATAGTTAAAAATTATAGTGAATTAGTGCGGTGTCAATTGGGATTTCTCATCACTAATATAAACACGTCTTTAAATTTCAAAGTTTTTTTTATTAAAAATAATTTAAAAGCGTCTTTATTACAATATTCGTTTAAATTTATTAAAATAATTAAAATATTCGTAAAAAATATTGAAACTATTTTTAATTTGTCTTTACAATATAGTTTTGCTTATTGAAACGTATTTTTAAAAACAAAAAGAATTTTAACAAAAGATTTTATTTTAACAAAAGAATATTGTTATACCGTAACTTTTTCAAAATTATTTTCATCATTTCAATTCAATTATTATTTTCTAAATGATTTTTAAATAAAATTCTTCTTTAAATCAATTATTTTTAATAATATTTTTGAAAAAGTTCTTCTTTGCGAATTTTTAAATCCATTTGTTTAGAATTCAATTTTACGTGAAATTTCAATTATTCGAAAATTCTCTAATTAAATATACATTAGACAATAAAAACTTGAAATAATTTTCAAAAATTTCGATTAAGCTTTTTGAAAAAAATTAGTTCCATAAAATTTTTAATTAAAAGTATGAAAATTTCAAAATTTTCAAAGATTTTAATTAGAAACTGTCACAAAATTCAAGTATTTCTAAAAATTGCAATTATTAGTAACTTCTCAAAAATTCAATTATTATCTAAAACTTTAATTTTTATTTTAAATTCTATTTTAAATAATTGAATTCCGGTAAAATTTTTATTTCTTTTGAAAATAATTGAATGTTCTTGTAGAATATTATCAAAATTTTGTTTAATAATTGAATTCTTTTGGGAAATTTTATTAAAATATAGTAGAATATTAAAAAGAATTGAAATTTTGCCATGAATTTTATTAAAATGTTTGAAAATAATTGAATTGTATTACTTTTGAAAATAATTGACTTCTTTTGTTATGAATACTATTTCTGAAAATAATTGAATTTTGCAATGAATTTTATTAAAATTTCTGAAAATAATTGAATTTTACTATTCATTTATATAGATAATTGAAATATTGACAATTTTTTTTTTTTGATTTTTTGAAAATAATTGAATTTCTGCGATGAATTTTATTAATTTTAAAAAGAATTGAATTCTTGTGATGAATATTGTTATATATTTTTGAAAATAATTGAATTTTACAATGAATTTTACAAAAATTCCTGAATATAATTGAATTTTGTCGAAGAATTTTGCTATTTACCTATTATAAAAGATAATTAAAATGTTGACGAGAATTTTTTTTTTAAATAATAATTGCATTTGTGGAAAGAATTTTAATATTTATTAAAATAGTTGAATTCTTTCAAAGAATTGCGTTAAAATTTTTAAAATTGAAACTAATTTCAACAGATTTGAAATTAAAATTTTTCCAATAAAATACTTCATTAAATGATTTAGAAGTAATGACTTTATGGCAATTCTTCAATATAGAATTAAGTTATTTAAAATAAATTATTGTCAGAAATAGAAAAAATTTGAGGTTTTTTTTTTGGAATTCGTAGTAATTCCATAGTTATTATGAGGCAAACAAAAAGACACAATAATTCAGAATTTTCTTAAAAATTCTAAAATTGAAATTTTTCCAGTACTTTTAATAAAAATTTCTTACTTTTCCCTGATTTCCCTGACCAATTCTACTTTCTCTGATTTTTTCTTGAGTTTCCTGATTCCCCTTGACCTGTCGCAACTCTGGATAAATTTTTCGAAAAAATTCCGAGGGGACTGGGAATTGAACCCGGGTTTGACGGACGCCAGCCAAAGATCCTAACCAACAAGCTAATTAACCGCAACTGTATTAGAAAAAAAAATTCTTACCTTTAACCTGAAACTACTGTATTAAAATTATTTTAACTTTTATAAATCGAATTTTTCTAACTTTATCTTTTTATAATTCAACTTTAATTTAACTTTTAACTATATATATATATATATATATATATATATTTAACTTTTAACAAACAATATTTGTTAATAAAGTATTTACCCTTGGGCTAATAATGGGTCTTTATTAAAACTTAACTATCAGGAGAAAATATTAAAAAATATAGTTTCTTCACTATTTTTAGTAGTGCTAAAATTTTTTTAAAGAAATTTCTTTCAACCCACTAAAAAGATTGAGAGATAACAATAACGTCAAAGAATAGAGTAGAAAATTTAATGAAACTCTCCACTATTGCAGAAATCGTGCGTTGAACTTTTTATGATTTTGTTGGTACACACCAATACAATGAAATGAATGGATATATATATAATGGTGCCGTTTACAAAAGGAGGGTGAAGGCACACGATGTGTTTACACGACGATTGCCGAATCGTCTGCCTCCGCCATTTGCCAGTCTGACGGCCTTTGAATAACCACCCACGCCGCAAACATATACATATATATATTCTGTCATACAGACACATATACACATATATATATGTCTGTTTGACAATTTCAGTACATTTCACGAACTCTTTTAGTGTAAATATACGCAGACATCGACGCATATATTGAAAATATATATGCGGCATAACCTCTCTATAAAACTTTTCTCTGTATGTATGCGGTTATATTTGCATAAATGTGTACTATATATGTGTACATGTGCAATGGGGTGTTCGTTGATTCCCGATGTCGTGCGGATAAAAGAGTGACTTGAACGTCGTAAGTCGCCCACAATCGACAGCACCACGATGAAAGGCCTACAGGAAATGTAATTACATAATCTTGATACATACACGATTTTGTCTTTCTTCCCCCCCTCCCCTTTTTCTTTACCCTTCCTACACATATAGACACGCAAACTTCAATAATTCCTTTTATGTTATTTATTTTTTTTTTATTTTATATACCTTTCATTTATCCCACGTGGAAAAGTTAAAAAATGTTATTATTAAAATATATTCTTTATGTAAGCAATAAACAAAATAAATAAAAATAATTACTTGTGTGTAGTTTTAATTTTGTCAGGGTTGGATAGTTTTCGAAAAAAGAATATTTCCGTTAGCTCTATTATAAAAAGGGGAATACCCAAATTTTTTTAACCCAATTAGTTTGGTTATTTAGTTTCTCAGGGTTGGGCAGGTATAAGAAAAACAGGCTTATCACTCGATAATTACTTTTAAAAAATATCTGTAAATAGTAGCTATCGAAATATTAAATTTGACAAACCATTTAAAAATCTTTTGAAATATATAATAATTTTTAAAAAATTCATATTATTATAACGCTTCAAATATTCAATTTTTATCTAAAATTGTTTCTAAAATTCGTTTTTAAATCAATTCTTGTTAGAAAGTTCTAGGCGAATTCAATTAGTTAAATATAAAACTAAATAATAATTTTATTAAAATAATAGATTTACAAATTATTGAATTAGGAAAAATTTTTGAAAATAATTTAATTTTATTACTTTTGAAAATAAGTGAATTCTTGTAATAAATATTGTTATTTATGAAAATAATTGATAATAAAATCATTTCTCCGAATGATTTTATTATTTATGAAAATAATTAAATCCCTGAAAAGAATATTAAAATTTATGAAAATAATTAAATTACTGCGAAGAATTAATGCCAAATTTTAAAACATTTGATTTTTTTGAAAAAATTTATGCAAATTCTATTTTAAATATAATTGAATTCCTGTGAATTTTTTTTTTTTTTTTTTTAAATAATTGAATGTTCGTGTAGAATATTATCAAAATTTTTGTTTAATAATTGAAACTTTGCCATGAATTTTATTAAAATGTTTGAAAATAATTGAATTTCGGCGAAGAATTTTATTAATTTTGAAAGGAATTAAATTCTTGTAATGAATATTGTTATTTATGAAAATAATTGAATTCTATAAGAATTGCTGAATATAATTAAATGTTTATAAAGTATTTTATCAAAATTTAGAAGAATAATTGCATTCTTTGAAGAATTTATTTTAAATTTTCAAAAAATTTAATGGAAATTTGTATTTTAAATAATTTCAAATCTGTGAAAATGTTATTACTTATGAAAATAATTATTGGAGTTTTTATAAAGACTTTTAATAACATTTTTTTTAAATAATTGAATTCTTTATATGAAAATTTATTAAAATAGTAGATAATAAAAAAAAATTGAATTTTAGTGAAAAATTTCGTTATTTGGAAAAATTATTGAATTTTTAACAAAAAAATTTTCTTTAAGTTTTTAAAAATAATTGAATTTTAGAAAAGAATTTCATTATATTTGGGAAAATAATTGAATTCATGCGAAAAAAATGTTCGTAAAATTTCTGAAAATAACTAAATCGTTTAAAAATTTTTTTTATTGTTTCTAAGAATTATATTAAAATTTTTAAGAATAATTTCTTTATTTCAATTATTAGCGGATTTAAACTAATGTAATTTGTAAAAAAAAAAGAAAAAAGTATTTCAATTGTACAAATAAGTTAATATATATAGTGATTTGATAAAAAGGGGAATCCCAAATTATTTTCTCTGGAATTCGCTCCTTTTTCAATATTCTATTTCATCAGGGTTGGGTAGTCGAGGGAAAAGATTACCTTTCCCTCAACTAATTTAAAAAAACTAAGGCACTATTTTTTCTACTTTATTTTAAAAAAATTTCTCTATATTAGAAAAAGGGGAATTCCCAATTTCTTTTTTTTAACACCTTTTCAGTTATTCTATTTTCTCAGGGTTGGGTAGCTAAAAAAAATAATATTTTTGCTCCTCCCGATAAAAAAACCACACAGAAAAATAAGAAAATCGATTGATAAGAATTGAAAATTTTAAATTCCGTTTTCTCATTTTTTGCTCGGACAATTATTTTAAAAAAAAATTCCTTTAAATATATATTTTTCCTGCTTTCTGGATAACAATTAAAAAAAAAAAATTGCAAGAAAAAAAATAAAATAAAATTGAAAAAAGAAGCAATTAACGTTAATGTACGAATTCAAAAACGGTTGAGTGAACATGCAGGAAACACACTTGAGTTAAAAAACAATTCACCGCTTGTTCCACTGTGTCAAAGGAAGAATTTTTTTTGTCCTTCTCTTTTAAATGAACTCTCGTGACAAAAAAGACCGAATAAAACGTGGACGCGTGTGTCTTCTTTTGTCGTTATTTTATACAAAAGAGGTAAGAGTAGAAGGGTAACAAAAAGAAGAGGAAGAGGGGGAGGGGAGGGGAGTGACAATAAGTAAAGAGAGAAAGAGAAAAAAAAAGAGAGGGAGTGTTCACAAATATACGCATGATGTATAGGTACAGAACAGTGACCTCGTCATTATTATGACAATTTTTTTTGTTTATTTGATTATTTTGCCGTATGAACACACCTAATAATTGTTAAATTGAAAATTGGAAACGTAGGTTAGAAAATAAATTGATTTTTTTTGTATTCAAGTCACAACTTAGTAGGTAGCCATTTTTCTAAAAATTATCTTTCTAAAAATTATTATTTTTTATATTTTGTAAATTATTTTCTTGGTTTCAAATTTGTTTTTTTAATTGCGCCAGAGTTGGACAGTTGAGGGAAAGATAATATTGTTATTAGCTATTTTACCAAATCGGGGGGTTCCCGAATTATTTTTATAATTTTCGCCTTTTTATAATTCGATTTTGCCAGGGATTTCTGATATTTACTTGTTGAACAGGGATTTCATTTTTTTTTCAATATTTACTATTTTATATTTATAATTTGGCCACAAATGGACAGTTAAGGGAAAAATAGTATTTTTGCAATTTGATTTTGACAAAACGGGGATTCACAAATTTATTTTGTGAATTTTTAGATTTTTTAATTCTGCCATAGTTGGGTAGTTAAAGAAAAGACAATATTTAATAGTTACTTGGCCAGAACGGGAATTCCCATTTCTTTATTTTTTAATAAAAAATTTGGGGATCCCCCTGCAAATAAATAGAAATCAAATAGAAAAATATTATTTTTTCTTTAACTACCCAACTCTCACTAATTTAAGGAAGTAAAAAATGTAAATATTAAAAAACACATATTGTAAATATTATATTATATTAAAATTACACAATGAAAGTTTAATTTTCAAAAAAAACCTTTTACTACTTAATTTATTAAAGTAAAAAGGAAGATTTAATAAATCATAATCGAAAGAAATGTCAATAATTTTATTCCAAGAAAAATTTTCATCTCCAAACAATAATAAGGATCAAATTTTTTGAAATTACTGAGAGAGGGTGATATCTGTATGAAAAAAAATATATTATCTATTCACTTCCTCAAACGTTTTGTCATTGTCATGGATCATCATTTAGCTTTTCGTGCCTTGGCTCACAACTCTTATGAATAGTAATGCGAACGCCAATGGTTTGTAGAATTTTACTCTCGGTTGGGGGTTCGTTTCCATATATTTTGAACTCCGCTGTGATTCCATCAATCAATGTATATATGTATATATAGTATTGAAATGGCAATTTTCAGCGCACAAGATTCATTTCTAATATATAGACACACATGTACGGAGAAATATATATTCAGAACGTAAAAATAATATTTTTTGTCACATCCTACGTACAGGACTCGTATATGAAGTCGTTTCAGGTCATTCGACGCTCTTCAGTGCCAATTGCTGCCCTCCAGCCAAACCATTAAACATTAACACTGATGTATATGTATACGCATGAGAATCATTCAAACAAGAATATGGGCACATGTATCACAAATAACCACGAATGACTTTCTTAGGGATGGGAAAATTATACCTCTCGGTCTGTCATTCAATTCATTCAATTCATCGAATTTATTATTTTTCCTCCTTATGATGTGTTACTCTACCTATTATTATTGTATTTATTTTTATATTGCAGAAGTCCCCTTTTTATTTTGATATTTTTAAAATTTAGAACTTGGAAAACTATAAATAAGTATAAAGGTTATTTTTTTGCAGGTTTGCTTAAAAATAGGGGATACCCAAATTTTTTTTTCGTATTTTGACAGAGTTGGGTAGTTGAGAAAAAAAATAAAATATCTGCTATATTTGATTTGATAAAACGGGGAATCCCACAGTTTTAGTTTTCTTAATGTTGCAAAAATTAGAACACTTTGAAAAAAGAAATCTTTGTGCTACACTGTAAAAAAATCTGCTGTAAATTTACTATGTCCGACGTTGGAAAGTTTGGTCACTATGTCCGACGTGGTATTTTTACACGCCGACTGTAATCTACATAACCTGCAAATATTTTTTGAAATAATATTTTCAGTCGTAACTTTTTGTATTTATGAAATATAGCCCAAAACTTTTTGTTATATTATTATTTACTTATAAATTAGCATATACTTTCTATAAATGTACATTATATACACTTTTTTAGAGTTATTTATAAAAACTTGAAAATTTTTCGAAAATCTTTTAGGAATAAGAAAATTACATTCGCCATGTAATTGTACAGATCGTGCGACGTAATATTACGTCAAAGTGTAGAAATACACGCAATGTAAAAATACCACGTCGGACATAGTGATCAAATTTTCCTACGTCGGACGTAGTAAATTTACACAAAACTATTAAATTACATAGTCGTATAATGTAAAATTATTAAAAATAGTAAAACTACTTTTGGAACGAAATAAATTTACTACGTACAACCTATAATTTTGATGTGTGAAATTACAAGTTTCGTGTTATTTTACACCAGATTTTTTTACAGTGTAGTTGATTTAAAAAAAGGGTATTCACAAATTTTATTCCAGATTATTCGCCATAGTTTGTCTTTTTTTAATTCTAGCCAGAGTTGGGTAGTTAGAGAAAATATAATGTTATTAATGGTTAATTCGTTAGAACGGGGATTCCCGTATTTTTCTCGCAATATTTGACTACTATCTTGGCAATAATGCTCTTAAAGGTCGGTCCACAAGTTTTGCCTCTGACTCTGTGTGTTATCGCAGCAATTTACAATCACGACCGTGAAAAATTTCTTTTCCTTTTGTTTCATTCTCTGTGGGAACTTTATAGTGCGGAAATGCACAGTGACTTTAGCGAATATTTAATAATCAAGTAGATAACGGTAAATGTGGGTCGCGGTTACAATCACGTTTATGAGGTGTATAATAATCATAAAACGAACCACACACGAGATTCACGATTGTGTTTATCCAATCGTATAACAAATATGAATTGATTCAAGACTACAGTTTCATTTTTCAAGAAAAATTCTTAAAAATTTCTGTCTTATTCACTTGTTTGTTGTTTTCAAAACAGAATTTTTTTTTTCAAAATTTCGAATTAACTCTTAATTTTCTTTTTTTTTCTATAGGAAATAATTTTTATTTTTTTTAAATTAAAATAACCTTGCATTTCAAAATGCAATTTTAAAATAAATAAAGAATACGAAAATGAAATTGTGTTTACGGAATTACGAATATGTTCTTGTTTACACAATTTTGGCTGCATGCTTTCGCTATCGTGGTAGGCCCCTGATCCAGATTTATTTAAAGCTCAATTAAGAGAGAGCCACTGTGTATGCGTTGGCTCCAAATTGTTGCCACCTAAAAAAAAAAAGAAAAAAAAATTTGACGTCGTATTAACTCTACTTTGTTTGAAAGACTGCAGTTTATAGCTTCAGAATTAGTAAAGCCAGACATATACATTGTGCAAGACAAATTTCATTTTCGCGGCCCATATTATATATAGACAGAACTCGTTTTCAAGTTTCTTGATTAAATTGGCCTTGCTAAATTTAACCATATTACTCACATTATTGTAAATTTCTTATTCACAATTATATGAATTTTTTTCTGAAATGTCATTTTTTAATTGTTTTTATTTACTTTTAAAATAAATTTTAATTGATTTTTAAAGAAAATTCGTTTTATTTCAATTTTACAATAAATATTATTATTTAATAATTTAAAAGATATGAACTTATCCTTAAAATCAGAAAATTCAAAATAACAATAAGAGTTCCACATAACCTCCAAATTTTAAATATTTAGGGTAATTCTACAATGAATATAATTTTCGAAGGTATGACATAAC
Organism: Leptopilina heterotoma; assembly: GCF_015476425.1. Lineage (NCBI taxonomy): Eukaryota > Metazoa > Arthropoda > Insecta > Hymenoptera > Figitidae > Leptopilina > Leptopilina heterotoma. Next base: position 1,066,491 of record NW_025110812.1, read on the forward strand.
CTAAAAACACAGGTCGACTGAAAAGAAGTACAAAAAAAAATTAGTTTAAAATTTATAGGTCAAGAGCCGAATATTTCAAAATAGAAAAAAATTTAATTCTTATTAAGATTTGACCTAAATTTCAAGTTCATATATGAACTTAAAATTTAGGTTAAATCTTAATAAGAATTAAATTTTTTCCTATTTTAAAATATCGAAATTTTGATTCCAATGCAATTTTATATATTCTAAAGGCCAGTACACATGTAGTGAAAAATATTTTCTTAATAAAAAATGAAAAAGGAAATTAATAAAAAAAAAAATTCATGATAATAACATAGAGGCGTGTATTTGTGCAAAACAGATAAATGTCACCAATTTATCTATAAATATCGTTGTGGCAAAAGCCTAAGGAAATTAATTTTGTGTCGCGTCATTAGATTTTGGGGTCAGTAGTACGAGTTTATTTATTTTTCCTTTAAAATTTTTTTTTTTTTTTTTTTAGTAAAATATAAAACACATTGTACATTCACTGTGAGAGAATATTGGAGTCATAAAATTATTAAAATATTACATATTGTCGCAAATTATCAAATTGTTTTTCCACTTGTCAATTAATATTATCACGCTCTGTTAACACTACTCTGAAACACATGAATAATTTCTGCGAAAAATTTCACATTTGAAAATAATAAAATAAAATTTAAAAATTGATAAATATGTGAAAAATAATCAAAATAGTTAAAACTTATAAAAAATAATAGAAAAATAAAAAAAAATAATAGAAAAATAAAATAAAAATAATAGAAAAATAAAATAATAATAGAAAAATAAACGAACCTGAGAGAAATAAAAAAATAATAAGAATAAATAGAAAAGAAATATAAAAAATTAGAAAAAAGTAGAAAAATATAATTAAAGAAATTAAAATTAATATGCAAAATAAGAAAATAGTTTCTTCACTAAATTAAAATTTATTTTTTACGAATTTTTTATTATGCGCATAATTTTTAATTTCCTCAGTTACGATTTTAGTCAATTTTAATTTTGACATATTTTCACACAACTTCACAATTTTCATTTTGCAGAATTTCTATTATAATTTTGAATAAACAATTTGTTTAAAAATTTTTTATTGAATAAAATTTGTTAAACTATTAAAATTCGGTTAAATGAAAATTTTGTTTTATACGAATTCAATTAAAATAAAAAATGTTTTGAATTATTTATATGTTAAATTAAAAAAAAAAAAAAAAAAAATTTAAAACAACTATTACTATATATGTACACAGAAAGTTTACAAGATTAATCGAAAATAAAATCGAGTCTTAAGCTTGCAGCAAAATGCGGCTTCAGACTAGCGCTCAATCGTTTTGTATCACGAGAGTGCTCAGAAGCGGAATTTGTAATTCAACACTCAATAGTATAATGATATATCTTTTACACTTTGTACATTACCATCAAAAAGTTTTTATGGAAACACAACTTTCTACATTTTCTATTTTTTACCCAACGCTTTTGAATTTGAATTTTTTTTTTAATGTTTATTCATAAATTCTTACAGTTTTTTCTTAAAACAAAAAAAATGTTTTATTAATTACTATTATTATTAATTTATTACTATTATTATTTTTATTATTTTTAATATTATTTTTGTTATTATTATTACAATTATTACTTTTATTATTATTATGCAAAAAAAATATGGCAAATAAAACGAGAGAATATTTGTAAAACATTCGTTTTATTTTCCTTAAACTATTGAAATTTTTTTTTTTTATTTATAATGAAAAATTGTAAAAAAAATTTTTGAAATAAAAAAAATGTTTGAAATTTTTTTACAATGATTTCATGCGTTATGTGTAATTCAGTAGTATGGAATGTAAAATAATTGACGTCATTCATATTATATGCTCCTTAAGAGAGAGAAAAAAAATAAAAAATAAAAGAAAAAATAAAATTGTAAGATTATATTAAGTTATTAAGTTGCGATTTGCATATAGAATTTTCTTGAAATAAGTGGAGCGCACTATTGAGATGTAATGTTATATAATATATTCACAAGTACAATGGATGTAAGACGATCGGTGAGAAGATATATTAAGAAGAAGGGTTGGTCACTTTGTACATTATGAAAAACAAGAAGCAAAAAAAAAAAAAAAAAAACCGTTTCATCACATATTTTTACAGTATAATACAAAATTTATATAGTGACTCAAGAACCTAACACACTTTTTATTCAAATAGTATTTTTTTTCGTTTTTCAGTTATAGTTTTTTTTTCTTATTTTCTCTCTCTCTTCACTTTAGGAGATAATATATAATATATACTCATAGGAAAAGTATCCTTAGGGTATACAATTTACTCATGAATAATGTCTGTTATTGATAATATATGACTCAATTATCCGCGTATAACTTGAATGTATTAAAAATGCAAAAAAAAATATTGCGCTTCAATGAAGTCATTTTTTAAAATTATTTTCCAGTTCTCTTCTTTAAAAATGATTAATTAATAAGTTAAATTTAAAAAAAAAATACAAAAATTCGGTTAGCATTCGATCGGGCATTTTTTAGGGGAACATAGTCAGGGTTGGACCACCCTTTAAACTTTGTTTATAAATTTCTTTTTGGAAAATAAATTTAGACGATTGACCCAAAGCTAAAAATTTTCTGGTAAAAACTGAAAAAATGATTTAATTTTTAAATTTTTTATCTTAAAAAAAGAATTTCTTTTTTTTTACTATTTTTATTTATTTTTGCGCTAAAAAGAAGAGGAATAAAGTCAAGGAGAACACTTTTCCGGAATAAAGGGAATCTTTTGCAAAGCCTGAATGTAAAAAGGGATTTTTTGTATATAAACGAAAGAGGAGAAGGAGAGAGAGAGAGAGTGAGAGAGAGAGAGAGAGAGAGAGAGAGACTTCTTTTAGAGATTTTTCGTAAGAGTATATAGGGTAGCTCCTCAACAATGGTGAAAGGAGCTCAAGGATTTGAGGGGTTGGTTTCATAAACATGTCGAGTGGCGAATACACACCCCTTACACTTCACGTCCTTGTTGACATCGCGTGCTTTCTCGACTTATATTTCCCCCATTTTTCTTTTCTTTCCGCATTTTTTTATCCTTATAAACATCTTTTTTTTTATTATCGTATATAGAATCTTTCATCAATTTTTTTTTCTGTCTATTACAGATTTTTGAGGTAGTCTGGTTATTTTATTTTTAGTGGATGGATGGATCTTTTAATTATAAGACAAAATTCTAAAAAGGAATAATAATTTGTTGGAAATAAAAGTAAAGAACAAAAAAAGACTATTAAACGTAAAAACATAAAAAAGTTTTAAATAATGTAAAAATACAACATTTGTTGAAAAAATATTTGGAAAGGATGTTTCATTTTTTGGAAGAGAAGAGATATTCTTAAAGTTTGGAAAAACTATTTTTTTTTACCAGTTGTTGAAAAACACTTATAGGGGCGTTGTTGGTGAAAACAAATAAGAAATTTATTTTAACAGCTTGGGGGTTTATTATTTTATTATTTTAACAGTGCTCTGAGAGGATTGAAAGCAACCCTTTTCAAAGTAGTGACAAAAAAAAAACTTATCCGTTTTCTTTTATTAAGCAGTTCGCCCCACATTTACCGCCATTATTTTTCTGTAATTCAGTCTTTTATATATTTTCAAATTGTACTGAAAAGAAAAACTTTTGTATTTGGGGCTTTTTCATATTATTTGCTAACATTTTTTTTTTATCAAAACTTGAGTCTAGTCTGCTTGACAGTAATATTTTTTTAATTTCTAATCAAATTTTTTTTTTCTAATTGACTCGCGTGCCATTATTATTTTTGTGATATTAAAAAATATTTTTGAACCAACCGCACGTATGGTGCGCTGCTTTTATATTATATTCATTCATTCATTAAAAAAATAAATTTACCCGCTATTATAACAATAAAGCACGGTATATACACGTGACAAGTCGTCATGCGGTGCATGAACCCTCTATTTTACATATTAAAACCTTTAAGGTTTTTTTTTTGTTTTGTTCTATTTTAATCGCTTAGAAATCAAAGGGTGGTCTTTTATATAAACACAAAACTGAATGAGTGTCTTAATTAAACAATTTTTTCCTGTTAATTATAATTTAATTATTCAAAGTCTTATATGACAATTTTTTTTTTTTTTTTTTTTTTTTTTTTTTAATTTATTATGAAAAAATGAAAAAAAATTCTTTTCGATTGTTTATACAATTTGCAGATCTTAATTTTCAATTATTAAACATTAATGACAGTAATATTAGTTTAATATTTATTTAATATTTATATAAATAAATTAAAAATTTTTTTTATTTCTTTCATTATTTTTTATTGTTTTAATTCAGAATGATAAAAGAAATTAATGAAATTGGAATAAAAAAAATATCTCCAATGATTATTTTCTTATATTGTTTACAAAATGTAAATAAATGCAGTGTCAACGACGAGGAAAATATTGAAATTTTGAGGAGAATATATTCATCCCTTTATGGATTTTGAAAGCGCAAAGTGGAAAATTTTGGTGCCTGACTGACGGCCCTTTGATTTTTCGGACAATTAACTCGAAAAGACAACGAATGGCTACCCATTCAGCTTCCTGATATTAAATGAATGCCGAAGGAAACTTACTTCAAAGGAGCATAATTATGAGTCATTTTACTTTTTTACTTTCTATATTAAAAAGATTTTAAAAAGAACCATGTTTTACTATTTTTTTAAAAAATATTCTCTATCGACAAAAAAAAAATTTTTAATTTATATATTTATTTTATTTTAATAATTTAATAAAAAAAATGAAAATAAAATGAATAATGAAATAAACATTTTACTCGGATTAATTTTAAATTAAATAAATTAGGGTTAGTTTTTAATTAAATTAATTAGGTTTAGTTTTTAATTAAATTAATTAGGTTTAATTTTAATTTTCAATATTATTATAATTTTATGAGTTCTGGTATTTATTAATACTTTTTTAAATACACTTTTAATTATTATATTTTATAATCTTTTTCCTTGTCTATTATATAAATATTTATGATAATTTCTTTCCTTGTATTTTTCTATGTGAAAATATTTTAAAATCCTATTAATAATAATAATAATGGAAGAAAAAACTTTTTTTTTCGAGGATATCATGTCCTTTATGCACAAGGCGTTTATGTAGAAATAAATGTCAAGAATAAATATTAACATTCTTTTTCGTATGCGACTGAATAATAATTTTTTTCTCTTTCGTTTTGTTTTAGGTGAGTCTTGCGGTAAATCCAGACGATGAACAGAGGAGAAGAAAAAAAATTTTTTGAAGAAAAACACATCATAAATGTAAAAGAGACTTAAAATTATGGTAGATAAAAATATATATTTATAAAACGAGTTTTGCGTACAGGTGATAGGTGAGCAAATTCTATTAAAAATATTGATTTTAAAACAAATTTTTATTATTCTATTTAATTATTTGTCTATTTGGAAAAAAAGACATTAATTTTAATTGACTTTTTCTTCTATTTATCATTTAACTTTGATGAACTGTCTTTGTGAATTTTTGAATTAATATTTATTATATTATGCTACAATACTTTTTTCAAATGCAAATATTTAGTATTGGAAAAAATTGTGTATATTTCCAATTATGTAGAATTTGAACGTTTGTCTATAATTTTCAAATTTTTCTTTAATTTAATGTATAAAATTGTCGAATGAAGGAAAAATTGTAAAATAAATAAATTTAGCACATGAGGGGAATCGAACCCCGAACCCGAGGTTTTGAAGTCCAGCGCGCTAACCACTACGCTATGACGCATGTATTTATAACTATTCTACAATCAGGAAAGCAGGGAGAAAATCAAGGATAAAATTTACTAATAAGGATTAAAATTTCATCAGTCATGCTCCAATTAGCAATCAAATGATTATGACAATAATAGAAAACGCATTTTCCATTTGATCACGAGAACAAAAGACTGATTAAAACAGGAAGATAGAAATGACGAATTGAAGATTTATTAGCATGTATTGTTTATCTAGTGCAGATAATAAAAGAGAATGGTGGAGACAAAGAGAGGGGGGGGTGTAGAGAGAAAGAGAGAGAGAAAAGGAGAGTGAGAAAGAGAGAAACTGGGGAAAGAGATAGACACTACAATTATTGTAGAAGACGACGAGAGCACGTAGGTCGTGGAACTGGAGAACGAATCGTGCACTTCCTGTAAGTTACACTCATACGATGAGACTAGATCAGGGAAGGAAGTATTGCCTTTGGTTAGTGTGTCAGCGTGCCACTCCTAGACGATGAACCGTAACTCATTGTTATGCAAAGAACCCCCTGTGCACAACGATTGCTGCAGAATTTTTCACCACTAACCTCATTTGAAAAAAAAAAAATATGTACGTTTTCACTTTAATGTTTCTTAAATACATCTAAGGAATTTTGACAAATGACATGTTGAATCCGACAGTTTGTATTTTTAAAAACCGATGTCAGATTCGTGACCAGCGACCCAAAAAACCCCCGAGTAAGATTTTCTAGAAAGATTGAATTATTGCAATCCCTATATAAGCGTTCTTTGACTAACCTAATACATTTCACATGCGCACTAGTGATAAAAAGCAATTACACATGCGCAGTAGAAAAATACGGTAATTTCACATGCGCACTAGTGACAAAATGCAACAACACATGCGCAGTAGAAAAATACGACAATTTCACATGCGCACTAGTGACAAAATGCAACAACACATGCGCAGTAGAAAAATACGACAATTTCACATGCGCACTAGTGACAAAATGCAACAACACATGCGCAGTAGAAAAATACGACAATTTCACATGCGCACTAGTGATAAAATGCAACAACACATGCGCAGTAGTGATATATTGCAGTTACAAATGCGCACTGGTGAAATATTCCAAAAACGCCCGCACATGTTGCAAATATAGCGAAATTTCTCTACTGAATTAATGAATAAACCACTTTTAAATTACAATTGCAGTACAGAGAGATGATAAAAAGTATAAAAAATATTCAAAATACCACATTGTACTGTTTTTTAATTTCTTTCTCGCATTACATATTACATTTATGCTCGCATTTATGTGAATGCATATACGTATATAAAATTGTGTTTATGTGGCAAGGTTAAAAATGAAAACACTGAAAGATAAATTTGCGTGGTCAGATATTACATTATATGAAGGCTACATAACCGCATAAGAGTGAACTTCGAGGAGGCACACACCAGAGACTCTTTAAGACACAAGTTTCATTGTGCAGCTGTAATCTATAAATATATGATTGTAAAGCGCGCTTAAAGCGCCAGTGATGCTGTACTCAACAAAGTTCATGACATTTTTTAATTTATTTTTTTTTTGGCTCCTCCTTCTGTTCACATACATATATATGCGGCTTTTTTTTACAATATTAACAGTAATTCTTCTTTGAATACGTCACCGCAGTGGGAAATGCAACTAATAAAGGACTATTTAAACACACTGCTGTGCGTTAATATTTCCGTGAAATGGAGAGTTGCATTTCTAAATAGCCGAGTAAATAGCCTTAAAATAATAGAGTACAGAAATGTATAAATGTACAATTTTCCTCTTCAAGGAATTAATCTCATTTTGTAAAATTTATTTTTAGAATATGTGACAAAAATATTAATAATCAATATTAACAATAAGTATTATATTTTTTTAATTTATAATTTAACCTTTCAACTTTATTATTATTTTTACAATATTGAATATATTTCTTTATTAATAATTATTCAACAATTATTATTATTATTACTATTATTATTATTATTATTATTATTATTATTATTATTATTATTATTATTATTATTATTATTATTATTATTATTATTATTATTATTATTATTATTATTATTATTATTATTACAACTACTAGTATAAAAAACACTAACAATTATTATTATAAATAAACAATTGAGGGGCTGGATGCTATAAGGTGTTACGCGCCATTCACTTCGCATAGCGCGTAACATCTTATAGCATCCAGCCCCTCAATTTTTTTTTCAAAAATTTTGTGTATTTTTGCAAAATTTTAACAAAACAAAATTTTTTAATATTTAACAAATAAATTATTTGAAAAATTAGAAAACGTATGAAATGAGGTATTGTTTATTATTGTAGAAAAAATATTCTTTGGCGCACTGTGCAAATTCTTTGGGGTCTAAACTTTACAAATACATACAAACGTGCACATTTATAATTTCTTATTCTCATGAGGAATCTAACGGAGAGTATACGAACAGATTCCGACAAGAGATTGTACTATATATATATATGTATACAAGTTTTGTCGGCATATCACAGAGAATCCCTTTGCTCTCAATTTCAACTGGAAGGTCAAGAGTCAAAATTTTTTTTTCATCCATTCTTAAAAAAAGTAAAAACATTTCACGTACTCTATTATATGAGACAATGTCATATTTTTAATAAGCAACAAGATCATGACATTCTTGGTAGTTTTTCTTTATATTTATTACATTTTTGTCATTATTTCTGTTATTAACAGTAGTAATAAATAATAGTAATTTATTTGGAATTATTTTTGTTGTAAAAATATTTTTTTTTTATATCATAAAGCGTTTAGGTAGTTTTTTAATTTGAATTTCGCGCTCATTTTCATTAGTTAATGACGCCATCGATAAGTGGCTCTGTTTGTTATGAATGTCGCCATCAATTTATTGAAAATAGGGAAACTAACAAAAAATACAAGTTTTGAAACTAAAAATTAATATTTTAGAAGTTTATTAAATAATTAATTTACGAAAAAAAATAAAATATAAGTACAGAAAAAAAATATAAAGTGTGTGATAAATAAAAAAAAATTAATTTGAAAACAAATTAAGAGAAATATAATAATAATAATAAAAATAACAATGCGTAATGCTAATAAAAATAATAATAATAATAATAATTATAATAAAATAATAATAGTAATAATAGTTAATAACATTAATAATAATAATAAAAAAAAAAATAATAATAGTAACGATAATAAGTAGAATTAAAAATTTGTTTAAAAATAAAAAAAAAAATACTTTAGTTTATATTTATTAAGCAAATAGTTATTAAAACAGTATTTTTTTTATTAATGACAAGAAAAAATTGTTTGAAAATAAAAAAAAAATTCTTTATTGGCCCTTTTAAAATAACTTTTCACCCTCGCACCTTTTCTCGACTCAGTTGTGTATACATATAGAATTGAAAAGTTTTCAATTTAACATATGTTGTGTGCACCACGTGCGCGATCATTTGAATGGTTAATGGAACCATATTTTGAGCCATCTCCATAACAGAACCGCACAAACCTGATTCTTATATATGGCGAATTGTTAAATTGACCGCAGCGGAAGTGAGACCCCCTGAGACCCCCTCCCCAATAGCAGAGGGTTTGCAGCTGTGAAAATTTTACTCTTAGTCGTTTATTTTCCATTTGTTTTGTTTAATTTAATTTCAATGAACGTTAAATGAAATAAAAAATATAAATAAAATTCTAAAACCCGATAATGTTAATTGTAACTTTTTCATTTTAATTTAAATGTTATAACTTTATTTAATATTTTGTTAAAATTGTGTTTTTGTACATATTTATATTTGTGCAATGTTTATTAAATGTTTGAAGATTATATTTTATTATTAATATTATTATTATTTTTAATATAATTTTAATTTTTTTTTTTTTTTTTTTTTTTTTTAAATTGTAATTGTTGACAATTTAATTTTTAATTTTAAGCTAAATTTATTTTTCTATATAATATTACAATTAATATTATATATATATATATATATAATAATATACAATATAATATAACAATTATTATTTATTTATTTATTATTGTTTATTTGTTTATGTTTATTTACTATTATAATAATTATATTAGCATTTTTTTTTTTAAACACGAGAGTGCAATGTGTATATCGACTCTTTTTCTACTACAATGGAGGGAATAATATGAGTTGTGCGCTTTAAGAAACCAAGTAGAAGAGTTTCCACCCTCCATTTTATTATTTTTAGTTGTTTCTTTTTTCTAGAATTACTGCCATGCCTCCTAGTGCATAGAGAAAAAAAACCGACGACGACACAAGGAGCGAACTGGTTCTTTTTTTCTTCCCTATTTCCAAGGGGATGAAACCCTTGAGCTACCCGACACTACCCCCTTTTTTTTTTACTCCGCACAAGGGTTGTCTACACTCAACTTCTTCTGAGTCTTGAAATTTTCTGCAGAAGATGAACTTTTTCTAGTTCTTCAAAAAAAAAAAAAAAAATTCCTAGACAATTTTAGATTTTTAAATCATCTAAAAGTGTCAGTCAAAAAATTTTTTTTCTCTAAAATAAAAAATTTTTTTTCTCGATTTTTAAAAATTTTTTAAATTTAAAAAATTAATAATTTAATTAATTACATATTTACTCAATAAAAATAATAATAATAATAATTGAAGAGTGGAAAAAATTTATGAATATAATAATATTATTAATTATAATAATAATTAGTAATTAATTAATAAAAATTATTTAACTATTTATTATAATTTAGAATTAAAAAATTACTTATCATTATAAATTATAATGAAATTAACTAATGAATTAATTAAATTTGAATAATATAATTTTCAATTAATGAACAATTTTATTATTTAAATAATATTTAAAAATTTTTTTAAATATTTAAAAAAAAACTTTTTAATTTTTTGTTAAATTGTCTAAAGAGTTTTCAGAAATAATATTTTACTTCTATAATTTTATTCACTTTTTGCAAAATGCAAATTATTATATTTATGAGACGAAAATAGAATCCAAGTGTCAGCCACGTGAACCCAAAATGCAGTTGAATCTGCACCGCATATGTTCCGGACATGGAACTGGGGCGTCAAAAAAAAGTGAGAACTATTTCCTGGAAATATTTAAAGTATATGAATAATGAGCGGGTTTTTCTCAAAAATTTTTAATGTCATTAATTTTATTTAATTTTCTTCTGTGAAACATTTAAAAAAAAACATTTATCATTTCTTTTTTTACAAATTATTTCATTTTTTCAAAAATATTTTACTTTTTAGTAAAATTTCTCATTCGTTTGAATATAAATTTTAAGGTTATATAAATTCGCCTCTCATGTGAAATTCATTATCAATTGAAATAAATTAACTAAAATTTTAAGTTGTAGTTAATATTTTTATTATTATTTATTCTATGATCTCTGGCCGTTGGGGATCGAACCACTGACCCCAAGTTTCACTCACTAATTCACGTGCCTTAACGACTACGACCATTTTCTTAATATTTTTTTAAAAATTATTATTTAATATTCTTAATATTTTTTTAATTATTAATAAATGTTGTAAATAACTTTTATTATATTTCAAACAAAAAACAATTTGTGAGTTATAATTTAAAAATTATAACTGCTGCAAAATTGTTTTGGTTTAAAATTTAAATTAAAAAATAAATTTTTTATACCCTTATTTAAGCGTTTCATGCGCGGTGAAAAAGGACGTTCACGCGAGAGATTCTTTATCTTGGAAAATATTATTATAATTTAATAGGAGAGGGGAAAAAAAGTGATGTTGTCTTGTTAGGAAAATTATATATTACGGATTTGTAAATAACTAACGTTTTCAGAGTCTGACATACTAAACACACCTTAACAGAGACTTTTACGGCTGCTGCCTATGTTAAATCACGCGTACTGCAAATGTCGTTAAAGTTGTGACACCTTCATCCAATTTTCCATGATATTATTCGAAAAAAGACAACATTTCAAAAAAAACCTGTTTTGTCCATTTTATTTTCAACTTATAGTCTATATATAAGATTTCACCTTATAGTTTTCTTCAAAAACAGAAAAAAAATAAAAATTTATTTTGTTGATCACAAATAGATATAAAACAAATTTCTTTTTTGCAAATTTTTATTAATTATTAAACATACTTTTTTTAAAACTTAATAACTTTTATTTAAATTTTTTAATTTTTAATTTGACAACTTTTATTTAAATTTTTTAATTTAAAAATTGACGACTTTTATATTTAAATTTTTTAATTTAAAAATTGACAACTTTTATTTAAATTTAAAAAATTCGAAATTTTAATGTTTTATTATTGGGTTTGTATTGTAAATTCTTGATAGAGTTGCATGTTAGTTGGTATAAGTGTCGATTAAACAAAAAGTGTGATGGGGTAAGTTTTTAGGAAAATTCTTGATGAAAAAAAAGGGGGAAGTGTGATTTTAGTGATTATATTGTATAAAAGAAAATAAAAGGATTTAAGTTAAATTGTGCGAGGGAGATTAACATTACGGTTATAATGTTAAGGAATTAACCCTGAAACTCACCCTACTTGTTTAGGGGATTGAAATATATATACGAATGAAAATTAGGGTTGTAGTGTCACATTCCCCCAGATATTGTGTCTTTTTCACCCCCTCCTCTTTACCCATCTGCCTTTATTTACTCTACCATATATAAAGACTCAATTTTCTCCATAATTGATGGACGTGCTCCACCCACAATTTGCTTTTCATATCTTTTTACAAAAGTCGACAATCATTCTCTATAGCTTTGCTATTTCATCGATAAATTATAACGACGATTATATTCTGTTCAAAATATTGTCCTTTTTTTTAAGAAAATATTTCTGCTGTTTTTTAAAAATAAATTAAAATTAAATGAATTTTTTTAGTTTAGACCTACGGCACAATTTATAAATAGTATTCGACAAAAATTAAGGTACTTGAAAGTAACAAAAAGTTGAAAAGTTTTTATAAAGTAAATTTGATATTTGAAAATAAATATTGTGTTTCTTTTTGTATTGTAGATGTGCAGATGGATTGGTCGGATCATGCCTTATGGTGGCCAGAAAGAAATCATTGGTTGACGAGGACGAGAAGTACTCTGGATCAATATGGAGTTGCAGCTGATGCACTTTTACATTTCACACCGATGCACAAAACACTTCGAGTTCAATTGCCGGACATGCGATATCTTGATTGTAGAGTTGATTTTTCGGTTAAGACTTTTAACGCTGTTATCAATCTCTGCAAGGAATTTGGTAAGTGTCATAAGATTTGGTTTTTTATTATACTTTCAGAATAGTTAAACTTTTCTTGATGTTGCATCAAAGAACACAACAACATTTAATCCAAATTTTGGGCATTAATTTGGTCCAGTTTAGTATCAATTTGATACTTTCAAGAAAACTATGAAGAGTATTACAATTAGGGAACATCCTAGGAATTATTTTCGAGAAGAGACTTGAGAGGAATAGTATGTTTGTTACTTGTGCTAAATTCTAAGAGGTCTCTAATTAGGAGACGTCATTAGGTTGAGTATCCTAATTAAATTACTTCCTGAGACGTGGCTTATTAGTGGATTTTATTAGGATTAGGATAACCTAATTAGATTACGTCCTATGAGCCTTCCTATTATAAAATTTTCTTGGTTTAGAAGATATCTTGGTTATATAGATAAACTACTTCAGGGTATGATGATACTCCATTAGGATAAGATTATCATAATTATAGTTCCTTTAAAGAAGTTTCCTAGTTAGATTCTTTAGTGGATCCTAATTAGAAGTTCACCTCTTAGTAGGTTCTAAGGGATGTACTGTAGAGAAACTTTACTAAGATTACAGTATCTTCAATAGATGACTTCTTACTAAGTCTACTAAGTCATCTAATAAGAGACTTTCGATTATAAAAAAAACTCGATGAATCACTGGATTAAGTACAAGATGAATTACAGGAAATCCATTAAAAGAATAAAATTCTTAAGCATCCTAAATTATATTACAAACTCAGATGTCTTCAATTAGGGTACTCTTTTAGGATAGAAGTAGGCTGATGACATTAACTCCTACAGAACTCTTGTTGAGATTAGTAAGTTTACGCTTTCAATTCAATTAGAATTTTAGAGATCTTCTATGAGAACTTTTCCTTAGGATTCGCTATTCCATTTACTTTTTGCTCACATAAACCAATGACTTTGTATTTAGTGAATCTTTTCTTGCTGAAGCTGTTTAAGTACATATCTTGTAGAAAAAACCGAAAGTCGACCCAAATTATACAAAGGTCTAAAATATAAAAACTTAAAATAAAATAAAAACTGAATATAACGCAAAGATAATAAAGTAGAATACAAAAAAGATGGACATCGAAATTGTCCAAAATTGATAGTTTTCACCATTCAACGAGTAATTAATATTGTCGCTCGAGGGAATAAAAATCCTTTGGTAGTCACGCGAAGGTCAAGTATTCAGTGAAGCTCAAAATTTATCACCGGTTTATCGCTACTCTTTCATTATGAAACTGGGTTACAAACATTAATTATTAACATTACTGATCTAAATAATAATAATTACTGTCCTTCTCAAGTACCGTTTTTATTATCCATTTTTTAACAGATCTCTCCAATGGCAAACCTTTGCAATATATGTTTTCATTTCAAAAATGTTGAAACTTTAATGAATTTCGATAATAATAATTATAGATTTACTTTTAGTAACTATTTACTATTTACTTTTAGTAACTATTCACTATTTACTTTTAGTAAAAATTGTACAATATATATTAAATAGAGAAATTTAATTACAAATTATTTATAGGTATCAGACATCCTGAGGAACTTTCGTTTTGCAAACAACTTGAGCCCTGCCACTTGAAGTACAATTTAAAAGATCTGCCGGCAAAAAAGAAGATTGAAAATCAAAAAAACGGATGGCACGTTCCAGCTGATACAAATACATTTATTCCTGTCACACAAAGTCCCAGAGGATCAAACGGAAGTTTGGATCAAAGCAGTCCTTTCATGTGCGCGCCAGTCACGCCAAACAACAGAACTCATAGCACGCCAATAAGTTCTCCGATTTCGGTAAAAAAAATAAAACTTTTTTAAATTTTTAATAAACGAGATAGAAAAGAATTAATTAATACTAACATGATATTGAATTTCAGACAGGAACATGGAAGAGAAACAACAATTCCTCAGGATTTGGTAGTACCGGATCGTTTAACGCAAATAACAGTACAATGAGTCTTGAGGCATTAAATGGTGGACTTTCGGAATTTCTTGCCCAGAGTCCATCATCGATTTCGCCAGAAGTACGTGGTAAATTATCACGTCCAAAAAGTTTAATCGAACGAGCACGAATGAATGTTGCATGGTTGGATTCTTCCCTATCGATAATGGAGCAAGGTATTCGTGAATTTGATACCCTTAGGCTCAAATTCAAATTCTACTCCTTCTACGACCTCAATCCAAAAACCGATTCAGCCAGAATTAATATGATTTACGAGCAAGCAAAGTGGCAACTTCTCGCTGAGGAAATTGACTGCACCGAAGAGGAAATGCTTATGTTTGCTGCCCTTCAGGTGAGTTATATTTTTATTTTAGTATTAACCTTGGATTTATTTAACATAAAACTGGAATCAATTGTATAGTGCCTTTTTTTGCTAATGTTGGATGGTTTATTTGATGTCCATCCGAGAGTCCTTTCTGGCTTCCTCGAGGGTAAGATGAAATAAATTTTTATGTGCCCTAGTTTTTAAAGACTTGTAATTTCTGCTGCACCTCTTTTTCCTGGGTTAGGCAATTCGAGTAGTGGATCTTGAAAGTTACTCTTTGATCCAGCGGTAGCAATTTCTTCATGCTTGCAAAAGTTGCTAATTCTACTGATGTAACAATTTAATAACCTTGTGCAAAAATTCTTTTCATTTGTAATGGAGACCGAAAAAGTAGGTCTACTTAGTCCGAAGAAAACAAGGATAAATCAGAAGACTCTTTGACTCAGTGCAAAGCTGACAATCCGAAAACTTTAGGGAATGATTCTCCAGCAGCTTATCTGTCGTTTTTCCTCTGGATCCAGATCCAGAACAGACCAATCAGCATTCGCGTCACCCAAACCAAAAACAATGCCAACCTGCCTTAATAAACAGATATTCCTTAGAGCCAACTGCCTTAAACTTTCGAAACATTTTCCGGGAAGCCTAGAACTTCGATTTGCAAAATTTAAAAAATTGAGGATGAGCAATACAAACTTTTTTCTTTCTTTGTTCTTTAGGTTCAGATAAATTTACAAGCGAGTATTCCACAGCCTAGTTTCGATAGTAACGGATCATCATCACCAATGGAGGATGATATAGACGCAGCGCTGACAGACCTTCAGGTTACACTCGAGGGGACAACCATGAACAACGGTCCCAGTGACATAACACAAATTCCTGAACTCTGCGACTATCTGCGTTTCTTTAAACCAAAGCGTTTCACATTAAAGGCCTTCAAGCGATACTGGTTCACATGTCGTGATTTACAGCTGAAATTGTACAAAAGCAGAGAGGAAATGAACAGCTCCGAGCCACCGTCACAAATTATTAATCTCCGTGGTTGCGAAGTTACACCAGACGTTAATTTGTCTCAGAATCGTTATGGAATAAGGCTCGAAGTACCGAGTGCCGAGGGCATGTCGGAAATGTGGATCAGATGCGATACAGTCAGTATATTTATATTGTTTAACATATCTTTTTAGATTTTTATCTTCTGCTTTTAATTTACTTTCTTTGTTTCAAAAGTTTTCAAACTTATTCCTAAGCTCTCTTTCTGTGTATTTAAAAAAAACTTTTAATTTCTCTTGACAAGGAGTCACAATACGCAAAATGGATGGCTGCCTGTAGATTGGCGGCAAAAGGACGCACCCTGGCTGATTCATCATATGAAAGTGAAGTGAACAGCATTATCGAATTTCTTCAACTTCAAAGGCCTGCACCAGCTCCAGCTATTAGTCCCAATTCCCTTGGGGACATTGTACCAGAGGAATATGTCGCTTCTCGTTTTGTCAAAAAATTCAAGGGAAAGGTACATTAGAGAAATTCTTTTACATTAACTCTTATAATGCCAAATTTGTATAATTTAGTTGCCGATTGTAACTTTGATTTTAATTATAGGGCTTGACCCGTAAATAAATAAATAAATAAATTAATTAAGAAGAAGTCACCTAATTCCAGGTTGCCACGCAACCTGGAATTGTTGCAAAGAATTTTGACAAAAAATGTGATAATATTAGAATTCGTTCAAAGAATTTTATTATTTAGAAAAATTACTGAATTCTCGCGAAGAATTTTATTAAAATTTTTAAAAATTCTAATTAAATTCTTTTGAAGAATTTCTTTGAATTATTTTTAAACTAATGGAGTTTTTTTTAATAATTTTAATGGAAAATTTTGAAAGTAATTGAATTTCATGAAGAAGAATTTCATTAAAATTGTATTACAAATATAATAGAATTCTTGCGAAGAATGTTGACTATTTATAAAAATAAATAAATATTGTTCTGATGAATTTATTAAAATTTTAGAAAATAAATGAATTTTATGTTAATATTTAAAAATTTAAATTCTTTAGGGGAATTCTGTTAAAATTGTTTTGAAAAGAATTGAATTTCTGCAAAGGATTTTACTATTTATAAAAATAATTGAAATGTTTTAAAAAATTTATTGAAATTTTAAGAAATAATTAAATTTTTATGAAGAATTTTATGGAAATATTTCAAAATAATGAAATTTTTTCGAAAAATTCAATTTTTATAAAGAATTTTTAAAAAATATTTTGAGAATAATTGAATTATTTATAGACAATTCTAAATTATTCTTGTTGAAATTGAATTTCATGAAAATTTTTGAAAATAATTAAATTCTTTCGTGTAATTTTATTGAAATTGGATTAAAAATTATTTAATTTCTGCAAAGAATTTTAGTATTTATAAAAATAATTGAATTGTTTCGAAGAATTTATTAAAATTTTAGGAAATAATTGAAATTTATGGAAATATTAAATTTTAAAATATTTAAATTCATCCCAGGAATTCAATTAAAACTGTTTTGAAAATAATTGAATTCTTTCGTGAAATTTTATTAAAATCTTTGAAAGTATGAATTTTGTACTTAATGAGTATAATTATTTTATTCAATTATTTTCATAAATAATAAAACTTATTGCAGAATTTCAATTATTTTCAATACAAATTTTAATGGAATTTCTCGAAAAATGTAATTATTCTTAAAAATTTTATTAAAATTCAGGAAAGAAATTCAATTATTTTATAAGCCTTCCTATAATTTATTTATTGGAATTTAAGTATTGTTGTCAATACATTTTTAATTAAATTTCTTGAAAGAATTAAATTATTTTCAAAAATTTTAATGAAATTCATTTTAACAATTAAATTTTTTTTTTCAAAATAATTTTTATAAAATTCTTTGTAGAAATTTAATTAATTTCAACAATTTATCAAAATTCAATTATATTTTCAATATCTAGGTACAATTTTCAATAAAATTTCCCAAAAGAATTCAATTATTTAAAAAGAAATATTAAAATTTGTTTCAATAAAAATTCAATTATTTTCAAAATTATTAAAATTCTTCGCAGAAATTCAATTATAGTCAAAGGTTTAAAAAAATTATCGTCAAAATTTCAATTATCATTATAAATAGGTTAATAAAATTTTTCTCCAAAATTCAATTATTTTCAAAAAATTTTAATAAAATTTTTGACAAAATTTCAATTATTTTCAAAAACTTTTCTCAATTCAATCAAATTTTTTACAGAGATTCAATTATTTTTAATACAATTTTAATCCAATTTCTCGAAAAATGAAATTATTTATAAAAATTTTATTGAAATTCGTCAGAAGAACTTTAATTATCTATTTAAAAATTTGTCAATAAATTTCTTTATGAGAGTTCAATTTTAAAAAACATTGAATTCTTCAATAAATTATTTTTTTTGTATTTAAATAATTGAATTCTCGTAGAATTTTCTAAGAAAAATTAATATATAAATTTCAGTTAAAATTTTAGAAAACAATTGAAATTTATGGAAATATTTAAAAGTATTTGAATTTATCCGAGGAATTCACATTAAAATTGTTTTGAAAATAATTGAATTCCTGCAAAGGATTTTACTATATATATTTATAAAAATTGAAAAGAATAATTGAAATGATTCGAAGAATTTATTAAAATTTTAAGAAATAATTTTATTGTCATGAAGAATTTTATAGAAATATTTGAAAATAATGAAGTTTTTTTTTGGAGAAATTCAATTAAAGTTGTTTCGAAAATAATTGGATTTTTTTAAAGAATTTTATTAAAATTAAGTATATTCAAAATAATTAAATTCATCACAAGAATTTTATTATTTTTTAAAAATAATTGAATTTTTTTAATTTTTATGACGAATATATTTACAAAATTGCATTCAAAGTAATTTAATTTTTTTATATAGAATTTTTAAAAAAGTATTTTTGAGAAAAATTGAATTATTTTTAGAGAATTTTATAATTCTTGTTGAAATTGATTTTTATGGGAATTTTTGAAAATATTTGAATTCTTTTGTGTAATTTTATTTAAATTTGATTCAAAAATAATTTAATTCCTGCAAAGAATTTTAGTATTTATAAAAATAGTTGAATTGCTTCGAAGAATTTATTAAAATTTTAGAAAACAATTGAAATTTATGGAAGTAATAAAAAATACTCGAATTTATCCGAAGAATTCAATTAAAACTGTTTTGAAAATAATTGAAATCCTGCAAAGAATTTTATACTATTAATAAAGTTAATTAAATTCTTGCGAAGAATTTTACTATTTATAAAAATAATTCAATTTTTTCGAAGGATTTATAAAAATTTTAGAAAAAATGGAAATTTATGAAAATATTTAAAAATATTTGAATTCTTTCAAAGAATTTAATTAAAATTGTTTTGAAAATCATTGAATTTTTGTAAAGATTTTACTATTTAAAAAAAAAAATTGAATTGTTTAGAAGGATTTATTAAAATTTTAGAAAAATAATTAAATTGTTTCGTGAAATTTTATTAAAATTTTTGAAAATATGAACAGTAATAATTAATTTTTTACTTAAGTAATAAGTCAGTAAAAATTTTCCCATATTTAGAAAGAAATTTTAGCGGATTTGAATATTAAGAATTAATTTTATTACAGTTGGTGCAGAGGATTTTGGAAGCGCACGCCAACGTAAAAGATCTTTCGCTGATTGAAGCGAAATTAAATTACATTAAAGCTTGGCAATCATTGCCTGAATATGGAATCTCATTGTTCGTTGTGAGATTCACGGGAAAGGGGAAAGATGAACTTTTAGGAATTGCAAATAACAGGCTTATGCGAATGGATCTTCATAGTGGAGATCATTTGAAAACCTGGAGATACAACACCATGAAGGTAAACAAATTAATTATTTTATAAAGGGAATAAATTTTTATAGGGAATAAATAAATAAATAGGGACCTTATTTGAAAATTAGTCACGAACTAACAAAATTTTGAAAGATTTGTCACCACTTTTGAAGAAAGTCCGTCTAACCGGAAGGACAGCATACATGCATTTGAGTGTACAATACACTCAAATGCACATATGCTGTCCTTTCGGTTTGACGTCGGAAAAATTTTATAATTTATATATTCTAAAATTTATACCGAATTTAATTGACAACAAATTTTTTTTACAGGCATGGAACGTGAATTGGGAAGTGAAACACATGATGGTTCAATTCGAGGAAGGAAACATTATTTTCGAGTGCCAATCGGCGGACTGTAAAGTTGTTCATGAATTCATCGGTGGCTACATTTTCCTCTCGATGAGATCGAAGGAGGCAAATCAAACACTTAATGAAGAAATGTTTCACAAATTAACTGGTGGTTGGCATTAAATTTGCCAACAAATCATTTATATTCAATTTATTCGAATCGATAACAAAAATTCATATACTTAAAGAAATGAATACTTAAAAAAATATATATTAAGAATTAAATTCAAAATTGTAATTCACAAACAAAAATTCAAAAAAAGAAGAAAAAGATCCTTTATTTATAACAAAATGCTTACAGGGATTTAAAAAAAAGCGTTTCATGATAAATTTTAGTAGACCAGATGAAATTGTACATAAAGAGAGAGAGAATCTAAAACTCTCGGAATAGCCGGAAAATTAGTTTATAACATTTTTAGCTTTTTTGTCGATTTTATTTTTTCTTAATGCGCAAAGTGCCTATGGCAAACTGAGACTAAAAATAATAATTAAAAGTTTGCTTATTGGTCTAAATGAGAAAATACTTAATTTTTCAAGAGACTTTTTACAAAAGAAAATTGTAATTTTAATGCTTCCAAAGTTTACCTTTTATATAATCGAGTTTTACAGATTTTTTAATTGTTTTACGAAGAAATTTTTTAACACCTCGTATTAAATTAAGAGAAACGCACAAGAAATTCCATTTTATTAAAATGGATTGAGTGCCTTTCATGTCTAAATAATAAATGTTTGTATTTGATTCATCAGTGAAAATTATTTATATTTTTTTTTTTACAAATCTGTTTCTTTTTTAAATATCAAAGGAGAGAAGTAATTCAATTATAAACTAGACACTAATTTTTACTGACTTATTATTCTGATTATGAAAAATAAGAAAAAATAATTAATTAATCCTCCTGCGTCTGTGTAATTTAATAATATGGAATTTTATGAGAGAGAAAGAGAGCAAGAGACAAAGAGAGTGTGCAATAGATTTTTTTTAAATAGATAATTTTAATAATAATAATTACTATCATTAAATTATTCTTTTGTTTCGTTTTAAAATAACAAAAAGTAGATTATTCTGTTCGGAATATTTTATCAATTGAAAAAAATGATATTAAAATTGTACAGTAAGGAATTGAATTTGGCGCAAGAGGCTTAATTTTTCTTTTTTTTTTAATTAAATATAAAGAAATATTGAATTTCGTGTGAATATTGAATAGATTCGCGAACAGTGTAGTAGGGTGCTAATCACACGAAATTCAAAATATCCTCGAAATCGTGTAAATTATTTGTTGTTTTCAAATGTAAACTAGAGATATGAATTTATATATATTATATATGAAAAATTATTTACATGTCATGTGACACACATCACCTACGCCAATATTATGTTATTACATATTACAATATATGTAACCAAAAATTATAGTTTTGTATATTATTAGAATAGAAAGTGTATAATAAATTTAATTATTATTAATAACACTCGATGCCTATTGATATGATACAGTTTAGTT
The DNA here is from genome assembly GCF_015476425.1 of Leptopilina heterotoma. Classification (NCBI taxonomy): domain Eukaryota; kingdom Metazoa; phylum Arthropoda; class Insecta; order Hymenoptera; family Figitidae; genus Leptopilina; species Leptopilina heterotoma. The sequence continues at coordinate 1,088,619 of NW_025110812.1, forward strand.
TCAATAATATTCTGCATTCTGCAATTCTAATTTTAAAATTCTGCAATTTCTAATTTTAAAATTTTCTTTTCTTCAATAAAGAAAATAAAAATTTAAATTTTTTTTTTGTTTTTTTCTTGTTTGTAAAATAAAGATCATTTGCTAAAAGGTGGGTAAAGATGAAAATAAGTAAAAATATTTCCTAAACAATTCAACGAAACTATTTAAAACTGCATTCCAATAGAAAATGTACTTTACTAAAGACAAATTCAATTGCTAATATTGTGCAACTAATGACCCAGCCAATAAACAATGAAAACCAACAGAAACTTAAATGTGAAATAGTCAGCGGAGATGAAGTTTCATCTTCGCAAGTTTCACACACCTTGTGCCCAATTTTATAATAATCTTGTAGTCTCGTTTCAAGTCCAGCACTGTGAAAATGTAAAACAAAGTGTTTCAATAAAGAGTTATAAGATTGTCTTGGTTTCGTGAAAAATAAACTTGGATAGTAAGCGAATGGTTGTTGAGAGGTTCGATGATTAAATCTATCCCGATATACCCACATTGCGAAATTATTAATATCCACATTATGCATCATTATCGCCTTCTCAAAATGCATCAAATCAATTATTGTCGTTACATTAACCTCCTCATAGCTATCAAATCAAAAATAGAAAATTATACCTAAATCTCAGGAACAGAATCTAAAAATAAAAAAATATTTATTTACCTATCGTAGAAATTTCTCGAACAAACATATGCAGAATTATCTATGAATTGATGAATAAATGTTGGTCCACCGAATCGTCTATTAGATTCACAAACTTCTGTTAAAGTATTTAATAAAATTGGTGGGCTTTTTGAGATAAAACTACTTGTAATCATACTTTCGTATGCTGTCGTGATTAAGAGACCGTACAGCAACATTAATCCCATTATCAAACGTAAGCCACCATTTTTTGTATCACCAACGTCCTGCTTGAGGAAAATACGTAGAAGATCTGAAGCTTTTAAAAACTCTCTGATTAATTTCTTTCTATAGACATATCTCACGCCTAATGTGAAAAAACTGTAAAAAATTATGACAAAGGCAAAACATATCCAAACGTCGAATTCCATGGGAATAAAAAAACTGCCAAGTCCAGTGGAACGGTAATTATATTCCGGAACGTAAAGTAATCCCAGAAAATAGAATCTGTAATAGGTAAAGGAAAACAAGATTAAATAAATTAAGTGGTATTTAAAAAATGTTATGATGGGTGTCCTAAATAGAGATTGCAAAAATCTTCAAAAAACAGTAATAAATAAAATAAATATTACCTATTCCATGTGGAAACCATCAACGATTCAACATCTCGCGACGTTGGCATTGCAAATCCAAACAAAACATCTATAGTATCATTTAAGATAGCGTTTACACCTTCATTCCAACTTGTGTCAACAATACTATGATTCAAGTCTCTTGTAATTTGAATCTCATAAATTTTGGCAAATTCTTCCAACATATCAGCACCAATTGAATAAGCCATCACAGTGCCATTCTCATAGACTTTATACGTCAAATTGTTTGGTGCCTCTGACACAAGATTCCAATAAGTCAATGAACATTCCGTTGGAGGACAGACAAATCTATCAAAACGTCGAATTAAATTTTCATTTTTATCATTTAAAAATTTTTCATCACATTCAATAGAATGATAAATTTCATTGTTATTTCTCGGCCTTGATTGAAATTGAACAATTGTTGTATTCTCAAGTGATATAAATATAAATACCGAGGAATAAAATTCTCTTTCATAGAAAAAATTCGTAAGACTTAAAAGTTCGGTTAATGTTGATATTTTAGTTATAATGAGATATTCGTAGTATTTTGATATCGAGGGTTCGTTAAAGCGTTCTCTTAACGTCTGTTGATTATCCTCGATGATCATAAATTTTGTTGTGAATTTTTTTGGAATTATTTCACTTTCTATTGAAAGACTAAAGTGTTTGTAGAGAATTCGAATAATATTTTGATGATTTTCTTGATTGTTGATAATTAGATGTAAATTCGTTGTGTCCAAGAAGGATTGCTTTGCAGTCGTTACAATACAATTGGCGATTTGTATTTCATTCGTTGTTGGTAATTTTTTAATTATACAGCATGTGGAGGAAATTAAAAGCAATATGATGATAATTATGATTTCGAAGTGAATGTATTTCATTTTTAATCTAAATAGTTTCTTTTTACAAATAACTTTAAATTGTATTTGTAACTCTTTGTAATTTAAGAAAACTGTTGTTTCACTTTAACTTTCTTTTTGTCAGAATAAGCTTATTACTGACGGAATATAAAAACGGGGAGAAAATATGTTTCTGAATATAGTGGAAAATTGTATAATGTACGATAGTTTTAGGATATGTACCTGAAATTGCTTCAAATTATACTTCATTTGAAACTATAAGTCAAGGGGGCTTTAGGGAATCAAATTATAATCTAATGGTGCTAAATAATAGAATGTAAAAAAAAGTAGATAGTGAATGTGAATAAATTGCTGACAATCGATATTGATGAGGCAATTTTGAATTGTGGAATAAAGGAAAAGTAAATTAAAGCTTAAACTGCGTTGAAATTTGTTAAAAATCGATTCGGCTTCGAACGCTTTTTATATCTATTATTTACGCCTTTCTATTCGCTGTGTTATTGATAAAATTCTATTAGTGAAGAAATTAAATAAAAATGTCACAAGAGCAAATTTTTATAGCTTATCGATATTATGATTTTCTTCTATTTTAATAACCGGCTCACAATTCAGATAAACATGATAATTTTTTCAAATTAGAGTATGAAATTACTTGTAGTGTTACATCATGATTAATAATGTGTGGTAAGATTAAAGTTAGCGAAGGATTTTCTTAAGTTTTTATTGTTCTACTAGCTGTATTTGTTTTTCTAAACATTTACTTTGCGCATAATACAGGTAACTGCTTATATGCTGTTCTTCCGGTTGGCATTAATTTTTGAAAACCCTGGAATTTCCTGTTTTTACCAAGTTATTAGTTCGTGGCAAAATTTACCATATTTTAGTCATGAACTAAAGATTGTGTTATAGAAATGACGCGGTTTTGAAAAAGGTGTCCAATCCGGAAGGACATATATATGCAGTTACCTGTATCCCAGAAAATTTACTGCTTATTATTTATAAAATATTTTTCACATGCTTAACAAACGTGTGTATTCAAAATTTATTACATCATTACAGAAATCTTATGATATTATTCGACAGAAATTCGAAACACGCGCAACAAATTCTCCTGAATTTTAATTTTAAAACAAACATTCGAATTGCGTAAATTTTTGTTGTTACAATTGTTACGACAATGTTGAATGTATGCAGATCAAACATAATATTACAATTTTAACTCATGCAAAATTTACGTTTTTCTCGTTTGATTAAACATATAGGTATTACTTTTGATACTCTTCAACTATTTATACAGTTGGTCTTAGAAGAAAAACGTGTAAGTTATTACGTAATTCACTTTTCTCATCTGAATAATAAAAAAATAATCTGAACCAAAGGTATATAAAAATAGGAAGTATAAACCATTTTTCAATTCTAATTAATTTTTTTTCAATAACATCCTCTACCAAAATCAAGCAAAAGTTTTCAAAAGAGTTTGATTTTTTCAAGTTTAAATATTTGTTATCTGCTGTTCTACATTGTAGAATTTATTTGGAAAAATTAAGGTGAATATTAGATGTTTTCTTTCTAATCAAAGGAACATTACTATAATTGTATCTTTATTCAATCTAACTTAACAATCTAATTTAGGAAAATTTAACGCTTTTCGCACTTTTAATAATTTCTATCCAAGAAACATAAGAGTGTCTTTTTCATACCTGATTTTATTTAAAATTTTTCAGTTCGACTCAATAATAATGAAGCTCCTGTTAATTTACGGAATTGTCTTGGTGCTAATTGAACTATCCCAGGGAACAACTCCTTTTGACTTGCACAATAAAGAATACGAGAAATGTACAGTGTTGCATAATTTACAACAGCTGTTGAATACAGATTGGTCACTGAGCACTTTATCGGACGTTAAATGTCTACATATGCAAAATAGCAACGTAGAACACTTAACGAATTGTACGTTTAATATTTTTCCAAATTTACAATACTTAAATCTTGCTGGCAATAATATTCAAAATCGGAATTTAGAATTTATATCAAGAATGCAAAACTTAAAAACACTTGTTCTTGACAAAGCTTACAGAACAAGCACACCTGGTGAGGATGAATTTCTCCTTAACGCCGAATCAGCAACTTTAGAATCGCTATTCCTGAGTAATAATGGAATTAAAAAATTGATCATCTCCAGTAAAATGCACCTGGAAAATGTCACTACATTAATTTTGAATAATAACGACATTCAAGAGATCAGTACTGAGGTGAATGGTGTCCTTTTAGAGGAAAATTTTAATTGGTTACCACAGTCTTTAAAGTATCTTAATATCGCGAACAACAAACTTAAAAATTTAATTATAATCAATAAGACCGAACTTTTTGAGGTGAATGCACAATGGAATGAACTCAATACCCTAACACTGGAAAATCTTCCTAATCTCGAAAATCTTTACATTAGAGAAAAATCTCTTAATCAAATATCCATCAAAAATCTCCCTAAACTTAAGGATTTGACACTTGAACTCTTGAATTCAGAAAGAATTCTACTTTCCAATATCAGTGATCTTCCTTCCCTCGAAGAGTTACATTTAAATTGCAACAACCTCTTATATTTTGATGGTCAAATTATAACCCATATGCCATCGCTCAGAACATTGGTTATCGAAAACGGTTCATTGACAAACATCCCAAGAATCCAAGATGGCAAAAATTTAATCAATCTCCTTCTTTCACGTAACAAAATTGAAGAATTAACATCAGAAGATTTTTTTTCTATACCGAACCTGGAGGAACTGAATTTATCACATAATTCAATCAAGAATCTAGAATCATCAACATTTTCACCTTTAAAGAATCTACGAATTCTGAACTTGGAACACAATTTGTTAGAAATTGCATCACTATTCACATTCAATGCATTTTCTAATCTGGAAATTTTAAAATTATCCAACAATAGACTTCGATTTTTCGATGGAATTATTGTCGATAATAATCCAGAGCTTATTGAACTTGACTTGGGAAATAATTTGTTGGAAAATTTTCCCACAATAAATAATGGGGTAAATTTGAAAGGCATTTATTTAAACGGTAATCATCTTCAAAAATTACAGGCTAAAGACAGTAGTTTTGATTTTGGTAATTTGGAATCATTGTATTTGAATTATAATTACTTGTCGGTAATAGATAGTAAAGTTTTTGATAGATTGAAAAATTTAAAATTCTTGTATTTGCATTCAAATCAATTGGAAATGATGCCAATGGATTGGTTGTTGCCCTTGAAGAATCTTAAAAGAGTTACTCTTGATGTCAATAAATTTACTGATTTTAATAAACTTTCATTAAATATGACAAAATTGAGAAATATAGAAATATCCTATTCGTTGGTAAATGATGATTGCCTCTACTGTATTCCAAGATTTGGACTTAATTTCTACTGTGAATTTTTGAGGACATGTATAAAAGAAAAAATATGTGGAAATAATTTCGATATTTTTACCAAAATTAAAATGGTCCATTGAAAACTGAATGACATAGGCCAAAATGTAAATTTTTAAATAATATTTTATTTAATTTTGCTAATTAACATAATATACCATATCTGTGAGAGAGAGATTCTGGAAAAAATTCCATTTATTTTGAATAAAATACTTTCGGAAGTCTATTTGAAAATTTTTCTGAAAGTTTTTTCTGCATGACATTAAAATAAGTACAATAATTTTATTCTATTTATGAGTATTTATATATTTATTATTCTAATTTATTGAAATTTGTATAAATAATGTGTATTATTTCATTTATTACATAAAAGGTCTGGAAAAAAATTTTCATTTCATATTCGATTTCTATACTTCCCATCCCTGACTCCAACTACAATTCTCAAACTAAAGTCCGCACTCTACATCACCTCAACATTCTATGGTCAAATTGAAAAAATTCAAGAAGACGCATATGGGGTTTACGGTGCACTGTGGAATTTTTATGTTTCCTGCTACTATTGCTCTATAGTTTTCTTGAAAAAAAATCTTTTGACAAAAACACGTGGAGTTAATTATTTGAAAAATGAAATCCCCAAAAAACTTTGGAGGTTTACTGATAATAATTTATTTTGATATTTATATTCTAAATTATTCTTATTTTTCTTTCACTGCAAAAAATGGCGTCTAAAAATAAGACGTTTATAAACGTCTTCAAAGTGACCACGTAAACGTCTTAAACCAAGACGCTCTTTTTTTACAGTATTGTTAGTAATTTTTAAGTTTGGATACTGTTATTTTTCGAAAATATTACTCTATTCAAAATTTAAAAATGTCTAACCTAAAAATAATATAATTTCTCTATCAAAGAAAACACTATTCAAAATATTATTCATTTCTAAAATTTTCGAAATGTTTAAATATTTAAAATTATAACAAAAAATATAATTAACAATTAAAAAGATTGTAATAATAAATAATAAGAAATTGTAATTAATAAATAACAGAATTGTAATATTAATTGTAACCAGTTATAATTAACAAATAACAAGATTGTAATACTACATAGTAACTGTTTATTTAACGTTTACACAATTATTATGAATTTTATACGCAGTATTCTTCTTCTTCTATGACTGGATTCTTCGCTACGGATGTAAAAAATATATTTTGTACTTATTGTATTCAATTGAAATAGTGATATATTGATTAGAATTTATAACAGAATCTTACCTAATTTCACAAAATGCGAAGCCTTATTTGCAACATTTGCTAGCCATTCACAATTTTTAACTGTAACACTCTCTAGAGTTACAACAGGCACTGAATTCTCACCAATTATAACAGTATTATTATCGTATACTCCCATAAATTCAGTACCTGGGAAAATTACATAACTATTTAAGTCTTTATCAATAATTTTCAAATGAACGACCAAGAAAAGCTGCTTTATTATAAGTTTATAAATTCGAGTGGAAGGATTATTATTAAATTGAATTCCATAATTGTCCACATTACTTAAATCATTATGACAAATAATAAATTCATCAAATGTTAGAAATCCATTATCAGTAATCCTCTTTGAGTCATTTTTTGGTAAGCAATATAAAGTTTCTGTTGATGAAGCCGTTGAAGAAATTGCATCAAACTGCCGAAGAGCTAAACTGTACATTGCTTTCTTTATTCTCCAAAGACTGGGAAATGACAAATTTGTCGTAATATAATTATTAGTTAAGAAATCTTGTATGGCGTAATAATCATCAAAGCTCACGGTGTCAAATAGGTCATTTTCCACATAATCAAAAAACAATCTTTTTATTCGAAGGTTTATTAAATTAATCTCCTCGCGACTATAAATGTTGTGTATACGTTTAATCACTAAATTCAAATTTAAGCAATTTTTATTTTCAATATTGCCTTCGAATCTTAATTTTTCATATAAATTAGAATCGTGTAGGGAACATTTATGAAATTCAGAACCTTCAGAACCTTCTGTTATTTTTTTACCGAATATAAATAAATCTTCATATGAATCAAATACGTAATTATCAAGTATGTCCATTGCTAAAACTTTATTATATTTTTTTTTTTGAAAATGTTTTAAGGTTATGTTCTTGCGTATCTGTAATGTAATATAATTGTATCTTCGTCTCTCAGGGGGAAAATTAATTCCTGCCAGTGTTGGTTTTATGAGAAAATTTAAAATCTCAGTAATAATGATTCCTTGAGAGATTGAAAAGACAAGTGGCAATGATTTTTTAGTTACTTCACACTGCAGATTATTTTCAAAACTGACAATTTTTGTCATTAATGGAAGAGTAATCAGTGCATCTGTTGTACATCTTAAGATTGTTGAAATCAAGTTTTTAATAGAGTCCGAGTTGTAGAACTTATTCCAGTAATTTATTACTCCAAAAATGGTTTCATGTACCATCAAATCAAACTGCTAATTTATAATTTATTTATTTTAGTTTTTGTTTTTTATTGCTAACAGAAATTAGATATTCAACAAGCGAAAAGAATGATTTATCTTATATCTACTGTGATATTTGGTGGCACATGAATTGATAAAAAAACACTACTGCCATGGATATTATAAATAAAATTATGCGAATGAAATTCTAATTTTTATAAGAGGTATGTTATTAATGGATCTCAACCTAGGTGTAGTAAAATTTATTACTCACCTTCAATTTTAAATCTTCAATAATTTTCATGAATATGTTTACTTCTTGAATTTTCCCATGATCCTTTGAATTGATCAAAAATGCTTCGTTAACTTTAGAAGATGTTACATCGTTCTTAATATTATTTAGAACCATAAATAATGGTATCCAGAAGAGAAAAACGATTGCAACTTTAACATTGACATTCATTTTAGTTCACTACTAAGTAAACTTTAGAATATTTTGATTAAATTACCAAAAGATAGTAATTATAATGCTGAATAATAACGAAGGCAAATATTTTTGTGCACAGTAAGCAGTAGCTTTAAGATTAAAAGTTTTTAAGATTATCAGCATATTTTTATACCTACCTATCCAATGAAGAAAGATAAAAAAGTAACAAATTTATATTTCTTTTTTTTATTACACACGAATTTTGCGCAACATCTTTTGACAAAAAATTAATTAAATCTAAGTTTATAAAAACTTATTTTACTACAATATTATAGATAAGTTTTCACCTTCAAATGCGACTTTCAAAAGTCACTAAGTTATATCGTGATTCGCAAACGCAATAAAATTTAAGATTTGTGACATATTTTTGTATGAAAATTCTAATACTACGTAAATTAATTTAAATAAAACTATGATTGGGGTACAGTTTTTCTAAAACAAGTTTTCTAATTTTTTATTTTCTAAAACTAATTTTTCTAATGAAGTTTAACTTCTAAAATAATTTTTTCTAATGAAGTCCAATTTCTAAAATAATTTTTTCTAATGAAGTCCAATTTCTAAAATATTTTTTTTTCTAATGAAGGTTAATTTCTAAATTTTTTTTAAATGAAATTAAAATTGTTTAAATTGATAGTTAAATCGTTTTTTGTTATTCGAAAGCAACTTCGCAGAAGTGGGATCAGTTGTTTTATATCAATTTTTAGAAAAAAAGGATTAGAAAATAGTTTTTAGAAAAAGTGACCACCTACCCTTAGAATAATATTAGGCGACTTACAAGGTTTAGGAAAATTATGAGACTTGGAAGGCTTTAGAAGACTATTTCATTCAGCACGTGTTTCCGATAACACTGAATTTAATTTGCATTCTAAAATGTTGTTGAATAAAGAAGATAATAAATTTACTAAATGTAAATTAACATATAATTTAATTAATTTGTAACAAATTAATTATTTGTTATTTGCTATTCTCCCTTTAAATGACATATTTAAATTTGTCCCACATTCCAAATGCAAATAAATAACTACGTTATTAAAGTTTACAATTCATATTGGAAAGTTAATGAAGAATATTGTACATTTTCTTTCAATTAAATGACACTTTAGTTAAATTTTCAAGTGTTCCACTGAATTAAAATATCGTTATCTATTAAAATAATATAATTATATAAATCAATTGTTTTATTAAGAATATTTTGACGGATTAAACAAATCAATTAAATTTAAGTTTAAAAACTTATTTTACTATAATATTATAGATAAGTTTGTCCTTTTAATGACTTTCAAATGTCACGAAGTTATATCGTAATTCGCAAACAGAATAAAAATTAAGATTTATGACATATTTTTTTATGGAAATTGTAATATTACATAAATTAATTTAAATCAAACTATTATTCATATTATATCTTAGGAGACTTAAGCGCCTTAGGAGGCTTTGGAGAATTAGAAGACTTAGGCGACATTTTAGGTTAGGAAGACATTTTAGGCTTAGGAAACATTTTAGGCTTAAGAAAATTAGACGAATCACGAGGCTTGACAGCCTTAGAAGAATTAGAAAACTTAGGCGCCTTACGAGGCTTCAGAGTCTTAGAAGATTAAAAGATTTGAGAAACTTAGGCGTTTTAGGAGGCTTAGGAGACTTAGAAGATTTAAGAGTCTTACGAGGCTTTTGAGACTGAGAGGAACTTGGAGGCTTAGGCGCCTTAGGTGACTTCGGGCACTTAAGCGACTTTTAAGGCTTTGGAAACTTTGGCGCCTTAAGAGGCTAACTTAGACTTAAGTCTTCTTATTCTCCTAAGTTTCCTAAACCTCCTTGTGCGCCATAGTATCTTAAGCCTAAAAAGTAACTTAAGTATCATAAGCCTCCTAAGGCTCCTAAGTTTCCTAGGCGCCTAGTCCAATAAGTCGCTTAAGCCTAAGTTACCTAACTTAGAAGACTTAAGCGTCTTATAAACCTGGAAGACTAAGACGACTTAAGAGACCCTTTAGGCTTAATACACTTGCGCTCCTTGGGAGACTTAGAAAACTTAGGAGACTTAAGAGACTTCAGTGACTGAGGAGAACTTGCGGGCTTAGGCGCCTTAGGTGGTTTTGGACAGTTTAGTGACTTTTAAGGCTTTGGGGACTTAGGAAACTTACAAGACTCAAGTTACTTAGAAGACTTAAGAGCCTTAAAGACCGAAAATGTTTAGACGAATTAAAAGACGTTTTAGGCTTAAGATACTTTGGCTCCTTAGGAGGATTATGAAACTTAGGAGACTTAGGTGACTGAGAAGACTTAGGCGCCTTATAGACCTAGGTGACTTAGAAGACTTTATAGGCTTAATCGACTTAAGAGACTTAGGAAACTTAGGAGACTTAGGAAACTTTTTAGGCTTAAAAAACTTAAGAGACTAATTTTTGACTTAGGCGTCTAGGAGGCTTAGGAGACTTAGGAGCCTTAGGAAACTGAAGTGACTTTTTAGGTTTAAAATACTTTGGCGCGCAAGGAGTCTTAAAAAACTTAGGAGATTTAGGGGACGTAGGGGATTTAGGAGACTCACATGGCTAGGAAGAATTAGGATACTTGGGAGGCTTAGAAGACTACAAGACTTAGGTTTCATGTTCTACTTGGGTTTAATTTTCTAGAAATTCTATTTCATTCTACACGTGTTTCCGATAACACTGAATTTTATTTGCATTATAAAATGTTATTGAATCAAGAACGTAATAAATCTCCAAAATTGTGAATTAACATAAATATATAGAATTTAATTAATTTGTAACAAAATTTATATTCTCCCTTTAAATGACATATTTAAATTTGTCCCAAATTCCAAATGCAAATAAAGAAACTACGTTAATTAGTTTTACAATTTAATTTTGTTTATTAAAAAAAATCAATTTAGTCTTAATACTTTCAGAAAATAAATTACAGATTTCTTTCATTTTTTTTTTCTAAATTAGCTAAATTTGCACGTGTTTTCATCAGGTATAAAAATATCGTCATCTATTCAAATTTCTAAATTATATAAATCAATTGTTTTATTAAGAATATTAAAACAGTTGGTGTTAGATGAAAAATTATGCATGTTATTGTCATGTGATAAATTTTATATGCAGTAATAAAATAAATTTTGTTTTATCGATGATTATATATATATAAAGAAACAGAACATTACAGTTAATTAATTCTGACAGGAATTTAGTAATCTTTAAATTAGAAAAAAATTATCAGTTATTTCATCTTTAGATCAATTGAGTTAAAGTGCTTATTAACAAGATACGATGAGAATTTTCGCATATAATTGTTATTTTAGAAAACATCAATTTTAAAGATTGAGAATTTGCTGCCTCTACACAGTGTTTAAAGTTGATATTAAATAAGGTAAATATAAAATTTTGTTTTATGTACCTATACAAATATTTCTGTTCCTCTTAATATTCAGAATGAAAAAATATCTGTTTGTTAACAAATATTTTTCAAATAATTTATAAATATTTTTATGGTGTTTTTCTTGACGTAAAGATAGTAAGACAATAGTATTTGGTTGAAAGAATTGTTTGAACATTATTGCTAATAATTTTTCAGTTTCACTCAACAATTATGAAGCTCCTCTTTATCTACGGACTTATTTTGATGTTGGCTGGTTTATCCACATGCTTAACACCTTTCTATATGCACAATCAAGATCACGAAAAATGCATTGAGTTAAATAATTTTCAACAATTTTCAATGGACGATTTGCTTATTGCAAACATGACACAAACTGCTGACATAAAGTGCCTACATATGCAAAATGACAATATTGAATATATACCACAATCTACATTTGAAATGTTTCCACAATTGCAGTACTTAAACCTTGCCGGCAACATTATTCAAAAACGGAATTTAGATTTTGTATCGAAAATGCAAAACTTAAAGACACTTGTTCTTGACAAAGCTTACAGAACAAGCACACCTGGTGAGGATGAATTTCTCTTTAATGCCCAATCTTCTACTTTGAATTCACTTTATCTAAGACACAATGGTATTAAAAAACTCATAATTTCCCATAACATGCATCTTGAAAATCTTAGAAAATTAGTCCTAAGCGATAATGACATTCGAGAAATTAATATCAACCAAAATGAACTTCTTTTCAAAACCAATTTCAATTGGTTACCACAATCATTAAATTATCTTCATATTGAAAATAACAAACTAACTGAACTAATTTTAATCAATAAAACAAACATCGTTGAGGTTCAAGCACGAAATAATGAATTTCATACCCTAAAATTAGAAAATCTTCCTAATCTCAAAACACTTTTGATTAATGAAGAATTGATTAATCAAATATCAATAAAAAATCTCACAAAACTTGAGGACTTACTTCTAGGTCTTAATAAAGCGGACAGCATTTTTCATTCGCAAATCAATGGTCTTACTGCACTTCAAAATTTCGAATTGGAATGTAAGAACTTGGTGTATTTTGATGGAAAAATTGTTGATCAAATGCCATCATTAAGAAGTTTGTTTGTCGCCAGCAGTTTATTGAGTGCAATCCCAATGATAAAAAATGCCAGCAATTTAAAGTATTTATTTCTTCCGAAAAATAAAATTGAAATAATTAAAAACACTGATTTTTTGGGTATGCCAAATCTTGAGGAATTAAATTTATCTGACAATTTGATCATGGATCTGGAACCATTAACATTTTCGGCTCTAAGAAAATTGAAAATTCTTAATATAGAGAAAAATCTTCTAAAAAGTGTATCACATTTATCATTCAATTCTTTTTTTAATTTACAAAAATTACTATTGTCTCACAATAGTATTAATTATTTCGATGGTGAAATTGTCGATATAAATCCATCTCTCCATGAACTTTATTTGAGAAATAATTTTTTAAATACTTTTCCAATGATTAGAAATGCGAGTAATTTATGTTATCTTGATTTAAGTAGTAATAAGATTCAAGTATTAGAGAAACATCATTTTCACCTTAATTTCGTTAATTTAGTGAAATTAGTTCTAAGTTTTAATAATATATCGAGAATAGATGATGAAGTGTTTGATAATTTGAAAAAACTAAGTCATTTGCATTTGCATTCAAATCGATTGCAATCAATGCCAAAAGATTGGTCATCGTCATTAAAAAATCTCGAATCAGTTACATTAGAGAAAAATGAATTTAATGATTATGAAAAACTTGAATTGAATGAGACAAATTTTCAAAATACCGCCTTATCTTATTCCTTAGTGAATGATCATTTTCTCTATTGCACATTAAGATATGGTGTCAATAGAAATTGTCATTTTATCTTCGAATACGTAGAGAACAATAAGGTTTTTTACTTTAAGAAAAAGTATATGACTTTCAAAAAAGTTGCAAACGATAAATTGAAATTAATTCCATCAGCAGAAATGTAATTTAAAAAAAAAAATTCATTTTCTACTTGTTATATAATTTTTTTTTTGTTAAATTAATATTATTAGAAGCGTATACTATATTTTACTAAAAAATCGTTGAGAATTATTTTTTTGTATTACGAAAGTAGAATAAGATTAATATTTATATTTTAATGTATATTTTAAATATGAAATAAATGTTTCATCTTGTTTTACAATTATTTATTTTCATTAAGGGGCGCGCCAAATGTACTTTTTTTAAATCTTCGTTACTAAATTCTCTATTGATTCCTCAAAACCGATTTTTTAATTTTTGTTTATTTCTATTTATTTGTTTATATAGAAAAGTATAAAAAAATCGATATGTTTCTATAAAATAAAGTTTTTAACATTAAAAAAATTTTTAAGCACATTCGAAATCATATTTGACTATTCCCGAAGTAAAAAATTTTATATATTTTAACTTTTATTAAATAAACAATACATTATAATTAATTAAATTTTTGAAAGAAGAACATAATTGAAAAAAATCAATTTGTATACTAGCGATACAATTAAATACAAAAATAAAGGTTATTGTGCAAATATTTAACAATTGTTTAAATAAATTAATTACGTTTTTTGTTAAATTTTATTTAAAAAAGTTAAAATTTTTTTTTTTTTAATCTTGAAATTTTTTTTATTAAAATGAACTAAACTCAAAAATGTGATAAGCAAATGATAATTTTTATAATTATTTAAACAAATTATTAATATTTTTAACTTTTAATTAATTTCAAAATTGTTTAAACAAATTATTTTTGTTATTTTAAAAAAATTATAGTCGTTTAAATAATAAAAATTTTATTTTGTTTAATATTTACAATTTTTATTACATACAAGATAATTATTAATGAGAGTATAATTTAAATTGGGATTAAAATAATTTATTTAAACAATTTTTTATGGATGTAGTTGATCATTTTTTTTTTGGTTTTAAGCCTCTGAAATTTTTTTAAAATAAAAATAATTTGTTTGAACAATTTTGAAATTAGATATAATCAAGGTAAAATGTCAATTAGTTTCTTGATTCTATTGAAAGTTAAAAATTTATTAATTTGTTTGAATAATTATAAAAATTATCATTTGCTTAGTCACATTTTTTAATTTGGTTCATTTTAATAGAAAAATTTCAAGATTAAGAAAAAAGAAATTAAAATTTTTTAAAATATAATTTAACAAAAAACATAATTAATTTGTTTAAACAATTGTTAAATATCGACACAATAACCTTTATTTTTGTATTTAATTGTATTTAATTATTTCCTGCATAAAATTTATGAACAAGAACGCATATTAATTCACTTTTACTTGATTAAACTATAACTCTAAATTAAAAAAAAATTTAAATACACTGTTAAAAGAACTTTGTAACTTTACATAAATTTCAAATTTTTTAAAAAAAATTATAGATATTTTATTTACTCCTGTTCACTGAAAAACTTTTTAGATTATTTGTTAAACGAATATAGATAATAAAAAAAGAATTTGCATTTCAAGGAATAAATTCAAGAATAAAATTATTATATAGTTATTGCAACTTTTCTTCATATTAATGACTACTTCACGACAAAAAAAAAATTGTATAAGAAAGTTTTTATTCATTTTGCATGTACATCATCGCAGTTAATAATTATGTTCATTATCGTAAAAGTAATGCTAATAAAAACTTGTGGAAGAACAAAAATAATTTTTTTTTTTTTTAAGAACTTAACAGAATGTTATTTTTACTTTCAACAAAAAAATCCCATCGATTATTCCTATTAAAATAATAAAATTTTCTTATTTGATTTACTTTATACGCTATATAAAAAAAAAATTAACCGACTTTTGGGATTAAAGAAAATATTTCAAAATTCAAATGTCGAATTTATAATTTTGTTTGGTACCACATGACAACGATGATTGTGTGTAAAATGTGTTTTTCTCCTAACTATTGAAATTCATTGAAGGAAAAGAATAGCAAAATTATAGCAGCTGACTTTCAAAGTTGTATTTCATATGCATTTTTTGAGGACAGTAAAACTGATACATTAACTTAAAATTGAGAAGATATTGAACTTAGTTTAACAGCTGAAGAAGAAGATGCAAAAAAAAAAAAAATGCCAAAAGGGGTCCAATGACCCATACCAAACCCAAGCGATAATAAAAATTAAATTATAATTGAACAACACGATGAAATCTTATTTTAGAGAACGTGAAATACGAGACTTCAAGTGCCTCTTCTGGACAAGGAAGTAATTTGAAACTTTAAATGCATTTTTATAAAAAAAAATTTATTTAAAGCTGTACCATTGGGTAAAAAATAATATTTTTAATAAACCCCTTAAAATATTTTGTAGAGAGTCAAAGAATTTATAGAAACTCGTAGAGCTATTGTTTAAATTAAATTTGAAAAATTGTTATTCAACCGAATAAATCTAAAAGAAGATTAGAAAATTAATTCATAGCATCCAGTAGGCAAAGTGGAGTATTTTTTAAAAAAAGCTAGATTAGAATGGTATTCACTTGTTACCAACTATAATAAATTCTTTTCTTCACTATCTTAAATAAATATTATTATTTGAAACATTAAAATAAAATTTCAATTTTCCATGCAGTTGCGCTTAATTATTATTTATGCATCGTCATAAGAATATAAAATCGAACACAAGGAATTTTTTCTATTTTTTTTTCATTTTTTAAAAATTCTTTCTTGTTTTTTAAAATATTTAAAATTTTTCACATATTGTCTAATATTTCAAATATGACAAAAGTTTGCTCATCCAGAAATTATTAATGTTAATTTGAAATTATATATTTTCTTATTAAATACCAAATATTATCAAAAATGAGAAAAATAAATTTATGCTTTAATTTTAAATCTGTTATTGCATTGTAGTAAGAGTAAATGGTAATGAATTCATCAATTTGCCAAGGGTCACTGACTGCTTCATTTGTACAATAATATAAAGGCAAATAAACCTCTCTATATATGCGCCAATTTGTCTTTAGAATTTTTTTTTCTAAATAATATAAATTTAGAAGATGATGTAATATTCATGTTGCACACTTATTCTTAGAAAACAATTTTTGTTCTAAATGTTAAAATTTAAATGACCCTAAAAAATTTGACACTTATCCGTTTAAAGTAATCGAGCAGTGATGCAAATTAAGACTTACTCACACAACATGATTCACCAGCACGATTAAAGGGCTGAAGGTTTAAAAGCCTCTTGTTGCAGCTCCTTGTCCAACAAACGTTACAGTGACTCCAAACATTCAACATCTCAGCATCAAATAAAAAATATATAGTATTATTTTTTATTAAAGAATTTTTTTTTTCTATTTAAATAAACTTATTTAAAAAAAAAAAACTGTGAAAGTGAAAGAAAGGTAATTTTTTATATTTATCCAACAGTAACAATAAATATATATATATAATGCTAAAATTTTTGAATAAAATAACAAGAGTTGTCGACACAACATAACAATCATAATTATTAACTGAAATTGTTTATTTTTTTAACTGTTCTTGGAGAATTCTTTTAATAATGAATTTTTGTTTTATTCACAGGATAAAAATTTTAAAAAATGACGATTTTTACTTGTTTACTATCATTAATTTGTTTGATGAGTGTCTTTTCAAATGGTTCAACAATACCGACAAATAAGGAAACAAAAAAGAATTTCGAATCAGAGGAATATACAAGAGCATCAGAGGAGGATAGTAAAATTGAAATGGATTCATCTGAAGATAGAAAATCATTAAAATTACAAGAAACTGAAAAAATAAGTCGACCAAAACGTTGGTTAGTGCAATCGACATCGACAAGTCAAAATCCAGAATTTGTTTATAAACCTTGGCTATTTGCCGTTTAAATCATATCCAATATGACAAAATTCTATTTTTTAAAAATAATGTTTTCTTCTGAAAGTGATTTCGGTACTTTTAATTTTTCCTTAAATATTTTTTTGCAATAAAAAAGGAAGATGAATTTTTATTTATAACAGTTTTAAAAATTTATAACTTTTTTTATTTTTTTTTTTTGCAAAAACAGAATTTTTAATTGCAATAAAACATTTCAAAAGTGTTGCGCAGAATTACCTGGTTTCTATTTAAAAAAAAAATTGTTATGAAAATAAAATCAGTGTAGAATATTACTATACTATTTTTTAAATATTTTAACTTGTAAGTAAATATTGTCGAGAATGTAATAAAACAAAAATAAATATAAATATTGTAATAAAATTCAATAAACTATTATTATTATTTTAAAATTTAAATTTTTGCCCATCGAATTCTGGTTTTACTTTTAAGGGAATTTGAAAAAAAGATTAATGTACAACAAAAATTATTTTTATATAATTTAAAAAAAAATTGTAAAAAGAATTTTTTTTAAAATATTCGGTAATACATTTTTAAAAATTCTCTTCATGATGTTTTGCTTGCATATATCTCGAAACGTTAAACGTATTTATTACCTCATCAAACATGTGTAATCACAAAAAATATTTAAAATATTTTTAAAAAAAAGAGAAAATTTTGTACAAAAATTATGAGTTTAAAATAAAAATGATGCAAATATTTTTTTCATTTACGTAAGAATAAAAATTAAATTTTTATATTTGTGCCTTCAAAAAATTAATTAATGTATTTCTTAAGTAAAGAATAACCCTCTTACAATAAGAGGACTTTTCTTTTGTATGAATTTTAATTTAATGTCGACATCCGATTAAATTATAAATATACTTTAGCAAACAAATTTCAAAAGAACGTAGAAGAAAAAATATTACTCGTTTTTTCTTCCTTTTTGTAAATCGTTTGAATAATTAAAAAAAAAGAAAGTAAACAAATAAGTCTATATTTGTTAATTTATATTATTATTATTGAATAGTTTTACTTAAATATCTCAAAATTCATTCAACTTTAAAAGAGTTGCGTTTACAATTTTCATAAATCAATTAATTTCGAACGATTTCAATGTGAAATTTTATAAAAATTCAATTTTAAATGAATTTAATAAGAAATTTTAAAGAACTTAAATTTTTGAAAAATTTTAATAATTCAAAATCTTCTAAAATTAGTTAAATTTGTCAATATATATTTAATTCATTATTAAAAATAATGATTTTATAGAAGAATTTTAGTTAAAAACAATAAAAAAAAATTGAATTTTGAAGAAGTTACAAATGTTTGAAGAAATTCAATTATTTTCAAAAAAAAAAAATTCTTCGCAGAAATTCAATTATTTTCGAAAATTGAAAAAAAAACCTTTTCAGAATTTCAATTATTTTTATAAATAATAAAATTCTTTTACAAAATTCAATTATTTTCAAAAAATTAAATTTCAAATTAAAATTTGAAAAATTGTTGTCAAAATTTCAATTATTTTCAAAAATTCTCAAAAAACCTCTTCAGAATTTCAATTATTTAAAAAAAAATAAAATTCTTTTCCAAAATTAAATTATTTTTAAATAATTGAATTTTAAATAATTGAATTTCAAATTAAATTCTTGTCAAAATTTTAATTATTTTCAAAAATTTTCAATATCTACTGTTTTAAAAAAACTGCCCAAAAGAAATTAATTACTTAAAAAAAATTTAATAAAATTCCACAGGAATTCAATTATTTAAACATTTTTTATAACTTTTTCACAATAATTCAATTATTTTTATAAATAATAAAATTCATCGCAGAATTTCAATTATTTTCGAAAATTGAAAAAAAAACCTTTTCAGAATTTCAATTATTTTTATAAATAATAAAATTCTTTTACAAAATTAAATTATTTTCAAAAAATTAAATTTCAAATTAAAATTTGAAAAATTGTTGTCAAAATTTTAATTATTTTCAAAAATTTTCAATATCTACTGTTTTAAAAAAACTGCCCAAAAGAAATTAATTACTTAAAAAATTTTTAATAAAATTCCACAGGAATGCAATTATTTAAAAATTTTTTATAACTTTTTCTCAATAATTCAATTATTTTTATAAATAATATAATTCATCGCAGAATTTCAATTATTTTTAATACAATTTCAATCAAATTTCTTGAAAAATGTAACTATTTTTAAAATTTTTAATAAAATTCCTCAAAAACATTTAATTATTTAAAAATTTGGTAATAAAATTCTTTATAAGGAATTAAATTTAAAGAAACATTTAATTATATAATTTACTTTTGTATTTAAATTTTAAATAATTGAATTCTCATAGAATTTTCTAATAAAAATTGATTTTTAAATGAATTTTAATAAAAATTTTAGATAATAATTGAATATGAAAATAATTTTGAAAAAGTTACAGGAACTTATTCTTATAATATAAGATAATTAATATATCTCTCGATCATTCCGAGTCGTTGACTCGGAGTGATCGATTTTTTTATGTTTTACAACAATATTTTGAAAGTTGTTTAATTTGAAATTTTTGATAATCTTAATTCCTATGGAAAAATAATAATAATTAAATATTTATTTAAAAAAGAAGTTATTGATGTATTTGAATAATTTTATGCAATTAAAGAAATTCGTAAATAAATTTAACAGAACATTTTTTTTAATAGAATTTTTTTCTTTATTTTCTAAAAATTCAAAAAATTATAAATGAACAATAAACAATAAACAAAATGGGTATATTTTTCATTTGTTAATTTATAATTTTTGTTAAATTTTCTAATGTCTTATATTATTTTATTATGAATCAATAAAATAACTAAAGAATAAATTTCTTAACAATTATTATTCTTTCTTTACCTAAGAACCGTATAGATTAAGTATTTCTTATATTTTAATAACTACGTTTTAGCCAGTAAATTTTGTATTTCCTCTAAAGTCTTTCCTTTTGTTTCAGGCATAATTAAATAATTAGAGAATGTTATAACCAGAGTCATAATACTATAAATAAAAAATAATCCATATATTTTAAAAACTATCATTAATTGTTCAAAGTTCAACTGAACACAAAATTCTATAATTGACCATAATATATGAATTAAACAAGTAGCTGAACTCTTGATTTGAAGTGAAAAAAGTTCTGCTACGAGAATATGACTAAGACAAAATAATCCCCCACCACTGAAGACAACATAAATAAAGAACAGAACAAATGAAATCCAATAAATGGATGAAAGATCTCCATTAAAATGAAATTTATAAAAAAATAACCCAGCGATAATAAATGAACTTAATCCAACGATGATTCCATACCATAAAGTGAGAATTCTTCGTCCGAGCCAATCTGGAATGGGGGATATCACAATTGACGAAACTAATGCTACTATCATTATCAAAACACTCGCTTGTTCGGGTTTTAAAGGACTTTCAAAGTGTCCAACGACTATTTGCGTATGAGATGCAATTGCTGTTGATCCAGAAAATGAGAAAGCTAAAAACGACAGAGTGCTGATAAGAAATGCTTTTAGATTACTTCTATTTCCAAACAGTTTTTTTAGAAAATAGGTTTTCGAAACATTTTCCCCAACACCTTCCTTCATAGTTTCAATTTCTTGCTTCAAGGAATTTGTGTCTCTTGCCCCTCGTAACTTAGCTAGACTTTTTAACGCATCCTCATCTCTATTGATTTTAATGTAAAAATAAGGAGATTCTGGCATAAAGGAAAATGTTACAATGAAAATTAAGGATATTAAGAATAGGATCAGATTCATATTATCGTAGGAAACAAAAGCACCCAATGCAACGACAATTAATGATCCTAGACAGAAGGATATTTTTCCTAGAATAATTAGAAAGCCTCTGATATTTTTTTTTGCAATTTCACCCACATAGATAATATCCACAACATATGCAGCACTATATCCCATTCCAGCAAGAATTCTCGCAATATAAAGATGATGTACATTCGATGCATAATAAATTATGAGCCATGAGAAAACTTGTGGTATAGCAAACAGTAGCATAGTATACTTTCGTCCTATTCTATTGACGAACACGGGGTAAAGGAGGAAGCCGATAATATTTCCAATACTGGATAGTGACACTACCCAAGAAGCTTCATCTGTTGTTATAGTAAATTTGGAATTAGACGAGGTTAGATGTGGTATTGACGGTGATGGCCAGTAAATAATTGTTCCAAATCCAAGTCGTATCAGGCACGCTGAAAATTATTAAAATATTCATCTTTAACAAAATGTTTATAGAAAATATTTAACAATGTGTTTATAAAAAATATTTGACAATATGTTTTTATAAAAAAAATTTTTTTTTCAAATATTTAACATGTTTATATAAAATATTTAACAACATGTTTATAAAAAATATTTAACAAAATGTTTATAAAAAGTATTTAACAAAATGTTTATAAAGAATATTTAACAATAATTTTTTATAAAAAAAAAAAAAATTTCAAATATTTAACAAAATGTTTATAAAAAATATTTAACAAAATGTTTTTAAGAAATGTTTTACAACATGTTTATAAAAAATATTTAACAATATATAAATATTTTCGAAATTAGTAACTTGTATTAATTTCATGGAATACTGCGAGATAAATTATTTTGGTGAAGCAATTATGAACTTACCAGTTATTGCTGCTGGATATTGCAAAGGACATCTATTTCTAATTATAGATTCACGATGATTGGTATTTTTCTTTGTAAAAATTGATCTTATGTTATGCATTTTAAACAGCAATAATTATTTTCGTTGTTAAGAAAAGTTTCCATAAACTAAGTTTCTAACTTTACTACATTATTGTATTTAAAATAGATTATCTGCATGACTTTATATCAGTTAATTATTTTTTATCGTTTATGACAACAACAAAAAATAAAACAGCGCGAGTAGTAAAATTTTATAACAATTGAACTAATTAGAAAGAATACGTAAACATTCCAATTAAAAATAAAAGGATGTCACCTCCCATTAATTATTATTAATTATTAAATGTTGATAAATATCTATTAAGGCGTTTCATCGAATACCTTTTTTTTAATTTTCCTAAATTTTAACAAGAAATTAGACTCTTTTTGAGCCAAAACAAATATGACAGATTTTCTAAAAGTCGCTATAATATATTTAATAATAATGATATTAATAGTACAGTAGGGATAATAATAATAATATGATGGTGACAATGATAATAAAATTAATAATAACAAATTGTATTAACAAATAACAGTAAATTATAATAACAAATATTAACAAATAATAACAAATTATAATTAACAAATAACAAGATTCTAATAAAATGAATATTAAAAAATAGTAATTATCAAATAACAGAATTTTAATAATCAAGCGCCATTTGAATCAATGTCGATACTGTAGATTCTTCTTAGAAATTCTTAGAAATTCTACTTCTTACAATTGAAAATTTTTTTTATAAAATTCTTTGCAAGAATTCAATTATTTTCAAACTTTTTTGGAAAATTTTTTTTGCAAGAATTTAATTATTTTTACAAATAACAAATAAAATTTCACAGGGATTCAATTTTTTTTTAAATTTGTATTAAATTCATTAAAAGAATTCAAGTATATTTTTATAAATAATAAAATTCTTTTCATGATTTCAATTATTTTTAATACTATATTTAATACTATTTTAATACTACTCAATTATTTTCACAAATTTTAATAAAATTGTTGGCGAAATTTCAATTATTTAAAAAAATTTTCCTCAAATCAATAATTTTCAATATACTACTACTTATTTAATAAAATTTTCAAAAAGAATTCAATTATTTATAAAAAATTTTAATACCTATAATTTCTACCCAAATATTTAATTATTTTCTTAAATAATTAGAATTTCATAGGAATTCAATTATTTACAAATTTTTCATAGATTTCTTTACAATAATTTAATTATATTTATAAGTAATAAAATTTTTTACAGGGATTTAATTATTTTCATAAATAATAAAATTCTTTTGAGGAATTCAATTATTTTTATAAATAATAAAAGTCATCAAAGAAGTTCAATTATTTTTAATACAATTTAAATTTTCATAGAATGATTTCAAAAAAGTTCTATTATTTGCAAAGATTTTAATAAAAAATCCTTCGCAAGAATTTAATTATTTTTATAAATAATAAAATTCTTCACAGGATTTTAATTATTTTAAATACAATTTTAAATAAATTAATCGAAATATGTAATTATGTATTTTCTAAAATTTTGTTAAAATCCTTCGTAAGAAATCAATTATTTACAAAAATTTTGATAAAATTCAGTATAAGTATTCAATTTTAAGAAATAATCAAATTATTCAATGAATTATTGATTTTTGTATTTTAATCATTGAATTCTCGTAAACATTTCTAAAAAGAATTGATTTGAAATTGAATTCTTGTAGAACTTTCTATTAATAATTGATTTAAAAATGCATTTCAGTTAGAATTTTAGATTATAATTGAATATTTAAAGCATTATAGCGTAAACTTTTATAGAAATGGATAAATTTCCAAAAGTTTTTAGATTAAAATTATTAAAAATTTTAATTCCTGTGAAAAAATAAATAAGTATTTATATATTTATTAAATAAAAATTATATGACTAACAGAAACTTTAATATCACAAAATTCTTATCAAATAGAACAACAGGTGCAAGAACTGTCACGATATTTTCAAGTTCTTTAAAGCATATTGATTATTTTTTTTAAAGCAGAATTTTATTTTTCTTCATATTTGGAGACATTATATATAACTTTTCTTTATTGACTATACATTTGAAATGACATTTTCAAGTTATCTTTCTTTATATATTGTGAAATTTCGAAGTGCCACGTATTTGCCACGTACCTTCAAAGTTAAAGCAAGTGCGGAAAATATTGAAACTTTTGATCTTGTTCATTAAGAGGCCATAGTTCTCATTGACATCAATATTGTAAGCATTTATTTTTTCAATATTAAAATATACTAATTATAGTTTAACTTTAAAATTATTAATAATTTTATATTTTGAGCCTAGTGAATTTAGAAAAGTATTTATAACAACTATTTTTCATTTTTACGAACACCTTACATTTTTTAATGTAAGTCAGATTTTCAAAATTCGAAATTTGCATATTATATATATATATATATAGTATATAATAATATAATATAATATGCAAATTTTGAATTTTAAAAATCTGACTTCATATTCGTAATCAGCGCCTCCAAAAACCCCTGAGTAACAAGTTTCATGTGAATTTGAGCAATTTTAAAAAATAAGTCCGCCATATTGGATCCGCCATTTTGAATATCTGTCTTCATATTCGTAATCAGCGCCTCCAAAAACCCCTGAGTAACAAGTTTCATGTGAATTTGAGCAATTTAAAAAAATAAGTCCGCCATATTGGATCCGCCATTTTGAATTTTTAAAAACTGACCCCAGATTCGTAATCAGTCCAGACAATTTAGTGAATGTTAATAAAAAAATAATTATACAAGTTACACATATTAATTATTATTACTTTATAGTACATTCAACATATTTTTCAATATACCTATCGCAATTTTATTTACATTAACTTAAAATTTCTAACGCTTGGGGATTCGAACCTACACCTATCTAATATTAACGCACCGAAATCGAGTACATTAACCACTATACCATGCTCGCATGGGAATTCAAAATCATAATAGAATTTATAAAGTGCCACGAAAAAAAAATGACAAAAAACTAACACATCAGTGTTAATTTGTAAAATTTGTAAAAACAAATTAACTGCAGAAGTAAATATTTTATTTACCATAAGTAACCTGCTTATGGTCAGGTTTTTGTCATTTAGAATTAGTCCGGATAAATTTAAACTCAATACGGTTTGTGTATTCGGAATTAGTCCGAAGTTAGTCTGATAATATGCAACTTGCAAATGTGAAATTAGTTCGATTAAGTCCGGAATTAATCTGGTTATGGTCAGGTTTTTGTCGATTGTTTCGGATTATGTCATTCAATTGGATTAACTTATTTTATAAGAATTCTTCACCGTTCATAAATTCGGATTATTGCGGACTAATTACGAACTGAATTCGTAGACATTCAGGATTACTCAGGAGTATTTTCGGATTCAGGTTTTCGTTCGCATTGATATCAGACTAACGCGGATCATTTTCGGATCTTTTTCATACAATTTTCGGTCTAATCTGTCCGTATTTAATCCGG
Source organism: Leptopilina heterotoma (assembly GCF_015476425.1). Taxonomy (NCBI): domain Eukaryota; kingdom Metazoa; phylum Arthropoda; class Insecta; order Hymenoptera; family Figitidae; genus Leptopilina; species Leptopilina heterotoma. Next base: position 1,114,656 of record NW_025110812.1, read on the forward strand.
AATTAGTCCGAAATTTTTACCAGGGATGATTCTTAATTTTCTATTAATATTTATATTTGTGCTTCTAGTCTCGCAGACGTCTTTCTAATCGTTCTGTTACAAAAATTATTAGCTCATCGCTCGTATCCCTTCCCTATCAGTTCCATCTCATTCGTATATTCGTTAAACACGACAATTAACTTCGTCCCTATTTATAACAGGTATTAGCAGATTTTGGAAGCTGAAAACCACTCTTTGAAAATAAATTTCTTAAATCTTGAGAAGTACAGAAACAGTTGAAAATTAAACCATCTCTTTATCTATCATTCGAGATACAATTATTTTTAGAAAATATTCCGTTATTGAATAATCATCAATTGTTTTAATTCTTCTTCTTTTTACAAGTCTCATATTTTTTTCACCTCCGCATTTGTCATCGTTAGTTTCGACTAAAACACATTTCGATGCTGATTGCTCGGGTTGTGATGATTCCGACGATTGTAATTTTTGTGAATTTAAATCAATGCAATGTCTGGTTTTTAAATGTATTTTTAAACATTTCGTTGATCGTTGACTGAATTTCAAAACGTTTACTATATATAAAATACATTCTGCATTTTCACCGTTATCGGATTTTACAAAATAGTTTGAAAAAGTTTTCTTAATCTCACCAATTTTTTTAATATCACTCGACATATTTACCAATTTTCATCTTCAAAATACGTCAATATTAAAAATTACCTAGGTAAACTTACCCAAGTGAAATCTTCGTTAAATAATGAAAGAACTGAATTTGTTTATGTGGCAAAATAATGATAATATTCAAACTAACCTCAAATTAATTAGAGAAAAAAAATTAACATGTGAAGAGTATTAAAAGCAAATTAGGAATACGCAACAACCAACATGAGTTATAAGCTTACAAGGTATCCTTATTATATTATTGATGGGAAAAATTAAATTAATATCAAATGATTTTGGGTAAACTGAAACTAAAATTAGTTGTAACTGAAATCCTTGGACAGTTGGGTCGTATATGTAGTGTCTCGAGACTCTAGTGGTGGGGGGTGACGCGTCTTTTGAACGACTTTAGTTCTCTCTTCTCTCAAAAACGAGGCGGCGTTCCGATCATTATGACTGCATGCGCTCATCATTTGTATTTATAATGTTAAATCGTTTTTAATCTTTTAATACTTAATTGTCGAATTGTATAATGAAAATTACATCTTAATCCCTATTACATTTTTTATTTTCACAATATGAATTATCCAAAGATGTATTTTTTCAGTGTCCAGAGTCTTAATTAAGAGTCCTTAATTTAATTAATTAATTAATGTTTAATATCTGTGTGTATTTTTCAGGGCGTGAAATAACATCAATAAATAAATTCTTTCAACAATAATTATTAATTCTTCTTTAAAAATTTTACAATTGATTAATCATGAAAAGAGTACTGATCATCTGTTTGCTAATTGCTCTGATAAAAAGTGAAGATGAATATACTGATGAAAATATTATGTTTTTAAAAGGTTCTCTTTTAAACTCGAGCATCTACATGAAAGAGCATAGTGTAAAGGATAATGCTGCAATTTTCGTAGGTGGAGGAAAAGTTGGAAAAAGTACATTACTTAATTACTTAATCGGCAATGAGTTAAAAGCTATATCTGAACGTGGAAGACCAATAAGTCTAAGAAGAGCAGACAATACATCTGAAGGACCAATAATTGGTGGTGGTTCAGTATCAAATACTACAGTTCCTAGAAAATACAATTCGAAAGAATTCGCCAATTTGTCCCTCTGGGATACTCCTGGATTTAGTGATAATAGAGGAGAAATTCAAGACATTATCAATGCATTTTATATCTATCAATTGATAAAGAATGTTGATTACTTAAAAGTTGTTTTATTATTCGAATACTCTGAACTTGTTAACAATAGCATTAATATATTTATTCAAGTCATAAATAGTCTTGAAACTCTGTTGGGAAGCGAGTACCAAGATTTTTTTGAAAGTGTAACAGTAATCTTTTCAAAAGTAAGTCCCGATGAAGATGATGACTATTTTGGTTTTATAGATTATTTTATAACAAGTCAAGTTTTACCACAGAAGTCTATATTACATTTGAACAACTTTACAGTAAATTTTCTCGAATTTCTTAAAGATCATAGAGATCATATCGGTTTCTTCAAAAGAGCGAACCGTGATGGTCCTGTTAATTCAAGTGATATTGATGTAAATATTATTTCTGCTATTAAAAAGTCCTCGAGAGTAATAGGAAGTTGTCTTCTCGATTTACATCCAAGTATATCTGCGTTATCAAAGAATTGGCTGTACAAAGCTGCTAACATATTGCAGTCACAGGTTGAATATATTAATCTGTTAAATAATACGAAACCATATATCGAGAATTTATCAAAAAAAATAAGTGAGTTGGCTAAGAATAGAAATTTAGTGGAATTAAGAGCCATTAAAAGAAGCTTAAGAAATGTTATTTCAATTTTTAATAGAATATATAAAACAACCGATTTTGAGGAAACTATTAAACTTTATAAAACAGTTGATGATTCAATAAAAGAAATTATTGATTCGAATAAATTGCTGCTAAAAATTGATCTATTGCTTTTTGTTGATAAATTATTGGAAAGAGAAACAAATAAGCAAATTTTGATGAGTTTGCACACTATTCTACTTCCCACACAAGATGTTTTGAATAATTGCATTTGTCAAATTGAAAATTTCTTAGGTGAAACAGAAAGAAGAAATTGTATTGATGAATTGGATATTTCTAAAGCTCGTACTAAAAGATCTTTAGATGAAAAGAAGAATGAAATTGAAGCTTTGAATAATAAAAGTACTATTAATAATTTATGGGGTATTGTAAAACAGATTACTGATGATATTAATCAACTGGAACTTACATTGTAAGTGAATTTATCATACTGTGTAGTATTACACAATTATTTTTGATGATTTAATTACCATATTATGTTAATTATTAATTTGTTATTATAATTTGTTGTTAAATATTTTTTGTTCATTAAAATTTGTTTGTGGGGTTCTATTATAAATTATCGACTATAATTGTAAATAATAATTAGTTTTATTAAAATTGTCATTATTATTATCTTACAATGGTTGTTATGTAACAATAGTTTAATGAACTTGCTTATTAATTTGCATTACTTATTATTACTATTGATTATTAATTGACACTAGCAACAATTCTCGCTCGTTTTTTTTAAATAAAATTAGCAATTTTTAAAATAATAGAACTCAAAAATTTTTAATTCAAATTTTTTTTTTATAAAAATAAAATATGAATTGGAATATAAAATTTTAATATTTATTATAATTATAATAATCATATATTCTGACATAGGGAATTCAGGGAATTAACACGAATTCTAAAACAAAACCTTAAATTTTTTCAATTTCTGACAGAAATTTCTTTTTTAATAACTTAAGTCTTGAACAACTATCATAAAATAAATAAATTATTTAATGAATGATTTTGTACTTAAATATTTCAAGATTAATTCAATTTTAAAATAGTTGCGTTTACAATATTTATAAATAAATGAACTTCAAAAGTTTTCAATGTGAAATTATATAAAACTTCAATGTTGAATGAATTTAATTAGAAATTTTAATGAACTTAGATTTTTGAAAAATTTTAATAACTCAAAATCTTCTAAAATTAGTTAACTTTGTCAACATATAATTTTGAATTTAATTAATTATTAAAAATAATGGATTTGTAGAAGAATTTTAGTTAAAAACACAAAAAAAAAGATGAATTTTAAAGAAGTTCTAAATGATTGCAGAAATACAATTATTTTCAAAAGTAATAAAATTCTTATCACAAAATTTAATTATTTTCGAAATTTACAAAAAAATCTCGACAAAATCCCAATTATTATCTTTAATACAGAAATAAATTATTCTTTAAAATTCAATTATTTTCGAAAATTGAAAAAAAAACCTTTTCAGAATTTCAATTATTTTTATAAATAATAAAATTCTTTTACAAAATTCAATTATTTTTAAATAATAATTTAATTTCAAATTAAAATTTGAAAAATTTTTGTCAAAATTTCAATTATTTTCAAAAATTTTTAAAAAACCTATTCAGAATTTTAATTATTTAAAAAATAAAATTCTTTTCCAAAATTAAATTATTTTTAAATAATTGAATTTTAAATAATTGAATTTCAAATTAAAATTTGAAAAATTCTTGTCAAAATTTCGATTAATGTCAAAAATTTTCAATATCTACTGTTTTAATAAAACTACCCAAAAGAAATCAATTATTTAAAAAAATTTCACAGGAGTTCAATTATTTACAAATTTTTTATAACTTTTTCTCAATAATTCAATTATTTTCATAAATAATAAAACTTATCGCAGAATTTCAATTATTTTTTATACAATTTTAATCGAATTCCTTGAGAAATGTAACTATTTTTCAATTTTTTAATAAAATTCGTCAAAAGAATTCAATTATTTAGAAATTTGCTAATAAAATTCTTTATAAAGAATTAAATTTCAAGAAACATTCAATTATATAATTTACTTTTGTATTTAAATTTTAAATAAGAACACAAAAAAAATTGAATTTTAAAGAAGTTACAAATGATTGAAGAAATTCAATTATTTTCAAAAATAAGAAAATTCTTCGCAGAAATTGAATTATTTTCGAAAATTGAAAAAAATCTTTTCAGAATTTCAATTATTTTTATAGATAATAAAATTCTTTTACAAAATTCAATTATTTTCAAAAAATTAAATTTCAAATTAAAATTTGAAAAATTGTTGTCAAAATTTCAATTATTTTCAAAAATTCTCAAAAAACCTCTTCAGAATTTCAATTATTTAAAAAAAAAAAAATAAAATTCTTTTCCAAAATTAAATTATTTTTAAATAATTGAATTGTCAAAATTTCAATTTTTTTCAAAAATTCTTAATATCTACAATTTTTTAATAAAATTACTCAAAAAAATTAATTATTTAAAAAAATTTTAATAAAATTTTACAGGAGTTCAATTATTTACAAATTTTTTATAAGTTTCTTCTCAATAATTCAATTATTTTCAGAAATAATAAAACTCATCGCAGAATTTCAATTATTTTTAATACAATTTTAATCAAATTCCTTGAAAAAGTGTAACTATTCTAAAAATTGGTCAAAAAAATTTGTTCATAAAATTTTTTATAAGAATTAAATTTTAAGAAACATTTAATTATTCAATAAATAATTTACTTTTATATATATATATAAAATATTCTTATAATATAAAATAATAATTTTAACACCAGATCCTCTATAATTATTATAAAATTTATGTTTTATAACAATATTTTTAAAGTTGATTAATTTCTATAAGGTTTGAATTTGAAAATTTTGAAAATCTTAATTCCTATGGAAAAATAATAATAATGAAATATTTAAAATATTTAAAAAAGAAATTTTTGTTTACGAATAATTTTACAATTAAAGATATTCGTAGGTAAATAAATTTAACAAAACATTTTTTTCAATAAAATTTTTTCTCTTATTTTCTAAAAATTCAAAAATGTTCACTTTCATTTTCCAATAAATTTTCTAATTTACAAATAGAATTTGTAAACATTTTTTTTCTTTATTTTTGCAAAACATTGAATTTTATTAAAACAATTGAAATTAAGAAATTATTTATTACACAGAAAGTAACTTCAAACTGCGGACAGAATGAATGAAAGAATACGGTGATTAATATTGTTAATTATACTATTATTAATTATAAGTTAATATTATTAAAAATACGTCACGATGACGTGACAATAATGTATATTTTCAAAGCTGAATATGTGTATTTTAATTCAATAAAAACTTGAAAGTTTCAACTTCTAAGAGTTTTTTTTTTAAATGTTCAAATGCCTTATTTTTATGAAACCGATTTTCTTTCTTCAGAGGTCGAGTAAATTCTGTATTTCTTCTAAAGTCTTTCCCTTCGTTTCGGGCATAATGATATAATTTGTCAAAGTTACAATGAATGTAGTCATACCAAATATCCAAAAAACACCATAAATTTCAAAAACACTAACAAACCTTAAAAAACCTAATTTGATGAAAAAATCCAAAATTGCTCGAGTTACATTAATAAGAGAAGTAGCTGTACTTTTAACTTCCATTGAAAAAAGTTCTGACATTAAAATGTGACTAATACTAAATAGAGCAGAATTACTACCAACGATGTAAATTAATAATGCAACTAAAGGAACACAATAAATTGATGAGAGATTCTCATTAAAGTAATACTTGTAAAAGAAGAAGCCACCTAACGTAAAGGAACTTAAAGCAACTAAAATTCCATAACATAAAATTAAAATTCTCCTACCAAGCCAATCGGGAATGGGTGATATTACAATCGATGTAATTAATACAATTAACATTATTAATGCCGTTATTTGTTCAGGTTTCAGAGGATTATCAATATAACTGACAATAGTCTGCATATAAGCCGCAACTGCAAATGATCCAGAAAATGAGACACTTAATACAGCAAGAGATGATATTATCAGTGCTTTTCGATTAGCATTAATTCTAAATAACTTTACTATTATGTTTCTTCGCGAAATATCATTTTTCATCATTCCCTTTTTTATATTTTCAATCTCCAATTCCAAGAATTTTGAATTTTGGGTTTTTCTCAATTTAGCAAGACTTTGAAATGCCTTCCCTTCGTCGTTGATTTTAATGTAATAATAGGGAGATTCTGGCATTAAGAAGTATGTGCAAAAAAATGTCAGGGATATTAATAGAAGCGTCAAATTCATTGTGTCATAGGTAACCATTGCACCTAGTATGGCAACAATTAATGATCCAAGAACGTATGCTATCTTTCCTATAACAACTAGAAAACCTCTGATATTTTTTTCTGCTATTTCACCAACGTAAATTATTTCCACAACATATGCGCCATTGTAGCCAATTCCTGCGAGAATTCTTGCTATATAAAGATGATAAACATTTGATGCATAATAAATTGTGAGCCATGAGAAAACTTGTGGTATGGCAAATAATAGCATAGTGTACTTGCGTCCTATTCTGTTGATAAATATTGGATAGAGAAGGTAACCGATTATACCACCAATAGTGAGTAGAGAAACTATCCATGATGACTGATCAGAAGTTATTGTGAATTTTGAATTTGATGATTTAAGGTAAGGTACTGCTGGCGATGTCCAGTAATTAGCTGCTCCTAATCCTAGTCGAATTAGACAAGCTAAAAATATATTCAGACAATGAAAAAATATTATTACGAATAAACTTTAAGAATTTTTTCTTTATTAGAAGCAAATGTTTTGAGCGTGGAACATGATATTTAATTTATTATTATTATGTAAATTACAAAATTTTTTTATTTTCAAATATGAATTTTTGAATACTTTCAAAAAAATTTTTTTTTAAAAATTCATCTTGTTTAATTAATTTGAAAAATTTTAATAAAATTCTTTGCAAGAATTCAATTATTATTTTCATAAAACATAAATAATAACATTCTTCAAGAATATTAATTATATCAAAGTTTTTATAAATAATTCTTTAAAAAAAAAATTGAATTATTTTCACAAACAATAATATTCTACATAGACATTCAATGATATTTAAAAATGTTAATATAACATTTTTTTGCAAAAATTCAATTATTATTGTTTTCATCAAGAAAAAAAAAACAATTTTTTTCTTAATCCGTTATAAAATCTTTGCAAAAATTTAATTAATTTCATAAAAATTTCACGAAAGATTTGAATTTTAAAAAATTTTTAAAAATATTTTTCGATAGAATTCAATTATTTTTGAAAATTTTCATAATTCAATTTTAATTATAAATAGTAAAATTCTTTGCAAAAATTCAATTATATTCCAACACAATTTCAAGAAAGAATTCAATTTTTTTCTTAATTCGTAATAATTTTTTTCAAAAGAATTGAATTATTTTCTAAAATTTTAATAAATTAAATAAATCCTTTAAAACAATTCAATTATATCTATTAAATAGTAAAATTCATTGCAAAAATTCAATTATTTACGAAAAAATTATTTCACGAAAGAATTCAATTCTTTTTCTTATATTCGTTATAAAATTTTTCAAAAGAATTCAATTATTTTCGAAAGTTTTAATAAAATTTAATAATTAAGTGCTAAATTTCAATTATTAACAAACACGATTATTTTAGAAACTTGAAAGAAATTATTGTTCATAGAATTCAATTATTTTTAAAATTTTTAATGAAAATTAATAATGAAACTCAATTATTGAAATATAATTATATTTCTAAATATATTTTATAATTATTTTCAAAAAAATTTCACGAATGAATTCAATTTTTTTCTTAATTTGTTATAAAATTTTTCAAAAGAATTCAAATTATTTTCAAAAACTTTAATAAATCCTTTGAAACAATTCAATTTTATTTATAAATAGTAAAATTCTTTGCGAAAATTCAATTACTTTCAAAAAAATTTCACGAAAGAATTCAATTTTTTTCTTAATTCGTTATAAATAAAAATTCAAAAGAATTCTATTATTATTTTCTAAAATTTTAATAAAATTTATTAATTATAAGTTCAATTTCAATTGTTAACCAACACGATTATTTAAAAAACTTGAAAAAAATTGTTTATAAAATTCAATTATTTTTAAAAATTTTAATAAAAATTATTAATAAAACTCCATTATTTAAATAAAAATTCAAAGAAATTCTTAAAAAAAAATTTAATTAGAATAATTTCAAAAATGTTAACAAAATTCTTTGTGAAAATTCAATTATTTTCCAAAATAATAAAATTCTTCGCAGACATTCAATGATACTTAAAAATGTTAATAAAATTTCTTTGCAAAGATTCAATTAGTGTTTTCATACAGGATAAAATTCAATTCGATATAAAATCTTTGCATAAATTCAATTAATTTCATAAAAATTTCACTGAAAGATTTAAAATTTTTTAATTTTTTATAATATTTTTCAATAGAATTCAATTATTTTCTAAAAATTTAATAAATCCTTCGAAACAATTCAATTTTATTTATAAACAGTAAAATTCATTGCAAAAAATCAATTATATTCCAAACAACTATTTCACGGAAGAATTCAATTTTTTTCTTAATTCGTTATAAAAAATTCCAATAGAATTCAATTATTTTCTAAAATTTTAAGAAATACATCGAAACAATACAATTATATAATTATAAATAGTAAAATTCATTGCAAAAATTCAATTATTTTCTAAAATTTTAATAAAATTTAATAATTAAACGTTCAATTTCCATTATTACTAAACACAATTATTTTGAAAACTTGAAAGAAATTGTTTATAAAATTCAACTATTTTCAAAATTTTTAATGAAAGTTATTAATAAAATTCCATTAAAAAAAATTAAAAGAAATTCTTCAAAAAAAAAATTTAATTAGAATTTTCAAAAATGTTACCAAAATTCTTCGTGAGAATTCAATTATTATTTTCCGAAATAATAAAATTCTTCGAAAGAATTCTATTAATATCAAATTTCTTGATAAAATCCTTTGCAAGAATTCAATGATTTTTAAAACAATTAATATTTTAAAATTGAAAATATTTAAAAAGAAAAATTATTTAAAAAAAGTTAAGAAACTAATAAGCAAAAACAAAAAAAAAACAAAAATTTGATGAAAATTTTAATTATTAGTTTAAGATATACCAGATATGACTGCAGGGAATTGTAGAGAACATTTACGTTTTTTTGAATAATTTCTACGATCATTATTTTCCGTTGATAATAACAGTTTTTCATTATTTATTCTACCGCCCATCCTCGATGTTTTAGTCGATAAATATTAAGTAGAACTTTGCTCATAAATGGAACGTACAACAGTTTGGTTGATAGCTTAACTACTGAATGTCCTTATGCCGGTTTCTTAACTTCCATGATAAGAGTCACGAAAGTATATTATAATTTAAAGAAAAAGGGCAATTAACCGACAAATGAGTAATAAATTTTAATACTGCGAAACATGCGTAAACTTTTTTTTTATATTTAAGGTGTTATAATACAGTTGTACCGCGCAAAAAGATAAAAAAATTTGTCGATTTTTTTTGACACCATAAAAAATATTTATTCAAAATTTTTTGTCAACGTCAAATAGTACATGTCTCTAAATAATTGTTGGAATTTTTTTCATCATATCTCGAGAACGGATCATCTGAAATCTGGCTATATAGAATCTTCGAGAAAATATACTCAATCATACCCACCACGATGCATATATAAAGCATCATTGTTTCTTATCAAGAGAATATATATATAGATACAAATCTTTCAGTTCTGAAATCAGTTGCAACTAAACTTCCATTCGCAATGCACAGAGAATCTTTTGTTTAGCTATTAATGCAAAATAAAAATATTAATTAAACAAAATCTTTGAAATACTGTGAAATTTAATATATATTCCTACCTTGAAAAATTGCTGTGTTTGGAAATTCATTTTCAGTCCGGAAAAAATGTAAGATACTAAGATCATAAATTTTCTTATTAATTACATACGTTTATCACTAAAAATATTCCAATATCCACAGTTATACTTTTATTTAATAAAACTAACTTTTAAAATGCAAAATTAAATACTTTTTATTTACTAATTTTTGTTGAATTAAAAGTAAATAAATTACTTGTCTTTAAAAAAATTACTATTCGTTGAAAAAGTAATTTTCTTATAATATTATTCAAATATTCTTTAAATTAAAGAATTTAAATTGTAAAAAAATTGCTTTAAAATAAATTTTAAATACGAATTTTATAAAAGAAACTTTGAATAACCATTTTTTTTAAATTTACCCAGTAAGATGTTGATTTGTTTATTATTTTTAAATTTTTTTTTAAATTTCAAAACATCTAGATAGTAGAAAATTTCAATTAGCATCGATCATTGATAAATTGTTACACATTCATTTTATGTGCAATAAGAATTTGACCTTGAAACTTATTTCTGAAGAAATTATTAAAAATGAGATAATCGAATATTAAAATATATTTGTAACTCGCTTTTTCAAATTTTATGTTTATATAATAAATTTTAATGTTTATACAGTAAATTTTAATGTGCAGTAATAAATTATAATCTGAACAGGAAACAGTTTTTTTTCTTATCATTTTAAAAACAATTTTTTTGTACAAACTTTGTATATCAATTAATACCTTTCAAAACAATGTAATAAATTAAAAACTTGGACTCGATTCTTTTAACAGTAATGAATAAGAGACAACATTTTATTAGCACTTTGACGTCAGAATACAAACTACAATTAAAAATTTTTTCTTTTCTAATTTCTTAAGTATAGTGAATATGTTTAAATGTAGTGAATTCATTTCAAGGACAGTGATTATTACTAATTGATAATATTTATTATCTAATAGTTGATAAATAAAAAAATACAATATTAAAACTTCTAGTTTTAAAGATAATTATTTTTCATTTATAGATGGAAAAGTTTATTATACACTACGTAGAATAGATATTTAGTATAAAACATGTTGATTTTTTTATCAATATGTTTATTAATAAATTTTCTATTTAAAATATGTATATATCTTAATTGTTTTTTATAAAACTTTTGTTTTGTTTATAATTACATTGTTAATATTCACATGGTAATTAATATTATATTTTGTACATTCAATAAGAATTTTATTAAGTTCCTAAATTATTTCTACACTATTCTTGAATGTTTCTGAACAATATAATATCTAAACGATTAATCTAAACGATTAATAATTATTATGATAATAATTTAATAATTTAATTATTATAATTATTATAAATTATAATAATAATTATAATTATACCTAATAATAATTATAAAAAAGAATGACACTCAAAAATCTTAATAACTGCTAAACACTTTCTTAATGATAAAAAATATTTGTCATTTTCACTGTTTAATCGTTCAGTGACGTTTCCTCTTTATTTTCACTTATTATAATTAGTTTAATGACCTCTTCGATTTATTTTATCACTGGCAAACTTTATAATAGTTTTATATTTGATTAGCGTCAAGTAATTCGCGTCAATCGGAACGTTAAAAAATTATGTTTAAATGTTTTGATTTTAATCTTTAGGTTAAAATTTTTTTTAAAATTATTTATTCATGTATAAAATATTACCCTTTTTTTAATCTATTGTTTACTAAAATTTTAGTTTCAGATGCTTTTTTAAAATATTTTTTTTTTCTAGCACTATTTTGTTTTTTCCAGGGCATCTTTACCATCAACATACGTTGAAGGATTTCATGATCGGAAGGCAGTTGAAGCAATGGAATATAGAACACTTGGGAAAACTGGTCTTAAAATAAGTAAACTTTCTCTTGGGGGTGCACCCTTTAGTAATCTTTTTGGGTATTTATAAAAATTTTTTAACAGAATAACATTCTTCAACATATCAGGGATTATTCCTTTCTTTATCAATCCGATATTTAGAATGCTCCTTCCACTATATTAACATCTCTCACCCATTTAGTTTTACAATAAACAAATCTATGAGTTTTTGATTTTTCAATTTTTACTATAAAATTTTCTTTCAGTACTTGCAATGAGAATGAATGTATAGAACTTGTGAGACAGGCTATAAAACAAGGAATTAATTACATAGACACTGCTCCATGCGGTACGGACAAGGACGCTCAGAAGCCTTATTGGGCAAGGTGCATAAAATTAAATTATCCCAAGAAATATATTTTTGAAATTATTTTCACTTTACGTTGAAATTTTTGCAAAGGCTTTAAAAGGAATACCACGAGAAGCTTACTATATAGCAACAAAAGTTGATCGATACGAAATAGATCCGGAATTTATGTTTGACTTTAGGGCAAAGAAAACTGAGCAGAGTTTTAAACAAGAGTTTGGGACTACTAGGTCTTGATTATGTTGATGTAATTCAGGTAGGAACCATACAATAAAATAAAATTTTTAAAGTAAAGTTTAAAGTATCTCTGCTACAAATTAGCAATTGACTATTTACACTTGTTTATAAAAGCCATAAACCTATAGCTAAGGAGTATTTATTGGCCGTTTGGACTGCAATACAATGTAAAAATATTAGCGGAAATCTGATTGGAATGATGAATATGAATGAACTTAAGGCTAATTTGGATGTGGCACAAAACGGTATTTCAGAACATGAAAATATGGTACTTAAACATATTCAAGAAAAGTAAGTATTAAATATTTAAATAAATACTTCAAAATAATAATAATTGTATATTTCGACAAGAGATTGCAATCCCGCAGGATTTTTTTTAGGGATTAAACAACAATCCCGCTAGATCCTGCAGGATGAAGAAAATCTTTGATCTTGCTCTTTAAGGCTTTGAAATTTGTTTATCATGTTCGTGTTTACAGAGTCTAAAAATTTTGTCACCATTATTCTTATAGTATTAGCAGATTTTGGAAGCTGAAAACCACTCTTTAAAAATAAATTTCTTAAATCTTGATAAGTACAGAAACAGTTGAAAGTTGAACCATCCGGGTGACGCGTCTTTTGAACGATATTAGTTTTCTCTCTTCTCTCAAAAACAAGACGGCGTTCCTATCATAATAACCGCATGCTCATTATTTTATTCTGGGGATCCCACATTTTCTCATGCGGGATCCGCAAACCATAAAAAGTCACGAGATTGGAATTGCGGGATTGCAATCTCCAATTTTGACATGTAATAGGTTACATTAATCTAACTCGCAGTAGACTCAATAACTCAAAAGGAAAAAGAAGTTATTTTCATAAATAAATTAATATATAATCAGACAAAGCTATAAATTTAAAAGCAAATGCATTTTTTTCTCTTTGCTTTATAAAGAGACGAAAATTTTTGTACTTTACAAATATAAACTTCTTGCAGAAAGAGATTTAAAATTTCGAAATAAATATTTCAGACATCTGTCGAAAGTGAAAGGTCACCAATGGAATGAAGAAGATTGGATCAAACATTCATGGAAATCTCTTAAGAAATAATTGTATATAAATTAATACTACTGTGTTATTATATTTTAATTTGATAGTTTTATTTTAGGGTATTTAGAATTGATCCTTCCGGTTTGACGGAATTTTAAAATGTTGTGTCATTTCTATCAAATATTGTTAGTTCGTGACGTACGAATTCATATGTCATGAACTAGACAAATTTTAACAGAAATGACACGACTTTTCAAAACTCCGTCAGAATGGAAGGACAGCATATATATGCAGTTACCTGTATAATGTTAAATATTGTGTGTACCTATAATGTTAAAGTGAATAAAAATAAATAAAACTCTTAAATACAATGAATCATGATTTTTATTTGTTATATATATAATATCTACAATAAAAATACCACATCGTTTGAAAAACAATTTTCATTACAATTATAAAGTAATTTCATATAATAATATAATATATTTATATTTTTATATATATTTATATATATATATATATATTTAGGTTTTCGTTTCAAATAAGATGTAGCAATGAACATTCACCTGCTCGCAATAGTATGTGTGGGAGTGAGAAAATACATTGTTATTATTATTATTAATATTATTATTTATTATTATTTATTATTATTATTTTTATATTTATTTATTTATTTATTAATGTAAATTCTACATTGATTTTTCACTCGGTCTGTCACTTACTTTTGAAGTTAATAATAATGTCCACTCCAAGTGAAAATTTCCACCCTGTAGGTGTATAATTTGAATAAATTTTTTTTTTATTTTCTATTAGTGTTTGAAGGCCAAATTTTCACTTCTAGTGAAATATTAAAACTTTTTTTTTTAATTCATACAAATTTTTTCTACTCTTGCACAATATCTTTCTCTCTCTCTCTCTCTCACTTTCTCTCTTACTCTCTCTTTCTCTCTCTCTCTCTTTCTCTCTTCGATATTCAATAAAAATTCGGACACTAAATCCAATATTTTTAAAATTCCTTTCTGTCATTCTTTATTATTTTTATATTTTGAATCATTCTCTTAATCTAAAGTACTACACTTAGTTAATAGTACCGTAATATTTTGTCAATATATACATACATATATACATAAATATATATGTGTATATATGTATATATTTGTATTGTATATTATTGTATTAGTGTACCATAATATATAGAAAATACATGTAACAATTATTTAAATGACTTACAATCAATCATTTTGTCGCAATATAATAATATATTTATATATTTATTTATGTATTAATCGGTGTTAATTACATGATATTTTTTACACTCGTCGCAAAAGTTCAGTAAAAAAAAAAAAAAAGAAAAATTTTATGCGAAAAAAAGAAATGTTGAATTTGTGCCTGATTGATGATTTATTAAAAAAGTTATTATATGGGAATGAAAATTTTACATTTAGTCTCTAAATTTTTTTTTATCTTCTGGAAAGTTTTCTTCATTTTGAAAATATTTCTTCAATTTTGTATTTCATTTTTGGGGAAAAATTAAAATTTTTTTTTTTAGTAAAGAAAGTAAAAAGTAATTTTATTAATTAGCGATATTTTAATTGAAATTAGTAGTGTTTTAAACTAAATTCACATTTTTTGTGACGAATGGAAGATGGAATTATTGAAAAATTCAATTTATCTTGAGAGAAAATTGAGAATGAAATTTTCAAGTGAGACAAAGATGGCGCTTGCAACTTTCCGAAAGATTTTATTCTTATTATCCGTATTGAGCGGAAGGGGAATAACTGCAGTTTTTACATAAGAATCCCGTTTCTTGATATGTAAGACGTCCGACGTTTTAATTCACTCGATTTCATTTTTTAATACTTTGCATTTTAATTCTGTAAATTCTTTTAGTTTATGATTCGTTTCTGACCTCTTTTTTTTTTATTTTTACACTATTTCTGAAGCAAATGTATTTTTTTGGAAGTTTATCAAAATAGTCTCTGTTAATGAGCAGTACTAGTGTTATAAATGGAAATAGAAAAGTTTAAAAAATAAAATACAAGCAAAATTTTTACAATGGAGTGTAGAATTTTTTTTTTTAATTTCGTACTGTAATATATTAATACACTATATACTAATTGGCAAATATTTTTTTGCTTCATGATTATTGTGTCGAAAATTCTTTTTTGATTAGCAAAAATTACGCAGTTTAACAACAATTTATTTTATTTATCATGTGGCGTCTTGAAGTCGCGAGTGAAAAAATAATTGAAACACTGGAAAAATTTGTTTATAATATATATACTCGATGAGAATATAGGGCTGGACGATGAATATTATTATTATACTTTTATAATATATCACGATTCGGGAAAAGCAATTAGCGTGGAGGTAAACACTTTTCGTGGCATTAACACCGAACAATTAACATCGATTTTTTTTTTGTTTTTCTAGGTTATGGTACATTTGGGATAATAATTTTTTTTTTCTTGTCTGTGTTTCGTTCTAAATTTTTTATGAAAATTCATTCCCCTGGGATGTTTGGCTATCGAATAATCTACAAATCTTGTAAATAATGGCGATTTTACAACCACACAAAAATATCTATATATAATATATACTTTTTTGTTTATAACACTCAATACATATTTACACTGGGAATGTACAGTTATAAGTTTAGTTTTCTGGAAGAAAATACTGTCCAGCCCTAAGATTGAAAAATTCTATAATTATCCACTTATTATTTATTTCCTTTTTTTTCGCCGTTCTAGCCAGTATCGGTGCTTTTATTATTTTTCTTGATTATAAAACTGCATTTAGATTTTTGCTTAATACTGTTTTTTTTTAGGATCTTAAAAAGTATTTACGTAGTAAACCGAAGTTTTTTTTACTATCGGTTTCTTAAAAATTTTTTTCTATATCGTTTTTTTGATTTAGAGCTTCAGCCGTGTTATTATTATTATTATTTTTTTTTAATATCTTAACACGATATTGAGAATGAGAGGGGTTTTTCTTTTTTTGGTTTACTATGTGTGGAAGAGTAGAGAAGGTAAAAATGTTTATGCAAAAGGGGAATAAATTGTGTCACAAACACACTAAATTATGACAGTTACGAAATCTCGTTGTTTCGTCTCGAAACTTTGAACTTTAGAGTCTAAAAATTACATATTTTAAATTCGTACTAGTGACGATTTTTTTTTAATTCGATATTGCATAAGGAGTTTGAATGTTGCGCGCGCACGAGAAGACGCTAATCCCCACCTTTTTTTTCAATGCGCGCGCAATTTTTCTCGAAGAACTTCCGCACTCCTGTATCTTCAACATTTTTCTTTTCTTACTTGTACAATTTTGTTCACTTCATTGTTTTTTTTTACATTGATTTGAAAAATATAAATTACAAGAATACGAAGACTTTTTTTTATGAACTGTTTATTGTTTTTTAAAATTATGGAAAGAAATTCAAAAAATGAGTAGATTAAAAAATAGATAATAATTAGAGGAAAAAATATTATTTAATCTAAAATTTTTTCCATTTTTTCTAATTAGCGAAAAATATTTGAAAACTCATTTTTCTTATTTTGGCACAAAATTTATTGTAAAATGTTTTTTTTTACGAATTATTACACATTTATATATTAAGTGTATATGTAAAGTGGATGGAATAGTGAATTTAATGTTACGAAGCTCAATTATAATATAGGAAAATTAAAGTAAATATTTAAGCGTAATATTTTATTAAAGTACTCGAGTGCTTTCTTTTTATAGATAAAAAATTTAATTTTTTTGTTTTAATAATTTATCAAGATGATTGTAGGCTCTTTTTTTTAGGTTATCAACTTGGCAATAGTTACTCGACACTCCTTTAATAATGATACATTTATTCATTTACACAATAATCAGGTATAATGAACTAATTATGTATGTATGTATGTATATATATATTTATATATGTATAGTAAAATCACACTTAAAATATAGAGTAAAACTAGATTTGTTGTACGCTGATTGATTTGCGGCATGTCACTTTAATTATACTCGAAACGTTTCGTCCCTTTGACATAAATAATTAAATTAGAATATATCACTTCTATTAGTCACAACAGTTTTGAATTGGTGAATTTTTTATGAATGCATAATATATATATTTATATAGAGAGAGATGATGTTAATTGCTTATCACTTATATGGAATTACGTCACTCCAAACGGGGACATATTTTTTTTTCTTGACAGGGACAATAACGATGGAAAAATGGCAGCAGACCTTCTAAGAATTATTTTTTTTTTCCTCATAATTACAAATTTTTCGTTTCTTGTGAATAGTATTTATAAGGATTTAATGACCATGGAGTAGTATTCAAAACAATTTTTCCAATATCGCAAAGTTCTAATTTTTACAATAAAATTATAAAACTTTTTGACTGCTCCTATGTTGCGCTCTCTATCGTCGTGGCTTCAAATTGCGAGACATTTCCATCATTGTAAGTGGACACACTGAAATTTTTTGACAAAACCCAAAGAGAAAGACAGTCGATATTACTCTCCTTTTTTCTCTTGTAGTTTTTTTTACCCTTTTAGTTATAACTTAACCTCAAAATATCAATTCAATTATTTCTTTAATGTTTAAAAACAAAGAAATTTCTACTTTTTGGATTCTTTTCCTATTTTCTATACTCCATGGTCAATATTAGCAATTTATATACATATGTGTTGATTATACGGTTTATAATGACGAGCAAAATATGACAGTACGACAGGACCAAAGCGAGAGTCCCAAAGTTTCTTAAAGGTTAATACTTTCCCAAAAAACATTCAAACAAATATTGTAAAAGACATTCATAATTTACTTTTAAACTACAAAAGGATTGTCTGCTCGGGGAGAGATGTTTTCATATTTAAATATTAATATTTCAAACTGAAACGATTATTGTAAATAAATTATTATGTTAATAATAATTATTCATCGCATTTATGCCGCAAGGAAAACGTGACAATATTCACTGCGCATGATTGTTAACTGAGAAGGGATGCGCATGCGCCAGAGTTGGAACAATGACAGTGAGAGAGAACTTCGAGTTTTTCTCTCTCACACACACACACAGACATTAACCTCACTTTCAATTACTCGAAGAAAATAAATTTGATGATGATAATTTAAATTTCATTCTCCAAAAATTCGACGTTTTCTCCCAAGTTGAAAAAGAATATATAACGCAAATTTTTTTTTTTTTTTACAAATGTGCACGAATAACAATATCAAGTTTTTTTTTCGCTATATAGTTAGTTTTCCTTTCAGCCTTATTTTGTTTAACGCTCCGCAATATTTTTTTTTAGCAATCTATACATAATAGCTAAAGTAGAGCTCTTCCCTTACCTTTCTGACACTTTACTAACTATCGTTTCCTAATTATTTACATCAATTCCTTTTGTAAAGATGGCTAAATTTTATTTAATTAATTGTTATAATATAGAAGATAATAATTATAATAATCATGTATAGAATCGTTAGAAAAGCACATACTCGCACCCACTTTTTTTTAATGTGAATTTTGTTTCATTCAATCTTTCTTAATTTTTTTCTCATTTCTTTCTAATTATCTGCGATTATCACAACACCAAACAATTCCTGCTCTTAATTTTCAAAAAAAAAGACAAATTAATATCTAATTTTTGTCCGATTTTCATTTAATTTTTGGGACAATATTAATAAAAATAAATTAAGTCAGCGGAAACTACTTGTTAAATGTTAAATCAGGAATTGAATATTTTTCACAATCAGTCAAATCGATGTCAATTATCTTAAGACTCGATTTCATTTTCTTGTCTTTTTTTTTCTTAATAGGGCAGTGCAAATTTGGGAGTTTTGCTTCCTAATCGCCTCTTTTTAAGTTTATTTGGCACGTTGCGCGTTTGCGAGAAGAGAGTTCAAGGAAAGTGTTTTAGAACTAACAGGGAGCTATTTCAATTCACGAGCTGTTTTTTTGATTTTTCTATGTGCCATTCATGACGACAATTCAAGGAATTTCCGATGACTTACTACTCGATTTTTTCATTAAATTTACAAATGAAATATTTTTTTTTGTATTTCTGAAAAATTTAATTTAGGTGAAAATAATTATTTCACTTGAAATGGAAAATTAATTTTTTGTTGTCATTAATGAAAAAGAAAATCGTTCTGCTAAATAAACTGTAAAAAAAGGGAAACATTGTTAATTCCCTGTTTTTCTCTTTTTATATTTCGCCCAACTGTTGCTTATTTTCGTGTTTTTTTAAACTCTTCTCTTTTTTTTCTCATTAAATATCGTAGTAGTTTTAAAAGTCAACGATTAGTTACCAGAACACAAGGCACTTGACTTACATATATTTTTTTTGTTATTCATTTCTTTTTTTTTGGTATAGCTCGGTGTTGAGATAGCTAGTTGTCCAAACAGATTGCCACCACTATTTTCGAATTGCTTTCCTGTTTTCTTTTATTGTAATTAACATTTTGGAAAAAGGAAATTTGTATTTTTATTGCATTACTATTATCATTTGTTTTATATTATGGCAATATTTTTATTTACATTATGGCATTACTGTTTTGATTTATTTTATATTACGATGTGAAGAATAAAGTGTATGGTAATTAGAAAATATAATACGTTCGAAAGGAAGAGAGAGAGGGGGGGGGGAGAGTCGACGTTTTCTTCGCGCTTACTGCGGGAGCCAATCACCGCGCGTGGAGGCCCCTCCCTCTCTCACCGTCTGGAGCAGTATAAAAGGAGCGCACTAGCTACCTTCGAGTCAGTCTCGGCGCGACTGCCGAGTGGTTCGCACGGTCTTATCTCTCCGCAGTCGTTTTTCGTCCAATTATACAAAGAAGGTAAGACATTTTCATTACTATTAGACCACAATATTAATAGCCAGCTTAATCGGATAATGTTTATCAAAACAGTTTTAATTCTTTACTAAAATAATTTTAATTGCTTTACTAATTTTAGTTGTTACTAAAATAATTTCAATTGTTATAATAATTTAATTTCTTATTAAAGTAATTTCAATTGTTACTAAAATAATTTCTATTCTTATTAAAATAATTTCAAGTATTATGAAAACATTTTTAATTGTTATTCAATCAATTTAAACTGTTATGAAAGTAATTTAATAATCGTTACTAAATTCATAAAAAAATACATAGTTGAAGGCCATTCTTCAAGTGGGGACAAAGTGTTTTTGAAAAAGTTGACGAAAATTATACGCTTATCAGTCATTCACAATATCCATAGAAGAAAATAGTTATATATATGTATCATACATATATACTATTTATGTAATGTCGTAATAATATATAATATATTCTTCATATATTTAGCATCTATCATATATATATTCATTTATAAACGACGTTAGATTGTTTATCAGATTTTGAGTATTAAAACCAGTTTCTTAGTACTTGGCGCTTTTTCCTAAAATCATATTGACTCTCGCCTCTGAAAAATTTTTTTCCAAAAATAAAAGAAAGTAGTTCGTTTTTTCCTTTGCGAGATTCTCTGAATAAAATAGGATTTTATTTTTTAAAATCGAAAAAATGATTGCCCAACTGAAAGAAAAAAAAATTACTGGAAATTTTTATGGATAAAAAAAAATTACTTGTAATTTTTTTTAACATCGAGATTATATAGCGATTAATATCAAACTTTTTTTCATCCCTTTGTTGCTAGTTTTGTAATTCAAAACTAGCTGGTTTTTTTTAACCTTTTATACATTATATTCATATCGTCCGCTATGTGGTAATAATAATATCGCATTTATAGTCAATATTTGTGTATATATTAAATCAAGTGGTATGTATACGCAATATAGTATAATATACTCACTAATACAATGTATAATATCGCTTTTAACATAATACTGATGTGCGGTTACTAGCGTACATCCGGATCGCTCTATCGGCACCAAAAACACAATTTTGTGTTTTTTCTTTCCTTTTTTTTAAAATCGTCCCTTAAAAATGGAAATTCAATCAAAATTATTATTTTTCGTTTTTTTTTTTTTTAATAAATTATTCTTATTTTGCAAAATTTTTCGAACAAGGCCATTTCTCTCTTAGTTCGGCCACATGGTTACAGATGGCGCCCCAACAGCAATTTTGCAAAACGAGCAAATTTTTGTTTTATCAACAAATAATAATTTCTTTACATAATTAAATAAATTTAATTTAGTTAATAATTAAAATTACCGTAACTGGAAAATTAAAAAAAAAATTTACAATATTCGAAAAATTGTAATTTTGTCATTTTTCTTGTTGAAAGGGACTCATGTCTTACGAGATTCTTGAAAAATAGAAACAAAAAAATAAAGATGTGATTGAGTAACCTTTAGGGGTTTTTATGGCCTCCAAATAGTCGTTGACATGTCGTTGAAATAATTACCTTTATATTATTTTTTTTTTTTTGAACTGGCAACTCCATCACATCTTGAAAATTGACTCTTTTGAATTGTGTTAATCAAGCTTTACAATATCTGCTTTCAGAGAAAATTATTAGGCCGCTTATTAAAAAATTATTTAGTCGTTTGAAAGTATGGAAGAAAAAAACAATTATTTTCTTTATGTAGAGAGGAAAAAAAGCGATGAATGCAGAGCTTGATTATTGTGTGAATCTTAAATTTAAAAAATATATCAATACTCTACAAAACAGCTCTAAATCAGAAATAGAAATTTTTTTTGAGCAAAAAAAAAAAAGTAAATTCGCAAGTATTGTCCAAATTTCTACGCTTTTGACATCAATCTTCTTTTTTTGAGCTTTTTTTATTATTAGGAGAGTTTACTATAATTTTTATACTTATTACCAGATTCTCTTTTTTGAGCAAGATAATTCTAGATATTTTGATTAGGTTTTAGGATTAGGTTCTAAATTGTACGAATATTTTTTATGGTAAAATCTAGTTGAGCAGACAAACGTATATCCGCCTCGTCTTTCTCTTCGGAAATTATTTGATTTTTTAAAAGTAAAGAATTTTTACTTTTAAATTAATTATTAATTTAAAATTTTTTTTTTAAATTTAAAAAAACTTTTTTAAAAATTAAAAGTAAAGTTTATTTCTAAAAAGCAAAATAATTTGTTTGAAGGAAAATTTTCTTTTATTAAAAATCCATTTCAGTTTAATAAGTAAAATTAATCTTAGTTTAAATTTAGTTTAATTCAAAAATTCTAGTCTATGTAGACTAGAATTTATTTCTAAATGTTTATTATTGTTAATGTAATTATTAATCGTTAAATTTAGTCAATTTTAAAATTTTATTTTGATTTCTTTTAATTTTAAATTTGTATACAATTTTCAATTTTTAATTTCTTTTTTTAATTTTCAATTTTTAATTTCTTTTTTTAATTTTCAATTTAAATACAATTTTAATTTGAATAATTATTATTCTTTTAAGAGGGAAAAAATTTTTTGTTTTGTTTTAAGAAATATAATTGCAATTATGTATTTTTATTTTGATTTTTACTTCAAAATAAGGAAATTTTTATTTTTATATTCATTTTGGCATTATTTTTCAATTTTTCTTTTTAATTTTGATTTTTTTTCCTATTTCTATATTGAATTTTACTCTGACTTTTTTATACAGTATAACTTTAATTTCATTCTTGACTTTGTTATTAGTTTTCACTTTTTCTTTGATTTTGTTTTTGACTAATTTTCTTTTTTAATTTCTTACTTTGATTTTGATTTACACTTTTTCTTTGGCATTTTTTGTTGACAAATTTTTTTATTTCATTTTTTACTTTAATTTTCACTTTCGCTTTCATTTTCATTTTATTTCCACTTTGATTTTGCATTTTAACTTTGATTTTGTTATTGTCTTTAGCTTTAATTTTTACTATGAAATTGAATTTCATTTTGATTTTTATTCTAATTTTCATTTTGATATTGATTTTCATTTTAAAATTTACATTTTGATTTACATTTTTATTTTAACTTTTGATTTTGTTAAATTCACATTGATTTTGTTATTATCTTTAACGTTAACTTTGATTCTGACTTTGAATTTGTTATTTCAACTTTGACTTTAATTTTCATTTTAACTTTGACTTTGACTTTGATTTTCATTTTAATTTTGATTTTCATTTTAACTTTGATTTTCACTTTAACTTTGACTTAGATTTTCATTTTAACTTTGATATTCACTTTAACCTTGACTTTGATTTTCATATTAACTTTGATTTTTATTCTCATTTTAACTTTGATTTTCATTTTCATTTTAATTTTGATTTTCACTTTAACTTTGATTTTCATTTTCATTTTAACTTTGATTTTCACTTTAACTTTGACTTTGATTTTTATTTTAACTTTGATTTTCACTTTAACTTTGATTTCGATTTTCATTTCAAATTCGACATTAATTTCCATTGTGATATTGATTTTAATTTTCACTCTAATTTTTATTTTTTTTTTATTTTTAATTCAAATGTGAAAGTAAAATTGAAAGTGAAAGTCAAAAACGAAATGAAAGCTATACTATATCTATTTTGAAAATTTTTCATCAAATTTCATATATATTTTTTTTGCTTTTTAACTTTTAACTTTTGTATTTAAAATTTTTTATTTATTCACATTTTTCTATTTAATTAACAACAAAAATCGAATTCATTGACTCTAATTTAGAGCTGATCATAGAGTAATAATATAAATGACATTTTATTAATATTTTTTTTTGACATTGCGCTATTTTAACAATATTTTTTTTTCGTTTATTTTTATTTTGTTAATAATAAGTATAGTAAAAAGTTAATAGAGAATTTCGCATAACATCAAATAGAAAGAGTATAAAGTGTGTCATGCTTGAATGTAATAAGAGGAGATTAGATATTAAAGTATATTTTTCTTTGTTTACTATATAGGTAAGAGGATGATAGTTATTACAATTATGAATAATTCATAATAATTTCTTTCATTCATTAAGAGTAATAATTTTGCATTCAAAACGTTGATGATTCCTTTAGTAGACTTTTTTTCTCTTTAATACAGTATTTTGAGCACATTCCTCAGGTGTATAATAACCACGCTACACTTTCTTTATAGAGTTGTACCAAAATTTTATACCTCAAAATTTTCATTTATGGCAGTTGCCAAAAAAAAAAATTATTCATTCAAAATTATTTAAGTAAATAATATATTATTTACACCGCAAAAAAACAAATGTTATAATATTATTTAATAAATATTTTAATAAATAATAATATTAATAATTATAGATAATAATAATAATAATAATAATAATAATAATAATAATAATTATAATAATAATAAATAATTATAATAAATAATAATTGTAATAATTATAATAATAATAATAATAAATAATAGTAACGCAGAGCAAAAATGTTGACACTGAAGTGACAAGAGCTCATTTAACACACTAGAGAGAAAAAGAGGCATTTTATTCCCTAGGGTGAAAAGAAGCCGTTTTACTCCCTAGGACAGAAATTATTCACTTTTTTCCCTGGATTTATAAAAATTAAGATAATAATTAAAATTGCATTTTAATCGGCAGTTTTTGCAGTGCTTCAAGTAACAATAATTTTCAAACAAAACAAATGAATTAAATAAAATAATTAGCATAGAAATAAAAATTAAAAGAAAATAATCGGTACAACTCACTAGTTGATGGCACGGGTCCGCCTATGTACAAATACGAAATACCATATACCACATACCATTTAAATACATCACATATTTACCATTTTTTTTGTATTTTTATTTTAGTTTGTTAAATATATTTATATGTATATATATTCTCCATATATATATATATATATTATTAATTTTTTTTCTTTTTGTGACGTGGAGGGACTTGTTTGTACAATTCATGCGTGTCTTCGTTTTACGATTTTTCATTGCTTCGTTTTTATAATAAATCTTTTGACAAGATTTTTTTTTTCTTGTTTCTCATCTCCACATATACAATAATTCTTGACAGCCTCCAGCGCCTCGATGTAATCGCTCTCATAACCCAGAAAATGCAATTTTTTTTTTCATGAAGAATTGAGAGCACCGGAAGTGCTCCCTGTCTTATATACATAAAGAAATGTATACACATATATATATATATATATATATATATTTCTTGACGAAAAAATGAAGAGAGAAAAGAAAAATCGACAAGAAGTTCAGTCATTGACAGGGAGCAAAGAATGTTAATTTTTTAAGCACTTCTGGATTCGATGGGAAGCGATTCTTTTTTTTTACTTATCTACATTGTTGAGATTTTCTTTTTTCTCATTTTTTTTTTTTAAGAATTAGAGTTTATATTTGATAATAATTATATTTTAAGTAGAAACTTAGTTTCCTTAACAAGTGTATTGTCTTAAATGATATGTCTGCTAATTTTGTTTTGCATATTTTCTATATTCCGAGAAATTTTTTCTTTTCTGGAATTAGTATAATAACAAGTCCTATTAATCTCTAGAAACAAACTAGGTATAATAAATATAAAAACTCGAAATTCTTCGTAGATTTCTTATATTAGTAATTTTTTTTAATTAGAGAACACTATATTTATAAGATTTTTTTTAGCGCTGGAGACTGTTTATAGTATACGATTTTCACGTCAATTTTTTATGTACGAAAAAGTTTCTTCCCCCCCCTCTCTCTCTCTCATAAGAAAGTGAAATAAAGGAACTCTCTTCTAGGCGGGAAAAGAAAATTTATTTTCCATAACGGAGACTTTAATTTCACTTTTTTTTTGACCCGTTATTTGAAAAAAAAATTGTGGCCGGACCTTTATTTTCTTAAGGCCATGTGAAAGAAGAAGCCGCACGGGAACAACTTTAACATGCCCTTAATCTTAAATTTTCGCAAAGAGAAATTTTTACAAAAAAAGGTTTTTTTTCCCTCTAATTAAACTTAATAATAGCACATTCGCAGAAATCATCGACGTTCGACATATTCGAAATTCTTTTTTAATTATAGAAAAAAAAGTCACCATATTGTATTAAAGAAAAAAAGAAAATAGTGTGCGTGATATTTAACATTTTTTTTTTTGAGCGTCATTCCCGCGTCACTCACCGCTTATTTTATTTATATATATATATTTTTTTTAATAAGTCGAGAAAAAGTTAGAAAGTTAAAATGTATATAGCGTGATTTATTTTCAATATGGCAAAAGTCGATAAAAAGGAGAGCAGTAACAATGAATAACAATAGTTTTTTTTCATGGTAAAATTACGCAGTGTCTACGATTGGTAAATCTCTTGAATAACAATTTAGTTTTCTTTTCTTTTTTTTTAATAATAGGAAACATTTGATATTTTACATTCTTAAGTTGTTATTTTGAGCCGCATGAAATTTAAAAATTATTTTTACCTTACAATGTACTTATTGGAAAATTTATAAACGAGGAAAACTTATATATCTTAAAATAAAATAATTTAAATACACAACAGTTATGCATGAGATATCACAACCTTTTTTTTTTCTTTAAAACGTTTTGAGGTTATAAATTTTTTTTTGCAGTAGGTGTAACACTCTTATAAAAATATTGTTATCTCAGTGTATTTAAAAAATAGCGACAGAAATATTGTCAATTTGCAAAGTAAAAGGTAATGGACAATTTATTGACAGGATGGAAAATTATATCGGGAGTTGTCGATTTATAATTTTCGATTTTCAATGTTTATTGTAAAAGTGCCTTTACTATGTCCTGACTCGATTCCTGACTCGATTTAACAAAACATAACCTCAAAATTCTGTTTAAGACAAAATGCAATTTTTTTTATTTAAAAAAAAAAAAAAAAAAAAATACAGTTCTGACAGTTGGCACAGCCTAAAGTCATATAAGAAGAAGAATTTTTTAAAAAACATAAACTGTTACATATTTTTATTTTTAAAAAAACGAAAAAAAAATTTTGTGACAAACTCCCAATATTTCTTTTACAATCCATAATCAACTGTTTGCCTCCATTTAAAAAACAGGAGAAAAGAAATCATCAGTGTAATATTTTTCTAAATACTTGAAAAAAAAAATTCTATAACCTTCGAAACGAATATAATCTTGAAAGGATTGCAAAAATTGAGTATAGATCTAGAAATTTCTTTTAAAAATTACAAAAGTGAGAAGATATGAATAATAAAATATATTTATGTGTATTTTATAATATAGAAGAGAGCGAATTTATTTATTGTTTTTGCAAGAGTCTCACCACGTAGACTCCTTGAGTAAGGTAGAAAAAACCAAGCAATGTGTATAATATATATATATACCTATTAATATATAATAAATGTTTGTATATATATAGATCCCTTCTACAACAATCTATATTCTATCTAATTAGCATTAAAATACACTTTTTAGTTGTACGTATAGACATTCAAATATATGTACAAGCATGTACACAGTATTATGTACACGTAGTGATTTTGAAATAAGTTCTTCTTAAACCGATTATATATAATAATAATAATAATAATATTGAGATAATTATCTAGCTCGCATCTCGACATTATTTTTTTTTTTTTTTCTTTTTTTGATTCGTCCGTGAAAACTTGAACAACGAATTTTTTTTTAAATTAATTTTCTTTTTGCGCGTGTTTCTTAGAAAAATCACCGCCTAAAGATATACATAATTTTAAAATACATCCATTTATCTATAATGCAACATTGTGCATTGTTTTTTTTTAATATTCGTGAAATATTCTCAAATTTGTTATTTAGAGTTTTAACAAAAAAAAAGAGAATTTTTTTTCAGACGATCACAACAAATTTTTGCCGCTTTTTCTAACTATTATATGTCTAAATATCTAAATAACGTATTTTTTTCACATAAACGTGCAACAAGTATCAAAACTATTGGCGAATTTTTAAGTATTCGTTTTATCGGGGGAAAAAAAACCATTCGGAGGTATAGATGGTTTTAATTTTTAATGCTTGATGACTCGAGTGCATTTTTTTGTTAGAGCTCTAGGCACAATAGTTTGCATGAGATGAAAAAGGACACAAATTTATTTTTATTCTTTTGTCTTGTGCATTAAGGCCGAAGCAGAATAGTTTTGCGAACGTGAAGCATGAGATAGAAAAAGAAACGAATATATTTCTGTTCTTTTTTGAACTCAGGCTTTACGTACGCGAAGCAATTGTGCTCAGGCCTTAAGTTTCGTTGTTCATGAAGTTATTGTGCTTGGGGCTTTACTTCACACGAACTATTCCCGGTGATTCCCAGTAATTCCCAACGAAAGTGAACAAGACGCACAACACGAGGTGAGTACTTCGAGAAATATTTGTAGGTTAGAAAGATAATTCAGTTTGATTTTTAAAACATTTGATTATTTTATTCAAATAGACCTTTTCATTTAAGACCGGAAGTTGAAGCTACGCCATGACAGCCGGCGCGATTTGAAAATTTTCGAGCAACTTTGTGTCAGAATGTATATTGTGCTAATAACAATTCAAATAAAAAACTCGATGAAAATGATATTCCAGAAGCAAAATTAATGTTTGAACAGGTAGAGAAAAATACTGTCTGTCAATTAAAAATATGGTTATAAAGCCGAAGTCAGTGTTTAAAGGGTAAAAAAGTCTATATTGTTTACATGTAAATAAGGTTATGTTATGTTATGAACATAACCTTACCCAAAGGTCTCATTTTCGATATACTTGACAAGTTTTGCAATTACTTCGAATATTTTCATTCCTAATATTTCATTTTCTAAATGTTAAAAGGTTTTCGGAAAGAAATAAAGTAATAATTTTCAGTCAAATAAGACTTGCAACGAGTATCACTTTTGCAATTCCCAAAACAACATTTCTTTTGTGCATCAATTTTTTTCCTTTGTGGATTATTTTTCTCAGGGATACTGCTCATTTTTAATACACGCTAATTTTTTTTTTTCTACATTTATTAGTAATATTTTTTAATTACTTTTCACTATTGGCACTGTGCATTTTGTACAAAAAGTGCTCGAAACTTTGTCGGAAGTTCTATATATATTCCGCGCTTGCGCAGTACAGATTCCTTCCTTAAATGAAAAGGTCTATAAATCCTTTTTTAATTAATGTTGAAAAAATAAGTATTTTTTTAGGTTAGGGAATCAAAAGTTTGAAAAAGTTTTTTTTTCCAAAGTATTATTAGTTCAAAAATTTGTTCCAAAGAATAAAAAAAAATAATGCAAAGTTTGCATTTAGTTAGAGTAAAACAATAAACTTTAGGAAGACACAAAAGGATCGTTTAGGAGTAACAAATAAATTATTTTCGGAAGAAAAGAGTATTGTCAAGCACATGATGCATATTTTGAGGTTATTTTCAAATAAAATATTTCCTTTGAAAGATTTTTGAAATACCCGATTGGCTTTTTTTCTCAGATAATGGAATAATTATACGCTGCAAGTTTTGAAAAGAAAATATGAAAAGTGTATACATATATATATAAACAAACAAAAAAATCGAAAGAACGATAAAAAGACGCAACAGGTAACAGAGTAATTTATCTTGTGGCACATTCTTAGATGATCTCACATACTATAAGAGGACTTAGAGACGATATGCGCGATTTTTTTTTCTCAATATAATAATAATAATCATGCGGAACAATTGAAACATGCTAGAATCGTCGCATTTTTTAAATTTATATTCTTCTGTGTGTATTTTTGTGTGTGTGATCTTGTTCCTTAGGCCATTTGAAACTCGATGTGCCTTCAAGGTGACCTCGAAGTCGCCCACTTCAATTTCTTTTTTTTAATCATTTTTCTACGTAAATTTTTTTTTTTCAATGACCAGAACGCCATACCCTGTTTACGCGCTAAACAGGAATCTCTTCGAATTTTGCGCTACCTTATAGATTTTTCTAAATACTTATGAAATTATTTAGTTTTGCTTTTGCAGTTTATTTTTTTCTTGTCTTTCCTTAAGGATTGGCACAGATTTTAGGTTATATTCTTTTATTTTGAGGAAGTTTTGTCTCTTCCTTTTTTTTTGGGGGGGGCAGCAGAAACACGGTCGCGATTTATAAAAAAATCTTGTCCAGTGGACGTTTCTACCTTATCATAACAGCCTGTATTAAAGGTAACATTAGTTCCATTGGGCCTGAAGTCTTGGACTATGGAGGCCTTAGTCTCGTGGGGTTGTGCCATAATTGAGTCGAGTTTTGAATACTGCTCTCGCAGCCATTGAAGTTTTGAGGTAGGGTATTGCCCTGGGTCTGCTGATGCAAATTCTGCTGCAAGCCCTGCGTATTTTGTGAATTTTGACTTGTATTATGATGATTTTGATTTGGCCTCTTAGATTCCTGTGCCGTTGAATCTGGACAGGGCAACGGCCGATGTGATTTCATGTGGGCACTTCTGCTTTTCACTTTGTTGAAAACTCTACAAAAAGAAGAAGAAAGAGAAAATAAAACACCGAACTTTTAATGATTATACTTTTGTATAAAAAAAAAACGTTGAGGAAAAAGAGAATACAGTTAACTGTCAAATGTTTTCTGATTGGCTAGCAATATTGCCAACCAATCAGAAAACATTTGACTCTTTCTGCAAAACTGTAATTGTCATTTTTTCCCCCTTCGTTCTTCCTTTAGGAAACATTACCATAAAATGTGTGCTCTTTAAAAGAAAAGCTCTCCTGGCAATAGTAATTAAGCTAAGTTTCAAATGGTGTGATAACAAAGTTAAACAACATCAAATAAACATTAAAACTACAAAAGCGCAGAAGCTAAATTTTAGACAGAGTAACGAGCATTAGTAATTAGCAATTAGTAGGAAAAGTTTCTAAGGCGATAGTTTTTTCATTCTCTTTATGAATTTTAAAATTTTTGGCATACTGCAAATAAAATTAAAACAAAAAATAGCAAAGAATATAATTTTTTTCATATTAAGACAAAAAATCAATTGCGGTACAGGTTAGAAATGTCAGATTCGTTATACAGGTAACTGCTTGTAAGCCATGTTTTTTAAAAGTAGGACAGCATATATGCAGTTGCCTGTATTACGAACCAATAAACTTTCAAGAAAGCTACCCAACCCTGCTTTCTTAATCTCTGAATTTCTCTGTCCCCCAATAAATTTTTCCCCTTCTACGCCAACATTATTAGTGTAACGTCAAACATCCAAATCTTCATTTTATATTTCTAAAAAAAGATTTGATAGAAGGTGTAAATTTTTTTCAAAGAGTTTGTAGTTTCAGTATACACGATATACTAATCTCTACTTGCAAAAAAAAATCCCCTTTTCCGAAAACGTATATATTTTTGGACATAACTCCCCCTCCCCACTTATATCGACAAAATGTGAATAAACACGAGAAAAAAAAATGATCGTTGACTTAGAGATTAGAAGACTTACTTCCCGCAAATCTTGCAGGGGTAGTGAAGTGGGGTGGGCACGGGTAGATGTTGCTCAGAACTAGTGTGAGTTTGTGAGTTGGTGTTGACTGTGGCGTGGCAAGTTTTGCCGACTTTGGCGGTTTGGGTGCTTCCGGCCTGCATCATTACTGTTACACTTCCGCTAAAGCTCTGACAACACAAAGAAAACACAAAGCCAAAATAAACGACAACACAAACAAACAAATGACAACGACACAATTCAAATGTCTTTTTAATTAAAAAACACAAAAAACTTTACAAGGCAACATTATATTAGAAAATAATAATAATAATTCTTTGAGAAAAATAAAATGAACTGACTCGAATGCAAAATTGTACGATAAAAAAAAGGACATGCGACATTTAATTAGGTTTCACATATGTAACATCGTGTAGAGTGAGTTACAATCCTTAAAAAAAAAGAAAATAGATAAGTTTCGATAGGATAGTTTCTTATTTTTTTTTTTTTTAGAAATATACAAATTGTCGTTAGTTGAAAACTACACATTTAGGGGAATTTTTGCTTTTTCTCGTAAACTCACCTCTGGACAGTCGTAGGCGAATAACCTTAATTCACCATCACTTGTTGTTAAAGTTGCTGAACTTTCCCTTTCGTTTGTCTGTAACTGAAAAAAAAATTTTATTTACAAATCTTAGCGTTATTTTAACTGTAAATTGACCATTATTTTTCAAAGCGCATGCGCGATCGATCTTAAGGCCAATGCACAACTGCTTCACAAACGCAAAGCATTGGTTAGAAAAGGACAGAGTTATATTTTTGTCCTTTTCTACCTCATGCGTCTCGTTCGCGAATCTTTTGTGTGTTAGCCTTTATCCAAAATTCGGATTATTGGGAAAAAAAAGGATTTACTTTGATACAGGTAGCTGCTTATATGCTGTCTTTCCGGTTTGCACACCAGTAAAAAAGCATAGCCTTTCTACTATTGTGTTATTAGTTCATGGTTAAATAATGTTAGCCATGAACTAATAAGTTGTAATAGAAATGCTACAGTTTTCAAAAAAAGTGTACAGACTGGCTATCTATTAAATGGAATATTTTTCTTACCAATGTTCGATGCAGAATTGATTTCTCTTCACTGAAATCCATTTCGGTGACGGAAGCAATTGCATCGCGAAGCTCCTTGGTGTCTTTAAAGTCTTTGTCTTTAATTTCAATTTTGATCTTTGGTTTTCCATGACGTGCCCGTAGCCTTTTGTACTCATCGGGACAGAGTCTTTTCCAGAGGTAGTAGAATTGCACGCATTGTTTCGTGGACTTACTTCCAATATCCCGTGAAATTCCGGAGAAGTCCTTGTTGTACTTTAACAGGCCTTGATAAAACATATCCATTTCATGGGGTGTCCAACGGTCAGATTCGTGACACACGTAACTAAGTAGAGGATGATCGGCTGGTAATGATGACGTTGGTCTCATCAGTTTCAGCATCGCCTCCTATTTTAATAAGTGGACATATTAGAATTCAGTTATCCAACGATATTGTGGAAATGCCTTTACGATCTACAAGTAACTGCCTATATGCTGTCCTGACGGTTTGTCCTATTTAAAAAGTGTGCAAACCGTTAAGACAGCTTTTCTACTATAATGTTATTAGTTCATGGCAAAGTGTATAATGTTAGCCATGAACTAATAAGGTTCTAATAAAAAAGCTACGGTTTTTAAGGTACCGTCCCTTGATGGCGTGAAAGCGTCGGCGTAAAGCGTAAACCATGTGAAAGAGTGAGAACGTGATATCTGTTCATCTCTTTCTATCGCACGATATCTGCTTTACGCCGACGCTTTTACGCGGTCATGGGACGGTACCTTTAGAAAAGTGAACAAACCGGAAGGACAGCATATAATTGCCTGTAATTGTAAAAGTAACTTACGCGAATATTTCCTCTGCACATGTGTAGAAGATGGAGGGCATATTCTTTGTTTCTCCCACCGCCTGGAACAGCAGCACAACACGCGAACTGAAGATACATCTCCACTGAAACATGAAAATTCTGTTGTAAAACCGAGGGAAATCACTTTTTCATTAACACGAACTGTTCCTAACGAAAGTACAAAAAATAATTAGAAATTTCCACCTACATTCATTTTCGGTGAGTACTCCATTTATACCAGGATCCCAAAGTAGATGATCGGCTTCTTGAACGCCCCGTCCTTTATCGCCATCACAGCCAAATGCTGGAATCGTCGCTTGATATCGTGTTCCAATATTAATTCTAGGCGGTGGACCATCATTCCCTTGTGAATCGTCGGAACTAAAATCCGAGTCCCTCTCGTATTGATGTAATCTAGCGTACAATCCAGGTCCGGATCTTGACGGATTTAAAATTGGTGGCGGAGTGTAACTACTGTCCCAATGTCGATCACAAGCTCTTCTTAATCGCGATGGATATGAATGTGAACTACTCAATCCTTGACTATCGAGCCTCGGCCTCTTTCGACAATGTCTCGCTGGACTTTCAGTTGAAACACTACTTGGACTTAGAAAAACGTCCTCATCAAATTCCTCCTTTATCTGTTCAACTGGAATTGGTAAACTATTTGCTTTATGCTTCAAATTCTTTTGATTTGAATGAATTAAAAATTTGGCTGGATTTATTGCTTGCTGATGCACTTGTCCTTGAAATTGATTATTCAATCCTGGACTACCAATTAAATTGCCTTCAATTTTTGGATTTACGGGTCGGATTTCTTGTCTGAATGTTAAAGCCGGACTTAGTGCACCAGCTTGAACGAAGACGTTCGCCTTTTGAAGACCGGCAGTTTGAATGAGTTTGAATTCACCATTATTGTCAACGACAATACCAGCGAGACTTCCATTACCAAGACCAAAGTCCATGAGATTTTGACTTGTGATGAGTTTGTAGGATTGAAATTCAACTTTCCGCCGGCCGGTGAAATCTTTTGGACTTGATGACAGTAGGGGATCTTCAGAGTTGGGCATCATTTGATTTTGTAGGTGATGGGGCGAGACGGGAAAATTGGAATTAAAGTTTCCTGGTCCTGGAGATGAGACTGAGGAGGGTGGAGGACTTGGTAGTGGAGAATGGGGATTTGGTGAACCGGAACCATAAAGATTGGCATCAGCTTCCGATTCACCGGGAAGAACTTCGCTGAGAGCTTCCTCAACTGCTTCGGCGGAAGACATTGTTGTGGTGTAGAATGCAGCAGACAGAGGTGACGAAACAGGACGAACGGCTTCGGGATCTTCTTGTGGACTCAAGAGAGGTAGTGTTCCTGATAGAAGACCCTCTTGACTAGCCGGTGGAGTAGGATAAGTGAAACTTGGACTATCGTGTCGTGTTAGTGGCGAAGGTAAAGGCGATTGTGTCGCTAATGTGTGCGGACTCTCTGTAAATTGCGCTCCGTAGGTGCTAAATTCAGCGAGTGAATCAGGAAGCGGTGAATTGACCAGTGCCTGAAGATCAGGATTCACTGTATGTTGAGACGAGAATCGATCTTCGAGCGCAATGTCCTGTAATTGTTCATTCGACGCCTGTTCCTGAAGTAGGCCGCTTGTTTGAAACTGCATAAAAGAAAACACAGTCTTATTACAAAGCTTTCTTCTCTCTCTTCCTTTACAACATGTATCTAAAAGGATTAAGAACTCTATCCTTAAAACTAAATCTCTCAAAGGCGAGTTGTTCCGGAAGTAGTAAAGTTTAGTATAAAGTTTAACAAAATTCCAAAGTAGGAATCTGAACTTAAAGACAAACAAAACTCAGAATCTAGGGAATTCACAAGGGACTTTTAAAATTTCCCCGTGAGTGGAAATGGAAGTTCAGGTTTTTCAAGCGAGTACGACGTCAAGTATTCAGATAATTTCCTTTATTAGATTCCACAGCGTTGGCTCTGTCCGCGCCATAATTGAAACTAAAACGTTTCCAACGCTCGATGCGGAATGCATAATGAGATGAGGGCTAATTTGAGTGTCAAAGGATCTTGAATATCGTGTCTTAATATGCGACTGGAACATGCAAATGTCCTTTCTCTTTTTTATCTGAACTTAGTCTTCTTATCGCGAAAGAAAAAAGATTTCTAGAAAGTTTAAAAGAAAAATTAAAACCCCAATTATCTTTACTCTTCACTTTAAGCTGATCTGCACAGAGAAACTAATTGCACAGGTTCTTTTTTTTAAAAAGGAATTTTAAGCATCGATTTTACCTGAATTGAATCCAGTTGTGTTGCGTGAAGTAATACATTGTCTGGAACGGCTGTAACTTGTTGAAATACCTCGTCTTGTAAACTAGGACTAAAATAACCACCATCCTCCGAATATCCACTAGTCATTGCAAAATTATCCGTAACTCCAGTTTGTATTTGGGTTTGATTTTGATTTGATGTTGAATTATTCGCTGTCGTTTGAACTGGCGATTGATAAGCAAGCTGTACTCTCTGACCAGGATCAGATGTTGCTCTCTTAACAGCCATTTTTGTCGTTCCCTGTCAATAGAATTACTAATTAGACAAAGTTTTTAAAATATTACCGTAAAAAGAAAATTAGGTAAGAAAACTTTTTAACCTTTAGAATTAAATCAGCGAGTGCTTGTGCTTGAGCTTGTGTCTGTGCTTCTTGAAGTTGTTTTTGTACCGAAACATGTCCGGTAATTGTGACATTGGGTTGACGAAAATGATCACCATCCGATAATCTTCTTGTTTTCTCACCACTTGCAAGTGGTGGTGGTGCAGGTACAGCGAAATTTGGTTTTCCCACATGTGACGTTGAATTATCGGGATTATTAAATGCTGAAGCATTTGACCTCGTTTGAGCTGCATTTGCATCTGATGCTGTAAAACGGAAAAATTTGATAAAAATTTTTACCCTAAAAGTATTTGATAAAAAAAAAGTAAACAGTCTCTATCATTTTTCAGAATATTTTTTTATTAATTGAGCATTTTGTATCGGTTGAACGCCTCTGCATGATTAAATCGCGCAGGAAATCGAGGGGGGCGATTTGAAATTTTCAGTCGAATGATTCGTTCCGAAAATACTTGGATACGCAGTCAAATGAACAACGGATGAACGGTCGCATGAACTAACGAGCAGTGGTTCATTCATTTTTCAATCAGAACGTCAACGAGCGAGAAGTTAGGCGGGAATCTACGTCTGGAAGAGGGAAAATGGTATATAAAATGAAAATGGAAATGAGAGGAAAGGAGTCTTTTCTCTTTGTGACGATTGAAACATTGTGTATATATATACGAGGAAAAAAAAAACCTAAATTCACTGACCTCAAAAACTTCTCGTTATAATTTCCTTCTTCCAAATAATATTTCCCCTCATCTAATTGAAAGATACCGGAAATAATATTCAATGAAATGTTTCTCTCTACTCTTTTATATAGTTAATTAAAACTAATTAATTAGGTTAACCATTCTGAAGACTCGAATTTTCATTTCGACAAAATGAAAGTTTCCTTTTATGTTGACAATCATCTCGTAAAAGAAGAAGAATCAATAGAGTATTGTTCGAGACTTTTCATTAATCTCCATTTATCGAGCTGAAATTTTAACTCTCTTTTTTTGATTTGTCTAAACTTTGAAAGTTTGAATAGTTGCTCTTCAAAGAAATGATAATGCAACGTTAGAAAAAAAAGTGTCCAACAATATTTCCCAATGGAGAAAAAGGGCAATTTGTACCCCGGTAATTGTGATTTGTTTTCCCCGCAAAAGGAAACAAATTGATTGTTGTGGCTATAAATTGGTAGTGGCAATCAATTTTCAATTTTTCTGGTGACGCTACTTTTTTTCAACGACAGTCAAAAGAAATTGAGATATGAAATAAAAAACTTTATGAATGTTTTCCTTTTGTAAAAACTAATTGATTATGTTTCTTTCTTCTCTCAAATCGAAACATTTGCGAATTTTCTATCAACTTTAGAAAATACGTGATGAGAATGCAAAAATGTTTTCTTAACTTAGAAAAGTGGAAGTTTTGAGGAAAAAGTGAATTTACAATTATCGAGTGTCTCTTTTTTTCTATTCTAAAATGGATAAAATGTAAAAGAAGGAGTTGTGAGGGGAGTATTTTTCGCGTGCTCTACATAACTTCATGCTATCACATCTATGGACTGCCGATCGCCGCTCCCTATGATTTATGGGTCGAGCATGCCAGAATATTTCTCGCATTGTCCACGTAGCGGTGATAAATCAAAGCAAGAGGGAGCGCCACGAGCGCTTTTGTAACAAAGTGCACGTCGTTAACGATTTATGCGAGGATACTCTCTGCGTCGTTCTCCATTTTCATCCCTCCGGGCTTTGAATCTTCCACTGCTTTTCGTTATACTGAAATTCTGAAAAGCTCCGCAAAATTTTCCCAACCGAAACAACAAATGACAAAAGTCCTTCAAAACTCTTCACGATAAACGTGTAAAGCAAGAGAGAGAGAGAGGGAAAGAGAGGAAGGGAGGAAAAAGGGAGAATCAATGTATACAAATACAAACAAATACATAAACTTGTCTTATGTTTAAACGAATCATTCACACAGGAAACAAACGCAATGGAATTGTTGTTTGGATTTTACTTTAATTTCCGCTTTTGCGTTATATGTTGTGTGAGGAATTGAAAAACACTTAACATCCGTGGTCCAATGAAAGAAAAACAATTTTTCAAAATTAATGTTTACAGACATTGTGTAATCATAAAATTTTTATTTTACAATTCGATTCAATGATGTAAAGTTTCGTGTGCAAAATGCTTTCTTTATTTTCACTCCTCTTTACATAAATTTCTAATTGGGAAGTAATGTAACCTGACTATTAGAATAACAACAACTGAAGATGCAAACAAACTTCCGATAATTCCGATGAATGTACGGATTTTGGATAGTTTGGGTCCCAATTCCCAGTCCCCTTTTTCCGGTGAATTTCTGAGCTATAACATAACTTAACTATTAGATGAATTTCAGTAAAGATGACAACAAATTTCATTAATACAATTACCGGTTTTGGATGGTTTTTGGTTCCAATTCGTATTCCCCTTTTTAGGTGAATTTCTGAGCTAACTATATTGTGACTAATTAACTCTATTACTGATTCCAACATAATTCCGATGCAATTACAGATTTTGGATAGTTTGGACACCAATTCCCCTCTTTTTAGGTG
The DNA here is from genome assembly GCF_015476425.1 of Leptopilina heterotoma. Lineage (NCBI taxonomy): Eukaryota > Metazoa > Arthropoda > Insecta > Hymenoptera > Figitidae > Leptopilina > Leptopilina heterotoma. The sequence goes on from NW_025110812.1 coordinate 1,154,025, forward strand.
AATTAACTACATTAAAGATGCAAACAAATTTTCATTAATACAATTACCGGTTTTTGGTAATTTTAGGTCCCAAATCCGTATCGCCCTTTCTAGTCAAATTTCTGAGGTAACGAAATCCAATGAGAAATCTACTGAAAATCGATGAAATTCTACCGGATGAAATCTCCAAAAGGCGCTTTTCGGTGTCGAACCTAAGAAGAAGGAAAAGAAAAAAGCACTTCCAAAAAAATGGAATGAAACGATGACTGATCCATGAAAACCCCATAACACCAAGATGAAGGGAAATACGATGAGAGTTTCAAAAATGATGATGGGAATCGCTGAAGGAAAGACGTATGTTGACGTTTTGGGAGAACTTTGTAAGGAGATAAATCCAAAGAATCCAAATTCGAGTTGTCGTTGCATAAAGGAAAGTGAACTAACGAACGGTATTGATGCTTATGTTTCAATTATTATTTTAAAGTCCCGGTCGCAAAGTATTTAGAAAAAATAATAAAAATTGGACATATAGAAAACCAAAACTCAACATATTCTCAACTTTCACCGAAAGCAGAGCGAAATCATCAAATTACCATTATCGCTTTTTGATATCCCTCCATCATCGTAATAACCAAATAATAATACCATAAAAACTCACCAGTGGTTCTTTTCTGAATAATTTTCTCCTCGATCAACGCTCGTACACTGACGGACGCTGTTTGAAGCGGTGGTCCAACGACCTCCTTCTTCTCACTCTTCTTATTCTCAGAGTCCTGGAAAAAAAGCAAACAAAATTGAAATTACATTTGACGTCAAAATTCCTTCACTACCATAATATATTATATAAATGACGAGAGATAGTGATGAAATAGAAGACTTGAAATCAGCAGGTCGTTCTAAATTAGAAGGAAAGATAGTTAATTGATACGTAGGAGATAAGCGGCCTGTTAGTTAATCACTAAGCGGAGCTAATTGAGGCACCATTCGATTATCCGTTGATGGAATCTCTGGCGTGTGTGATACTCGTTGGATGGTGGAGGGGGTGAGAAGGAGGGTAAAGGAGTGAATATGGGGTGGGTATGGAGGGGTAGTGAAAACCAACTCCCTGCGTGCCAGGACCTGCTTCGTTGTCTAACACTAATGGCACACGAAGGTGGTCCCCCCCCCAATCGGGATGACTCGCGAACCTCAATTTCCTACGTCAAACTTCGATATATCACGTTCTAAATTGAACTCGCTCTTTGACGCGACATTCGCGTTATGAATATTGATTGGTCCCTTAATGTCTAACCATTGATTTTGCACATCTAACATTTCATTTCTTACACTCCACCTCGATCACTTGTCAATTCTCACATATGACATATGTTCTAGTTTCAAGCAATTATTTCAATGCTATTAGTAGTAATTAACATTCTAGAATATTGATTTATCATCATCATCATCATCTGGACGAAATCTGGTATGTCGCCTTCCTTCACAATCCTTACAGACTTCTGTCAACTTGGATAGTATTTTGAGAGCAATTAAATATTTTTCCCGAACTGTCTGACAATTATTTTGCTATGACTGAAAAAATGTCAGCCATCATTCTAATTCAGTAGCAAATGTTTGCATTAACGAACTTTCTGATCGAATTGAGAGAAAGAGGAATCTTGTGTTATTAAATCTCCCTGAAGATGACACTTTGTCAAAGATGGTAGCGATGGTAGTGCTTTGAAATATAAAGAGTTCAGAATGATTCAATCTGCATAATGGAGATGAAAGTGTGAGACAATGTTTGCACTGATTGTGAGTGTTTCTCCATTCTTGTTGAATTTTGTTGAGTGAGAGAAAGAGAAAGATGATGCTCTAAAAGCAAAAGAGCTTGTTAATGGGTTCATTTCGATTCGATCATCGCCTTATCTTTTTCCATCTCTGTCTTTCTCTTTCTCTATTCAACTCACTTTGTCGTCACCCATACCGCTCCCATACCCATGCCACTGAAAACCCTTTTCCAATTCCTTGGAGAAAAACTTTCATTCCTGCACAAATCAGATGAAAGAAGAAACTTTTCTCGACGAGTCTTTTTAGAACATTTTTTTCCTCCTCTTCCTTTTCTATAAACGTCGCAGTAGCATGCCTCTGGTGTTCGTTAAGACATTTTTAATCAGCGTTGAACCAGCAGAATCGGCTGCCTGGAAAATCGCTGATCTTTCCCTTTTATATTTAGCAGTTGCATTCAGACACACTATGACCTCGTTAAGTTTTTCTGAAACGTTCACATAAAAGGGCCTTTTCATTTGAAAATTTATTTTAGTTTCCTCGTCATAATTTGTTCTTGATTTGCTCTTTTCAATAGATAGAAAAAGCTTTCGTAGAAAATTTGTTCATAATTAGATGATGATTTGTGTTCTATTCTTTTTTGTTTTAATTGGCGGAAATTTGTTTCTATTTTAATTAATCCTTTTCGAAACAAATGTATTTTAGACTTTGTAATAAACAAGAGGAGATTAAAATTTGAAAATTCGGATATTATAACAAATAATGTTCTTTTGCTTGAATTTCATTGAGTTCCATTAACACTTGTTGCAGCTTCAATATTGAGAGAATTTAGAAAGTCTAGAGAGTACTAAACCTTTGATGATGAATCTAGGTAAATTATTGACTGCGTAACCTCAACAACCAAGGAGCAATTAGTAACTTTTTGAAGGAAAGGATTTCCACTAGAATCACCGAAAACAAATATTTTGACTTCTATTTCAAACGTTTGGGATTTGTTACAAAAAATAACTCATAAAAAAAATTTTTTTCTCCGCTAAAGAAATATTCTCTCTGCAAAGGGGAAATAAAAGTGACTTTACCTTTTTGAAGTAGCCACCATGTAGTCTCATGTGACCGTTTAGAGCCGGTATATTTTTGAATTTCCGATGGCACAAATTGCATTCAACCGGTTTTGGTTCAGTCTGGGACTTGTTTGATGCTGACACAGTACCGGGAGACGATGAATTCCCAGATGACGGACTTCCTTTCCCTCCATTTCCGCTTCCGGGAGAATTTGCCTGCTGCTGTTGTTGAACTTGCTGTTGTGCTTGCTGCTGTTGTTGCTGAAAAATAAAGCAGAAAAAAAGGAAATGACAATATTTTCTTTTTAGAATTCTTTGGTAACAGGAAAAATATATTGAACAAAATTCAATCGTCATTTTTGAATTGTAAAATGTTGTTTATTTTTCAATCTATAAAAGAGACGGTCTTGGAATGAAGAAAATAAAAGTTGAGTGCCTAGTGTAAAAAGTAAATCGTACAATTCTCTTTCTAGTATTCCAATTGCCGGCACTTTCATCACATCTACGTTTTTCTTATTTAGACGAGACTGTCTTTTCAGGTCAGTGGTCATTTCAAATAGAAGTTGTTTTTCAACGATATGCTGACAATTTTTGACCGGAAACAATTTCAATTGGGAAAATTGTTCTCTATGTTTAACGTAAGTATATATATGCGGACAATAAAGAAAAGTTACCTTTTTGAGACATAACATGATTATATTTAATTACTTTCGCATTATGTTTTTTGTAAACGATGAGAAATAAGGATGCAGTGATTTTTTTCGGTGCAGACTTGGTTTAATATGCAGACTTGGGTAGTAATTTTTTTCTCCAATTTCAAGCAAGAAATCAGCGTTTCTGTTCTTATCGTTCGAGTGAAATTTCTCAGCCGCGTGACTCCGCCTTTGTCTTGATGGTCTGGAATGGGAAAATTCGAAGCCTCTACGTGCAAGCACAACGTGTCCCTTACAGGCAAGAAGAGGGAAAATTACGACGCTGCATGGTTCTCGATCTGTAGTTAGCAGTTTCTCTCCAATGAAGTTCCAGCATTCCTTACACAATACGAGTGTGCTGAGAGGAGACTCCTTCTCATCTACCTCTCATACTATATAGCAAACCCCAATCCCCCATTTCCTTCTTCTTCTTCATCCTCTCCTCATGGCAAAACGTGTTCGGGTAAAGACTCTCCTTCCTCGAAGTTGGAATTTCGCGTTCTACATTGCCATATTATTATCGTTCGCTATTTCCAGTAAGTTTCAAGGTGTAATTTCTCCGAATGTTAAGCCGGAAGACGCGCAGGGTTGAAGATGAGTGGAGGCAAGTGAGATAGAGAAAGAGGAACTGAGAATTGAAAAGGGATACATGTTTAGATGCTCTTTGAGAAGATGAAAACGAAGCAGGAAGACTTCTTCTTCTGCCTTTGTCGTCTGTTTTCCATGACTGTTGGAGAAGTATCTCTTATTAGTCAGGCAAATCGTGCAACCGAAAAGGCTTTAAAGTGACGCTCAGCGCATCCCAAACGACTTTCATTCCATTTCCTTTTCATTTCTGATGAGGACAAAGTTTTTCTTCTTCTAGATTCGTTCGGTTTTAAAGAAGGATTTTTTTCCCCTTAATATAAAAAGGATTTCTCCAGATGGAACTTGAAGTACTCTAATTGCTATTCAATTTAAGACGGTTCAAGTTTAAAAACTTTTCTATCCTTCACTTTTTCCTCTCTCGTCATTTCTCTTTCGTGAGATAATGATTTCTGTTTGTTAACAGAATTCCAAAAAAAGATTTTCCAACAAAAAATATATTTCAAATGGAAGACTTAGTTAGAAATTACATTCTTGGTTTTAGAATTCCCATCGTTTTGGAAATTGGAAAAACGATTAGTGCTTTTTTCAAACACAAAATGTGAGGGTAATCATACCTTATTTATTCCAACTTCTTTAGAGAACCACTTATCATTTATCCGCCGTAAACTGAGCGGATGAACGACTTTCCTTTATTTCCGCGTCACATTCAGATCTGAAGTATACCAGCTTTTTCAAAAATCGTTAATAATCAACATAAACACGTCAATTCCAGCCGAGAATTTTTTATTCTAAAGAATGAATGTTATATTTCCGCTTTTTTCAATTAAATAAAATTTTGCTAAAGAATGAAGTCGATGATACGGAATTTCAACTATAGAATACTGTTGGGTGTCGAAATGTAACATGGGAACGTTTCTCATTGCTTGGCGTTAGACATGGAATTACGTGGAATTTCCAGCACGTACGAAATCCTACCTGACATGTCATGTTGCTCGTGGACTAAATGTCAGGAGAGTAAGTCCTAAACGGTAGGTACGGTGGACTGGATGTTCAAGAGTAGTTAAGGTAAGGGAGGTTATATCTTGGTAGCTCTTGGCGCGTATGATTAAATTAGAACATTGTCAGCATTACGTGCTTTCCCGCTATCCAGTTTACCACTTACTAAACGTGACTAGATTAGGTACTAGACCCCGAACCCTTTTCATTCCTTCGCGGTATTTACAACATCCATCAAAATTTCTCCTTTTCTAATCTCCATTTAGCATTCCTTTAGAAATTTTATTATTTTTCCCTCTCCACTTGGTTGACCCAAAGTTTTTCTGGATTTTATTATCGATCCAAATTAAATCAATAGATGAAACTGACCCAGGTGACACTATTGCCGAATTCAAGAGTCCAGCAAACGCTACCAAGTTAGCTAGTTGTGTACGGTCATCGAGTTTGTTTTTCGACTCCAGTCCAGAAAAACTCTTTGAGCACCAAGTGTCTTCTTCGAAGTCTCGTCTTAGTCAAGTTCACTCCAGGAGATAATTTTTACTACGAGGCACATTTCTATTTTTCTAAGGACTGCATTACCACAACGTCAACGTCAAATAAATAATTCGGTTACTATACTCCAAGGCTGATGGGTATTCAATCTAATCTGCATCGACACCTGAACTCCGGACCTTTCAGTTTGGCTGACCCGAAGACAATTTGAGGGAAATCTACTGCATTCTTTGTTTCCGCTAATCAAGATCATTTCCTTGATCTCATACGGAAGGAGGTAAGTCTACGACTTCTAATTTTGTTTCAGTGTGCCTGAAGACATCTGGATCTATTCTTCCCCTCTCATTCTAATTGTAAAGAACTTAAATAAAACTTTAATAATTTAAATTCAATTTAAGTTCCTCTTTCTTTAACCTGTTCATTAACATCAGAGCCTTTTGTTTCGTGAATAAATCAGGTTCGGATCACCAATGCCGGTGAATTGAAATAATTCAGGATATGTTTAGTTTCCTTCTGGGACGTAACAGAAAAATTCGGAAATAATATTTCTAGTGTGACAGTTTTGTCTTCCTTTTTTTCTGGTAATCGATGGTGAGATGATAAAGCATTTAGGTTTTTGAGCTAAAACGTTCCGCAGAGTTGTAGAAGGGAGGGAAGGTGAGTGTGCTGTTGGAAGAAGAACACTTGGTTGAACGTGGTCGAACCGAATGTAATTAAGTTTTGCTAGCGACGCCCGGTTTTCCTTTGTAACACTCAACACAGTCCACACCCACCAAGCTCCCTGGGATACCGGAATATGGTCTCGAGCTCCGTTAATCTTTAACGCTAGACGATGTCGGGGAAAAACCAGCTGGGGGATGGTAATCGAATTGTCTACCCACGAACCAGTGGATATCAACAGAAAACAAGTCCGGATTTTTCACAGCGTCCAAACTCATTCAAAAAACAATACACGTTAGGCCAAATTCTCCCTTCGGTAAAAATTGATATCCTACTAGTTACTAGTACAACAAACTTTCCTCCAAATTAGATATTCCTGAAGGGGTAATTCTATTCCTATTCCAAAGGTATCTGGTAACTTGATTATTTTTGCTTGACAAGTAATTTATAAAGTTATTTTTATTTAAAAACCAAAATGTTATTTTCAATAACCGAGAGGGTTCTTCTTGTCTCTGAAAATGAGAAATGTTTTGATGGAACAACACAAAGTGAGCAATTGTATATACACTGTTATCGTGTGAAAGAAGCAGGTGAAGCATTTTAATTTCGTCGTAAAGCGCGGACCAACAGCCAGTAGCAGACGGCGGAAAGGTAGTTTAGTGGGAGCGGTAACAAACTCGTCCCTGGGTAGATTTACGCTTTACTGATTACCACGCAAGGAGACACAAGACCCCCTGAGGGGTGTTGAGATAAGAGAGACGAGCCAGAAGCCGAGTAGACAAACTGTCTCCTGCCTGACAATTGTACTAATTGCACAGCTGCTTCTCTTCACCCATTGCAAAACCAACTACGTTGCCAAGTTTTACTTCATAGCAGTATATAATACACCACCTTGAATTCAAATTTAGAATCAAAGACCACACTTCTTTTTCTCTACAATTAAAAATAAATTCCCCTCTTTGAATTATTTCACGAAACAAAAGTTACCAAAAATTAACATCGAAATTCAGAATTATTTCATCATCTCTTTAAATAAATTAATTACTTCTTCTTTTCGTTGTATAAACATTTATTCTTATTATCAATTGAAGAAAATTTGATCTTCCTCTTACAGTGATTTTGATTTAAAAGTTGATTTCACAATTCTAAATAATTTCCGAACAAATCGTTTAGCACGTGCTTCTCACGAGGTTCAATAAACCCTTCCGGGTATTTGATAGTCTCCCTCCTTGTTTAAGACAAAGAAACTCTTGAGAACCTGTAACGAGCAACACGGAAGCCTGGAAGCAAGAGATCCGTAGAATAAAAGCAAAAAAAAATGAGCGAAACGAGAAATTCAGTTATGACACTCAATGAAGAAACAAAAGCTCCTCTTGCTATCATACTCAAAATCCTCGAGCTCTCTCATTACCGCTCTTCTACCATACCTTCCTTGCGCCGTTTTATTGACTCAAAACAGTGAAATCCGATAAACGTTAGGGAAGAAAAAAATTTTATGTACCACTTTTGTATTTGCAGTGCCGTATTACATCTTTAAATTACATTAACAATCATAATCCCTGGGGAAATTTCCAAATTATTAACTTTTGGAAATTTATTTCATTATGTATTGTAATTTCTAATCAGATTTTGATATTAAATTCAGTCTTATGATGTAATTTTATTACATTTTTCTTTATTTTGATTTTTGTTAAATGTAGATTTTTGTTTAAATCTAATTTTTTTTGACAAAATCCAATGGATAATCATTCTTAAGTAGAATTTGAACCACTTTTTCAGTATTACATTTATGAAAAGAGTCATGTGACGTCCAGCCATTTCTTGAAAGTAATTTTTTCCAATTGACAACAAAACAAGTGCTTATTGCGGCAAAACAGTTGAAACCATCTAACACAGCAGGTCCTGATGGGATTCCAAGCTTCTTGGTCAAAGATTGTGCCTCTGTTTTTGCTCCTATGTTGACAGGTATTTTCAATTTATCCCTTCTACAATGTAAGTTTCCCGGATCCTGGAAAATGGCTAAAATTTTACCAGTTTTTAAATCTGGCGATAAAACTGTAACGGTGGGAATTATAGACCTATAGCTATAATTAATAACTTTGCTAAAGTGTTTGAATTTTGTGTCTTACCCACTCTTAATTTTGCTATTAAGTCTTTTGTATCTGAATCTCAACATGGCTGTATGAATAAAAAATCAACATTAACTAATTTAACTCAGCTTACTTATTTTATTCAAGAATCGTTTAAACTACACTTTCAAGTTGATGTTATGTTTACTTAGACTTTTCTTTTTCCATATCACTTAAATTTAGTACCGGTATCTAGAGTCACTTCCACGTGGGATCTTGGAGTTACCTTTTCTTACAATCTTAGTTTTGACGATCATATAACATCTCTTGTTGCTACTGCATCCAGAATGCTTGGTTATCTCATTAGGTCATCAAGAAATTTTAATAATATAAAAAAAATTACTCTACTGTTTAACGCATTAGTAAGGTCTCCAGCTGAATATGATGCAATTATTTGGAAGGGACGCATGATTATTCCCCAAATGTCATTTTACCGAACTGCACTTTTGCGAATAGTCATTTTTTCGAAAAGCCAATTTTGCGAATTGTCGATTTTCCGAAAAGACATTTTTGCGAATTGTCATTTTTACGAAAAGACATTTTTGTGAAATGTAATTTTTGCGAAAAGCCATTTTTGTGAAATGTCATTTTTACGATTAGTCATTTTTGGGAATAGTCATTTTTACGAATTGCCATTTTTGCGAATTGTTATTTTTGCGAATCGCCATTTTTAAAAATCGCCATTTTTACGAATTGTCATTTGTACGAATTGTCATTTTTGCGAATTGTCATTTTTGCAAAAAGTCATTTTTGCGAATTCTCATTTTTGAGAAATGTCATTTTTGCGAACTGTCACTTTTGCGAATCGCCATTTTTACGAATTGTCATTTTTGCGAAAAGTCATTTTTGCGAATTGTCACTTTTGCGAATCGCCATTTTTTTCGAATTGTCATTTTTACAAATTGTCAATTTTCCGAAAAGTCATTTTTGCAAAAATTCCTATAGTAAACTTGTATGCATATATAGATTCACTATAGGAATTTTCGCAAAAATGACAATTCGCAAAAATGACTTTTCGGAAAATTGACAATTCGTAAAAATGGCGATTCGCAAAAATGACTTTTCGGAAAATTGACAATTCGTAAAAATGACAATTCGTAAAAATGACTTTTCGCAAAAATGACAATTCGTAAAAATGGCGATTCGCAAAAGTGACAATTCGCAAAAATGGCGATTTGTAAAAATGGCGATTCGCAAAAGTGACAATTCGCAAAAAGGACATTTCTCAAAAATGACAATTCGCAAAAATGACTTTTCGGAAAATTGACAATTCGTAAAAATGACAATTCGTAAAAATGGCGATTCGCAAAAGTGACAATTCGCAAAAATGGCGATTTGTAAAAATGGCGATTCGCAAAAGTGACAATTCGCAAAAATGACAATTCGCAAAAATGGCAATTCGTAAAAATGACTATTCGTAAAAGTGCAGTTCGGTAAAATGACATTTCGAAAAAATGACATTTGGGGAATAATCATGCGTCCCTATTTGGAACCCACCTACTAAAACGCTCTCAGAGCCTATTGATAAAATACAAAAGCGGTTTCTTAAGTTTTTGGCTTTTAAGGAGGATGGACGTTACTCTGTACGCGGATGTGACTATGTTCTTTTGTGTCAACGTTTTTCTTTTTTAACTTTGGCAGAGCGACGCATAATTAATGCAATGATTTTTTTGTTTAAAATTATAAATTACCATTTTGACTGATGTGAAAAATTATTGGAGGTAATTAATTTTAGGATACCTCGTTTGTCATCCCGAACAAATTTACCTTTTTATATAAATGAAGATGATTTGGGGTTGATTAGAACCATCTCCGATTTTTTATGCGTGTTACCATATTAAAAATATGTAATTAATGTTTATAAAAAGTTTTCATTGTTTAATAAAGTGGCCTGAGGTGTCAAACCAAGACACAGAACACTATAATTAGTGTCAATATTATAATTGTCGCACAATTATTCCAATGATGAAATGTCATAATCGCGAAAACGATGGAATATAATTGTTTTCGTTTTATATGCAATAGAGAGATTCTTACATTATATGATAGGGGAGGATTTGTTAGATGGTCGAAAGTGAAGCATCTGCCACTGGTGCTGGTAAATGTCCGTTGTCTTCGGCGAGATTGAGCCGTGAAGCGAATGTTTATGGATCGCTGTAATTACCAAGTGAGAGGCATCCGTAAAGCTCGAGAAGCACGAAGGATATTGTTCATAAGCTTTGCGCACCATATGCTTCAGAGGAATTTATGTTCTTCCTGAGCAGACGTTTCCTAACGTACATATTCCAAAAAGAAAGGGAATAAAAAAATTCCCAAAAAATAAAAATCGCGTAGTATAAAATTATCATTCTCGAGTATTGTTTTTAAGTATTTTTTTTCCAAAATAAACGTTTTGTATAAAAATTAATAAAGTTTTGGAATTAATTTACCAGTGCACGAGTTGTTGTAAATCCCTTATTAATTTTTTTTCGCCATGAAACATGAAAAATTAAGTACTCCCAATGGAGTAATTTTTTCAATGAGAAAACACTGTGAGTGGCTGACGTTATTAAAAAATAATTTATCACTTCGAGAAGTTTGGGGGGGAAAATAAAATATAAAAATGAACGTCTCTATATATGTCCATTGAAAGTTATTTTCCCTCGCTTTTGTTATTGCTGTTCCATGAGCTTTAAAACGATGTAGTACATCCCCAGCAAATGTGAGGCAAAAGTTGCCGGCGGTGATCCGAAAGTGCGACTGTAAATTAAGCTCGTTCAAGGGAAAAGTTTTGTTAGTTATATAACGAATATCCGACAGTGAAGTAGAGAGAATATGAAACTTATGTCGGTTGTAAATGCAACAATACGATAGTTGAGAATAATGTCATCGTTATTCGTATATCTTCCGATCATTATTGTCTATATTTCCCATTTTTCTCCAATAGGAAATTTGTATTCTGAGAATATTTCAAATTTCCTATTTCTACGATTAGGAAAATCATTTTTTCAATTCCCTTTCAAGTGGCATTTTTTATTTTGGAACTCTTACCGGAAATACAATACAATCTCCTCTCCCGAAGGTGATTTTAGAAATATCTTGGAATCATTTGAATTGAGAAATATTTGGGTATCAGTTTTATTAAAATCTATCTAGCATCACACTGGGAGGAGTGTTGGATAAAGTTTCATTAAGAAGGATGTTTCATAAATTTGAATTGATGGCTTGCTGCCTTCCGAGAACGGCACTAAAAAATTAATGGTCCTGCATAGAATGAAGGATGCGACAATCTAGCTTCTCCTGGGAGAAAAGTGGAATTTTATCGAGTTTATACTCGAAAATATATATTTGGAAAATCGTTCGCTCTTCGCCAAAAAATACTTTCAATTGGCGACAATATTCTTTCAGTTCATAAACTAAGGATTAATTCTGCATTCAGTGGAGTTAATCCTACAGGGTTGCCACAAATATTTAATTTTATTTTTCCCTGATTTCCAGACAAAATTCTCACTTTTTCCCTGACACTAAAAAATATTCTGATTCACTCTAAAAATTATTAGATACTCAAAAAAATATTCTATAACATTTATTAACAAATTTCATTAATTGTAAAATTCAAATTCAAACCTCTTTTGAAATTCAACAAATTTATAAGAATATTATTACAAAACATAAAGATGGCGATCACTCCGAGTTTGTTATAATTTAAATTACCATGAAATTTTTCCAAAAAAATTTAATTTTTTACAAAAATCTAAATCCTAATAAAATCCTTCGCAAGAATTCAATTATTTTTAAAAGTAGTAAATTTTCTCAAAAAAATTCAATTATTTGAAAAAATTGTAATAAAATTCGTTACAATCATTCAATTATTTTCATAAATAATAAATCGATTATTCGTTAATTCCTTTTTTTAATCAATCTTTATTAGAAAATTCTAGAAAAATTCAAATATTTAAATTAAAAAATAAATTATTTATTGAATAATTGAATTATTGTTAAAATTGAATTCTCATAAAGAATTTTATCAACAAATTTAAATAAAATTTTTAAAAATAATTACATTTTTCGAGGAATTTCATTAAAATATTGTATCAAAAATTAATTACAATTCTGCGATGAGTTTTATTATTTATGAGGGACCGTCCATAAACCACGTAGCCCCATTTTTGGGGAATCATGAAATTTTGTATATTAAATAATTGAACTCGTGTGAAAATTTTATAATTTATGAAAATAATTAAATTATTTCAAAGAAATTTTATTTAAAAATTTTGTGAATAATTTAATTTCTGTGAAATTTTTATTATTTATTATAATAATTTAATGTTTGCGTACATAGAATTTTATTAAAATTGTTTTTAAATAATTGAATTCTTTTGGGTAATTTTATGAAAATAGCAGATATTGAAAATATGTAATTGAAATGATGAAAATTTTTGAAAGTAATTGAAATTTTGACAAGAATTTTATTAAAATTTTTTAAAAATAATTGAATTTTGAAGAAGAATTTTATTATTTATAACAATAATTGAAATTTTGACGAGAATTTTTAAAAAATTTTTTAAAATCATTGAATGTTGAAGAATTGTATTATTTATAAAGATAATTGAAATTTTGAGAAAATTTTTTTTTTAATTTTTAAACATAATTGAATTTCTGCGAAGAATTTTGTTACTTTTGAAAATAATTTAATTCTTCCAACAAATTTTATTCAAGTTTATAAAAATAATTGAATTTCGGTGAAGAATTTTATTATTTATAAAGATAATTGAAATTTTGACAAAATTTTTTAAAAAATTTTTGAACATAATTGAATTTCTGCGAAGAATTTTGTTACTTTTAAAAATAATTTAATTCTTTCAACAAATTTTATTCAAGTTTATAAAAATAATTGAATTTCGGTGAAGAATTTTATTATTTATAAAGATAATTGAAATTTTGACAAAAATTTTTTTTTTAATTTTTGAACATAATTGAATTTTTGCGAAGAATTTTATTACTTTGGAAAATAATTTAATTCTTCCAACGAATTTTATTCAAGTTTACAAAAATAATTGAATTTCGGTGATGAATTTTATTTTTTCTAAAAATAATTGATTTCTTGCGAGTTGCGACGAATTTTATAAAATTCTTTTTAAATAATTGATATTTTTCGAAAAGTTTTTTCAAGTTTTTTATATTAAATAATTGAATTCCTGTGTGAAAATTTTATTATTTATGAAAATAATTTATTTATTTAGGAGAAAATCAAAACTTTTGTAAATTTTTGAATTCCAGTGAAATTTTGCCAACAATTTTATTAAAGTTTTTAAAAATAATTGAAAATTTCGAAGATGAATTGTATTATATTTATAAAGATAATTGAAATTTTGACGAGAATTTTTAAACAATTTTTTAACACAATTGAATTTTGGAGACCAATTTTATTATTTTTAAAGATATAATTGAAATGACCAGAATTTTTTTTTAATTTTTGAATATAATTGAAGTTTTGTGAAAAATTTTATTACTTTTGAAAATAATTGAATTTCTGGAATTATTTGTAACTTTTTCAAAATTCAATTTTTTTTTAGTATTTTTAACTAAAATTCTTTTATCAATCTAGTATTTACGGAAATATTGTAAAAATGATTCATTAAATAATTTATAAGTCATAATTTTATGATAGTTCTTGTAAAATTAAGTTATTTAAAAAGAAATTATTGTATGAAATAGAAAAATAAAAGGTTTTGTATTAAAATTCTTGGTAATTTCATAGTTTACGACGCAAACCAAAAAAAAACATCAAAACTCCGAGTTTTTTCATGAATTTTTAAAATTCGATTTTTTCCAGTACTTTTACTGAAAATTCCTGACTTTTTCCTGACTTCCCTGAACAATTTTACTTTCCCTGACTTCTCTGATCTGTGGCAATCCTGTCCTAAGAAAAGTGCTCACCTGCAAATTCGACGAGGGTTGCATTTGTAAAAATAAATAAAGGAAATAGTTATTATCGTATCAAGGGCGCAAAATAGGTGATTGGGACGATGGCGAGATGAAGGGACCGAGGGGACATTTTCGCGCCCGAGGCGAAGCCGAGGGTGCGAAAGTGTCCCCGAGGTCCCGAAATCTCGCCGAAGTCGTAATCACCTTTGCGCCCATGTTGCGAACATAATTTTTTGTCCTAACTGCATGAAAAGTATGGCATTGAGGGCACGAGCGAAGCGGGCGCAAAAGTACAGCAAGCGGGCGTAAAAGTACTTTTGCGCCCGCTCGGGCTAGATGAAGCGGGCGCAAAAGTACTTTTGCGCCCGCTTGTGTGACGTCAGCGGGCGTAAAAGAACTTTTGCGCCCGCTTCCCCGACCCCGGGCGAGAATCAGTTACTTTGCGCCCACTTTAAGTGCCCGAAATGACATACTTTTCGTGCAGGTAGGACAAAAAATTATTTTATCTAATCATTAGTTACCTAAGTTCGCTATTCGCTTAGTTCAAAACCTACCGCTTTGTAAATAACTCAGGCAAATAATGAAAATACCAGCACTGTCGAGACTTAATTAAAGATCATAAAGAAAATAATTAGAAAAGAACAGAATATTTTCAATTTGATTTTATGGAATTTTGAATATGGAAATGTGGCATTATTCTATGAAAATTAACGACCCTAAGAAAGGGGGATGGTTTACAGAAGCGTGGGACAAGTTTTGTATCAAAAACGATGTGTACGGCGGTGGTGTTAAACGGGTCGATAACAGGCGCCACTGCAACGTGTGCGTATCACGATAATTATATCTCGGGAAAGTTTATTTTAAAGCCGACGCTTCGTCTATGAGTGCCGTACCGTACCGACGCTGCCGCCGCAACTTTCCAACGGAAAAGCAACGAATCCAGTTGCAAACGACATTACAAGCGAATTGCGTGCTATGCACGCAAATTTCGTTGAGGGCGCTGGAATTTATATTTCAATTGCGCTCCATGAGACGTAGCAAATAATTGTTCGTTACGTCCCTCTATCCCAGTGATGAACAAGTTTTAGTAACAAGAGGTAGATTAAGTTATTTCCATCGTTCTCTCCCTGTTTTCAATTTTCAAACACAAAATTCAACAATTTCAAACTAAAATCGAAATATGTACATATTTTCACAAATTCAATTCGCACTATAATTCATCCCTTGTCTCTTCTGGAATGCCATACGCTTTTTTGAATGATCATCAATGTTTCAAATATTTCCCTCTACTCCTTTAATTTGTTCCTCTCTTCTCCAGTGCTGTTGAATTCAAAAATCCTCTAGTTCTCTAGCTAAAGGATCGCAATTGGAATTTGTCGAAACAGAAACAAAAATTTTAAAGGTTTGTTGGGGGGGGGGAAACACTAAAGCGTAGAACCTTAATTAATCAAGGAGACAATTGGGAGTATCGTAGAAATATGAAGACTATTGATGTGAAATGGAACAAGAAGGAAAATATTTAAATTGCAAAATAAGTTAAATAATAAGAATAAAGAAAAATTGTTCTATGAAAGGAATTCTTTTTATCAGTGATGAGGTAAATTACTGTTTCTTAAGGACTACTTTTTTTTATTGCGTTGCCTTGATATTTAAATGTTCGCTTTTTCTCTTTTTCCCCTCTTTTCTTTATCCTCACAATCGACTTCCCTTTTATGAAAGCGCAACTCTTATAACGTGTTTGTAATTGCTGAGCATTTTGGCTGCCAGTTACTCGGTACGAATCGCGTTAGTTTCACTTCATGAAGCGCGATTCTTCCTCTGATTTCACTTGAAGGGACACAGATCTTGAAGAAGAAGAAGAAGAAAGTTTTGCGACAAGAGAAAGAGGTAGACTGATCGTTTTAGAGAAATTAGCTACACTCGAATTTTCACGTAGGGAGCTAAAAATCCTCAAAATTTTCTTCTTTTGATAATATTTTTTTTTATTAATAAAACAACGACGGGGGAAACCGTTCTTCACACTGTTACGTATGACTTCGTAACATTTTAATTTTTTTAATTTTTAGTGAAAAACATATATTGTAATTTAAATCAACTCATTACGGAATTATTTCATGTCAAAATTATCATGTAACAATTTTGTAATTTTGTAATTCAAGAAATTCAATTACTTTCAAATGTAAAAAATTTCTTCCCAGAAATTCAATTATTTTCGAAAATTGATAAAAAAAAACCTCTTCAGAATTTCAATTATTTTTATAAATAATAAAACTCTTTTCCAAAATTCAATTATTTTCAAAAGTAAAAAAAATTCTTCCCAGAAATTCAATTATTTTCGAAAATTGATAAAAAAAAGCCACTTCAGAATTTCAATTATTTTTATAAATATAACAAAATTCTTTTCCAAAATTCAATTATTTTCAAAAATTTTTTAAAAAATTCTTGTTAAAATTTCAATTACTTTCAAAAATTTTCCTCATTTCAATGATTTTCAATATCTGCTAATTTCATAAAATTACCCAAAAGAATTCAATTATTTAAAAACAATTTTAATAAAATTCTATGTACGCAAACATTAAATTATTATAATAAATAATAAAAATTTCACAGGAATTCAATTATTCACAAATTTTTTTATAAGTTTCTTCTTAATAATTCAATTATTTCCATAAATAATAAAATTCATCGGAGAATTTCAATTATTTTTTAATACAATTTTAATCAAATTTTTCGAAAAATGAAATTATTCTCAAAAATTTTAGTGAAATTCGTCAAAAGAATTTTAATTACCTAATTAAAAATTTGTTGATAAAATTCTTTTAAGAGTTAAATTTTAAAAGACATTTTCTTCAATAAATTATTTACTTTTGTATTTCAATAATTGAATTTTTGTAGAATTTTCTAATAAAAATTAATTTAAAAATGTATTTTAGTTAAAATTTTAGAAAATAATTTTGAAGATGTTACAATAACAATATTCTTATAATAAAAAATAATTATTTTATTTTTCGAACATCTTTAATTATTATAAAAAATGAAGAAATCGATTGCTCCGAGTCGAAGACTCGGAGTGATCGATTTTTTCATTTTTTTTAAAAACAATTTATTTAAAAAAGAAGTTGTTGATATTTTTGAATAATTTTGCAATTTAAGAAATTTGTAAATAAATGTAACAGAACATTTTTTTAAGTAAAATTTTCTTCTTTTATTTTCTAAAAATTCAAAAATTTTCATTTTTAATTAAAATTTGTAAAATTGAAATTATTGAAATTTATTTTTAAAAAACTTTGAATTTTATTAAAACAATTGAAATTAAGATATATAATACATTCAATTTTTCAATTGAATGAATTATCATTCAATTGAAAAATTGAAAATTTAGAAAAAACTAGAAATTTCTAGTCCTAATTGCACTTTATGAATAAAATGACAACAATACATTGTTTAAATTATTTTTTTGATTTTTTATCATTTGTAGATAGGTATTTTACTCATGAAAAATTGCACAATTTTGAAAAAAAAACTAAAAATGTCTAACCTTAAGTACAATTAATGAAAAAATAACAAGTGTTTAAACAATCTAATAAATAAATAATTTTTAATTTGTTATCATTAGTAGATGTTTAACTTCTGAAAAATTTCACAATTGACAAAAAACTAGAAATTTCTGGTCTTAAGTATAGTTTATGAAGAAAATAACAATAATTAATTGTTTAAGCAATGTTTAATTAATTTATTTTTTATTTTTTATCATTAGTCACAGATTTTGCTCCTGAAAAATTGCATAATTAAGAAAAAACTAGAAATTTCTAGTCCTAAATATAGTTTATGAAGAAAATAACAGCAATTAATTGTTTAAACAATTTAATAAATTATTATACTTTTTTTCGTAAATCAGAAACACTCAAACATTATTTTAATAGGTTGATTAAATTTCTTAATTTATGAAGCTAATAAAAAATATTTTTTACGATTTTTTTAATACTTGTTATTAAAAAAAAAATGCTTAAAAAGGAAAAATTTAAAAATCGCCTCGAGAGATCGATAGAGAATTTAATTACGAAGATTTAGAAAAAAAGAAAAGTCGTTTTGGTCAAAAATTGTGATTTGAAATGAAAAAGTACATTTTTCGCCACTGTATGGTGGCAGCGGTGGGATTCGAAATTAAAAAATTCCTAATAATATTTAATCTTTTATTGAATATTATAAATTTTTTTTTACAAACTGGTGGCAGCGGTGGGATATTATCTTTCAGCAAAACTATCTGTACTTAATTATTCCGATGTTAAAATATAAACATTAATTTGTTAGTCTGTTATACAGATATTGATAAACATTGCGACGAGTCGACAGGTATGGGGGACGACTTTGGATTTTGCTGATGAAAAATTGTATTTGAACTTTGTTCAGATTCGTAATCAGAGACCTCGCAAACCCTTCGATACCAATTTATACCGAAATCCGCTAATTTCTTAAAATCTTGTCCCCTATTTTAAAGCTTGTTAAACTAAGTTCAGATTCGGAATCAGTGAATCCAAAAAATCTTCGAGTGAGAAGTGTCATCAAATTTAAAACACATCTAGGTTGTTTTGCCAGGTTTTTCGTCATCTAGCCCACTGGGGTTCACCGTCTTGAGAGTAGTGACTTTCGTGAAATCTGAATTAGAATGATTTTGCGTATGATTAATTGTCAGGCGAACTTCTCAGGGATTTCTAGTAGAAATAGGCACCTAAAAGAAATTAGTAAAAGGCTTTTTTCCTAATTTCTTTTAGGTGCCTATTTCCTACCAGAAATCCCTTTGCTCTCATACCCCCTTCAGGGAATTGAAATTGAAGCCCACGAACTGCACAGAGACTCAAGATGATTACCACTTGCTTGATCGTTGGGAAATTTGACAAATTTTGGAGGTTTCGCAGATATAAATGTCACAAAGGATATTGAGATAAAGGTTCATATTCATTCGGAGAGTTGTGGAGCCATGGAAGCATAATTTGGCGTAGGTAACACATAACTCGTAGAGCAGTATCAGTCTGTCAGATAAGGTGTGGCATATTCAGAATGGTGTTGCCGCTTTCACAAAACGAGGGACGAGAAGAGAGAGTGAGAGAGAGGGGAAGAGATTTTCCGGTTTGTGCATGCCGCAGGCGTACCAAGCATACGCCATAAAATCATACGGACACGTCCGAATGAGTTTGATTAATTTGAGTGGAGTTAACTCCACCGAGGATTGGATAAGGAATGGTGGCGATAAATTTACCGCGATCGCTCTCTCAGTGAGCTGGGGGTTTTCATGCTTTTGCAATGAGTACCTCGAGATGGGAATCTACTTCGTGAACACAAGCAAGAAAAAAAAAGAAAATGAGGAACAAGTCATTTAGTCCAAAACTAATGTTCCTCCTTTCTTCTTTGCACTTCACTTCTCCAACGTGGAGATTTTAGCCATTCCAAAAACTTCTCCCATTAATACGTTTGTGACACAAGAAAAGAATTTTCTTAATGCTTTAAAGATTATCCTATTTTATCAAATTGAGATTTAGTTTTTGATCGTAATTTACAATAAAATACTTTGCAATCAGTTTGTGATAATTTCCGATTATTTGATGATTTTTACAATTCGAAATTAGTCTGGAAAGTAGTTTCTAATTAGTCCCGAAACGGATCAGTTCATGCTGTGCTATTGGTCATCTGGAAAATGGTTCAATTTGCTTGGGAATTAATCTGATTTGTGTAACTAATGAATTCGAAATTAATCCAAAACAGTATGGTCTGAAAATGGTTGTGGACTAGGCTGTGGATCACTGAAAGATACATAAATCTGAAATAAATTCGAAAAAGTCTAGATGCAGTGGGTCGTCAGTTTGAGAAACAATTTGCAAATAGGTCGAATATTTAATAGATGTCCAAAATTTGGATACAATTTTACAATATGAACCGCACTGGTCTGAATTTAGGATCACCCAAAAAAAATTCAAAATAAGTAAGTAAAAAATATTTGAAAGTATGCAATTTGCTTGTGAAAAAGTTCCGAAAATTTAGGTCGAAATTACAAATCTTTGATGATTACTTAACAAATGGAATTAGTTAGATAAAAAATCCGGTATTAATTTCACATTCTTATTCGTTTTCTTCTGAATTAACTACTCAAAGATGAAAATATGAATTTCCATAGAATTTCGAATCTAATGCCAAATTTTAAAAATACAAAATGTCGAATCCAATATGGCGGACTAAAAATTTAAAATTTGATGGATGTTTATGAAACTTGGTATCTGGGGGTTTTCAGGGTCGCTGATTTCAAATCTGATTCCAGATTTTCAAAATACAAAATGGCGGATCCAATATGGCGGACCGAAAATTAAAAATTTAATGGATGTCTATGAAACTTGGTATCGAGGGGTTTTTGGGATCGCTGATTACGTATCTGATGTCGGATTTTCAAAATTCAAAATGGCGGATCCAATATGGCGGACCGAAAATTTAAAATTTAATGGATGTCTATGAAACTTGGTATCGAGGGGTTTTTGGGATCGCTGATTACGTATCTGATGTCGGATTTTCAAAATTCAAAATGGCGGATCCAATATGGCGGACCGAAAATTTAAAATTTAATGGATGTCTATGAAACTTGGTATCGAGGGGTTTTTGGGATCGCTGATTACGTATCTGATGTCGGATTTTCAAAATTCAAAATGGCGGATCCAATATGGGGGACCGAAAATTTAAAATTTAATGGATGTCTATGAAACTTGGTATCGAGGGGTTTTTGGGATCGCTGATTACGTATCTAATGTCGGATTTTCAAAATTCAAAATGGCGGATTCAATATGGCGGACTAAAAATTTAAAATTTGATGGATGTTTATGAAACTTGGTATCTAGAGGTTTTTGGGGTAGCTGATTACGAATCTAATGCCATATTTTAAAAATACAAAATGGCGGATCCAATATGGCGGACTGAAATTTTTAAGTTTGATAGATTTTTATGAAACTTCATTTCTAGGGGTTTTTGGGGTCACTGATTACGTATCTGATGTCAGATTTAAAAAATTCAAAATGGCGGATCCAATATGGCGGATCCAGTAATATGAAAGTGAAGTGAGTATGAAATGAATTAACATAATTATATATAAATTCTAATTGTATTTAAAAAAAATTATATAATACAATTAGTTAAAAGAAAATTTAAAAGTACATGCAAAATTACCTAAAAATAAAATACCAAAGAATAGCAAAATTCCAAATATGAAAATCACGAACAAATTTATTAGCAAAACTTTTCTGCATTAGTGTCTTAAAATAATTTCGCAAGAATGAGATCATCAGTTGACTATTTTTGATAACAAATTGTTTGTCTCGTGTCTTGTTGCTCTCAAATACTTTGTGAAATTTAGACTATAGTCTAAATACTTGACATACATAAATGAGACATTCTTTACTAGAATTTAAAATTAAATTCTAATTTCATTGAAAATAATTTCTCAAATATCCTCAAATTGCGCATAATAATTGCAATAATCATAAAAAATAAAATTTCTCGAATTAAAAAAAAAATCTTTTCTTAAATTTATGCTGACATAAATAGAACGGGGAAAAAAAAATTTTTTTTTTCCTTGGAAAAATTTGTTCCAAGATCAAAATTAGGCATTGCATATATTGGAACTTGTCCAAATCTTCTCGATTTTATGTAAAAAAAAGAAAGATAGAAAAAATGCCTTTGAAAAACTTCGCAATTTGATTCAATGACAATGATAAGCACAAGTATGGACTTTTTGGCAATTCTAGAATATTGAACTATTAAATTTGAGTGCCAAGAATTTCTATCGAGTTTAATTCAAGATTTACACAATCTTTGAGTTTCTTACACGATCCAAATGATGGGTAGTAATTTTTATTTAAATTGTATTTTTAATTTAATTTTGTTAAAACAAAAATGATGGTAAAAAATCTTGCTTTCTAAGGGGACATAATTTGCTTCTAACTATTATTAATTATTATTGATTATAATAATAATAGTTGTACAAAATAATAGTTATACAAAAATTTTAATTTATTTCGGCGAATTTATCAAAAAAGGCAAAATAAAAATTACCTGAAGGGAAAGTCGATAGAGATAATCTGTTGGATGTACACCGTAATGTTGAACCTTCTGCAATTGATGATATTGATGCTGATGATAAATTTGCTGTTTACCATTATGATACTGATGATTAATTTGTTGTTGACCATTCTCATAATTCGTCTTATGAACAAGATGAATTCGACTTTCCTGATTTAGCTTCGAATGACACTGTTGATTTTCGTAATTAATTTTCTGCTGTTGATTCTCAATATTCACTTTTTGATGCTGATCATAATAAGACTTTGGCGAATTATTATCGAAACCATTCTTTTGAATATTTTCATAATTCACAGATTCCTGTTGGACTTCGTCACTTCTTTTTTTCAAATGATAAACATTCTTTGAATTTTCCATAAATTTTCTATCATTCTCATAAATTGGATTTGTAAAACTATTACTTTTCTCTGAATTGACAACGCAATATGTATTGTTGGGTAAATAATTATGTTTCTGTAGACGTTGATTATTTAAATCGTGTTGAACCAAAAAATTCTTCTCCTGATTATCGAAATTCTTTGTTTGATTATCAAAATTCTTTTGTTGATAATTATCATAGTTTTTGGGATGATTAGTGGTGAAATTTCGAGCCTGATTTTCATAACATCTTGGTTGTGTTTCAAATGTTCGGGTTTGATTATCGAAATTAGTTTCCTGTAATTGATGATACTGTTGATTGGTGTCGTAATGATTTTTCTGATGATAGTGCTGCTGCTCCTGATGATAGTTGTACCAATCTTGATATTCATCCATGTCACATACGGAAATTGTTTTTTGTTATTAAAGAATTCGCGAACATATCAATCACCTGCCAATGGACGCGCCAAAAATGCGGCGTCATTGGACATTTTCCCGTATTGATGAGTGCACAAATTCACGAGAGAGAAAAAAAGAATTTTTTTAATCCTTCAATCATTTTCACACATTTGATATATAATCGAAATTCCTAACACAATTTTCTGATACACTTTACTATTTTCTTCTCTTCTAAGAAAATATTGACTATTTAAAAGTAAAGATTTTGAAAAGGCACTAATTTTCTTTAATCGTGTATTGCACAAGGTGAAGTGTGATCGGTGACTGAAATTAAGTTAAAAATTTTCTGGAGATTTGGTATAGTCGCCCCTTTTTCCCCTCTCCTAAAATCTGAAGGGATGCTTAAAAATTTCTCGAAAACCGGTCAGTCACTTGTATTCTCCTTCTTCTCTCTTTTTTTCTTTCTTTTTATCTCGTCCTAACACAATTCCTGGGGGGTCGCGGGAAAGGTTTCCTTCGTAAATTCAACCCCACTTGTTTCTCAAAGCGGAAGGGTTACATCTCGCGAACCAAATGGACCCCAGCAAACATCCCTTTTATTTCCACCTTGGCGCCAAAAAATTTCTAGTATTTCATTATTCTATGACCAAAACGAGAACTTCCGGACGATGGTCATTCATATAAGTTATTTTAAATACCCCCAAAAAAATAATCGATCTTCGTTTTTTAAGAGAGAGAGATTTGGTAACAAAAGAAGAAAGATAAAGAAAAAGAAGAAGTTAAAAGAAAACTTGTTTAGAGATTAACTGAAGATTTTTTTTTTTCCTATAGGAAATAACGCTTCCTTGTTGATAAATTTTTGAATCTGTTTCCTGAGAATTTAGGTCACTTATCATCACTTGTCTTTGCTTCGAATTTAT
The DNA here is from genome assembly GCF_015476425.1 of Leptopilina heterotoma. Classification (NCBI taxonomy): domain Eukaryota; kingdom Metazoa; phylum Arthropoda; class Insecta; order Hymenoptera; family Figitidae; genus Leptopilina; species Leptopilina heterotoma. Next base: position 1,178,084 of record NW_025110812.1, read on the forward strand.
TTTAAAAGTATTTTATTTTTATTTTTTAACGATAATTATAAAATCTGTGTTTGAAAATTCAAAATTTTTAATCCAATATGGCGGATTAAAAAGTATTATAAACAATCATGTAAACTTTTGAAAATTATTCTATACAGTTTTGGAATTAGACCAAGTCAACTAATACACTGCAAAAAAAAATTATTTTATTCAATTAATTTAAATTATTTGAAAAATATTTATTTATTTTAATTCAAAAATTAAAAATTCAAAAATTCAAAATTAAAAATTGAAAATTAAAAATTAAAAATTAAAAATTAAAAATTAAAAATTAAAAATTAAAAATTAAAAATTAAAAATTAAAAATTAAAAATTAAAAATTAAAAATTAAAAATTAATAATTAATAATTAATAATTAAAAATTAAAAATTAAAAATTAAAAACTGAAAAATAATAATAATAGAAATTAATTTTCATAGTACATATAATTTTTTTTATGTTTAACTCACGTTGAAACCTTATGGCAATAAATAACTGAATTCACAGAGAGAGAGAGAGAGCTCATACCTGTAACAGAAAAAGAAAACAATATTTTATTAAATGTATAAAGTTTCAATTTGCATTTTTTTTCTCTCTCCCCCTTTTTTATAATTCTTTTTCTTGTTATAGCTTTTTGTAATCAAATATAGCGATGCGCTTTTTACGCAATATTTTTTTTAATTTTCTCCAAAAAAAAAGTTTTTATAAACAGAAAAAGAGTAATAAATAAGCGAGAAATAAAATACTGTTGTTTTAAAAACGTATTTTTTCTAAAGTTTATATATTTGGAAATATTAGTAAATTCTACATATATATATATATATATATATATATATATTCTATATATATATATGTATATTTAAAAATATATATTTGTTACGAATGAAGTATTTCCTTTTTTTTTTGTCGCAGTGCGCTTTCAACTGGATGAAGTTTTTCGATAAAGAAAGGAATGGGCGGGGGTGGGATCCATTTCTGATCGGCAAAACGGTTAATTTAATGGATTTTCAGCTCGAATTCTCTCTCGAGAATATATATATCTATATATTTATACATTTTCACGAATGAAAATCGAATGCACCCGCGAATCGTACGCAGTTATCATTCCATAGAGAAATCCGATAGAATTGCAAAAATATTAAAGCGCCATCGAATTTTCAGACTTGAAGATAAAAGTGGTTTTCATTTTCTCCACTTTGAATTTTAATAAGTCCAGAGGTTTTAAATCAATTCTTTTTTTCGATCAACAAAATATTCAAATATTCAACATTTTATTCACACACACACATATATATATAGTGGTGTGCACATAAGAGATTTAAAAATAAAATAAAAAAAATATTTTTTAAAACAGAAAAATAAATATAGAATCTTAAATTTTAGTTTAAACCTAATTCGATTTAATTTTAATTTCAAGATTTACAAGAGTAATATAATCATTATTTATACATTATATTAATATTATTATATTATTTATACATTATAGTAATATTATTATATTATTTATACATTATAATAATATTTTTATATTATTATTATTATTATTATTATTTATATTTTACATTTTAACTTAAAAATTATTTGTATATCGATTATTGTTAAAAAATGAGTATTTTAGTGACACGACCTAAATTTTTATTCTCAATTACAAATGTTTCCGATTGAATGAGTAAGTTGAAAAACTAAATGGGAATAATTATAGTGGAAAAGGTCTTTTTTCAAAAGGACCAAAAGCCTGGAAAAAGTCTGTATTGGAAAAAAACAGAAGAAATACATTGACATACTTCGACCTTTCAATTACATTTTTCGAACTAGCGATAGGAGAGAGAAAGAGAGAAATGTTCAAAGCTTTGCTTTGCTTGTTTAAAAGCGAAGCAAGATACTGCTTTCAATTTATGTAAACGTTTTGCGAAGCATATTTCTCGTTATAAATAAAATAATATACTTAATTGATAGGAGACAGGATAATGTGCATAATTTTTTTTATATATCACATTCCAAATAGTCTTTAAGTGTCATTCAAAAAAAAAAAAAAAAAAAAAAAAAAAAATTGAATTTTATAAAATAATTTTTTACTATATTTATTAAATTCATTATTTATTGAAAAAAATACATTTGCAATTGACTTTCTACATATTATATTCGAAAATTCAGGTCATGGAAGTAGGTTATGACGCAAATATTACCTGGATTAGAGAACATAACCTGGAAAACAGGGATTCCCCCCCAAAAAAATAGTCCAATAGGCAAACTAAACCTAATAATGGTCAATTTGCAAGAGTAGTGTAAAGAACAGCTTATTAGAAGAATGAAAGCTTAAAGAAAGGTCAATTTGCAAGAGGAAACTGCAAAATAGGTCAATTAGCGAACATAACCTAAAAACTAGGTCATAATTGTCGAACCGTCGAACAAAACCTAAGAAACCTAGAAAGAAAAAAAAAAGACCAAAAGAAACCTAAAAAATTATTTGAAAGGGTAATTTGGCAAATATAACACAAGAAAAATAGATTTTTGTTTGAATTTTCGAGGTAATGTGAAAAATAGCTCGATAGGCGAATATAACCTATAAAAATATTGTGAAAGTCACTGAAATCAGATCAAAATTCAAGAGGTAGATAAAATTTTGAAAAATTTCACTTATATGTATAAACTTTTGGAAATTTATAATTGCGGTTGTAATTATAAAGTATAAAATATAAAGTCCAATTTAAATGGTGAAAATCTCTTTTATCCAAGTAATTTTATTTTACACGCCTTCTCTACTTTTCTGATTCGTTTGATTGCGGTCTCCTTTTTTTCACAGTGCCGCCAAACTTAATTGAAGTTAATCGAAGCTTCGTGATATCGATTTGACTCGAAACTTTTTGTCCACAAGAAAAATGAAATCTAACACCGATTCTATTTTCAATTTAATGTGAAATTTTTTTCCACATTTCTAAAATTAAAAAAAAACCCCCTCTATGTGATTCTTCCCCACACAAAAGAAAAAGTATCGTATAATAAAAAATTTACATATTAAACATTTTCTTAACTAAATCATAGTTTGAAATAATGTTTTAAAATCAAAAATATAGGGAAAGTTTTCTATCTTGATTTATGAATTTTTCGAAAGTAAAAAGATGGGATTTTTTTCTCTTTAAATAAAAGAGGGGATTTAGAAGAGAAGGAAGAGGGGGAGGTGGAGAGAAACCTTTTGAGGATTTTCTATAGGGAGGAAGAAAGATAAAAGTATAGACTTTCCTTGGGGGACGAATTTCAATTCCTCCCCACGGGAATAAACAGGTTAGTGTACCGCGCGGGTCGATGTGGAAGTTTTGTGTTGAGGGATACGATCATTCAGTCAACCCGTTCAACAAGTACGAAAGGATAAATCTAATAATGCTCGAACCCCTCCTCCTCCCCCCACTTTAAAAAAAAACGCTACTCAAACTGACTGTACAATGTATCTCGTGACAAGTGTCCTAAATTTGTCAATTGTCGAAAAAAAAGGGTTTAACTCCAAAAAAAATGAGGAAATAAAATTTTTATTTCGAGAATTTTTGTTGATTTTACAATTTTCAAAGAAAATCAAGATATTTACTTTTTTAAAAATATTTATTTCAATTTTTCGTCACATTAAATTGGTTATTTTAAATTCTGTACATTACACTTTATTCTAATAAGTGTTTTCAAAAATTACCTAGTGTATTGTTTTTTATTTTTATTACGTTTTGTTGCTTATTTAGTATGTAAAATTACGATAATTTATTTTGATTTCATTAATTTTTCACAACGCAAATGTGTTTGCAAGCTATTGTAGAAACACCTTTGCCAAGTGCGAACGCGATTTCGACTTTTTTCTACCAAAAGAGGTGTGAATGCACCTTTATTGTGAGCTTGCGAGACTATACGCATTTCTCATGAAATACTTTTTCTATGGTAGTGAAACGTTAAAGGCCAACGCAGAAAAAAGTGAAAACAGTTTATGTCACAGTTTATGTCTTCAGTATTTATTGTAAGTATTAAAAATAAATTTTTAATATTGTATAAACATTTTATTAGAACAATAGCCTTTGTAAATGAGGATTAACTCCGAGAACTCTTTGCAAAACGAATACCAGAAGAATGTTTTTCTTTACCTAATTTGCATATCGACTCTTTTCATATAAGAACCCAATAGGAAATGCCAGTGTAGTGCCGATGTTCACCACTGGCTTAGTACTCAGACGATTGTTCGGCGTAGTCTAGCCGAGCCTCGACAATTAGTGCTGGCGCAGTACAGAATTTTTGTTTCGCCAAAGCTTGGACAAGCCACGGCGGCAAGTGCTGGCTGAGTATAGAAAAATTGTTCACGACGCTCTTTGCCAACATTGCTTTTTTGACATAAACTTGAAAAAAATTATAAAAAATAAAAGTTTATGAATGTTTATAAATATAAATTTATTAAAAAAAATTAATATTTTACTTTTCAGTTGTTTATTTTTTATTCTTATTAAAAATAATAACAATTTGACACAATTGTCTAATTTTGTAAATAATAAATTATTTAAACAAATTAAAATTATAAATAAACAAAATTTAAACTTTAATCTCAATAATAATTTGGTTCCTATTAAAATACTATTATACTTCTTACTATGAATAAAAAATTATTAAAAAATTACCACGTAATTTAAGAATTACGTAAAATGGTAAATGCAATAAGTAAAGTAATTTAATTTAATTATTAAAAATTTAGTTTAATTTATTTTATTTCAATTTATTATTTCTAACGTATCCCTATTTTTTTCTCATCTTTGACTCAATAATTGTATGTCTGAATGATACTGAGATATTAATACTTTACTGTACACATGTGTCGTTAGCATAGTGGTTAGAGCGTTAGTCTGTTAGACCATAGGTCGTAGGTTCGATTCCCCTCGTCAGCAATTTTGTTTATTTTCATAGGTTTGCGATATTTCTAGATTCCAATCGTTAGGTACTAAAATATGAAAATCTAATGCACACTTACTGTAATTGTTTATTATTTAATTTTTAAATGTTATAAACAATTTTTTTCTACTTCAATTACTATATCCTTGTTAGTCTCCATCTTTAATACAATTTCTTTAATAAGAGAAATATTTTATGAATAATAACTATTTATTAATACTATTTACCATTTTGTTGTTAAATTATTTATAATTATGAATTTACGACTAATTAATAACAATACGGCATTTATTGCGGCAATATTCTCAGCCAGCACTGGTCCAGTGCTGCGCCAGCGCTGTCTGGCAGCACTGGCAGGCAGTACTTCGCCAGCGTTAGACAGCGTTATCATCCCAGAGTTATGCCAGTGCTGTCTGTCAGCGTAGCTGCCAGTACTGCCAGTGCTGGCGCAGTACTCCGCCAGTTGTAAATTTCCCATTGGGAATATATAAAAATAATTTTGTACTTGAATTAATAAATGAGGAATAAAAAAGAGAACCATAGAAAGAATAACGGTGTAAAAAAAAAATTAGTTGGAAAATTTATTTTCTTCTTTGACGATCGTCGATGATGTATTATATAGAGAACGGTATATAATAGCATTCTATGCATGTAAAATAGAATTTGCTTGGCTAACTCGTTATTAAATACAATTTTCGCGAGGATGGAATTAATGTGTAACGGTGCTTGAAAGGAGAGTCGCACGTGGGAGGACACAAAGCGAGCGCCGAATACTCTTGAAAGTGAATACCGACATCCGATAGGAACTAACTCGCATCTCTCGTTGTTCAAAGTAGAAGGAACTAATTGGCAGCTCCTCTCAAGAACCTTTCTCAGCATTATGAAGGCTGGGGAGATTCGAGAAGAATAGAAGGACCCCTTCCTCAAACGCACACACAAACCCATACAATTTAGATATATATTCCCCTATTAATTTACCTCAAATTTCGTCAAGAAAAACAATTTCGTTTCATTCTAATATGACAATAATAGATTGCTGATTTTAATTTTTTTACTAATTCATCCTGATTTTGTGTTTTCAGAAGCAAGAGTCAATATCCAGGTGAACAAAGTGAGTATTCAAAGTGAACGGGAGAATTAAGAAAAGCAGAAATCCAGAGGTGTACAGAGAATTATCCAGATCTACAAAAAGTTAGCCCAAACCTCGGACTGGTTGTAGCAGAAACTGATTATAATATAACGGAATTAAAGACAACATTAAGATGAAAAATAGGAAAAGCATACTTATATTCAGAGGAATGAAAATTGATGATTATGATATTTTTACAAAAACTGAAGACAGAATAGTTGTTATTCAAAAAATATTAACACAAGTTAGCCATCTTTGCATGACTAAATGTCAAGACAATTACGAAATTAAAACTATCCCTTCTAGATTTAGTCGTTAAAGAAAAAAAAGAATCATTATTAGGTAATATAATGGGTAAACAAGGAGCTAAGAGAGGACTTTTAAATATAGTAGAAAACGCATCAAAATTATTTGGAACATTAAATGAATCAGATTTAAATATAATTAATAAAGAATTTGATCAATTATAAAATAATAAAAAGCTCCGAGTTTAATAAGTTTGAGGCAATTTTGAATTCAATTTTAATCTCTATTTGTCAAATTATTATTTATAGCTAGGAAATAATTCATTTTCAAATTGGATTTCAAACTGACTCATTTTAACGACGCGTGTAATTTCGATGTTCTAGGTAACCGCATCGGATTGTAAACTTTAGTTAAAAATTATTATTTAGAAATAATTATTCATATGAACATTATAATTCACTATTTTTATCATCCGAGGAATTACAATTAAAATTACAAGATCAAATTAAAAATCTTATTCAAATTACTAATTAGGAGACGAATTAATTCATATTCAAATTGCAACCCATCTACTATCTTCTGTATTTTCTTAACAATTAAACAATTCATCAGATTGCTAACTTTAAGCTCAAAATTATTATTTAACGATGGAAACAATTAATTGAAATGAGAATTTGCATTTACTTTTAGTATCAGGAATTGTAAATTTTAGGATCTAAATTATTAGTTAGCGTAGAAAATATATATTACCATGTAGATATAAATAAATTAGCATATCTAGAAATTTTCGAATCTTTGTACGAAATAAAAATTAGATTAAACATTGATTAATAAATTTACTTGGCGCAGAAATTTAGGAATTATTCGAGAATGTATTTCAGTACGAATTGTCGAGAGAGTTGGTGGATAGTAAAATACGAGAGGACAAGCAAGTTTATACCGAAGGGATTATGCCTCTGGGATAGTGGATTCTTGCCATAGCTTTGGAGTATCGCAAACAAATATGAGCGAATTGGTTTTAGGTGGTCGCTCATCCCCTTTTGAATCGTTTCCTAGTACCAAGCGCGCCAAGTATTTTCCAATTACGTCTTGTGTTAACAATCAACTCGTCCCCACACACAGTGTTCCTCTATATACATACGAGAACCCTTCCATTAAAAACAAAAACTAAAAAAATAATGTAAGACCATGATGTAATCATCAAGAAATGTTCTTAGATTATTTTTTTAGTTTTTAATTTTCTTTAACATTACTCAATTCCCATTACTTCTAAAAATCCCAAGGGGGTAAAGTGTACCCTTAAAGAGTGTTGAAATAATGATAACACCTTAATTCTTAGGAAACTTTCAACGCTTTCTATTTTACTTTATTAGAAACTAAAATTTAGAAAAAGCTTTTGGATAGTTGTAGATAAAAGAGGAACAACTCGTTAACAATATTTTCTGATGACAATGGCCCCTATTTTTGTATCACGTGACTTGTCTATATGAGCGAAAAAGAAACCCCTTCGTCGTTTAAATAACCCTTCGCAGGGGAGGCGCCCCCCTCGAATAATATAGTGAGAGGAGAGGAAAAAAAAAACAGGTTCACATTTGGAACGTGATGGTGCGGTGGTGGTGGTGGCTAGAAACGAATCTTCTCACAGTGATACTGGTCAAACGGGAATGTTTTTTTTTTTATGACCACTCTTGTTTTGTGATGAACCTGAAAAATGGGGGATCGACCCCCCATAGACGAAAGGGACCCCCAGCGAACAAGCGTCATCCTTGGTCACTGACCAATCAGAGAAAATTTCCCGTTTTGCTTAGCCAATCAGAATTTAATGATTCACGGATACGTTGTCGTTGTACGTTGGGAACTGGATTTTGAAAAATGTCGATGTTTAGATTTTTATAGGCACGCGAATGCGGAACCGGCAGCTGTCAACCGCTTACGGTTTTTTTTTTCATTATCATTTTTCCTGTCCTCTTCTTCCTCTTAATTTTGAGCTCTTTGTCGAATTACAGGGACGACGCACTTTGCCTTCGTCTCTCTGGACCCTTTTAAATTTAAATTTTAATATCTACATGAAAAATTAGTAAAAGAAAAAATTGTATTTAATTTTTTTTTATTTCACTTCTATTAATAGGATTCGTTATAAATAGTTATAAATTTTATTATTTACGAATATTTGTATTTTGGCGGTTTTTTAAAGCCAACTGGTGACACTTTTTTGCGAAATTTTTCGATACACTCCTGAGTTGAATTTTGTTTTGAAAGATACGTTGTGAGACTTAGTGGTAATTTTTAAAGGGACAACTCTCGCTTCCTGACTTGCCGTTTGGAATTTTTTTCCATTGGGGGATTTAAACTGAGAAAAATGCAAATTACTTGAAAATATAGTTCTGTAGGTCACGGAAATAACGGTTGCCTTTTTAAATTTTGTATTGATTTTTATACTTTTGTTAACGTTTATTAACTTCTTCTTCTTTTTAATTTCTTTTTTTAAATAATTTTTTCTATGTTTATTTATACTTTCCAATCATCAAAGTACGCGATTCAGATCAAGAGAATCTTTTTCCTTCCCAACCATTAGTCTCCTAACAACAATAGGTTTTATAGCCCTTCTTATCAGACCCTTTTTCCTGGAATTGTCGGTCGTAGTTTTCCATTAATTAACATTTATGAAGAATTATCTTTTTGGCGAAAGGTTTTTTTGGGGATTAGGTTACTTGACTCAGAGGAGAATTTACAAATAGTTTGAATATTAAAAGGAGCAATGCATAATAAATAATTTACTAGACTCTCCTCCATTATCTTCTAATACAGATTCGTTCTAAAAGAATCAAAAAAATATAAACCTTCTAATAAAAAATTTGTCAACGCTTTTTAAGTATCCAACGAAACATGAATAATGAATAGACAAGTTCCCCATCGATTTGCATTAATAATAATTACATCCCGAGAGTAATTAACAATTAATAATGGATGATAAATTTTCAAGCTAACAATAGTTGCAGTTATTCAAAGTGATTTCAAATTAGAAATAACTGAAAGCATTCGAACAATGGCGCTACTTCGTTAATTGTTCTTTGCTGTAGCATTCTCCGCATATATATATATATATATATTTAGAAATTTGGTATTCACATAGGGAGGATAAACTTTTCGTTGTCGAGTACTCGATATAAGTTCAACTCCCCTGAGGCACAATGAATATTAATGCGATAGTCCTTAGATTTTTGTTTTCCTCCTTTTTAGCTCACCGCATAGTCCTCTACTATTTGATAAAGTCATTTTTCACCTCCCCTCAGAATTTCTTGTGCAACTTTCGGTTTTTGAATTTTTTTTTTTCTAAAATAACATTTCTACTGAATAAAGAAAAAGAAATCTAATACTTTTTTAAACTTCTCCCTCGAGGTTTATAGAGGAAAAGAATAGAATATATTCCAAAGTCGATAAAAACAATTCTTGTCCCCCTCAATTATCACGACAATTAGAAATAATTAGAGCACACCTTCCCCTTGGTGCTTAAAACCACATTTTATGGTAACTTTTTATTAGTAGGTGGGCACACTCTCATTGAGGGTCATTAGTAAATTGTTTAATGGAGCATAAGTGAAGTATTTTTCCTCAAATGAATTTGTGTTTTGCATTCTTAATTTTCTTCTATAGTAATTTAGAATTTCATCAACCGACAGGAAATGAAGAATTTTATATTGATTATTCTACATATGTTCGTATTTATAAGAATATGTATGCAATTAGTGTTTCCGCTTTCTAAATTCTTTGATGAAAACTGATTGAATGTGATTTCGGATTCTACAAAAAAGAAAAGAAAAAAAAGAAATAGAGATGAAAAGCACAGATGCGGTCATCTTGCGCGAAGCAAATTTCCCTTTGGATACCCTCTGGATAGGAATAATTCAGATCAGTCAATTAAAATTCAATTTCAATGCAGCACTCATCCTTTTCTCTCTTTGGGATTTTGTTATTTTTTGGAAAAAAAGTTGAAATCAAATCCACTGGATTTTGAAATTATTAACATAATTGCGGGTGTAAAATAAAAATTATTTAAATTGAAAAGTAGAGAAAGAATTGACATTAGCAAATAGCAATGGAATCCATTAACTCAAGTAGAAGAAGAAGAAGAAAGTAAAGAAAGAATAAGAGGGGTGGATATTTTGAAATCTTAATTCAAGTGGAAAAAGCAACGTTTTTGCACAAGGAAACGAAGCTCTCGATAAATCTCAAAACTCAGTTTCTCTCTCTCTCTTTCTCTCTCTGGTTCTCTTCTCGGTGCTATCTTGAGTTCACCAATCACGATGATTCCTGAGAGTATTTTGCGGCAGTCTGAAAGTACGTTTCGAAGGCCAACGGAGCACTCTGTAACTCCCGAGTAAAGATCTCATACATATTAATGTGGAATCGATCGATTCTCTCATCCCTCTCTTGTACAATTTCCCTCCTACTTCTTGCTCTGTTTAGGAACATCGACGTTTCGGTGCATAAGCTCTTCACCGTCCACAGTGGTTATTATGCCATTAACGTAATGAAGTTAGGTGCAGAAATGGTGAGAGGGCGCTAAGCGAGAGCCCCCGAGAGGACGTACCCGAACATGGAAAAGAGATAGTCGAGAGTCAAGGGTGAGAGGTAGAGAGAGTGAGCGAGAGAGAGAGAGAGAGAGAGAGATAGAGGAAGAAAGAGAGTGAGGGAGAATGAGGAAGGAGGTAAAAGGTTAGCTAAACCTACCGTGGCGAATACAGGCGACGTGTACTCGCAACGTTTAATTAATGCTGTTGGATAGCTGCTCGGCTTCCCTTCTTTCCCATCCACCTTCAATTTAAACCCTCAGGAAAATTTATCCAAAACGAGACATGAATTGCAACTCAATTTCTTCTTCCACCAAGTGCTTATGGCTTTGAAATTTGTTTACTGCTTTTTTGTTATCTAACTGTTAGTATTATGAAGTAATAAATTTGTTTTTCTCAATTACGCTTCCTAATTGTAATAGTGTGAAAGTGTAGATTCATTGAACAGTAATATTATGTTGTTAAGTACACTGATTTTTATGGAACATATGATGAAAAATAATTCTTAATTTATGTTCATGACTTATAGGAGAAAAGAAATTTTTAATTTACTCAAAGGGAACATGATGTATGGAGGATGACATTAACTTTGACTAAAGAAATTTATTGTTCATTAACTATTTTCTTAGTAAAACAATTTGAATTTTTAAAACCTGACTTTAGATTCGTAATCAGCGACTCCAAAAATTTCTTGATACCAATTTTTATACCAAAATTCGTTAATTTTTAAAAATGTTGTCCGCCTCATTGGATCCGCCATTTTGAATTTTGAAAATCTGACTTTAGATTCGTAATCAGCGACCCCATAAACACCTAGATACCAAATTTCATAAACATCCATCAAAATTTAAATTTTCGGTCTGCCATTTTGGAACCGACATTTTGAATTATTAAAATCCGACATCAGATACGTAATCAGCGACTCTAAAGACCCTTAGATACCAAGATTCGTAATAATACAACTAGTTTCTTAAAATTCGTCCGCCATATTGGATCCGCCATTATGAATTTTAAAAATCTGACGTCAGATTCGTAATCGATGACCCTAGAAACCCCTAGATACCAAGTTTCATGAACATCCATCAAAATTTAAATTTTCTTTCCGCCATATTGGATCCGCCATTTGAATTTTTAAAATCTGACTTAAGAATCGTATTTCGCGACTCTAAAGACCCTTAGATACCAAGATTCGTAAAAATCCAACTAGTTTCTTAAAATTCGTCCGCCATATTGGATCCGCCATTTTAAATTTTAAAAATCTCACGTTAGATTCGTAATCGGTGACCCTAAAAACCTCTAAATACCGAGTTTCACAACAGCTTATATAGCTTCTTAAAATTTGTCCGCCATATTTGATCCGCCATTTTGAATTTTTAAATTCTGACTTTAGATTTGTAATCAGTGACCCTAAAAACTCCTAGATACCAAGTTTTATAAGAACCCAACTAGTTTATTAAAATTTGTCCGCCATACTGGATCCGCCATTTTAAATTTAGAAAATCTCACGTCAGATTCGTAATCCATGATCCTAAATACCACTAAATACTAAGTTTCACAACAGCTTATCTAGTTTCTTAAAGTTTTTCGTCCATATTTAATCCGCCATTTTGAATTTTAAAATTCTGACTTCAGATTTGTAATCAGTGACCCTAAAAACCCCAAGATACCGAGTGTCATAAAAACTCATCTACTTTCTTAAAATTAATAAAAAAACAACTACTTTCTTAAAATTTGTGGGCTATATTGGATTCGACATTTTGAATTTTGAAAATCTGACATAAAATTTGTAATCAGCAACCTTAAAAAACCACAAGATACCAAGTTTCATAAAAGGCTTACTAGTTTCATAAAAATTTATCCTCCACTTTGATGCCTGCTTGACAGATGCTTTAACAGAGAACTGCAAAAATCGATGATTGTGTGGTGGACACAATAACTCAGTTAAGATTTGAGGTCAAACACAAAATCAAAATAGGCTTAGTTTCTGTATACCAACATCTAACGAAAATACGTAGTCGTTTTTAAAAATACAAATTTTTCACAAAATTGTATGGATTTGAATAAAAAGATTCGTAATCATATGCGATCATATCGGAATTTTTAGTAACACTCTTCAAATTAACATTCTGTAAGATTAGGTTATTCAACTCAACCTTATTTTTGATTTACCATAAATTCAATAAGTGGGAACTGTTCCCCCCACTCTATTTTTTGAACAGGTCACTGACCTGACGTGCAAGAGTCAGTTTGGGACTACGCTTCAACTGCTGCGGATGTTCTTATTTTTTATTAAGTATGGTATTAAGTGTTCTTTTCTCGCCATCATTTAATTGTTTGTATTTCCATATTTAATTGTTATATTTCTTTTGTATTGCTGCACTGTTGGGAGTTTCTGCCCTTCATTGTTGGTTATGCTTTTATTTATTTATCATTTTATGTTCCACACTGTCGCTGTCGTGAGATTCTGCCCTTCAGTGTTATATTATAATCTGTAACTAATTTAGTTAAACGTGTTTAATCATTCTTGAACATTTATTTAGCAATTATTTCCGTTGTGCCACGCTGTCGTGGGACTCTACCCTTCAGTGTAGAATGAGAATAATTAATTTTAATCTATTCCCTTTAATTCATTAAATGAATGATCATCAATTTTTAATTTTTGTTGTATACACAGAGAAAAACTGAACTCAAAATGAGTCGAAAAAGTGACTCATTATGAGCTGCAACAAAAATGAACCTCGCAGATGGCGCCGCGTTCTATGTCATTTAACATGGACTCATTTTGAGTTGCAACAAAAATGAGTCCAAGTTTTTTCTGTGTAGTGCGTAGGTTTTAAGTTCGTAAATCTTAAATCTTTATAGCAAAATACATGAGAAATTTTTTTGACAATTCAACTGAATTGTCATAGTTATTATCGTATCAAGGGCGCAAAATAGGTGATTGCGGCGATGGCGAGATGAAGGGACCGAGGGGACATTTTCGCGCCCGAGGCGAAGCCGAGGGTGCGAAAGTGTCCCCGAGGTCCCGAAGTCTCGCCGAAGTCGTAATCACCTTTGCGCCCATGTTGCGAACATAATTTTTTGTCCTAACTGCATGAAAAGTATGGCATTGAGAGCACGAGCGAAGCGGGCGCAAAAGTACTTTTGCGCCCGCTTGTGTGACGTCAGCGGGCGTAAAAGAACTTTTGCGCCCGCTTTCCCGACCCCGGGCGAGAATCAGTTACTTTGCGCCCACTTTAAGTGCCCGAAATGACATACTTTTCGTGCAGGTAGGACAAAAAAAAAATTTCTGTATTGTACCTGAATCCGGTACTAAAGTCAGAATTGTCAATCTTATAAAACCATGAACTTAAATAGAAGACAATTTATCTTTTTTCAGATTATTCTCAAATAATTATTAAAAACATTTATTCTTGAAAAATTGAGGAATCTTGGCAAAAGAATCGAATTCAACTTGAACCTTGAAAAATGTCAAAAGCAATAAACTTGCAGGCAAACTTGAACACAGAGGGCGTCATTTTTAGGAATTAATGACGACGACGTCGACGTTTTGTGCCAGAAAAGAGATTTTATTATCAGACCCGATTACGAGGAGGCGTTTCCGGCTCGATAGTACCACTATTGAGATGGTTCTTCTTGTTGTTGTTGTTGTTGCTTTCGGGTTTCTCTCTTACTACGAGAGAAGATTCGAATCCATAGAAGGGTCTCAGTGCAAAAGGGGGGTTATTGAAAGTACTCTTGAGTTTACCGTGCTGGAAATGGGCTGGTATATGCTCGCACAGTATAATGGGAAAGGCAACAGATGTGTACGTTGTAGTAGTAGTTTCGCGATGAAACTATCGTCGTCGTGTCCTAACAGTGGAATGAGATGAGGACTTTAGAATTGGTTTTGAGGGGGGTGAGAATGGGAGGAGGAAACTAGGATACTTGCTAGCGACCAATGACATAAACTTACCATATAGTGTAAACGACTATAACACAAGATCGTACCATGCTGGACCAAATGTTTGTTACTCTCTCCGGTAACGACTTGTCGTAATTCTTATTTCCATACTGCTATCCTCATATAAAATTGTCTATTGTTTCCGGAAACTATTTCGACTTTTCCGTTTCTCGTATTGTAAAAATTATTGCAAATGTCTCGAGACTTTTTGCATTCGAAGGATTTTTGTTCGAGAAAACTTCGAATTGAAATCTGACTTTTATCCTCGACGTATTATCAATTTCCGTTTGATCCTGAGTTGATAATGAGAAAATTGAAGTCGTTCGATTTAATCCTCTGCTGTTGCTAACAACCATTAGGGTCGAATTGGATTTTGGATACCTGATGTAAAGGTCTGTGGAGATCTCTATAAAATCTTATGTTTTAGATAAGAATTGCGATCTCTATTCCTCTCGTTGTTTTTAAAGTCAAGATCTGGACCACTGTTAATAATTTATCTTGAGTTGAGTATATTTGAGGCGACAGGAGCATTTGAGGAAAGAAATTCATTAATAAATTTTAGTGTTAGACACCACCATTAAAATTGTCATGATTGGGAGTCTATGACAGATGCACCGAAAGACAATGTCCTTCTGGTAGTAAATTACAAAAAGAAAATCGTTTAGATACAGATTAGTCCGGGTCAGGTGATTTTCCCAAAGGATCATTAAAAACCATCTTAATTTTCTCTAATTCTAAAAAAGCTCTATTCTAATCCTTCTAAAGTAGGATTCCCTCTTTTAAAACTTAAGGAGCATTTGAGGAAAGAAATCAATGAATAATATTAAGTGTGTGACCATTATAAATATAATTCAATCTAGAATTGCGAAGATGAATGTAAACTCCAGATTCGGTGAGTTCCTCAAAGGATCATTAAAAACCTTCTGTTAGAAACCTCTTCAAGACGAGTACCAACCAAAAGGATTTAGAATTGACAAAACCCCCCAGACAAATTTCTTCTCTTTCAAGTTCGAACCGAACGGTCATTTCCTGACTCAATTTACATGAAACGATACCATATTTTATTAGCCAAAAAGTGAAATCTTATTAGGATCGACTCCCTGCATTTGATGAAAGTCAAATTCACTGAACTGAGATCATCAGCCTTAAGACTTTCTCTATTTTCCATTAGATTTCATCCTCTCGTATAAACGAACCACTAGTCTCGTGTATAGGTCGATTTCAAACGACTTTTTGAAATTAAACCAATGGAAAATCCACAAATTTAACGTTCTCCCTTTCTCTTTCACAAGGATTATAGGACCCTTGACTGATGAGATCGTATGATTTGCTAATTGCCCGCGTCTCCTTGCATCTATCCGTTCATGTTCGCGACATCATCAAACACCATTTTATATATATTTTTGACCGTTTTATATCCATGATGCTTGCATATGGGAAAGAAAAAAGGATTTAAAAAAAATTTTTTGCTGAATATCAGTTGAAAAGGGATTTATAGCAGTTCCTTTGAGCGATTTTCTTCTAGGTCAGCAATTTTTACTTTTATGAATTTGTCATCGTTCTATTTCAAGATTACTGCGTATGTACATAAATTCAAATGCAAAAATTGGTTGCACTTAAAAAAAATTCCATGAATTTATAAAATTGAATTCTTGAAGAATTTCCAGTAGCTGAGTGAATTTAATTACAGTATTGAATAATATTATCCAATCAACAGATTTAAAAAATTCGTTAAGGTTCTCTCGGATTTTTTTTTTTTTGGTATTAATAGCTGATCAGATGCGCGTTCATAATTGGTCGTATTCAGTGAAACTGAAGTTCGACCGCGGATGTGTTGGGCCGCATCTCATTGCGGTACAATTGCAAATGGCGAAGGCAACGAAATCGATAACTACCTCTCTCTCTCTCTCTCTCTCTTTGCTCCATTTCACAATCTTTGGTAAAGAATTTATTTGCAAATTTTTTTTTTACTTCATTAAATTTAATGAGCGAGGTTTAGAGGAAAAAAAAGTGGTACAAAATAATTTTTTTCAACTTCAGCTAATTA
Source organism: Leptopilina heterotoma (assembly GCF_015476425.1). Taxonomy (NCBI): domain Eukaryota; kingdom Metazoa; phylum Arthropoda; class Insecta; order Hymenoptera; family Figitidae; genus Leptopilina; species Leptopilina heterotoma. Next base: position 1,194,949 of record NW_025110812.1, read on the forward strand.
AAAAATGTGGAAAATTTTTCTAACAAATCGATAAAGTATTAAAAAGAAAATTGAGACGTTATTAAATTTTCACATTAAGCAAATGTTACTTTAAGGAAACGTTACTTTGATCCATATCGTCAAACGTGATTTGATTAAGGTAACTTGCAATTTGGAGTCTCGCATGAAAACGACAGGAAACTTGGAGAAAAGGGATTTTCCAAGTTCTAAGAAACGATGATCAGTGGAGTTGATAAAATGAATAAAGAACCTTTTGCGTCGTCTTTCATCACTTTTCATCAAAGCTGATTAGTTTTAGCACTTCACTTGATTTATGTTGGAGTTTCTAATTGTGAATCTCTAACATATTGATATTGGAAAATTTTAATTAAAAGAATTTGATTTCGAATTCAATTAACGGAAATTTTTTTTATATTTTTAGAAGACTTGCACCGCTGTCGATAATGCATTTTAAGGAAAGAAATTCATTAATAAATTTTAGTGTGAGTCACCACCTTTTAAAATTGTCATTTGGGAGGTGCACCAAAACCGTCGTGTATTTATCTAAACTGAAGTACATTTTGATATTTCTAGTCAAAAAAATGTTCAGATAAATTCAAAAATATCTTAAATTTCCAAAAATCCACGGAGGTTTAAGTTCCTTTTTCTTTATTAGAAAAATTTTTAAGAAAAGAGCTTTAGGAACAGGGTTTATAGGTAGGGTAAGTGGGGTCCTTCTTGAAGTAGGATTTAAAGAAAATTTTCATTGATGATAAAAAATTCCGCATTGTAGAGTTATAAGGAGACTAGAATTTAGGATAATGTGAATATCTGAAAGCACTTACCTGATGATTCCATACCTTTGGCTTTGGACTTCCACTACCGGATGAGGATATCGTTCCAGGTGAATTACTCGATTTAACGGATGATTTATTGATCTTCTGATTCGTTCCATTTCCATTTGATGAAGTTGAATTGTGTTGTTGTGTTGGCGAATGCTGTTGCTGTTGCGCCTGTTGTTGCTGCTGTTGGGTTTGCTGCATAATTTGTTGAATAAGTTCAAGTTGTTGTTTTGTGAGACCATCGTTATTGGCACCAGGAGCTGTTGCACTCTGCAATCATAAAAAGAAAAAAACAATCGTTAAAATTTCTCATCTTTGCTGAAATTTTAACAACATTTTTTTTTAATTTTTCGAATGATTTATAAAATTCATTCAACTGAGAAAAAAATACGAATATTCGAACAACATCGAAACGTTTTGGAAATAATGGGATCGTAAAACGTTGAGATAATTAGTTTTACCCAATATAATGATTATCTCCGGAAAGTTCGATGCGTTACAAACGCGGATTGAACTGTAGATTAAAATTAGATTTGTTAATTACAATTCGGAAATGCACATCTACATAAGTTTTTGGAATAATGCCAAATCCAAATCATGGTTTATTAAATTTGTAAATTTCCCCAACATTAACTCCTAGTGGGGAAAATTAAATATAATTTCAAAAATAGAAAATTTCCAGTAGGATATTTAAATAACTTTTTTGCCTACAGTTTAAAAAAATATAGGTTTATAATGCAGAGAGTCAGAGACTGCACTTTTTTTTACCTTGACGCAAAAAAAAAACTCTGATCTATTTTCGATCAAAGCATTTTCCCTTCTCATTTCTAAAGTTTGACTTTAACTTCAACGAATTTCGAACAAATCGCTTCTTCAATCGATCCTCAACTCGAATCTGTTTGATTTCGCCGTTCCATTCGCTTTATTCCCGAATCCGTTTCTATACATAGAGAGAGAAGAGACTTTCTTGTATTTGCGAAAGCAAGAGGATTCCAAAAGGGAAAACGTATGTTTTATTTATATACGATTCCTTACGAATTGCCGGCAGACACACACACACAGACACATAAAGAAAAGAATTATTCTTCTCTAAAGAAAACACATTTACGAATCATTATTAAAAGCAAGAAAGAATGGAAAGTTTTTAAGGGTTGGAAGCAGGATTTTTCTTTTTTTGTAAAGAATTCAATGAAAGGACGATTTTTTTATATTGATGTTGCAGCGTTAGATGGGAGGAGTTTGAAAGCCACGCTTATTAACTTTATATTGGTGAACGTCTAAAAAGGGGCGTGGATAAATTAATATCATTTGGGGAAAGAAATTTATTATTTTCGGTACTTAATTGACATTTTCAGGGCGTGGCTAAATTTAAATGCCAACCTCTTTAAAATTGGTTACCTAATTAATAATTTTGGAGGCGTGGTCAAATAGAAACGCCTTTCACTTTGCATTCGGTTACTTAATTGACATTTTAAGGGCGTGGCTAAGTTTAAATACTACCTACATTTGATTTGCTTGCCAAATTCATAATTTAGAATACGTTCTTTAATAAAAACACCATCTACTTTAGGTTCGGATACCTAATTAATAATTTTGGGGGCGTGGCTAAACCTAGACACTGCCAAATTTAAATTCGGTTACCTGATTAATAATTTTGAGGGCGGGGCTAAACTTAGACACTACCCATTTTAAATTCGATTATCCAATTAATAATTTGGGGGCGTGGCTAAATTTAGACACTACCCTTCTTAAATTCGATTAACCAATTAATAATGTTGGGGGCGTGGCGTAACTTAGACACACCCCTTTTGTGATAGGGGAGTGCCTTTTAAAGGCGTGGTTAAATTTGGACACGCCCCTTTTGTAATGGTCACTCTTTTTAGAGGCGTTTATAGACACTTTCCGTTTTAAAACAATTATCAAAGCATCTTAACTTACTGTAAAATTGACAACTGTAAAATTTAACAATATTGAGGCAATGTTGTCACTATTTTACTTTCGACTTTAAACTGTTGTTTATTAATAGTCACACGTGGGCGTGGTCAATATAATCCCGCACACACTGTGTTTCTATTATTTGTCAATGAATTTGTTACAAGGTACAACGATTAATTTTACCGAAGAGGCGTGTGGTCAAAGCTGACACCTATTAATCTAAAATGGGCGTATACTTTACTTATACAAAATGCGAGCGTATTTAATTTCTTTCCACTACCCTCTGTTTTTTTAAACAATTAATTTTCTTGCAGATTACCATAAAAGAAATTAGTATTATTTTTCATTTCTATTATTTCCTCACTTTTCTCATGTTTTATAAACTTTTTTGCCACCTTGGAATTTTTTTTTTTTGTGTGAAAAAAGAGAAAGTTTTGAAGGGTTCTTATACTTTTAATTCGCTTATATTTGCGCACGTTAGACGGAAACTGGCTTTAGCTTATTACTATAGGAAAGCAGGTGGTAAGATATCTTTCTCTCTTTTTCTCTCATTTTCTTAGGGTACGTCAATTTTCATTTAAAAGTTAACTTACCCCCTCTCCTCTTTCCCCCACCACTTTCTTTTTCACTGTTAGATATCTGTAACAGCGTTGCTTTTCATCTTATTCAACATTATGCGGAAAAGTCCCTTACCTCTTGTGGAAAGTTACACTACGAGTAAATTTATCCGGTGTAACTTTTCTTCCATTAAAAATATTTTTGTCAAACAAAACAAAAAAAAAGAAAAATTGTTACTTGATATTTTTTTATCTCTTGTTTTTACATTCTTATTTTTGTTATATTAAATGTATGTGATAATTTTAATTCTAGTATAAAGAGTAAATAATTTTTTTTATGAAATTCTAAAATAATTGTTATTAATAATAATAATAATAATAATAATAATAATAATAATAATAATAATAATAATAATAAAAGAATTAGCTATGGTGTTTTATGACTTGAAATAATTCATTAAAATTTACTGCTTACGTTTTAGTTCCATTGATTATACACCTTGAACGTAAATTATCAGATGAACTTATATTACCAACACATTTGCAAAGTATAATTATAGCTAAAATAGTTATACATTTGCATTTACACGTCAGCGAAAATTCCAATTTCCGCCGCGGTTGCCATTCATTTCCATTTATTGGCATTCACTTGTTAATGAAAACGAATGGCGACGAACTTTTATTAACGATTTAATTACTTTTTTTCTCAAAAGATTTCTCTGTACTATTCTCGCTCTTGAAATGAAAAAGTTGAAATTTTTTTTTATTCGCAACAAAAAAAAAAATACCTAGAAGCGCGGAGAAATTTTAGATTTGCTATTTCGTAGTTTTGTTTGGAAAAAAAGTAATTTTTTTTTGCAAATAAACTTTAAAGGATGTTTTCTCCGTCTCTAATTACAAATATAGCGATGAAATTTTAAATATATAAAATAGTGTAAAAATCTGATGAGTTTTTAAAAATCCAATATGGCGTATTTAAGATGGCGGATGTTTCATTAAAAAATAGTTTTACTTTCTTTCTAAATTAACTTTTGATACTTTTTTATTATTTTTTTTTTAATCTTAAATTTTTTTTATTGTAAACATTTTTTTAATCTAAAAATTTCTTTAATATTTCTTTAAATAAAATGTTGTTTAAAGAAAATTTTTTTTTGGATTCGAATTAATAAAATTGAAAAAAGAAGAAAAATCTAAATTGTTCGCCACAATTTGAACGCGTACAAGAGTCAGAAATTCGATAACTAGCTGGAGTAGTGTGACCTAATCGAGTAGTTACACTAGAAAGTTTACGAACGACGGTCGATTATTATAGAAGCGATATTGCAATTAAACTGTGTTGGTTTCAAGTTTAATCGGAGCTTTCTCGTTTACGAACTTTCTACTCGATAAGAGCTTTCGATTTTATTTTTCAAGTATTTGAACCCTAATTTATTTTTCCTTTTTATTTTTTTTTTGTTTCAAATTTTATAGAGTTGGTCCAATTTCATTTTTCCGCATTGGGAGAAAAAAGAATATTTTTCAATAAAGTTTGAAATTTTGTTAAGAATTCGAGAAAAATGGTGACCGAATGTTTCTCTCTCTCTCTCTCTCTCTCTCTCTCTCTCTCTCTCTGCTACTGGCACTTGACTGAGTATTTCTCGTAACGAATTTCCATTAATGCCATCAATCGGAATTGCCACCTCTGCTTTATTAAACGGTACAATACACACACTCACTTGCAGTTTTGTAGCTGACGGTGA